>NC_091856.1:28528317-29225817 GCF_037783145.1 Equus przewalskii | reverse complement strand
TGGTAGGATATAAAAAGCTCTAGTTTTTCTAACATTTAGTATAAGAAAAAAGTAGTCTGAGCTTTCTCCAGCTTAGTTCTAGAAGAGTACTTGATTAAGGAGCCCAGGGTTCCATTACTTACCATGTCACTAGCTCTCTATGTGGCTGACTGCATCGTCTCACCTTTCTGGGCTGAGTTAACCAGACAGTAAAATGAGGAGAATGACCAAGGTCAGAACCATCATTAAGATTAGATAACTTTATGATCAATGTGAGACATTTAGGAACATTTGGAGACCCTTAAGTATTTAGGTTCTTTTTATGAGAATACGGTAAGCAAGGCAGATGATTCATTCATCAAACATTTGTTGAGTATTTATCTTGCTCCTGGCAGAGTAAGAGGTCCCTGGAGTGCTTTGGTAGCAGGATAGTCCCTGCCCTCGAGGAGCCAGATCAGAGTCTTGTGGGATAAACAGACCGTGATGTTCCAAGGACAGGAGGATTTGGAAGGACAGGGGAAGGAGCCAGGCCTGGCCTAAAGTCTTGGTGAACTTAGTGGAGTCCTAAGCCCAGCCGTGAAGGATGAGGAGGTTCTGGCTGGAATCTTTAGGACGTAGTGTTTCAGTGACTGCCCATGCGCCTGCCCGTGTGCCTGCGTGTATTCCCCAGAAGGGAAGATACGCCTCTCAGTGCCCTCTTCATCGCACCCTTTCAGGTGGCTGTCTACCCTTCTTAGAAACCTAGATGTGCTGATCCAAGACTTACGTATTAGAAACCAGATGCCATATCTGCTGCCAGGTAAAACTCTTTATCCTGGAAAATTCCTGCTTGTCCTCTTCAAGACCAACCCAGATGTCACCTCTTCCGTGACATTTCCTAACTCACCTGACAGTGAATTCTCCCCTACAAGATCTTGTTTATGTCTCTTTAGAGTACAAATTTTTCTCTGTCTTTTTCTCCCTGTTCTCTGTGTACAGAGTGCCCCGCATAACGCTCCATCAGTTTTGGGAGGGAGAGAGTGAGGGAGAACACTGCATCCTGGTGGGTTATATTATAAGTAATTCAAACGACTGTAATGATAACAATAGTAATAGCAACTTGCCTATATTGGGAATTTACTCCGTGTGAGGCACAATTCTAAGTACTTTGCTTGGAATGATTAATTTAATTCTCACAACAGTCTTGTGAGGAGGGATTATGATCGTCCCCAGTTTGAGAGGTGAGGAGACTGAGGCATGGAGAGGTTAAATAACTTGCCTTAGGTCACATAGCTAGGAAGTGGGGAGGCAGCCTTGGAGCCCAGGCGCTCCAGCTGCAGACAGCGTTCTTAATCTCCGTGTTACACTTGTGTGATGTGTGAAGGGCTCCCAGAGGTCTTCCCCTTGTTATTGTGAGGTTCATTCTCAGCCAGTTTTTAAGTGGCTCCATGTTTTCCCCAAGGGGTTGGCCGCAAAGGTGGTGATCATTCCTTTTGCCCTGAGGTTTTCATAAAGTCTTTTTGCCAGTGGAATATTTGTAGCTGAAGCCATTTAGGAGACAATGAGGTGCTTAGGGACAGAGTGCTGCTGTTCTGCTGGTGACACATGTTTTATGTGCTGTGGTCTTAAAGGGTGCAGGCTCTGTTTCCTCAGGCCCGAGTGATTGAGGGACACGAGTGAGAATAAGCAGATTGCAGTTTAATTTTGGGAAGATCAGGGTAATTTGTACAGACCAGTAAGTATTTAGACTTGACTAGGAGAAAGGATGTTGCTGGTAGAAAAAGCAGAAAAATGTTATGTATTTTGTGTGCAAAACATAGGGTCTTTCTGTGAAATCAGTAATGTCCAGGTGATCATTTTCAAAGAAAGATTATTTCCAAAGTGAAATGTAAGCCATTTAAAAATCTGAAGTGATAGAATTACTTTTCTCCTTTTTCACTGCTCTCTCCTCACAGTGTGTCCCTAAGGTCAGCCAGTGATTCCCTCTCAGTGTCTGCTAGATTTGACACTGCTCAGATTCACCAGTCATTCCCTTGTTCCAGGACCTTCTCACATCCCTTTTATCTTGGAGCAGCAGCTTCCAGGCTGATCTCCCTGCCACTTGTGCCCTCTCCCTCAGTGCGTCCCCTACAGTGGTGGCTAGATTCAATACCCCCTGCCCTCCTGAGGTAGCGGAACTAAACTCCTCCACCTGACGGCGCTTCGGCAATGGCACCCTTTTCCCACACACTTTCCAGCTTTCTTCTTGCTGCTCAGTTCGACCTTTGTTTACCCACTGCCTGCCTTCCTGGTGTAGGTTTGCTACTTCAATTAATACTTCAGCCTCATTTAAGCCCCATGATAGCCCAGAGAGAGGGATCAAGATTGTTATCTTTTCTAGATGAGGAAACCAAAAGGCAGAGAGAAGAAAACCCACAAAGGAGCTGCTATGTAGGTGCAAAATAATTATTGTTAAATGAATGAATAAATGAAAGCCAATAATTAAGAAAGCTTATGTAGTTCTTGAGCCTGGGTCAGTCTGATTCTAGATCTTCTGTTACTCTGCCTCCCAGAATAGCCTTGCTTTGCTTATGACCTGACAGTTTTGCTCTCTGACCACAAATGATTTTTAGTTTTTTCACGCCTGTGCTCCAGTCATTTCTTCAGCTTGTACTACATTTAGCCCCTTGCCTCATTTTCTTCAGAACACAGTGCCAAACTCACTCTTCGTGCTTTGATGCTTGAACCACTTTCTGTCTGCCCATTCCCTCTGCACTTTGTATCATTAACGTTATACTTAGTTAGATACTGATTGTGACATTTCTGATCAGACCACATGTGTATGTGTGTCTTCGCAGTTGTACTTGTTGGCTCTTTGGGCAAGGGACTGGATGTAATGGGTTAAGTGTCAGACAGTCCTGGATCCTGGCTTTGCCACTACTGTCTGTGCAATTTTGGGTAAATAAGAGCTTAACTTCTGTGGGACACCAATGTCCTCTCCCTCTGGCCCCGCTGGTAGGAGTTGTGAGACTTATCTGAAGGATCGTGCTTGAGAAAATGTGCTGCAGTCATTGGCACATATTAGGTCACCAAGGCATGTGGATTCCTTTGTTCAATGAATTAATGCTTTTTTAGTGGTGGTTGGTCTGGTAACTAGATACAGCAGTACATCTACCCTATGCTCAGTATTTGGTTTACGATTTTCTTCTTAGGGATGATGATGACCATCTGGCAGTGTTAGATTGACTTTCCCAACCCACATATTGGAGAATATGCAGTTCTCTGGCAGATATTCTGGTTATAGAGTTGTTAGCTGTGGGGGGTTTTTGAATTATCTACTTTAATTAATTTGCCTGTATTGTGTCTTTGATATATGTACATTAACATTTTTCCAGTGTATTTTTTTTCAAACCAATACTACCTTTAGTGTTTTTTAACTGTTTGGTTTAGTTTTTTTCCTTCTTCCCGTCTGGTTTTACTTTTGTTCTCATCTGTACCTCCCTTTCAAGATAACTTTTGTCTGTTCTAGGCATGACACTGGTCATTGGAGAGGTGTTTTCTGCCTTTGCTTGGCCCAGAGTCATGTTCATCTCAGAGCCGGTCTCCTTTTTTCTGTTGCTCAGGAGCAGTTCCCTAGAGCTCCTTCCCACTCAGATCCGTGGGGGAGGAAGACCTGGGAAGAGTGTAGTCTCTGCTCTGGAGCCCTTTGTCCTTGAGGGGGCACCTCAGAGCAGCAGCTATTCTCAGCACATCAGCCACAGCTGGTGCTCGGAGGTCACGCACGTGACACAGAGCTGAGCTGCCCTAGGTGGGCCATATTTAAGCAGATAGAGACCTGCCCCTAACAATTTTTATTTCGTTTAGTTTAGTGAAACCGTATTGAGCCCCTATTTTCTAGGCCCTGTGAATGCAGATTAAATAAACTGCCATCCCTGCTCTGAAGGAGCTTGCAGACCAGTAGGTACACGAACCACAATAAAGAAGCATTTAGGAAATTCTAGATTAAAGACAACTTAAAAGTCAACATTTCACACATCTCTTTGTGAGCAGTACATGCTAAATCATCCTTACACATAATTTAGTTTTAATCTAGGTGTAATTTCACATTCTGCTTTCCCACCTACTTTTGTAATCATTGAATTTTTCTTGTTTTTATGGAATGCGAATAGATGCTCCTTTTCAGTGACTAGACTACATTCCTTTGAGCAGATATTTCACAGTTTGCAGGCCTCTTTCTTAGACAGAGGCTGCTTCGTGAACAGTCTTGTGGAGAAGGCAAAGGGAGGAAGTGTTTAATCAAAGACAGAGCAATGATCTTGGTGAAGATGCAGTGGTGGGAGTCAGCTTGGCCTGAAGGTACACTGAGAAGTAGTTTTCTTGACTTTTTTTTTTTTAATTGAGAAGCAGCTAGGGAACATATAGAGAAAAAGATAGTTTGGGAAAGAGAGGGAACCGTGTGGTAGTTCCTATCTAGGAGTTTTAATTTAGTTTGAGAAGTTCTAGGAAACTTCTCTGATCTTATGCAAAGAGGCTTGTGCCACTAATGGTGTTGAGGTGAGTGGGCCTGTTCCAAGCTTCCGGCTCTTTGTGTGAACATATAAGAACATCTGATAAATAGACATTTAAGAACATCTGCTAAATCTGTGAGTAGAATTAGCAGGACTTGGTGTCTACCTAGCTCTGCTGAAACAGTAGGCCTCATGGTGGGAGGGATGGAATTGCAGAACAGTGTGTCACTGATTAAATGGAAAAGAGTAAGGATTAGGGCTGAAAAGAATGAGTCCACTGTTAGACTGGTTAGCTCTAGCTGTGGACTAATTAGAGAGGGGATGACTTCCGTCCTGTGGATTGTGATGGAGAAAAGCAGAGGACTAGCCAGGAAAGATGTGTTTTCCTGTCCCAAAGTTCTGTCCCTTCCTTCCTGGTAAATCCTTCTGATGAACTCTTTGAGTCTCAGTTTCCTTATGTGAAAAAAACATGGGGATAGTAATACCAACTGGATGTGGTTATTTTGAAAATTAAATGGAGAATACTTTGTGAAAGTGCTATGGAGTCCACTTGCTGTTACTCTAATGAGTTGTTATGTTTAAGCATTGTGTTTTGAGACTGACTTTCCTTCTCCCCTGTAACCCTTCCTCAAGCATTAGTAGGATTATATTCCAAGGAGAAATTTAAACCATGCCTAACTTCACCAGTACTCAGTTTGCCCAAAAGAAGGGGCTCGTGAAGCTGTGTAGTGTTATTTTGCTAGTAGAAAGGAGGTGAAACTGTAACTGTTACCACGGGGTTTTGTCCTCTTCTCCACCTTGGGAATGGTGTGTTCCTGTGTTTTATAAGACTTCCCTACAAGTCTAATTTGATGACAAGACTCGCCATTATTGCTAAATTTATTACACTTTCACCTCTTTTCCCTGAGTGACTCATTATTGAGTCCTGGAAGTGCAACTGTGTTTTTGTTGAGGAGGAGGCGGTGGTGAGGGAGAGCTTGGGGATGACTTTTAAATAAGAGAACTTTGTATTATATTTATCTGTCTGGAGACAGTAAATCTGTTTCAGCAGATTAAATACAGACTTCTTTATAAAGCCCTGTTTTCTCAAACCTCTTATCAGCAGCACTTGGCAGTAATCACACCTACGGAAACTTGTAATTTTCCTCAAGGAGGTGACACTGACAGAATTAAAAATGAAGGATCCCCCCTGAAAAGCAAGTTCATTACAAATTAACAGTGGTCTTAGCAAAGCAGTGGGCTAAGGCGTGTCAAATAGCGATATGGATAAAGAAACCCAGCATTTTAAACTGTCAGAGCTGGGAGCAGGGCTAGCCTGAGAACAAATTAATCACATATTGTCAAGGCAAAGTTGCATCAAATTAACACATCGGATTCCAGCATATTAATGTTAGAATGCTTTCACCTGATTATTACTGCAAACCATTGCCACTCTTTGAATGCAAAGATATAATTAAATTGCTAAATAGAAAGTGCATATAATATCTCCACATGCATTTAGGATGCATGAGCTGAAAAGTGCACATCCTAGGAAGTGACAGATTCTATTTGTAGAGGGAGAACTACTTTTTTCCCTTTTATTTACTTGAGAGTACTAGAGTATGAAATTAGAAAAGTTAGTTATGTTATTCATATCCTATATGAGTTAGATGAAATACAGGTTTAATTTAACTGATTTGCTACACTGGCTATGAGTACATAATTACCTCTGCATTTTTCTGGAAGAGAAGTGGAAAAATGTTGTACAATAGTCCTTTGCCACAAAATTGCCCATTACACGTGATCCTAGTGGTGGATTTCTCATCAGAAGGTGCTTTGGAGAAGCTAGGCGGGCCATTCTGACAACTGTCTTTTATATAGGGGTTACTCTCCGGCTCTGCTTAATCTAGTATGTGTGTTTTATGATATTCCAATGAGAATTCTGGCTAAAGCCCAGGTGTGGTTGACCTTTCTGAGTAAGGAGGCAGCCTAGCAGGAAGAACTTACTTTTTCTTAGTCCCTGCTTGTCCCAGGTTATATTTGGTCCAGGCCTTTTGGCCTGCTGTCTCTGCTACTCACATTTAGCCTTGCTGTCTCTGTTATTCACACTTGGGCTTGCCCTCTCTCCCTCTGTCCTCTACCGAGCTCTGTTGGTCCTCTGCATTAAAATCTTTTTTTTCTTGAAGCCTCCTTCAGCAACCCAGACACAGGCTTCTCTCTTCAGCTTTGCCAGAGAGCAGTGTTCACTTTCAAGTCTCACTTAGCAACAGTCGAAGGGCTTGTAAACCTGAAAAAGCGTAGGTAGTGATCACTAGAAGCCAGCGTGGGTTCACTCAGAACCAGGCAGGGCAGGATAACCTCATTTCTTTCTTGGGTAGGGTACTGTGGTCATGGCATTCTAAAGTTCAGGAAAGCATCTAACTCTATTAGCAGAATCTTGCACAGTATTCTTGCAGGCAGGCTGGAGAAATGTCGGCCAGTAACGTTATGGTCAGGTGGACTTGCACCTGAGCGACTAGGCACAGAGTGGTGATTAAAGGATTCGTGTCAAGCTGGAGATATCTGTTGTGGCAAGCTGCAGGGCTGTGTCTTCATTGCTATCAGGGACTTGAATGAGAACATTGATGATATGCTGATCACATCTGAGGAAGGCAGAAACTGGAAAGAATAGCAGGCATGTACAGTAACAAAGTCAGGGACCAAAGTGGTCTTGACAAGACAAAATGATGCTTGCATTTGGGTCATAAAATGCAATTCTTTGTGTACGGAAGTGGTAGTGGAGAAAGGGAAGGGGAAGACAAGGTTTAACCAAGGAGTACATGAAAGAAGAGGTTTAGGGTTGAGGTTGGATGTAAGCTCAGTATGTCTCAGCAGAGCCAGATAGTTAGAAGAAAAACTCATTCATTCGTTCATTTCTCAAATGTTTCTTGAGTGCCTGTATGTGCCAGGAACTTTGATACATGCTGAGGATACAGTGGGGAATGAGATAGACATAGTAGTCCCTAATCTCATGGTATTTGTAATCTTGTAGGAGATCAAGACACTTACCGTACAGCATAATAAATGTGATGAGAGAGAATGTTCATAGGCTGAGTTCCTTAGAGGAAGGGCACCTGGCCTGGACTTAGAATGAGACAGTATTAGGGAGGCCCCTTAGATGAATCCTAAACCAGACTTTGAAGGATGGGAGGGGGTTAGTCAGGCAGGTGAGAGAGAAATTCTGGAGAATTCTAGGGAATGAAAGTAGTTGAGTGTGCGTGGAACATAGAGAGTGAGGGAGGAAGAGTCAAGAGAGGAGGTTTGATCAAGGTTTTTGTTTTTGTTTTTGTTTTAATTTTTATTGAGTTTATGATAGTTTACAACCTTGTGAAATTTCAGTTGTACATTATTGTCTGTCAGTCGTGTTGTAGGTGCACCCCATCACCCTTTGTGCCCATCCCCCACTTTCCCCTGGTAGCCACTAATCTGTTCTCTGTCTCCATGTTTAACTTCCACATGTGAGTGGAATCATACAGAGGTTGTCTTTATCTATCTGGCTTATTTAACTTAACATAATTCCATCAAGGTCCATCCATGTTGTTGTGAATGGGGCGATTTTATTCTTTTTTATGGCTGAGTAGTATTCCATTGTATATATATATACCATATCTTCTATCCAATCATCAGTTGATGGGCACTTAGGTTGCTTCCACATCTTGGCTATTGTAAATAATGCTGCAATGAACATAGGGGTGCATGGGACTTTTGGAATTGCTGACTTCAAATTCTTTGGATAGATACCCAGCAGTGGAATGGCTGGGTCATATGGTATCTCTATTTTTAATCTTTTGAGAAATCTCCATACTGTTTTCCATAGTGGCTGCACCAGTTTGCATTCCCACCAGCAGTGTATGAGGGTTTCTTTTTCTCCACAACCTCTCCAACATTTGTTACTTTTTGTTTTGGTTATTTTTGCCATTCTAATGGGTGCAAGGTGATAGTGTAGTTTTGATTTGCATTTCCCTGATGATCAGCGATGATGAACATGATCAAGGTTTTGACCTGCTCCTGATAGTCATATTTTGAGCAAGGGATTGAAATCCTTAGGTCTGAGTAAATCACTGTGCCTCTGGTTAGCAAAAATAGAGTTTAGTGTGAGGAGGTAGTGAGTTCCTGTAAGACAGACGTTGGCAACTATGAGTAGCCTCTGTTCAGACAAAGGCCACCAGGAGGCGATAGGGACTGGGAACCAGGGCATATGAGTTGGGATTTACAGAATTTGTCCAGGGAAGAGAAGACCCGGGAAGATCTGAGCATTGCCTGAAAATAGTAGAAAGGTTCTTCGGTAGAAGAGGGCTCTGCATGGCTCTGCCAGGCTGGGTACAGCGAAGGGACTGTGAATCATCCTTCCGTGGTTAAGTGTTCAGTGCTGGCTGTTTGTGGGAGGCAGTGTGGGAATATAGAAAGACCCCTAACTCTCTAGACTTGCATTGAAATCCCAGGGCTGCTGCGTTGCCTTGGGTAAAAGATTTCTTCTTTCTGAGCCTTAGTAGCCTCACCTGTAAAATAATTAAACCACATAGTTTTTGGAAGGCTGGAGATAGTGTATTACAAAGCACCTGGCACAGACAGGGGCACAGTAAGGATTTTAGTGAGTTACTACAGAGTCAGAGTTCCTGGACCCTTGACTGTCTCGGAGGTTACAAAAGTGTAGAGGTCGTTGCTTCCTGGTGTTGACTCTTCCACTTCTCCTTTGTAGGGGATCTGATCTCAGGCCTTAGTTCACCCAGGGGCCGTGCCTCCCTGCTCACAGCACTCTTCCATCCTACTGCCCCACATAGTTTGTGAGCCTGAGCCTGCAAACTAATTTGCTATTCATGTCACTTGAATATGTTTATGAATTGTGTTGCAAAAGCCATGTTTATTGTACTCTAAATTCTTCTAAAAATGACTTTTGTATTGTCCATGGCCCTGCCTCCCTCTGCTAGTACAGAGTTTAGGAGTCAGCCCCACCTGCCTTTTTAAGTGGACAGTGCAGTGTTGTTAACTGTGTGCACGTTCTTTGGCAACAGATCTCTAGAACTTGTTCATATTGCAAAACTGAAACTCTGTATCACTTGAACAACAACTCTCCTCCTCTCCTACCCACTAACCCCTGGCAACTACCATTCTACTTTCCATTCTAAGTTTGGCTATTTTAGATACCTCATATAAGTGAAATCAAGCAGTGTTTGTTTCTTTGTGACTGGCTCATTTCACTTGGCATAATGTCCTCAAGGTTCATCCATGTTGTAGCGTATGACGGGATTTCCTTCTTTTTTTAAGGTGGAATAGTATTCCATTGCATGTGTGCATCACATTTTCTTATCCATTCATCTGTTGGTGGACTTTTAAGTTTCTTCACTCTCTTGGCTATTGTGAATAATACGGCAATGAGCATGGGTGTGCAAATATCTCTTCAAGATCCTGTTTTCAATTCTTTTGAATATATACCCAGAAATGGGGTTGCTAGATCATATGATAATTCTATTTTTTTTTAAAGATTTTATTTTTTTCCTTTTTCTCCCCAAAGCCCCCCAGTACATAGTTGTATATTCTTCGTTGTGGGTCCTTCTAGTTGTGGCATGTGGGACGCTGCCTCAGCGTGGTGTGATGAGCAGTGCCATGTCCGCGCCCAGGATTCGAACCAACAAAACACTGGGCCGCCTGCAGCAGAGCGCGCGAACTTAACCACTCGGCCACGGGGCCAGCCCCTGATAATTCTATTTTTAATTTTTTGAGGAACCTCCGTACAATTTTCCATAGCAGCTGCACCATTTTACATTTCTACCAACAGTGCACAAGTGTCCAGTTTCTCCACATACTTTCCGACACTTATTTTCTGTTTTTTTAATACAATGACCATCCTAACAGACGTGAGGTAATACCTCATCGTGGTTTTGATTTGCATTTCCCTAATGATTAGTGATGTTGAACATCTTTTCATATGCTTGTTGGCCATTTATATTTTATTTGGAGAAATGTGCATTGCTCATTTTTTAATTGGATTGGTTTTTGTTGTTGAGTTGTGTTAGTTCTTTATATATTCTGGATATTAACCCCTCATCAGATATATGGTTTGCAAATATTTTCCCCCATCCCGTAGGTTGCCTTTTTGCTCTGTTGACTATTTCCTTTGCTGCACAGAAGTTTTTAAGTTTTATATAGTCCCATTTATCTATTTTTCCTTTTGTTGCCTGTGTTTTTAGTGTCATATCCAAGAAATCACTGCCAAATCCAATGTCAGGAAGCTTTTTCTGTATGTTTTCTTCTAGGAGTTTTATAGTTTGAGCTCTTACATTTAGGTTTTTATTTCATTTTGAGTGAATTTTTGCACATGGTGTAAGGTAAGTGTACAACTTTATTCTTTAACATGCGGATATCCAGTTTTCCCAACACCATTTGTTGAAGAGATACATTCTTGTCTTAAGTGACTTATTATGAGACCACAGTTCACAAGTGGAAAGATAATGGTTAGAGTTTTATCCTTTATATTTGTATGACTTTTCTTAATAATCTACATAATGAAGCATTGTATTATTTTAAAATGCCCTTTTTCCTATTGTGGTAATCATTTCACAATATATATATAGAGAGAATCATTATGTTGTACACCTTAAACTAGTGCAATGTTATATGTCAATTATATCTCAATAAAATTGGAAAAAAATACCTTTTCCCCCTCCTCATCCCCTGCATTCCATATTTTGTCATATCATCGTTCCTGGTTTTTGCATGTTCTGTTCGCTCTACCTGGAATGTCTTCCTTTGTCAGTGAATTCCTCTTTATCTCTTAAGATTCAGCCCACATGTGGCCTTCTCTGACTCCCTCAAGTTTGCTCCTGCAAGTCCTACTTATCACACTCCATTGTAATTATATTTATATATCCTTCACTCACATGAGAATATAAGCTCTGTGTGGACAGGGACAATGTCCAGTTTGTCTTTATACCCCAACAACTAGCACAGATCCTGGCACCCAGTAGTCACTTAGCAAAATTAAGTGAATGAACAGGTCACCTTTGCCTTAGAGACTGTAAAATGGTGAAGTGTAGGATGCCTAAGTTTTATATATAACTAGTGAGCTTCTGTCTCCTCGATTTTAAAATTAGGAGTTAGATTAGTTCTCTGAGGTCCCTTCTGGCTCCAGTAGTCTGTGAAAATTGCATAGAGAATTTTTATCCAAGTACTCCCAGAGCTTGCTTCCCACAAACCCCTCAAGATCTGCCATCAAATAGGACAAAATCTTAACTTGATTTGGTTGTGGGGTGAGAGGCCCTTGGGAATCTTGCCATGCAAGAGTTAGGTGAATGGCATGTGGGCTGAGCCTCCGCAGTGCGTTCTGTTCCAGCAGTTCTCTTCCTCACTGCAGCCAGGCATTCCCAGCTCACCCCCTTTTGGCCTCACTGTTCTCATTTCTAAAATTGGGCAGACTGGACAGAGTCATCAGTTGTTATGGTTCAGTATGTGTGTTTTTGTGGAGGGGAATGAATGTATTTTGAAAAAGCATATTTGATATTCTAATGTTAGGTAAGGAAAATTTTTTTTAATTTTATATAATATGAAAAAGTAAAGCCCCATGAAAATTTGACTGTTGAGAGTGTGCAGAAGATAGAAGAAATTTTAATTTCTCTAAGCCTTAATTTTTTCATCTAAAAAGGATGAACTCCTTTTTTAGAAGATTGTAGTAACAGTTAAATTAAATAATGAAAACTCTTAGCTTAGTGGCGGGCATGTCATAAATGTTCTATTCATGTTAGGTATTACCGTTCGGGATTTTGAGATGGACATTAACTATATCTCTCCATGGTCTGACTTGGGAACCTTGAGAGTTAGATGTAGAAATGAGAAAAATCCATTTAAAAATATTCATTTTATTACTGGCAAATCTAGTTAGGATCTAATACCTTACTACCTCCTCCTTTGAGCATAGACCAGTACTATCCAGTAGAACCTTCTGTGGTGATGGAAATGTTCTGTATCTGTGCTTGCAATATGGTAGCCACTAGCCACATGTGACTGACTGTTGAGTACTTGAAACGTGACTAGTGTGACAATGGAACTGAATTTTTTAATTAATTTAAATTTAAATAGCCACATGTGGCTAGTGGCTACTATATTGGACAGTGCATCTCTAGACATTGGGATGACCCACCCAAGGAGAGATTGGATCTGCAAGGAGACAGACTTATCAGAATTGCTGTCTCCTACCCTTTCCATGCCAGTAATGGGTTCAGAGACAACTGGGCCCTGAAACCTGTTTCTAGAAGGCTGGCCAGGGCCCTGACCCCAAAATTTTGAACACAGAAGCATTTGCTGAGCAGGCACTTCTCAGAGAGGCTGGAACAGGTGAGGCCATGTCAGGCAGCTCACTTTTCCTAGTTCAAAGAGAAGGAACTACTCTCCCCAGTATTTCTAAAAGGACAGAAAGATCTATTTTGTCTCTGAAGTTAAGAAGCCCGGGAATAGAAGGAATAGTTCCCCTTAGAATTACAGTGAGTAGGGGCTGGCCCCGTGGCTGAGTGGTTAAGTTTGCGCGTTCTGCTTCAAGGCTCAGGGTTTAGCTGGTTCGGATCCTGGGTGCAGACCCAGCACTGCTCATCAAGCCATGCTGAGGTGGTGTCCCACATAGCAGAGCCAGAAGGACCTAGAACTAGAATGTACAACTATGTACTGGGGGGCTTTGGGGAGAAGAAGGGGAAAAAAAAAGATTGGCAACAGATGTTAGCTCAGGTGCCAATCTATAAAAAAAAAAAAAAGAATTACAGTGAGTAAATATCGTGCAGAGCACTTTCTTAATAAATTTTAAACTTTCAATGCCTTAACAATAAAGACTTCTTTATATTTTGCTTCCTTCTACACTGTAAATATGACCCCAGTTTTATTCTTCTATACTTGTAGTTTTTTTTTTTTTTTTTTTTGAGCAAGATTAGCTCTGAGCTAGCTGCTGCCAATCCTCCTCTTTTTACTGAGGAAGACTGGCCCTGAGCTAACATCTGTGGCCGTCTTCCTCTACTTTATATGTGGGACGCCTACCACAGCATGGCTTTTGCCAAGCAGTGCCATGTCCGCACCCGGGATCTGAACCGGCGAACCCCGGGCCGCCAAAGCGGAACGTGCGCACTTAACTGCTGAGCCATTGGGCTGGCCCTGCACTTGTGTATTTTTTTTACCATGTAATTAGATGATGCAAGTGTAACTTATCTTTCAGACAGAACAAAGAGAGATACTTAAAACTACAGTTAAAATATTTTGTAAGACTCTGCCCTGAATTCAATCTTATCTCCTTTATGTTGAACATGAGTTTTGGTAAGCTTATGAAAAGTCAGCTGCTGCTTTGTAGGGTTTTTTGCTGCTTCATGTTCTTTTCATCAGAGTTAAATATTAAAGTGTGTGCTTGGGTGTATAACTTGTTACTAGAAAGGGGAAAGCTGATGTTGCTTTTGAAACTTTCCCAAAGGAGCATCTTGCTTATAGCCCAGCAACATGTGCAGTAACTGTGCACTTTCGTGGTGTGGGGCATCCTGTTGTCTGTGAGTAACTAAGGGAATTCGAAATGACATTTTGGAATCAGATCTTATGTTTGGGAATCTTACATTTGGGATTTTTGTCTTGAAGTCACCATCACATGTACAGCCCCCCCCCCCTTTTATTAAAATAAACAGTGGTTACACTTCTAAACTTTTCAGCTGATGTTCTTTCTTACCAAGTATACTCAAACTATTAAATAGTGGCCTTAAAGACCCTTGTATAATTATGGGTTATGAACAGTTATTTTAATGACCATGTAATTTATATAGTAAAGATCTAAAGTAGCCTTCAATTAATTAGAAGAAGCTGTTTAATCTACATGTATAAAAATTTCAATTACACGTCTTTGCTAAACTTGTCTAATTTTATTCTATTTTTATATGGTTCGATTGATTGAAACATCCTTGAACACAGTTATTGCCTTGGAATGGTAAAGCACTGTGTGCCAGACTTTGTGCTGTACGCATGTTATATGTATCATCTCATTTGAGCCTCACAGGAACTTCTGAGATGGGTGGTAGGTGGTCACTGCTTTACAGATGTGAAAGCTTCTCTGGACCTCAGTTTTGTCTCCTTTACCCTGGGATTAATGTTGCCTACCTCAGTGTGTTATGAGGATTAAGTGAGATAACACTCAGTACAGGATGTGAAGTAAGCATTCAGAACATGACAGCTGCTATCGTTATTCTTGTCTGTCTTTTTATTTCATGTTTTAAGTAGGTAATGCTTTTTATGGTTCAAAAATGTAGAAAGGTATGTATTACACAGTGAAAAAAGTCTCTTCTCTTCCTGTCCCCTACTCATCTAGTGCCCACTCATACCCGTTTTACTGGTTTATTGTATATCTTCCAGTGTCCATATGCAAATATGAATATACTTATTTCTCTCCCCTTTACACAAAATGTAACATACTGTTAACACTGTATAAAGCTGTTGCACAGCTTGCTTTTTAATTTAGCAATATAATTTGGAAATCTGTCTATGTTAAAACCAGAGAATTTCTCATTGCTTCCTATAGCTGCATAATATTCCATTGTTTGGAAATATTATAATTTATTTAGCCAGTTCCCTGTTGATGGGGACTTGAGTTGTTTCTAATCTTTTGCTGTTACAAACAATGCGACAATGAATAATCTTGTACATATGGCATTTTGCATGTGTGCAATTATGTATGTAAGATAAATTCCAAGAAGCAGTATTGCTGGGTCAAAGGGAATATGCATTTGTAATTTTTGTAAGTATTGCCAAATTGCCCTCCATAGGGATTGTGCCAGTTACACTCCCACCAGCAATATATGAGAGTGCCTGTTTCCTCACAGCCTCACCACAGAATTTATCAAATGTTTGGATTTTTGCCAGTCTAGTAGGTGAAAAGTGAATCTGTTAATTTTAAAGTGCATTTCTCTTATGAGTGAGGTGGAGCTTTTCATTTGTTTAAGAACCTTGGCGGTTTTGTAAACTTCCCAGATGTGTTGGATTCCTGATCTTTTTCTTATTTTCTAGGAGTTCTTTATGTATTAGGGAGATTAGTCCAGTTTATTGTGTTTCTTCTGATATTGTTTAGCGATTTTTTTAGACTATACGCAAAATTTTTTTTATGTAGTGAAATTTATCATAATTTTTTCCTTTCTAGTGTCTGGGTTTTGAGTTCATTTGCTTGGACAAGTTTTTTTCGTATGTCTTGCCTATTTCTTAAGTTTACTCCTAGATATTTGTAGTTGTTGCTCTTACAAACGGGGTCTTATTTTCAGTTACATTTCTAACTGTGCAAATGAAAGCTGCAAGTTTTTGTGTTAATTTTGTATTCCTTTACATTTCCAAATTCTTTGTTTATAGTAGTTTTTCATTCGTTCTTGTAGGATTTCCATGTGTACAAAAGTATTAGTAATACACAATAATATAAAGAATAATACAGTGATTTCTTTTTACCTCTTTCATTTCCATTTTTATACCGCTGACTACTTTCTCCTGTCTGGTGGTGTTACTGTTATCATTATCACTACCACCACCACAGTGCTTCATTAAGTAAATGTTAATTCTTTCTTTAAATTGCAAGATGTAAATATGTCTAAAACGTAGCTAGCTAATTTTAATGCCAAGCAGAGAATATTAACAAATTTTAGTGAGTAGAAAAAGGGAGGGAGGGAGTTGAAAATGTCTGTATCTAGTGGCCCTTTCCTGCAGTGCTTCTAAGAGCCTGTATTAAATAGGATGGGGGGTTTTTGTTTTTTTGCCATTGTTGAAAAATATGGTTTTGAGTGACTATGGGTCTTTTCTCCCTTAGAAATCACTTGGTGTTCTTTTTTCTTTCATTCTGGAAAATAGTACTTGACAGTATACCAAGATTATGTCTTTGTGTTCTATTGCCTTTTATTAAATGTAGACTAACATTTGAATTAGCAACTGAAATCAGTTTAAGGTTTTCCAGAGCTTCAGTTAAACTTAGCTGGAATTTTGGATTTTTTTCCCCTGCCAGCTTTCTGTTCCTTGACTCATGGTAGCCTTCTAATGAGTTGTCTCTAACATTCAACCTTCTGCTTTAAGAGGGTTTTTTTTTATTTGTAGGGAACTGGAAGAATTTGAAGGAGGAGAGAGTATGCAGAGAAATTGTTAAGAGTGTTCTTAGCATATAGTGCATTTCTCTTACCCTCTCTCTGGAAGTCCTTAAAGGAGGATGTTGGTTGCTTGGCAATAATTGGGTACTTGTCCTCTCCACATCAGCTGGAAAGATTGTGAGCCTCCTCATTCATCTGTGAAGTAGAGAAATGGGTTCACTTGGAAAATGTCTTAAGTTTTAAAAAATGAAATATTGAGTAGATACAGAAAAACATTTCAAAGATATATACAAGATATAAATAGTTATACAATAATCATTCATGTACCCATCACCCAGTTTGGGAAGAAGAACCTTACCTTTGCTTTTGAAGTTCCCTCTGTATCTTCCTTGTTCTCCTCCCACCCACAGTAGTGTCTTTAATTTCCTTGCTTCTCCTTATAGCTTTATCCCATATATTTGTATCCTTAAGCAATATATTTTTGAGCTTTATATAAAGGGAATTATGCTTTAAGTATTCTTCTGTAACGTTTTTCTCTCAACATTATGTTCCTGAGATTCACCCATGTTCATACATACATGTAGCTGTAGTTAATTCATTTTCATTAATGGAGAGACTCCATTGTATGAGTATACTGCAATTTATCTATTCCATTGTTGATGGACATTTGGATTGTTTACAGTTTTTCTATTACAAACCATACTGTTTATAAAACATACTGTTTACAAATATTTTACATGTGCAAGAATTATTCCAAGGCAGAGTCTTAAAAACATTTTTGACCGTGAATCACATATAATGAGAGCTAGATTTTACATCCCAACCCAGTACACACACATATATAGCTATATAATATATAGAAGCAAAATTTTCTGTTTTGCTTGTTTTTAAAGATTGGTACCTGAGCTAACATCCCTTGCCAGTTGTCTTCTTTTTGTATGTGAGCCGTCGTGACAGCATGGCCACTGACAGACAAGTGATGTAGGTCCACGCCCAGGAACCGAACCTGGGCTGCCAAAGGGGAGCATGGCTAACTTAATCACGAGGCCACAGGAGCTGGCCCATGTCTTGTGTATTCTTGACCCATTGCCCTTCCATTATAAATTTTGAAACTACTTGTCAAGTTTATTCCTATGGACATTTTGATTAAAATTGGACTAAATTTGTAGGTCAATTTGATAGAATTGACATCTTTACCTTTCTCTTTAGTGATGTATCTTTCCATTTATTTAAATGATCTAAGATGTCCTTCATAAAATTTTGTAATTTTCTCCATAGAAGTCTTACATGATTGATTCATGTATAGTTAATATTTTTTTATTATACTCTCAATATCTTTTAAATCATAGTGTCTCCCTGTTTGCTGCTAGTGTATAGAAATGGCAGTTGATTCTTCTATATTGATTTAATTTCAACAACCTTAATAAACTCTTATTAATCCTATTTTATACCTTTTTGGTTTTCTTTTCTTTTTTCTCCCCAAAGCCCCAGTACATTGTTGTGTATCCTAATTGCAAGTCATTCTAGTTCTTCCATGTCTGAAGCCAGCACAGCATGTCTTGGTGAGCAGTGCCATGTCCATGCCCAGCATCCAAACTGGTGAACCGCGAGTCGCTGAAGCAGAGTGCGTGAACCCAACTCGGTGAAAGGGCCAACCCCCGTCTTTTAGTTTTCTATGAAGTCACTCATTTGCAGATAATGATAGTTTTATTATTTTCTTTCCAATCCTTATATTTTTATTTCTTTTCCTTGCTTCACTGTGCTGCCTAAGACTTCTAATACCATGCTGAAAAGTAGCAGTCTTTTCTTGTTTCTGATATTAAAGGAAATGCTTATGTTGCATTAAGAAAAGTCTCTTTTATTCCTAGTTTGCTAAGATTATTTTTTTTTAATCATGAGTGAATGTTGAATGTACTGAGTGCTCTTTCTATATTATGTGGATTACCATATTATTTTTCTCCTTTAATTTTTTAATCTGATTAATTAGTCATGCACCACATAACGACCTTTTGGTCAACAACGGTCACATATGATGGTGGTCCCATAAGATTAGTACCATATAGCCTCGGTGTGTAGTAGGGTATACTGTCTAGGTTTGTCTGTGATGTTCGCACAGTGATGAAATTGCCTGCTGACACATTTCCCATCTTTGTGTGACACATGGCTGCATATTTATTTATTTTTAATTTATTTTCTTTGTTTAACTGGACTTGCATTTGATAAGATAAATTCAACTTTGGTCATCAAGTATCTTAGTTTTTATATACTGCTGGATTCGTTTGCTAGTATTTTCTTTAGGATTTTTGCATCTTTGTTCATAAGCAAACTTGGCCTGTAATATTCCTATCTCATACTCTCAGGTTTTTGGTATGGAGATTTGCTAGCCTCATAAAGTGATTTAGGAATTGTTCTTTTTCAGTACCATTGAATAATATGGGCAATATTAACACTATCCATTTTTTGAATGTTTGGTACAGCTTGCTAATAAAACTGTTGTTGTCACAGGTTAGGTTCTCTTGGGAAGTAGACTCAGAAATGGAGATTAACATGCAGGAAATTTATTAGAGAGTGCTTTCTAGATCTCTGTCTGTGGGGAGAAGAGAAGGAAACAGGCTTGGGTAGAGGGAGGAGTTGGATGGTAGTGCTGAGACTGTGGGGCACTCTGAGGCTAGGATGGCCCTTAACAGTTGTCCCACATTGGCATAAGGAGGCCAGGAATTTATATTCCTGTGTCTGACCCATCCCTGCCCTGAGAAGGAGGTGTGGTCTTGAGCAAGGTGGCTCTATCAGCCAGTTTAATTCCAGGAAAGGACTGGCAGCTAATAGCCAACAACCTTTCCAGCAGCTGGAGAATGCGCCCTTCAGTCCTAAAGAGGGGAATCTGGGTGGTGCAATCAGCAACCATACCATTCTACCCTTTGTGTTGCTCGGGTTTACTTGCCTCATCCAAGTTCTGGGACCACACCTTCACATTTGTGGTGGGTTTCTTTTCTTAGGGGAGACTTAACATGGAAGGTTAGTTGAATAAACTACAGTCTCCATTTCTGCAACTGGTCTTGAGGCCACAGCAGATGCTCATCTCCCTTTTCAAGTATCCATTCTAGTTCCTTCAATCTCAGTTAGCATCTCTCCTGGTCTAGATAACTTTGATGGTGTGATAACCCAGACCCTTATCCCTGAGGGTCCAAGCCTCTGGTTACCTTTCAAAGGCTGCTTCATTTGTCCATTTACCATCAAAACTGGTAATGGATTTACTGGCCAGACACATTGCTTCCTGCCTCCATTGTGTGATAGCAGCCTTAATATTTAGTGGGACTTCTGCTCTGTCTTCTAGTGGAGGTGTGCCCCATTATGGGAACCGGATTCTCTAAATCCACAGAGACCCAATTTCTAGGGCTGGGAAGCATAAATTCCCCAAGTGGGTTACTGGGAGTAATAGTGAATGGGCCATTCCTGCTTCTTCTCCTTGGTTCCTACAATCATGTATTTTACCTATTGGGGACATAATACTATATAATGGTTGTTGATTTTTAGTATGTATATTGTATCCTAGAGATGACATCCCAGCCTCACAGTGTGTCATATCTGAGCCTTATCTGTACCTTCAACAGGTTGTTCCATCACTCTGTTACACTGACAGCTTTTGGATAGTATGGTGTGTGATATGACCAGAGGATCCTGTGGTTATATGCTACTGTTGCATCTCCTTTGCTTAAAGTGAGTTCCTCAATCTGGTGCAGTATTATCTGGGCTGCCATTTTGGTGGATCAAACACTCTTGAGATAATGGGTCTGGCAGAGACATTACTGGCAGGAACGGCAGATCCATACTTGAATATATGTTGATCTCTGCCAAAATCATTTTCAGAGTGGAAGGGGTCCAGTGCATTCAACTTGCCACCAAAAGGCTGGTTGGTCTCCTTAAGGGATGATAGCATAGTGTTGGGTACTTATCTTTATTCTCTGTTCTGTCAGGTTGGATATTTGACAGGGGGCAGTAGCAATCTTAGTTTTGGTGAGTGGGAGATTATGCTGTTGGGCCCATATATAGCGTCAGTCTCTGCCACCATAGCTGCTCTGTTCATGTGTCCATTGTGCCAGCACTGGGGAGACTAATAACAAAGAGGCTGAAGTTAAAGGAAGTCTGTGTTGGGAGTCCCCAAGACTGTGATTCACTAAGAGGACTCACAGGACTCAACATATAGTTGTTTTCACGTCTGTGATTTACTACAGCAAAAGGATACAAAGCACAATCAATAAAGGGGAAAAGTGTATGTGGTAAAGTCTAGAGAAAACCAGGTACACACTTCTGAGAGTCCTCTCCCAGTGGCATCACACATTACATGCTTAATTCTCCCAGCAGCAAGTTGTGTCCACGTGGGTGAAATATTGTTTGCTAGGGAAGTTTATTGGAGACTCAGTGCCCAGGGTTTCTATTGGAGGCTGGTCATATGGGCACTCTCTCCTAGCATGTACCAAAATTCCAGAATCCTAGAAGGAAGGCAGGTGTTCAGCATAAACCGTGTTGTTTGCACAAATAGTTTAGGTTCAGTGAGCCACTCTTATCATTTAGGGTAGTGAGAACTCTCCTGAGATCCAAGTTGCTAAGTGTCTACATATTTTAACCTCCTGACACTTCTTCCATAGAAAGGAGATGAACAAATACATTGTCCCAAACTCTGGCTATTGGGAAGATTTCCTGTCACTGTTTTCTTTTAAGACCACTCTTGAGTGGGGATGTAGCATAACCGTGGTCCATTTTCAGCTTCAACATTGTCCAACAGTTCTTGAAGTGTTAGTATTCCCATTTCTCAATATATGATTGCCTGACTAAATGGCCCTTTTGGGAGAACAATGTTTACTTGCTGTGGTGGGCAAGTCCTTCTTCCCTTAGCTTTTTCTCATAATCTCATTTTTGATATGTTTATCTCTCAATATTTTTAATTTTTATTACTTCTTGTTTGATACATGAATTATTTATGAGTGGTTTTAAGTTTCCAAACATAGAAGTTTTTTCTAATTGATTCTAATAATTTGATTGTTTTGCTGTTAGAGAAGCTGGTCTGATGATGCCAATTATTGGAAATTTCTTGAGCATGGTTTTAAGCCCCTAATGTGGCTCACTTTTCATATATTACCTGTGAATCTTGAAAGAATGCTGGAACAACCGTTGTTCTTGGTTATAGTATTCTAAGCGTGTCCATTAGTTCAATTTAATTGTGTTAAAACCTCTATCTTTATTGATATTTTTGTCTGCCTGACCTATCAATTAGACAAAGATATGTTAGAATCTCCCATTATGTTGGTAAATTGTCTGTTTTTTCTTGTAGTTCTGACAAATTTTCCTTTATATATTTTGAGGTTGTGTTTTTAGATTCATACAAATTCAGAATTATTTCTTCCTGGTGAATTAAACCATTTGTCATATTGTAACTCTATCTCTAGTGCACTCTCCCCTCTCCCTCTTTTATATAGCTATACCAGCTCCATTTGATTAGTATTTGCCTGGTATATATGCAGTTTCATTGTATTTTTATATACAGATTTCTTTTTCTCCTATTTTTTCTCTTTGAGTTTCATCAGGCTTTCCAAATCTGTGGAATGGTGTCTTTCATCATTTCTGGAAAACTCCCAACCACTCTCTTTTCAGACATTGCCTCTGAGCCATTTATTCTTCTCCCCTCTTCTGAAATTCTAGTTGAACTTGTTAGAATATGTTACTTTATCTATATCTCATAATCTGTTTTCATATTTTCTATCTGTATATCTCTTTGGGTTGCATTCTAGGTAATTTCTTCATCTCTATCTTCCAATTCACATATTCTCTCTTCAGCTATAGCATCCATACATTGCATTTGCAATTTTAGTCCTTGTGTTTTTCATTTCTAGAAGTCCTATTTTCATCTTCTAAAAATCTGCTTGGTAATTTTTAAAACTTTGTATTATGAAACATTAAATAATTTTCTTAGTAATTAGTTCAGTGAACACCCTTATACCTACCACCTGTGTTCATTAATTGCTAATATTTTTCCATATTTGCATTATTTATGTATATTTAACCATTCCATTGCCATTTATTCCTAAATACTTTAGCTTGCATCTCCTAAGGATAGTGACGTTCTCTTACTTAATCACAGTATCAGATCGCATCTCGGATGATATTTTATAGTCTCTTGCTCTTACCTATATTTTTAATACTTTAAATTTTTTCTTTAAACATTTATTTTATATTCTGTTTCTGATCATGCTGCTATCTCCAGTCTTTGTGGGTCTTTTGTGTAATGCCTTCTATGTTCTCCTGGGGGCTGTAACAACTTCTTTCTTTCAGCTTTTTCTGTTGGTATTATTTGAGTCATGTAGGTTCCTCCTGTGAGGGTTTGTTTGCTTCTGCCTGGCACCTGGGGGCACTGCCAGCCCAGGACAACATTAAATTCTTGGTTTGTCTTTCTGGTCCATCACTTAATGTGAATTTGGTGTGAAAATCTTTCATGAAGGTTGGTATATGGTTATAGAGTCTCAGGAGGAAAAAAAAACCCTTTTTTGGCAGGCAGTTTTCCTTGTTGGATGAGGGGCCTTAATTCTAATTTACTTTCACATGTAGTGGGTCTTTGAGGGTCCCGGCTTTATTATAATTATGGATGGGCTGTCCTGTGTATCCAGCTGACCAAGAAGTAGATGCTTAATATCACCTTGTTTGACAAACACCATCATTATGGCAAAAATTGTGTTCTGTTTTCCTCTCTGGATTCCCCTTTTCACTTAATTTTTGGGCCTTTGTCAATTCCTTAAACACTGCCAGCCTATTGAGTCAGGTAAAATAAATGTTTTTATGTTTTATCGAAATCTTTGGTTGTTTTTTGTTAGACGGTTGGTCAGGGTACGTATTTTGCCATGTGCCTGAAATAGAATTCTTATAGTAAAATAGGGCCTTTTTTTTTTAATGGGTTGCCCTAAATGCTGTGGAAAGAATACATATTATAGAAGGAAGAGAAAGATAAAGAGGCAGTTTATGCATAAATATATCATGGTTCTTGATTTCATGAAGTTTGATTCAAAATATAATACAAGGCTTTTCCTCCAAAAAGCTTTTAAAATACATGGGTTTTGAGGAGAATTATTGTAGTAAGATTGTGGTCTTTTGAGTCAGTCAGACCTGTCTTTCCATCTGAGTTCTCTCACTAGCTATGTGACCTGTGACAATTTCTTTAACTTCTTAGCAGTTTATTTATCTGTAAAATGGGTAGGTACGTGAGGATAGTTTTGAGGATCAAAAGAAATAACATACAGAGAGGGCTCAGCCTGACACATAGAGTAAATATTAACTCTTTCTTAACTTAGTCATTCTCCTTCCAGAAGTATTCAAGGTACTAATACAGAGTGTTAAATGTGAAAGATCTCACGTTATACATGTAATAGCATAAAATTGAATATGGGAATGTGGGAGGCACTACTATAAAGGGAAAACAAGACAGGCACTACAGGGTCAGAAGATGAGGAGGAAAGCAGTGTGAGGCTTGCCAGGTGACCACAGCCGAGGAGGCCCTCTGGCTCCCCTCAGCTTTCCAAGAGCAGGACTTCTGAAGGTTATTCTCCACTCTGGCTTTTTCTTTCCTGTTCTGTTCAGTTAGTTTAGGAGCATACACATCCCTACCCGCTTTTGGGTCAAAGAGAGCTCTCCCTTCCTGTGGCCCAAGGGAGCTGCCTAGGGTCCTAGAGGCTTAGAAAGCTTCTATAGGGACCTCAAGGGTAGTTAGGGGTTTTCCTTCTCACCAGTTCAACGAGTAACCATCTGGCATCCCCAGAGTTCTGGAAGTACTTTATTAGAGAAGAGACATAGTTGCATTCTTCTAAATAGGAAAATTTATAGTCAACAAGAATACAGAAATATGTACCATGCAGTATCAGCATATATCAGATAGTATGAAGTGTTTAGACTTTTTTCCTCTTTCCTTTGATATGACTCAGTCTAATTCTCGTATAATTTTTTCATTAGGTTCCACTGCAGAGCTTCAGAAATAAGAGAGAATAGTGTAGCCCACCTCCATCTAACCCTTTGCTCTGTATTTTTACATGCCCAGAGACAAGAAAAATGTGTCTTATTCATTGTCTTTGTATATTTCTCTTGGTACTGCTATTGTCACTTTGGTTTTTAGTAAAGGAAATTGGCTTATTTGAGACGTTTGTCTTAATCCTCTATGGAAATATCAGTTTATGGGAAGGTTGAGGCAGCTCGTTTGGGCTCTTCTCAGAGTCTCTGCTGCAATTCTCGGAAAGGAAACCCCAGGGAAACCCCTGAACACAGACTTCGGAAGAGCAGTGGCTGCACAGAAGACAACACTCTAGATACTTTATCAGGTGCTGTCTGGAGAGCAGAAATAATGGTCTGAAGCCGGAAATGCTGATGTCTCTGCTTTCCCAACTTAGCACAAACGTCTTCTTTATCTTTGGTGGATTGTGGTGGTGGCTGCAAGAAGCCTTAAATGCAAGTGTGATTGCTTCCGGAATCCTGGCTTTGGAAGCGTGGCGTTCGGGGGTTTCCTTCACTTGAATTCTTTTTTTAAAGGGAGTGGATTCATAGCCTCTACTGTCAGTGCCATTTCCTTTTCTGTGATGACTTGTTCACTGTTTACATCAGAGGATTCAGGAAGTGAGAGATGTAAACATCAATAGATAAATGAGCAAATAAATAAAAAGCTTTGCTGCTTTTGTTACATAGCGAAAAGTCTTGACTATACCATAATGGGAACACAACAGCTATTTGATTAAAACTTTAGGATTTTTCCTGGAAACTTCGAAGCACATCTGACTTTTTTTTCTTTTCTAAATAACACTCTGAGGGTAGTAGGGAGATCAGTGCCTAGAATGCCATGGCTGCAGTGAGTCTGGAGAATGCATCGTCATCCCAGTCTCTGTAGGAGCTGGCGTCATGTGCTCTCACTAGTGGTGCTTGCTTGCCTGCTGGCATGTTCGTCCTTTGGAAGGCTCAGAAGGTGATGTGTGAATTATTGCTTCTTGTTCCCATACAGTTTTTTCTTTCTTTCTTTCTTTTTTTATTGTCTTAACCTTTTTTTTTTCCCCCAAGGAAGATTAGCCCTCAGCTAATATCTGCCAATCCTCCTCTTTTTTCTGGGGAAGACTGGCCGTGAGCTAACATCCGTGCCCATCTTCCTCTACCCTATATGTGGGACGCCTACCACAGCATGGCTCACCACACAGTGCCCTGTCTGCACCTGGGATCCGAACTGGTGAACCCCAGACCGCGAAGCAGAATGTGCAAACTTGACCGCTGCACCACTGGGCCGGCCCCCTGTCTTAACCATTTTTAATCAGTGGTATTAAAAACATTCATAATGTTATATAACCATCACCACCATCTGTCTCCATAACTCTTTTCATCCTGTAAAAGTGAAACTCTGTGCCTATTAAACACTAACTCCCCATTCCCCACCCCCACCCCCAGCCCCTGGCAACCACCATTCTACTTTCTGTCTCTTGGATTTTTGACTACTCTAAGTATCTCATATAAGGGGAATCATAGAGTATCTGTCTTTTTGTGACTAGCTTGTTTTACTTGGTGTAATATCCTTGAGGTTCATCTATGTTGTAGCATATTTTAGAATTTCCTTCGTTTTTAAAGGGCGGTAACATTCCATCTTATGTATATACCACATTTTGCTTATCTATTCATCTGTCAGTGGACACTTGGGTTGCTTCCGTGTTTTAGCTACTGTGAATGATGCTGCTGTGAATGTGGGTGTGCAAGTATCTCTTCAGGACTCTGCTTTCAGTCCTTGCGGGTATGCCTAGAAGAGGAACTGCTGGATCATTTGATCATTCTGTTTTTAGTTTTTTGAGGAACCCCCATACTGTTCTCCACAGCAGCTGCACCATTTTACATTTCCACCAACAGTGCACAAGGTTTTCAGTTTTTCCACATCCTCACCAACACTTTGTGTTTTCTGTTTTTTTGATAGTAGCATCATAATGGGTGTGAGGTGATGTCTCTGTGTAGTTTTGATTTGCATTTCCCTACTGATTAGTGATATTGAGCATCTTTTCATATGCTTTTTGGGCATTTGTGTGTCTTTTTTTTGAGAAATGTCTATTCCAGTCCTTTGCCCACCTATTGTTAATAAACCTTTTGCTTTGCTTATTAGAAACAAAACAAGCAGCTGTGCAGTGTGGGGCGGCAATTTTCAGTGATGAGTAAGAAGTCAGGCTCTGGAGTTCGACAGCTCCAGGTTGGCATCCTGGCTCTACCATCTCTGTGACCTTGGGCAAGTTACTTCATTTCTCCAAGCTTCCATTTCATCTGTAAAGTGGGGAGAATAGTTGAATCTATCGCATGGAGTTGCTTGGGGATTACATAAGCTCATATTATGGATATCAAATGTATGGGATAGTATTTGACCTATAGTAATTGTTTAATAAATATTAGCCACTATATTGTTGGAATCATGAGCCAGTCTTAGAAAACACCTTTTCTATCTTGGTTGTCTTCCTTCTTTTTTTTTTTTAAATAATGGTTATAGTTGATTTTTATTTTCTTCTTTGTGCTGTGCCCCAGTTTCCACATTTCTACAAGTATGTATTACTTTTTAAATCAAGAAAGGTTTTTAATTTTTTTATTAGTTCATAATAGTTTACATCATTGTAAAGTTTCAGTTGTACATTATTTCTTGTCCGTCCCCATGTAAGTGCTCCCCTTTACCCCCTCTGGTCATCCCCCACCCCCTTATCCTGGTAACCACTGAACTGTTCTCTTTGTGTGTTTATCTACCACATATGAGTGAAGTCATGTGGTGTTTGTCTTTCTCAGTCTGGCTTATTTCACTTAACAACACCCTTAAGGTCCATCCATGATGCAAGTGGGATGATTTCGACGTTTTTATGGCTAACTAGTATTCCATTGTATATATATTCCACGTCTTCTTTATTAATTCATCAGTCGATGGGCACTTGGATTGATTCTGCGTCTTGGCTCTTGCGAATAGTGCTGCAGTGAACATAGGGGTACACAGGTCACTTTGGATTGCTGATTTCAAGTTGTTTGGATAGATACCCAGTAGTGGGATAGCTGGGTCATATGGTATTTCTATTTTTAGTTTTTTGAGGAATCTCCATACTGCTTTCCGTAGTGGCTGCATGAGTTTGCATTCCCACCAGCAGTGTATGAGGGTTCCCTTTTCGCCACACCCTCTCCAACATTATTTTTAGTCTTAGTGATTATAGCCATTTTACCGGGTGTAAGGTAGTCTCTTAGTGTGGTTTTGATTTGCATTTCCCTGATGATTAGTGATGTTGAGCATCTTTTCATGTGCTTATTGGCCATGCATATATCTTCTCTGGAAAAACGTGTGTTCATCTCCTCTGCCTGTTTCCTGATCGGGCTGTTTGTCTTTTTGTTGTTCAGTTGTGTGAGTTAGTTATATAATATAGAGATTAACCCCTTCTCGGATATATGTTTTGCACATATTTTCTCCCAGTTGGTGGGTTGTCTTTTTGTTTCGATCCTTGTTTCTTTTGCCTTGCAGAAGCTCTTTAGTCTGATGAAGTCCCATAGTTGTCTTCCTATTTTGATAGGAGTATAATTCATGCCATTTTTGAGAATTTTTGGTTCTTTTTCTAGTTTGTGCTACTTATTGTCTCAGTCACTATAATTTTAGGTGAAACCATATAGAATTCCAATTTTTGTGGCTCGTAAGCAATTGAATATCAGCACTTTCATGTGATTCTACTTAATGTAATAGAAACTATCTGAGTGTCTAATATATGCCAGAGTGCCTACTGCACTATTTGATTCCTTCTTCCCAGCTTCCTTATAAAGGATATATTATTCTCCCCATTTTGAGATTGGGAAGCTGAGGCTTAGAGAGATGAACAGACATGCCTGAGTTTACACAACTAGTAAGTAGTAAAGCCAGAATCAAACCCAGGTCTGTTGAATCCAAAGCTCATTTATTTTCTTTCCAATTTCTACCACATGAACAGTCTCAGAAACACCCCTCCTGGGGCTGGCCCTATGGCTGAGTGGTTGAGTTCGCACTCTCTGCTTTGGTGGCCCAGGGTTTCACCAGTTTGCATCCTTGGTGCAGACCCAGCACTGTTCATCAAGCCATGCTGAGGTGGTGTCCCACATAGCACAACCAGAAGGACCTACAACTGGAATATACAACTATGTACTGGGGGGTTTGGGGAGAAGAAGAGGGAAAAAAAAAAAAAAAAAAAGAAAGAAACACCCCTCCCCTATCTCTGTGCCCAGAAAGGATGAAAGTTAGAGAAACTACATGATTTCTTCTTAGTCACTGATGATTTGGATTTTCTTCAGTGCAGTGAGCGCAATGTGTTAGTTCCGTGTTCAGGACCATTTGGTGCTTTTGTCCCTCTTTTTCATATTTGGAACACGGCATCTGCACTGTTGGCTACAGTCACCTTGGGTCTTTCAAAAAGGCACTGTAGAGTGAAAATAAGTAACCTAGGCTCTGCCTTCAACCCATATCCTCATGTCCATCATCATCTCCACCACTTATTGATGATCTGTTCCACAGTATCTGTGTCCCTATAATTATAGTGAGTAGGGGCTAAAATCCTTTACAGGATGGAAGGAAACTCAGGCTAAATGGGATTATATGATTTAGCTAAGAGCACAAGACCCTTTATTCTATCTTTCAGGGTCCAGGTCTTTTCTGCTACATCCCATTTCCTCCTCCCATTCTTAGAAAGGTTCTCATAGAAGGGAAACCAGGGTAGCCTTTTCTACAGAATAATGTGTAGATACTTCAGTGTGTATCCTTACTGAATGTTTCACTCTTTCCTTTTCCATTCCATTTCCCTTTCCCCCTTTCTTTTCTTTTCCTTCTTCCTTGCCTCCCTCCCTCTCTCTCCCTTCCTCCCTCTTCCTCCCTTCTCTCCTCCCTCCTTCCCTCCCTTCCTTCCTCCCCTCTTCCTTCCTTCCTTCCTTTAAACATACCTAATGAAGCTTAAATACCATGGTTCGGAAACTACTTAATGTATTTCCTGAAGGAAATTGGATTCTTGAGATATTCCCATTTGGTTTTTTTTTTTTTTCCTCTGGCTCTAAAAATTATCTCTAAGTTTAAATTGCTTTCAGAGGAATTATCTTTTAGAATATGCTACTAAAACAAGTTAGATTGAATTCCTATCAGTTTCAAAAAGAGTGACCTTCTCAGACTTTGAATGGAGTCTTTTAAATAATAGAATTTGGAAGTAATTGCTTAATATCCGAGGTCAGGATGTTGACATAACATGTTTTGAGTTCTAAGGAAAGCCCGTTTGACCTAGTACCCTACTTATTCCTAATAAACTAGATAACTAGAACCAACTTTCTTATTCACTCCATGGACTCTTCTGTTTGCAGCTGGAGGCTACACTTTATTCCTTTGTTGTTCCATTGTTTCCTTTAGGGTGAGAGAGAATAATTAAGGTGAACATCTTTTCTGAGCAGCTGGAATCAAATTCCAGCTGACTGCAGCACCTGCGAAGATGGCCCCTCTGCCTCTGGGTGGCAGGGTGGGATGCCAGCCGTGGAGCCTGCACAGTGAGCTCCAAAGGGCAGAGATGCGACCGTGCCGCACCACTCCTGTCCTTCTGTGAGCTTCAGATGGCGGTAATACTAGTGAATGCAAAGTGTCTGTTTTAGACTAATTAGAGGGATGATTTGTGAAACGGTGGCTATTTATTTAATTAATCACTAGCAGAAAACCATAAAACCCATATTTTAAAAATCCCTGTTAGTTTGCCATGTGGTTAATAGATTGGGGCACATTAAAAAGTGACATGGTGATGTATTAAAAATGTTCCACCTAAGGTTCCTTCAGGAAGGAACGGAAGCTGTCTGCTTTCAGATGCTGAAGTGTAACCTGCCAGGATTTGACCTGTCTGAGGTTTTAATATTTGTAAATGCATTTATCTTTTGAATAGCATCTTCATTAGGACATCTCCTCTTGGAATATTTCAAATATAACGTGTTTGTAGAATAATTTTAAAAATTACAATTAAAGTTAATTTTGTTACAGTTTCTCTTAACAATGAAGAACTGTATTTTCCCATTAAATTATACTATGTTTACTAAGCATAGCAGTAAATCTTATAGGTTATTCTTTTCCATTTTGGGGAAAGGGAGTCATTTACTTAACTCAGTAATAAATGCAATAGCGTTTTTGTTGCAGCTGTCAGAATTGCATTTTGTTCTGCTTTTGTTATTTTTTATCAAATGGGCAGAGGGATAATTGGTATACTTGCTCAGTCTCAGCTCAGGTGAATTGTCATTTTTTGAGTAGTAAGTATAAAGATAGAATTAATTTGTTCAAGAGATGACGCTGGTGTCAAGAATGAGAAGAAATGACTTAGATTGGAATAAATGATCGTGGTTTTACACATACAAACTTCTAGTTGGTTTTCAGTATACATAAATGTGTGTATTTGCGGGCCATCTTGCATTTTAATAGCATTTGAAGCTAAATTTGGTGTGTCTGTGATTCGCTCTTTTTATTAAAAAAAATTATTCTGAATGGTCAAAGTTCCTAATAAGCAGTTCCTCCCAAATTTTAAGGTCATGTGTGAAAATGTGTTGCTCAGGTGGATGCTTGTTAGGAAACTGTCCAGCTCTTAGGATTGTGTTTCTCTGCTGTGTTGTGTAATTACCTGCTCTGTTAGAAGGGGAGCTGGAATAAAACATGAGTATGTTAATGCAGCCTGGAGCTGATGTGGTGGTGATGATTACAATGCAGATAAAGCATTTCTCATAACTGCCGTTGCCTACTGGAGCCTTTGAAACATCTGGACCTTTAATTGAAAAATAGTGTGGTGCTGTGCAAGGCAGACATGCTAAGTGAAGTCACTAATTTAGAATACAAAAATATAATTGATAAAGTGTTTTATTTACATTGTATTTAAATATTCATACTTTGTTATGCTTTGTATAACAGGGAATTACTGGGTTAAATTTTCATGAACGTAGACAGTTTAAATGAGATAAATTAAGTGAAGATGTTAATGGAATTTTACACTGGAACCAGAAAGCGGTTTGTTCAGGAGAGTGTGTACTTTCACCTCTGGGGCCTTTTAGGGAAGAAAATATGTTAGGTCTTATTCTTTGGATTTTGTGTTTTAGAAGAACTAACCATCACTTGGTAACGTCTTTGCATTTCATTCTTATTATGCTATCATATGTTCTTATTTAGTTTTAAAAAAAATAAAATGTTTCTTGGCATAATGGTAAATGGTTCTAATGGCAGCATTATCGCCCAATAAACCAAAGCCTTCCCACCTCTCGAGGGCAGGTTATCAGAGTCTGCCCAGGAGAGCAGGAGAGCTGGTGAAGGGCGTGCAATTAACCTTTGTCCTGCATTCGCAGCAGGGGAACTGACCTAGCAGCCTTCCGAGGAAATCCAATTTAATTTAAAATGAATTTGAAAAGACAAATTAGCCATATCTATTTTAATAAGATAAAATCCCGACTCTCCCTGTGTCTGGTTTAGTTAGGACCTCAGAGGAGATTAGACTGACTAAGACTCAGGAGGAACAGGAGGGAAATAATGCCAGGGGGCTGAGGAGAAACCTGGGAAACCCTGGTTACCTGAGTGACTTGTCACTTTCTGCGGGCGAGCAGGTCTGGTGCTGCCCATTCCGCAGAGAATTGCAACCTGAGATGGGCCTTTGTCTCATCAAACCTTTTGCTTGTGCTGGAGCTTGATGCCGTGTTGATGTCATGTGTTGCTTGCCTGTCTCTCGGAGGACCAAATTGTTATTTTCCTCTTTTGTCATTATCAAAGCACATTTGGGTCCTGCCACCTGGGTAGCCACATTTAGTAACAGATAGACCTCACAATTACTGATGAGGCTCTTAATCCAAGAGTAAAAATTCTCTGCAGCCTGTGAGTTGGTACTTGACCACCGCTTTGTGAAAACTGAAGCAGAGTTCTGCCTCCTCTTCAAGGAGCTGGTGTTCTCTTGTGTGTTTACCTCTGAAGCATAATCAGCGAGGATTTATCGAGCTCCTTCTGTGAGCCCAAAAGCAAGGAAGTCTGAAACAGTTTCTGCCTTCTACCTGTACACATGAGGGAACTGCTCCTGGGAAGTGTCCCAGTGTCCCTCTCCAGGAGCAGTGGTCTCTGCAGAGCTGCAGGTGCATGTGACAGGCGAGGCTGCAGGAGAGGAGCGGCTCAGACCTTCCCTGTGGGTCTTGCCAGAGGGATCTTTCTGACCCACCATCCAGGCCTCCCAGTTCTGAAACAGTGGCTGCAACATGAACCACTTTTGTGACCTTTCCTAGATACTCAGGCCTATCCAAGAGTTCCTCAGGACTGGGATTCACTGAAAGGGCAGGGTTTTAGAGTTGAACAGACCTGGATTGGAATCATGATCCCCCTAGTTGAGGGATTTGGAGCAGCCTACTCAATGAATCTCTCCATTCCTCAGCTTTAAAAGAGAGCATATTCAATGAGATAATGTATGAAAGATACTTGGACCCTGGGGCCGCCCCTGTGGCCGAGTGGTTAAGTTCGCGTGCTCCGCTGCAGTGGCCCAGGATTTCGCTGGTTTGAATCCTGGGCGAGGACATGGCAGCACTCATCAAGCCACGCTGAGGCGGCGTCCCACATGCCACAACCAGAAGGACCCACAACAAAAAATACACAGCTATGTACCCCGGGGGCTTTGGGAAGAAAAAGGAAAAATGAAATCTTTGGGGGAAAAAAAAAGTACTTGGACCCTGGTAGGTGTCCAATAATTAGCAACCTGCCACTTGCAGAGAGGACTGTGGTGCAAGCACAAAGGGCTGTGTAGAAAGGATGTGCTCTTTGTGCGTAGTCCCAGTCCCGCCTCCTACCAATGCTCTCAGCACTGTAGTTGGCTGGCTTTCCTTTGTATTGCGATGCTGATTACTTAATTAAGCAGTGTGACTTGCAGAAAGCTTTTTATTTTTTAAAGTAGTCAGTACTGGCAGTTTTCTTCAGTAGATCATTTTGTCCCCTCAGTTTTGTTTTGTTTTGTTTTAAAGGTATGCTTTTTGGTGAGGAAGATTGGCCCTGAGCTAACATCTGCTGCCAGTCTTCCTCTTTTTTTCCCCCTTCCCACAGTCCCAGTACGTAGTTGTATATCGTAGATGTAAGTCATTCTAGTTCTTCTGTGTGGGATGCCACCACAGCATGGCTTGATGAGCGGTGTGTAGGTGCACACCCAGGATCCAGACTGGCGAACCCTGGGCTGCCAAAGTGGAGTGTGCGAATTTAACCACTCGGCCATGGGGCTGGTCCCTCCCTCAGTTTTAAAAATAAAGTTTTCTGCCACTGACTTTTTTGTGTTTTTTAAAAGATTGGCACCTGAGCTAGCATCTGTTGCCAATCTTCTTTCTTTTTTTCCTTCTTCTCCCCAAAGCTCCCCAGTACATAGTTGTATGTTCTAGTTGTAGGTCCTTCTGGCTCCGCTATGCGGGACGCTGCCCCAGCATGGCTTGATGAGCGGTGCTAGGTCCACTCCAATCCGAAACCCTAGGCCACCAAAGCAGAGACGTGAATTCAACCACTGGGCCATGGGGCTGGCCCCTGCCACTGACTACTTTTCCTTTCATTGTATCTGAGAGACATATGGGATAAAGGGCTGATGGTCAGACTTTTTGGACTCTTCTCAATTGTAAATTTTGTGTATAGTTAGAAGTGATTCTTCCCAACAGGAAGTGTTATTCTAGATAAATAATAATTCAGCTCTTTTCTTTCTTGCTGCTATTTCTATGTCAACATGCATTTGCAAACTGTTGAAGGCAAACTTGCTCAATTGGCTCTTTGCAATTGTATCCGTTTCATAATGTATAACAACAATGTATTTTCTGCTGCAGACAAGCATCTTTCTCTGTTACCAGAGGTGTAGGTTCTTTGTGTGGCCGCTTCCTATACAGAGTAACACCTATCCTGGGTATTTCACATGTGCATTTTGAGGATGAAAATGAATGTCGTAATTGGAGAAATGTAAAGCTGTTTATTTCCATTTTGTCTGATGTTTTTATATTGTTTGCTAGGAGGTGCGTGAGGGACTTGAATTAATTATAATTACTGAAGAGACATACGCTGATTGAGCAAATAAAGTAGTAAACTCATTTATGCCAAGGCCATCTAATTAAATTCTAACTTTGGATAAGCTAGATGTGCATGAAAGATTAATTTTAAGAGGTTTTTATGACTTACTAAATAATGATTCAGTAAAATTTTTGAATTATATCATTAAGAAACATTGAATCTTAAAGTGATAAAACACTGAGTCATGAACCTACTACTGTATAGAAATTTGTGGGTTTTTAAAAAACTCTTCAAAATGAAGGACACAATATAATTTTTATGGTGTATATTGACACTTTAAAAATTTGTAATATTTAATCAACTGAAACCCTGCAAGAAATGAATATGATATATGTACCTGAATTGTTTCTTTCAAAATGTATCCAATTTTGTATTCTCATAATACTTCACTATCTCTTGAATTAAATTGTCCTTGGGGTAGTTGGAGGGTTGTACCAAATTTTCCATATAATTTAGGAGGATGATAATGGCTGTACTGTAACCTTTTCTAGAGATATATCATCTAGTAATGGAACCAAGTATACATTCTCCATTGAGTTTTAATTTTAAAAGTTGGTATTAAATCTTAAAAAGACTCATTATATTATGATAATTGATAGAGTTTAAAACATGTAACTCTTCTTTATGGTTTTAAAAAACCTATTTTTACTTTTAAAGCATATTGATTTTATTGTATAAATGATTTAATAATGAAGAAGTCCCTATACTTACCCTAGGTGATGGGGCTTAGTTCATGCAAATTACCTTTCCCTGATAGTATCATCATTATAGAGGCCATTGTTTGTAAAATTAAATGCAAAGTGCGGTGTAACATTAATGGTCTAAAGAATCCCACAATGGCTATGAAAATTCAAAATGACCACTTTGCATTCCATTACACTTTAAGCTGGCTGGATCTGTTTGTGTGAGAGCACCTCCTGGTACACACTCTGACCATCCTGAGGCTGGGTGGGAAGAGAATGCTGTAGCTCTTCTCTTAATGATCGAGCTGGACGCCTTTCCCTGTTGCCTCCACTTCTCAGCTTCGTGTTTGTTTGAAGGGACATTTTGTCTGCCTGGTCTGAGCAACAGCTTAAGTAGCAGTCATAAGGAATGACTGACATTGGTGTAACAGTTTGCAGTTCGTGGAGCATTTTAACATGCTTTCTTTTTACTTTATCCACCCTGCCATTCTTTAGAGGTAGGTGGTCTAACTTCTGTTGTATGGTTGAGGAAATTGACTTACAGAGAGGTTATGGGCTTACGCAAGGTTGCACAGCTCAAGGTTGGCAGGACCAGGCTCCACACCAGTTCTGTAGACTCCAGAGGTACCTAGCAAATAGAACCCATGATGGTGAAAACTGATAGTGTCAGGAACTGCTTTCTAAATTTAAGACTTCAAGAAAGTGGTGGTTAGTCCTGATACAGTATGAGTAGACTTTCATTTTTTTCCCCTCACTCCCCCTCTCCAACCTCCATTTGGTAAAATTTCTTACTTGTGTTTGAACATGAATGATTGCTGGTTTTTCAGTTGATATTTTGAAACGAATTATTCAAAGCTCTTACTCAAAACTTGATTTGATAACAATTGGATTGTTTAAGCCAATAGCCCTAGGCCTTTTATTTTTTTCAAAAGTGGAAGAAGACTGTCAGTACCTGAAAATATGGAGAATTTATTTTAAATAGAGAAAACCTTTCCTGACAGCAACAACTGCCTTTCCTGTTTTGGGTCCAAGACTGTAGATGTGCGTTTATCATAGACATTGTAGAAAGAAAAATTACAAAAACGAGTAGCCTGAAAAAACTAAGGGAAGTGACATTTTTTCTATGCTGTGTTGTGCTTGAAAGGATTATTGTCTGGCTCATTCCGCCGTGCTTGGTAACTGAGTTATTTTGTTTGAGGTTCTCAGATATATGAAGGAGTGTCTGTGGAAGTGGAGGTGGATTTGTTCCAATTTCCTGAGGGCTAGAGCTAAGATCAGTGGGCGGAATTGGCAGAGAGAGTAGCTCAATGGAAAGAAACACATTTTAGCCATCAAAACCGTTTGCCTAAAGTCAAAAGTAAAGGAATCTGCTTCAGGAGGTGGCAGGGACCTCATCAAGGTGCTCAGGGGAGGTTGTGGGACAGCCATTTGTGAAAATATTTTAAAGGGGATGACCTTTAAAATTCCTTGAAGTTTTAAAAGTCTGTGAATGGCAATAAAGTTTTGTGGGTTTTTTTGAGTCTGTGAATGTAAAAGTAGGAGGGGAAAAGGAAACCTAGTAAACAGCCAACACTGGAGCATTTACTGTGGACTAGGCGCAGTGATCATTACTTACATGCAAAGCTTCGTGCAATCCTTTCAACAACTCCATAGCAACTTACTTTCATAATCCACTATTTCTGTGTGGAAATGGTGACTCGGAAAGGTTAAATAAAATTGTCCAAGGACAGACAGGAAGTGGCATTGCTGAGAATTGAACCCGGGTCTCTCTGACTCCACGGCTTAATGCTTTTTCAACCAGAACACTGTGCTGCCTCGCTAGCTCCTCTTAATATAATAAGGATTCTGGAGGTACCCAGATCAGAGCTTGACCTTGTTAAAAAAAGAGTGACAGTTGACGTTCTTAATAATAAAAGCTTAATGGAACCAAGGTTGGTGATTCAGAGGAAATTAATGAGATTTTGTCAATTTTGTTTTAAACTTAACTTGTCAGAAAATACGGTGTCCAGTGACAAACTGTAGAAATGTTTTTGACAAATTAACTTGACTACAGGTGCCAGATCAGGGAAATGTTAATTTAATAGCCTTTAAGCGGTCCAGATTTATTGAGGGTTAAGATAGCACTACAAAGCCAAGCCCCTCGCTCTGAATGGATTTGTCATAGAATTTTATACAAAATCTATTCATAAGTTCAGTGCTACCATTTTGAATGTAAAAATGTGAGTTCTTTGAGCTGATAAAGCCAGCATTTTATTGAGAGCAAAAAGTCTGGTGTTTTGGGTTTATTTTTTCCTCTCCATGAAGACCTTCTTTATTTCTCCTAGCCAATTAAACCTGGCTTAGGCCAGAATTAGGCCAGATTTTGTTCAAAATCATTACTCTGATCAAATGAAGTCCCTTAATCATCATCGGAATAGTGATAATTTGAGACCCCAGTACCAAGTCTGGATGCCATATTATTAACGAGTAGACCATTGGTAGAACATAGCATCCTTTGGTCCTTGTTAGGGGGAGTTGGGGAGGAAGACACTGGTGGAACGAAACTGCAGCCATTCCTTTAAGAGAGTTTTTACTTTTGAAGGCTACAAATAACCCTTTTATCAATTTGCATCATTACCTTGTCTGGATACACTGATGTATTTATTTCTGCATTAAAATTACATATAATGATCTGCTTGTGTAGTTGTGACTAATGGAATAATGTTGCCTGCTTTTTGTCTCTTTAATTGCAAAAGCCAAGCTGTGTATTCTTTTTCTGCTTCTTTCCCTTGACAGAGAAATTGAACACTTAGCAAAGTTTTGAGATGTGATATTCAATTTATTATTGACAAACCTTGATGTGAAGTAGCTGTGCTAAATGAACCTTCTGTCCTAAAGACTTAATTCAGCTAACTCACTTGATAAGAATGTTTCTTCATTCAAGATTATTTTGAACTGAATACTATCTGTTGTTCTTTCGCTTCCCCTATTTTGGAAACTTGGGTGCATAATTTTAAAATTAATTCTATTATAAGCAGCAAATTGTATATTATTCTAATTAATGGGGTCAGATAGGAAAAATCTGATATAGATGTAATATTTTAACTTATCATCATGTTCAAGTTCTATATATTTCAATTCCATCTATATTCATATTCTATATATTAGAAGTTATTTTACATTTTGAATTTTTTACATTTTATGAGCCAAGTATTAATTAGATGACCTGTGGTTCATAATGTTGGTATTTCATGATTGGCATAAAGGCACTTTTCTAAGGAGAGAGCTTTTGCAGTATATATCAAAAGCCATGTAGCATTCATATCCTTTGACCCAATAAGCTACTCCTAGGAGTATGTTCACAAACGTTTATGTAAGAGAATGTTTATAAGAGTATATTTATAATAGTGAAATATCAGAAACAATGTCCTTATTTAAGGACGGGGGAATAGGTTGACAGTACCTTTGTATGCTGTCATATAATGCAAGTGTTTGAAATCATGTGTTAAAAGAATATTAATCACTACAAAGCTATAGTAATCAAAACAGCATGGTATGGGCAGAAAAACAGACACATGGATCAATGGAACAGAATTGAGGGCCCAGAAATAAAACCATACATCTCTGGGCATCTAATCTTTGGCAAAGGAGCCAAGAACATACAATGAAGAAAGGAGAGTCTCTTCAATAAATAGTGTTGGGAAGACTGGACAGCCACATGCAAAAGAATGAAAGTAGACCATTATCTTACACCATACACAAAAGTTAACTCAAAGTGGATTAAAGATTTGAATGTAAGACCTGAAACCATAAAACTTTTACCAAAAAATGTAGGCAGTGCACTCTTTGACATCACTCTTAGCAGTATCTTTTCAAATATCATGTCTACTCATGCAAGAGAAACAAAAGAGAAAATAAACAAATGGGACTACATCAGATTAACAAGCTTCTGCACAGTAAAGGAAGCCATCAGCAAAATGAAAGACAACTCACCAACTGGGAGAAAATATTTGCAAATCGTATATCTGACAAGGGGTTAATTTCCAGAATATATAAAGAATTCATACAACTCAAGAACAAAAAAGTGAACAACCCGATCAGAAAATGGGCAGAGAATATGAACTTTTCGTTTTTTGATTTTTTCCTTCTTCTTCTTCTTCTCCCCAAAGCCCCCCAGTACATAGTTGTATATTCTAGTTGCGAGTCCTTCTGCTTGTGCTATGTGGGACGCCACCTCAGCTTGGCCTGATGAGCGGTTCTGGGTCTGTACAAAGGATGCAAACTGGTGAAACCCTGGGCCACCAAAGCAGAGCTAAGTGAAATAAGTCAGAAAGAGAAAGACAAATACCATATGATTTCACTCATGTGAAAGATAAACACATAGATAAGAACAGATTAGTGGTTACCAGAGGGGGAAGGGGGCGAGGGGAGGATGAAAGGACTATAAGGGACACATATGTAAGGTGATGGACAAAAACTAGACTTTCAGTGGTGAACATGATGCAGTCTATACAGAAAAAGAAATATAATAATGTGCACCTGAAATTTACAGAATGTGATAAGCCAATATGATCTCAATAAAATAAAAATTTAAAAAATACAGTGTGTGGGGCGAGCCTGGTGGCGCAGCGGTTAGGTGCACACGTTCTGCTTCAGTGGCCCAGGGTTTGCCGGTTCGGATCCCTGGTGGGGACATAGCACCGTAGGTGTCCCACATATAAAGTAGAGGAAGATGGGCGCAGATGTTAGCTCAGGGCCAGTCTTCCTCAGCAAAAAGAGGAAGATTGGCGGCAGATGTTAGCTCAGGGCTAATCTTCCTTAAAAAAAAAATACAGTATGTACAACAGAAAAAAAAGAATTTTAATCATTCATTCCATCGGTATTTGTAAATAACTAGTATATGTCAGGCCGTATGTTAGGTGCTGGGAATATTTTAGGGAAGAATGAGGGCTCCTGAAGAATAGGGCCTGCAAAGTAGAAGAGGTCCAGTTAGTTTACTTGGGATAGAAGTGGTAGGTGTGGTGGGTCTAGATAGATAGTCTGAGGAGTCCTTTGGATTCAGTAAGCTAACGCCACACTCCTGCTATATTCTAGGCCCTAGGAGACTGGAAAGTGGGTGAGGACAGTTTTTTCCTTTACATAATTTACAGTTGCATGAGAAGGTGAGGAAGGAGGTGGTGAGGGTGGGTAGAGAAAAAAGTAAAACCACAAGACTGCAAATCAAATTGCTAAGGGGCACAGAAGATGGAATTAATTTGGACTTCCACCTTCTTGGAAGAGGAGACGTTTGAACTGAAGGACAAAAGAAGTGTTTTTCTTGATCAGTAACTAAGTGCCAGGCATTTTATGTCCATTTTATTTGCTTTTCCAGGTAAGGAAATAAGATTCTGAGAGGTGCAGTTAACTTGCCCAATATTTAAGGTCTGGCAGCTAGGGAAGTGGCAGAGCCAGGATTCAAACCTGGATCTGGCTGACCCCAAGTCTGTGCCCTTAACAGCTGTTCACTATTACTTTAGCAATACTTTAGCACGGGACCAGATCTTGAAGGGTGTTAACTGCCATGATAAGGAGTTGGAATGCTAACACTGTGGAGAGCCATCGTATATTTCAGAGCTGGTGACGGGCATGGTCAGTAGTTTGAGAAAAATCGCACTGATAGCAGTAAGGAGGTAAAGGTTTGGAGAGAGGAGAGGTTTTAGAGACAGGGACAGAGTTGGGAGGCTGCTGCAGTGGTCTCACTGAGAGGTGAAGCTTGAATTAGGGCAGTGGCAGTGAAGATGAGAAGGAGAAAAATTTGAGAGACCTTTCAGAGGCATTTGGATGCAGTTGAGACAGAGGAGTTAAGATTCCTAGCTTGAGTGACAGAGTAGGTGGTGAAAGCCTTAACTGAGATAGAATTTAGAACGAGAGACAAGCTGATGCGGAAGAAAATAGGGCTTGGGCATGTTGAGTTTGAGATTCTGGCTGCGTTTGCAGAGCCATCAAGTCATGAGGCCGTGTGAGAGGAACTCTGGAGTCTAGTTGGGCTTCATGAATTGCATTGGTGTTGAGGAATAGTTTTGCTACAAGAAGTATTTTTCTTTTTGTTCTAAAACCTGAATTGATGGCATTTCTTGATTTAGGGGCTATTCTGGAGAGTGTTGTTCAACTCCAAATTTGTCAGCTCATTGTGGGTTTATTACTTTTATTTTTCTTTGATAAAAATTACTTAGCCTGTCATAGGAAGGTGTCTAAGTTATATTTTCAACTTATTTTTTCCAGCAGCCTGTCACAGAACCTGGCACATAGGGTGTTCTTAATAAATTTTGCTGGGTGCCTTAACATAGGATACATTTAAAAATCAACCGTTTTTCTTACCTAAAACTCATAAACACTGTGTGGTATTTTTTTAAATCTCCTTTTTGTTCATAATTATAATATTTACTGTTTTGTTTCTAATTATAAAAGTAATATATGCTCATCATAGAAAGTGCAGAAAAATGTAAAGCAGAAAATTAAAATTACTCATAATTCCATGTCTGAGCGAGAACTCTCATTCACTTTTTTTCTTGTGAGAAAGAGTGTCCCTGAGCTAATATCTGTGCCATTCTTCCTCTATTTTTTGGATGTGGGACACTACCATAGCTTGGCCCGACAAGTGGTGTGTAGATCCACACCCAGGATCCAAACCCACGAACCCTGGGCCACAGAAACTGAGCGTGGAACCCAAGCATTATGCCACCAGGCCGGCCCCTCTTGTTCTCTTTTGCAGGTATTGGTATAGTAGGGATTTAAATACAATAAGCATCTTTTGCTTGGGTTACTGTTCTCTTGGATGGAAGGGTAAATTTTTTTGTCTAGGAGGCCTCTGCTAACCTCTTTTAGTCCGAGTTGGTTCTGAGCTCTCACGACAGCCTGTATTTTCCCATCTTAAAGCTTTTATCACATTGCACGGTACAGACCAGCAGACCTTGAGTTTGATGAGGGTCTGCATTGTGTCTCACTTAACTCTGTCTTCAGAGCCCTGCATGGTGTTTCAGTGGGTGTTTGTTGAAGGTGTGAGTGACTAAGCAAGGCGGGGCCACCCCAGTTTTCCTTCTCCCTGTGTTGAACCCTTCCTTGTGTTCTAATTATGCCTTCATTCCTCCAAGTCTGTATTGTGGAAAACATAAATTGCCATGAAGTGAAACTGTATGATGTGATTTTTGTTTATTGCTAGTTGCTTTTTAATAGTTAGATGTTAGGTCTTTGGAATATTGCTTGCCTTGATGTGTGATGAATACTTTTAATCCTTTGGTCACCTTATTTTTTTAATAAGTTAATTACTTTCTATTATATTGATGGATTGTTTTATGTTTTAGATGATTCCCTCTAAATATTGCAACACAGGGACTATTCGATAGAGCTAACTGCCACCACCTTGAGTTTTTTCAGAAGAGGCTCCTTATTAAAAAATATATAATTTCAGGGTTTGTGCAAGGTACTTTTCCCCATCATCAGTGCCTCAAGATGGAAGATTAAAAAGATAAAGTGCTTCATTCATTTAATAAGTATCTACCATATTTATTCTCATAGTTTCCCCCACACTTGCTGTTTCACTATGAAATAAAGAGGATAAAGGGGTTCATGGGAGTACCGTGTAACTGTCTGCTTTCATTTCCTAAACAACAGTGACTGCCCTGCCTCGGCTGACAGTATCACAGTTCTCTGGAGTCTCGGTCCCCCAGCACTTCTCCCTGGGCAGCTCCTCAGAGCTAGCTCCTTTTGTGGGAGACTGCTTTAGGCAGTGCCTTTGGTGTGTTTGTTAGAAGAGGGCGGGAGAGATGATTTTCAAGCCTTGGAGAGGGGGAATTGATTACATTTAGAGTAACTTTGGGGAAGGAAGGCACTGATGTTTAGAGTAGGGGCTTTGGAGTCAGGCAGACATAGGTTTGAGTCCTGGCTTTTCTGCCTTGGTTATGGGATCCTGAGCAGATGATTTATAAGCTTTAGTTTTCTCATCTGTAATATGAGAGTAATGATAGATCCCTACCTCTTATAGTGATTGTGAGAATTAAATGAGATAGGCAAACGTTTAGCAGAGTGAACTTAACTGTTAGCTCTAAATAAATGCTAGCTCTTGTTGTAGTAATAAGTATTATTACTGGGGCTCCTATAGCATCTGTCTTTGGCCTAATGTGACCGTGTAGTAGGCTTGAGTAATAGAAATGGATCTGATTTCAAAACTTAGGCCCTTTCTAGCATACTGCTCTGCATTTCTAAAGCACTTTACAGTTAGTGAAGCACATTCACGTTTGTCATCTCGTTGAATCTTCGTGTCTTGAGATCCTATGGTCTCTGTAGTCCCTCACCTCCAGTCTTTAGAAGGAAGAGGAGGAATAAACAGAAATAAGAAGGAAGAGCAATGACAGGCACCTGGCCTGGGTCTGAAAAAGACATTGAGAAGAGAGTGATAAGAGGGCAATAAACCCACTCCAGAAATGTTTTAATTTTAACCCTTTGACTACCTAAGTCAAAACACTTGCTGTTTAGAGATGTCTTTGCTAGTCATTAGAATTTTTATTTCAAAGCTGAAAAACATGCATCGGGGTGTGTGTGTGCACATGTGTGTATGCATGACAGTATGTGTGCATTATGTAGGAGAATTACTTTTTTAATTATTTGCTTTATAACAGAGACAAGGCTCAGTAAAAAAACATCAGTGGATCTAATATTAGATACTGGGTTATCTGAGAAGTGGAATTTCTCTGAAAATGTTTTTAAAACTGATTTTATGTGTTTCCTTACCCTAGTTCTGATCTTTTTTTTTCTCCTTAGAATGATAGAATTATAGAATGTTAAAGATAGAACTACTTGTTGGCTCAAGTCCCTCCGTCTCCCTCTCCTACAAGGAAACAGAACCATAGAGGAAGGGAGGAGGGCTGGATGGAGGAAACTAACGTTTATTGAGTTCCTCCCATGTGTCCTGGTAGGCATTGGAGTCATTCATGTGTTCGTTCTGTAGTTCAACAGATATTTTTTGAGAGTCTTCTCTGCACCAGGCACAGTGCTAACCGTTGTGTACAGAGCAGTAAACAAAGCACACATTGTTACGGCTGCCCTCAGGGACGCTCAGAGGCTAGTGAGGAAGGCATGCACTGAAGATGTACAGAAATAAATGCATAATATCAACTTGTTAAGTGTTGTGAAGGAAATGAACAGGATATGTGTGAGAGAATAACTGTGGAAGGGGCTTCTTTCTATAGGATAATGAGTGAAGGTTTCTCTGAGGAGGTGTCATATGAGCTGTGCTTTTAATAACAATAACAATAACAATAACAATAATAATCCTCAAAAGAGTCCTCTAATAGATAGGTTCTATCATTATCATCATTTTACATAAGAGGAAAGAGAAGAACAGAGAGATTAAGTAACCTGCCCAAAGCCACACATTAGAGGATGCAAAGATCATGAGAAAGAGCCTTATAGATATAATGCATAGCACCCACCATGGCCTGGAAAGTGGGAGAAGCAGGCTAGGTACACACACACACACACACTCACACACATACACACTGCAAGAAAGCCACACACACACACCCCCCCACTGCAAGAAAGCCGGTAGCGAAAGCATGCTGAGCAGACGGGGGAGTGGCAGTAGAGTGAAGTTAGAGAGGTAGCCAGGGGTCAGATCATGCAGTGCTTTCTTGGACACTGCAAAGAATTTGGATTTTATTCAAAGTGTCATGGAAATCACTTATTGAAGGAATTTACATAGAAGTGTAAATATGATCAATTTGAGTTAAAAAATCTAGCTTGTTGTCAAGAACAAATTGGAGTGGGCAAGAGTACAGGAGGTCAGTTTGGAATCTGTTAGAATAGTCCAGGTGAAACCTCATGGTATTTTGGTGGCAGTGGAGATGGAGAGAAGTGGGATGGTTTTGAAATATATATTTTTCAATTTTTTACATTGAGATAAAACTCACATAAAATGTACCACTCTAGGGCCTGGCTCCGTGGTCGAGTGGTTAAGTTTGCACGCTCTGCTGCTGCGGCCCAGGGTTCGGATCCTGGGCGCGGACATGGCCCCACTCATCAGGCCACGTTGAGGCAGCATCCCACATCCCACAACTAGAAGGACCTGCAACTAAGATATACAACTATGTTCAGGGGGTTTGGGAAGATAAAGCAGAAAAAAAAAAAAAACAACTAAACTAAACCTTTAAAAAAATAAAAATAAAATGTACCATTCTAATCTTTTTTTTTTGGAGGAAGATTAGCCCTTAGCTAACATCTGCTGCCAATCCTCCTCTTTTTGCTGAGGAAGACTGGCCCTGAGATAACATCCATGCCCATCTTCCTCTACTTTTTTATATGTGGGACGCCTACCACAGCGTGGCTTTGCCAAGCGGTGCCATGTCTGTACCCGGGATCCAAACCAGCGAACCCGAGGCCACCGAAGCGGAACGTGCGAACTTAACCACTGCGCCACCTGGCCAGCCCCTCTTTTCTGTTTCTTTTATCCACCAATCTTCGGGTCATTCTCCTCTCTCACTGAAGGCTTGAGTTCTTGGCTCATAGTCTTCTTTCGCACCCCGACTCCTGTCATCATCCTGGGCAATTTCATCTAAAGCAAGAATCCGTCCAATTCCCATGTCTCAATCCCTGGATCATGTCATCATCCCCAATGCCTTTCCATCCACTCTGCCTCCAATCACTTATTGCAGTGGGTACACCAGAGATCTGCACCAATTCCAAAATCTCAAATTAGAACATCCATCCACTAAATATACTTTAATAGACTTTCACTTCATTTATTTGTTCAAGTAATCCCTCAGTTCTTCAACTTACAATCTACTGATGCATCACCTTTTAATTATCTATCAGTCACCCTTATGTCCCAACACCACCTTCAAGATTACATGATACATCATTATAGTCACCCCTACGCATAAAGAGTTTTAACACTCTCCTCCTCCATTGGACTCAGTTGGCAGAACACCAATCTTGGATAAACCCAATCCTCTGTATTCCTCAGCTAAACATTACCGGAGAAAAATCATGTAACGTATCGACTGATTTCACTTTAAATTCATAATGATAAACCTCAAACAGACATCAGCACTGTAGAGCAAGCCTGCATCTCCTGATCCAAACTGCACCCCACCCAAGACTACTATTGCACATTCTTCTTCTCTCCTCAAACTTCTTATGAGCCTCCCTTACCTTCAGCTCCTGTCCTTTGCTCACGTACTGCCATCAGATGAGAAGTGTTCTTTATTAAGAAAATAAGAGCTTTTGGAAAGAAACTTTCTCATCCTTCCATCATTAAATTCACACACTTACCTGGATTTAATCACCTTCTCTCCCTCCACTACCTCCACCCCAAGCCTCGAATTCACTCATCTCATTATCTCATTAAAGATCAATCTCTCCACTTGTGTTCTATGTCCCTTTGGCTCTTACCTTCACAAGGACTTCACTCCTTCACTTTTCTTCACCTTCTCCTGCATTACAACCTCTCCCTCTCTTAGCTTCCATGACATACGCTCTTGGTTTTTCGCCATCCTCTCTCGTCTGTCCTTCTCAGTATCCTTTGCAGATTCCTCCTGCTCTGCAGTCTCTCTTTGTTAGCATTCTTTGGCCTCTCGATTGTGCTCTCTTTTGTCTATCTCTACACATTTCCCCTAGGTGTTCTCACCAGTCTCAAAGCTCTAATACAATCTATATCCTGCTGATACCCAAATCTTACCTCCATCTCAAACTTCTCCCTGGATTCCAAATTCGTACATCAAATTGTCTACACAATATGCAGAAAAGTGTCACACTTAAACTTAAGTTCAAAATCTGAACTTTTGACTATCCCTTACATTCTCCCACCCCAAATCACAACAGCCTCCCTCATTTCAGTAAATGCTGTCAGCACAAACTCAGCTTGATTCTTCTTTCTCCTTCATACCGTCTACCTACTCCCTTAATAGGTTCTATGTGTCTATTTCAAAAACATACTTCAATGGAAAAAGAACAGCCTCTTTAGCAGATGGTGCTGGGACAACTGGATAGTCACATGCAAAAGAATGAATTTGGACTCCTACCTCACACCATATACAAATATAATTCAATCCAGATTAAAGACCTAAATGTAAGTCTAAACCTGTAAAATTCTTGGAAGGAAACATAGGTGTAAATTCTTCATAACCTTGGACTAGGCAGTGATTTCTTAAATATGACACTAAAAGCACAAGCATCAAAAGAAGAAACAAATTGGGCTATATAAAAATTAAGAACTTTTCGTGCTTCAAAGGACACTATCAAGAAAATGAAAAGACAAACCACAGAATGGGAGAAAATATTTGCAAATCATACATCTGATAAAGATCTATTATCCAGAATATGTAAAGAATTCTTACAACTCAGTAATAAAAAGACAAGCAATCTGATTTAAAAATAGGCAAAGGATTTGAATAGACATTTCTCCAAAGAAAATATACAAATGGCCAAAACACACATGAAAAGATGTTCAATATCGTTAGTCATTAGGGAAATACAAATCAAAAATCACAATGAGATACCACTTCATACCCACTAGGATGGCTATAAATTTTTCTTTTTTTAAATAACTGAAAATAAGAAACATTAGCAAGGATGTATAGAGACTGGAACTTTCATACATTGCTGGTAGAAATGTAAAATGATGCAGCTGTTATGGAGAACAGTTTGTCAGTTTCTCAAAAATTAAACATAGAGTAAACCTTCTGACTCAGCATTTCCATTCCTAGGTGTACCCCAAGAAACTCAAAACATATGCTCACGTAAAAACTTGTATGTAGGTGTTCACAGTAGCATTATTCATAATAGCCAAAGAATGGAAACAACCCAAATGTCCATCAACTGATTAACAGATAAACAAAATCCATACAATGGAATATTATTCAGCCATAAACAAGAATGAAGTACTGATCCATGCCACAACATGGACGAACCTTGAAAACATTATGCCAAGAGAAAGAAGCCAGACATAAATGATCACCTGTTGTGTGAATCCATTTATAGGAAATGTCCAGAACAGGCAAATCTATAGAGACAGAAAGTAGATTAGTGGTTTCCAGGACTTGGGGGTAACAGGGAACTGAGAAGTATGGGGCTTCTTTGGGGGATGGTGGAAATGTTATGGAAGTAGATAGTGGTTATAGCTGCATAACATTGTGAATATATGGGAAACCACATAATTGTGTACTTTAAAATGGTTAGAATGGGGGCCAGCCCCGTGGTACAGCGGTTAAGTGCGCACGTTCTGCTTCGGCGGCCCAGGGTTCGCCGGTTCAGATCCCGGGTGCAGACATGGCACCGCTTGGCAAAGCCATGCTGTGGTAGGGGTCCCACATATAAAGTAGAGGAAGGTGGGCATGGATATTAGCTCAGGGCCAATCTTCCTCAACAAAAAGAGGAGGATTGGCAGCAGATGTTAGCTAAGGGCTAATCTTCCTCAAAAGAAAAAAAAAAGAAACAGAAAAGAAAGAGGAGAGGATGGTGTAGTTGGATGGCTTGGGTCTCAAGGGAGCAGGGATTTTTGCAAGAAAGGAGAAGTAATAGTTTGAAAGTAGCAGGGACAAGAATACCTACTTCAGCTCCTGGGTTTGAAGATTTGAGGTTAAAAAGAAAAAAGAAAAAATCTTCTAGACAGCAGAGAAAGCAGTATCCTCAATGGCCAGCAGGTTTCAATTAAGACAAAGAGGTAGAGGGAATGTGTTTTATAAAGAAGTGATGATTTATGGAAGTTTGCTAATTAGTGCAGGAGTTCCAGAGGGGAGTGGAAGGTTCAGGAGGGAGGAGGGTTAGGTGTGTAGGAAGGATGGGGTATATATAGAGAGCGCGGTGTGGGTATGGTGGTTAGGGCAATAATGAAAGGCCAGGGACCCTTGAACTTCAGTGCAGGTGACTGAAGTAAACAGAAATACTGTATCATGGAATTAGTACCCCATGGTCTCTGAGAAGGCAAATATTTGGTTCCAGGGCTACAGGCCTGAATGCTTCCTCAGAGAGTATGGCAGCTTCCCATGCAGCTTATCCCAAGGTCTCAAGGAACGATGTGGCAATTTTCAGGGAGGGCAGCTGATGCCAAGGTCTCATGATGACTTTTCCAAGGTCATACTGAGTAAGTAGCAGAGCAGATCTCCTCACACCAACATCAGGTCCGCTCACCACTCTGGTTTGTTTATTTTGGTGGAGTGCTCATTTACCTTATTGCTGGTAGAGCTGGATCTGTTAAACCATTAGAAAATGAAAATTAAAAGGAAAAAACCCTTAAAACTAGACAGTGTTTCCACTTTGGGACCAGTCCAGGCTCATTAAGCAGGTCTGTGCAAAAAGGATGAGAAATGGCTGTGCTGCACACAGGCCCTGGAGAGCATTATTCTGGCCCAGTAAGGTCTGCGTCACTGTGACTGCGTGCTTTACCTTGTGCATGTGCTCTGTCCACAGGGTCATGTAGGCACAACAGCAACCAAGAAGATCGACGTCTACCTCCCCCTGCACTCAAGCCAGGACAGACTGCTGCCAATGACCGTGGTGACAATGGCCAGCGCCAGGGTGCAGGACCTGATCGGGCTCATCTGTTGGCAGTACACAAGCGAAGGACGGGAGCCGAAGCTCAAGTAATCCTCCTTCTTTTTGGCTGCTCTAGTTTCTGGCTGTTTCCTGGCCACCCATTCTGCATTCTGGGCCCGGTCAGTCTTTCTAGGCATTGGCCTGAGAACCAGACGTCCACACTGATCCAGGTCAGGTTGCTCACCCGATCTTGCACCTGTGTACCTTGGCTTATCTCAGAGAATCTGCTTGCAAACTAGATTGATAAGTTTATGAATCCAGGCGTGAGGAAATGCATCGTAGCAGTTCCCAAACCCTTTTGTGATGCTTGCTGATAAAAGCAGCTTAGAAGGTAGTGGGAGGGAAGTAATAGTGTTGGACAACTACCATGAGTTGGGCACTGTACTGGGCACTTCATACCTGGTTTCTCATTTAATTTTCCCAGAGCTGAGGTGAGCATTATGCTCCTCATTCTGCAGAGGAGGAAACTCAGGGTCAGAGAGTTGTTATTTGCTGAAGGTTACACCAATGGGAGATGGCACAGTCAAGCTTGGATTCCCAGTCTGTTTGATGCCAAGGTTTTTGCTTTATTTCTGTTGCTCTGAATTACAGTTTCCTTTGTTATCAGTCAGTGGCTTGGTTTTTCTCTTAGTCACTAGGCTCTCCTCCTCATTAAACAGTTATGTTAAAAATGTAGCGCTTGAAAGTAAAGGCTCTGTGTCTGTACGTCATAACTTGAATTTTGAAGTGCTTTGCTGCATTGGTTCTCCCATCCTTGAATTTCTTATCTGACAGGCACCTTCTTCTAGCTTCATGTGCTCTTCCCAGCAGTAGGGTTTGGGATACAGCAAAATGGATGCCTTCCATTTGTGGGTGCCTTCATTTTGGAAATGTATTCGCATGGAGGCTCTCTCTTCTCACATTTTCAGAGGCAGAATGATCCAGTCTGCTGTTGTTTTGTTTTTCTTTAGGTGCATTAAATTTGCACTTAAAATTACTCTTTCACGTTCTTATTGACATTGCCATCCACATTGCCTGAATAAATTGTGAGTATAAAGATAATCTTTATTGCTCCTGTAGCAGTAGAAAGCCTTTTCAACCAGGATACCACCTAGGCTCAGAAAAGTGTTGTCACCAGTTCTGCTTAGGTCTGAGCCATGGTGTTGGGCCTCTTCAGCATGAAGTAGAAGCAAGAAGACACAAAAGAGAGTCACAGTGATGTTGTCTGAGTTAATCCTTAAAACAGTGCTTAGTGCAGGAACTGAAACCAAGAGAGGCAAAGGAATTGCTCAGGGTTACACAGCTAGGAAGTAGCAAAGACAGAGTTGAATTGTGACATACATGTTACAGATGAGGAAACTAGAGCTTAGAGAGGCTAAATCACACAGTAGGTGATAGAAGTGGTCTTTAAACCCAGGATCTGGCTCCAGAGCCCTGGATCTCCACTGTTGCCTTATACTCCCTTCCATGGAACTCTGTTATGGTGATAGTAAAACATTTATTGAGTCTGTAGTTATTGCAGGCACTGGGCTAGATCTGCACATAGAGAAGTGAAAAAGGCAGTTCCTGCCATCGAGGAGCTTATTGTCTAAGATTAATAGGCAATCATGATGTAAAACAATAAAAACGCAAAGTAAAGTCAGGTTCTGTAAGAAGATCTGACTCCATATTTGGTGACTAGAGTGGAGTCATGAAAAGCAGCCTCGATTAAGTGACATCTAAACTGAAACCTGAAGGAGGAGTAGGAAAAGTGATGCAGAGAGGTTGAGAGGAGGGTATTGTAAACAGAGGGAAAAGCGTGAACTTCCAGTTATGATGGCCCTTTAAATTTATGCTTCAAAGTCTGTGTTCTGCTCCAGACACATAGTAATGATAAATGAAATGTGTTATTGACACGCTTGTACTTTAATAACAAGATAAACATCCTAGTGGGCCGGAAACAGAGCCAAGCACAGAAATAGGCAGAGTGTGCTAGGAGTCAATTCTTCTAGAGTATTACTTCCCAAAGAACATGCTGTGAATGAGTTTACCAGTATGTGAAATAATAACATATCAAGATAATGTAATAATTCTATGAATGCATCAACCAACATATTCTCATATTTTAAGGGAACTATAAAGGGGCATTGACTGTTCCACAGTCAAAATGGGAAATACATTCCTATCAGAAACTGATAAACGAAGCAGACCAAAAATTAGTAAGGACAAGGAAGATTCAAACCATTTAATTAGCAATTCTGAACCCCCAAAAGAGAGATTGTCTTTTATACTAGTTTGAAAGCTTCTGAAGTTGAGTACATCTTAACATTTATATTCCTGAGGGTACCTAGCATGTTGACATTTTTTAATCGTTGTTCTGTTTGTACTTAAGTGTTAGAATAGATCCTTATTTGATCTTTTCCAGTGGGTTGACCCTGTGGAAGAGCTCTTCATTTATATGAGACCAAATTGCTAGATGAATGGAAGAGCTTTCCTCCAATTCAGCCTGGTTGTCAAGAAAACCATTTATTTAAGAATATCATTCTCCTGTCTCTGTGCCTTGAAAATGGTCTCTGGTAGTAGACTTTGGCTCCAGGGGAGGAATGGAGAATTTGGCTGGAGTTCTTGGCTTCCTTTACACTTATACCTGTTAACTCCTGAGAAAGATTGGAATGTGGTATTTAAGCTGATTCCTGCTTGTTTTGATGCACTGATTTTAGGGGAAATATTTGAAAGAAACTGAAATAATTTCATTCTCTAGGTAGTTGAATTTTTTAATTTAGACTTTGTTAAATTCATGTTTATTGAATTTTTATCAGAAAATGTAGCCTATATAATTTCTACTTAGAGATTTATTTATATTTTGGGGGCATACTAGACAAAAAATTTTTTATAAATATTCTGTGGATTCTGGAAAAAAATTATCCTCTGTAGGTTACAGAATTCAATATATACTTATAAGTCACCATCTTTAATTACTCTTTTGTTTGTGCATTTTTTGACTGTTCTGTGGATGATTAAGAGAAATGGATTGAAATTTCTATTTTCTTGTGTTTGTCAATTTCTCTTGCGATTTCAACAGTTTCCACTTTATATGTATTAGTGCAGGAAAAAATCATGCATTTCATATCTTTATTGTGAATTGTACTTTTTTCAGTATGAAACACTCCTAATGTTTTATTTATGTATTGTGTCCTGCCTTTTTCTTTGCTTTATTTCAGTAATAAGAACTTTTCCCCCATTCTTCTTTGCACTTGTCTGATGTATCTTTGTTCAACCTTTTACCTTTTTTACCTTTATCTTTTTGTTTTAGATATGCTGAATAATTTTCTGAGGTTTTTCTTTTTTGACCCAATCTAAGTCACTGTGTTTTCATAGGGAAGTTTATCTTACTAACATTTATTGTAACCACTGATATGTTGTTTTTGTGTTAGTCAACTTGGTTTAAGCTTTGTTTTTTATACTTTCTTTTTTATTTCAATTTATTTTTAATTCTGAGGCTGGTTACTTGTAAGATTTTTAAAAAATTTCTAATAGACTATTTTTTAGAGTAGTTTTAGATTTACAGAAGTTACAGAGATTCCCACATATCTCCTTCCTGCCCCTCATTTCCCCCTGGTATTAGCATCTTGCCTTAGTGCAGTACATTTATTACAATTGGTGAACTGAGGTTGATACATTATTTATTAACTAAAGTCAGTAGTTTACATTAGGTTACATTCTTTGCCTTTTACAACTCTAATGATTGTATCACATAGAGTGGTTTCACCACCTTAAAAATGCCCTGTGCTCCATCTATTCATTCCCCCCTGTTCCCACCCCCATCTCTGGCAACCACTCATCTTTTTGCTGTCTCTATAGTTTTGCATTTTTCAGATTGTCAACTGGAATCATACTATACGTAGCCTTTTCAGACTGGCTTCTTTCACTTAGCAATGTGCGTTTAAGTTCCCTTCAAGTCTTTTTGGGGCTTGATAGCTCATTTTTCATATTGCTAAATGATATTCCATTGTGTGGATGTATCACATTTTGTTTTTTCATTCATCTATTGAAGGACAGCTTGGTTGCTTCCAATTTTTGGCAGTTATGAACAAAGCTACTATAAACATTCATGTACAGGTTTTCATGTGGACGTAAGATTTTTCAATTCATTTTGCAGATGCCTAGGAGCACAATTGCTGGATTGTCTGGTAAGCCTCTGTTTAGCTTTCTAAGAAACTACCAGACTTTCTTCCAAAGTGGTTATACTCTGTGCCATTGCCATCAGCAATGCATGAGAGTTCCTGTTCCACATCCTCACCAGCATTTGGTTTTGTATGTGTTTCGGATTTTAGCCATTCTGTGTGCAGTAGTATCTCATTGTTGTTTTGATTTGCAATTCCCTAATGAGGTACGTTGAACATCTTTTCATATGCTTATTTGACATCTGTTTGTCTTCTTTGGTAAGCTGTCTGTTCAGGTCTTTTGCCTACTTTTTTAATCAGGTTGTATTTTTTTGTTTTTTAAAGATTTTATTTTTCCTTTTTCTCCCCAAAGCCCCCTGGTACATAGTTGTGTATTTTTAGTTGTGGGTCCTTCTAGTTGTGGTATGTGGGACGCCGCCTCAGCATGGCTTGACGAGCGGTGCCATGTCAGCATCCGGGATTCGAACTGGCAAAACCCTGGAACTGGTGAAACCCTGGGCTGTCGAAGCAGCTGTGGCTTGTCTTTTCATTCTCTTAACAGCATCTTTTTCAGAGCAGAAGTTTTTCTTTTTTTTTTAAAGATTTTATTTTTCCTTTTTCTCCCAAGGCCCCCAGTACACAGTTGTGTATTTTTAGTTGTGGGTCCTTCTAGGTGTGGCATGTGGGATGCTGCCTCAGCATGGCTTGATGAGTGGTGCCATGTCAGCATCCAGGATTCGAACTGGCGAAACCCTGGGCCGCCGAGTCAGAGCGCACAAACTTAACCACTTGGCCACGAGGCCGGCCTCAGAAGTTTTTCTTTTAGATTGGCGTCTGAGCTAACATCTGTTGCCAATGTTCTTTTTCTTTTTTCTTTTTCCCCTTCTCCATCCCAAAGCCCCCTAGTACATAGTTATACTAGTTGTAGGTCTTTCTGGTTGTGCTATGGTTGTGCTTTCTGGTTATGCTATCAAACCGCCTCAGCATGGCTTGATGAGTGGTGCCATGTCCGTGCCCAGGATCTGAACTGGCGAAACCCTGGACCAGTGAAGTGGAGCACACGAACTTAAGTACTTGGCCACAGGGCCAGCCCCCAGAAGTTTTTAATATTAATGAACTCCAGCTTATCAATTTTTTCTTTCATAGATTGTGCTTTTAGTGTTATTTAAAAGTCATCACCAAACCCAAAATTACCTAGATTTTCTCCTGTGTTATCTTCTAGAAGCTTTATAGTTTTGTGCTTTACATTTAGGTCTATGATCCACATAGAGTTAATTTTTGTGAAAGGTGTAAGGGCTGTGTCTAGATTTTTTTTTTTTTTTTTTTGCATGTGGATGTCCAGTTGTAAAGACCGTCCTTTCTCCATTGAATTACCCTTGCTCCTTTGTCAAAGATCAGTTGACTGTATTTGTGTGGTTCTATTTCTGACCTGTAAGATCTTTAAAAACATTCCTTAATTTATATTTCTCCATCAGATTCAAGAGTGAATATCTTTTAGTAACACACATTTGTAAAAGAGAGAAAAATAAAATTCAGTGAGGATTTACCCTGTCATGAACTTGAGATGGGAGGTAAGCACCTGCTCTTTACACGAAACCACATTTACTCTACTTCATAGATAATTTAGGGGATTTTCAAGGGTAATTTTGACTAGTCCCAATTTGTGTGCAGAGACTTTAGTCATATATTATGGCTCCATTGTATATTAGAATGACCATTCCTTCTTGCCTCCTTCTTTTCACTTGTTCCTTAGACATTCAACGTATTTCACTGGTCTCTCATTTACTATTGCTCTTTATCAGGCTACTGACAGGTGAGCTACTAAAAGCCTGAAGAATGTTGCTGTAGTCTAGAAAACTGGAGTAGTATACTTTGGAGATTATTGCAATGCTCAGTGAGTGGAAATTTTTGGCTTTAGAGCAGTTCCTGTCCAAAAGAAATATAATACAATCACCTCACACCTGTTAGAATGGCTATCATCAAAAAGACAAGATATAACAAGTGTTGGCGAAGATGTGGAGAAAAGGGAACCCTTGTGCACTGTTGGTAGGATGTAAATTGGTATAAGTACTGTGGAAAACAGTATGGAGATTCCTCGGAAAATTAAGAATCGAACTACTCTGTGATCCAGCAATACCTCTTCTGGGTATGCATCCAAAGGAAATGAAAACAGGATCTTGAAGAGATAATTGCACTCCCATCTTCATTGCAGCATTATTCACAGTAGCCAAGATAGGGAAACAACCTGAGTGTCTGTCTGTGGATGAACAGATAAAGAAGACGTGGTGTGTGTGTGTGTGTACACACACATATATATGAATATATATACACACACATACGCAATGGAATATTATTCAACCTGAGTGTCTGTCTGTGGATGAGCAGATAAAGAAGACGTGGTGTGTGTGTGTGTGTACACACACATATATATGAATATATATACACACACATATGCAATGGAATATTATTCAGCCATGAGGAAGAAGGAAATCCTGCCATTTGTGACGATATGGATGGACCTTGAGGACATGATCCTAAGAGAGAGAACCCAGGCAGAGAAAGACAAATACTATATGATATCACTTGTGTGTGGAATCTGAAAAAGCCAAATTCAGAAGTAGAGATTAGAATGGTGGTTACCAGGGACTTGGGGGATAGAGGATATGGGGAGGTGTTGGTCAAAGGGTACAAATTTCCAGTTATAAGATGATAATTTCTGGGGATCTGATATACAACATAACAGTTATAGTTAATACTGTATTATACTTGAAAGTTGCTGAGAGAATAGATCTTAAATGTTCGTACCACAAAAAAAAAAAAATTATGTAACATGATGGAGATGTTAGTTAATGCTACTTGGTGGTAAACATTTTGTAATATATGAGTGTATCAAATTAACATGTCGTACACCTTAAACTTAGACAGTACGTTAATTATATTTCAATAAAGCTGGAAAAATATATAATGCAAGCTGCAAATGTGAGCCACATTTGCAATTTTAAATTTTCTAGTAACCACATTTTTTAGTTTCCCCAAAATGAGTGAAATTTTCATAGTGTATTTTATTTAACCTATTGTATCTAAAATATCATTTCAGCATGTAATTGATATAAAAATACTAATGAGATATTTAATGTTCTTTTTTTTTGTCATAAGCTTTCAATTTCTGGTATTTATTTGCTATTCACAGCACATCTCAATTCAGACTAGCCACATTTCAAGTGCTCAGTTGCCACACGTTGGAAAGTATATCTATAGAGTATACCAAGACATGGTGTAGCCGTGCTATGGAGTTCACTGCCATTCGCATCATTCTAATGTAACCTCAGCTACCTAGAGCCCTTGGGAAACTTGGTAGGTTTTATAGATAGTTGAGGGTTTATCTCATTCAGTACCGAACTTTATTTTAATAATTTTTCATAGAGGGGCCGGCCCAGTGGCACAGCGGTTAAGTTGGCATGTTCCACTTCAGCGGCCCGGGCTTTGCTGGTTCAGATCCCGGGTGCAGACCTAGGCACCACTTGTCAAGCCATGCTAGGTGCATATAAAGTAGGGCATGGATGTTAGCTCAGGGCCAGTCTTACTCAGCAAAAAGAGGAGGATTGGCGGCAGATGTTAGCACAGGGCAAATCTTCCTCAAAAAAGGTAATAATTTTTCATAGAAACTCTCTAAAATGTGTGAACATTTTCCCCTGCCTTCTTAATCAGAGTAACAGCATAGTGGGTAAGCATATGGGACCAAAGCCCAAGTGTGGGTTTGAATTCTGGTGTTAACACTTCGCATCAGGGTGATCTTGGATGAATTACTTCAGCTGCATGTACTTCAGTTTTCTCGCGTGTAAAATGAGGATATCAACTTTCTAATAGGCTAGTTTTGAAAGTAAAATGAAAAAATACGTGGCAAGTGCTCAGTAAATGTTCATTTCTGTTGCTGCTGAGTAACTACAGCCAGCTATTACAACAACTGATACTAGCAGTAGTTCAGCAAGAGTAGCATAGTTTAACCCTTTCTTAATGACTCTAGCACTTGTGCTGTGGGAAGATACACTGATGTGGGCTTATGAAAGGATGTATGAATTTGACCTTACGTTATATGTTTTCTGACAACTTTGCAATTTGAATTCTTTATACGTCCCCGTTTTTGCTGTCCACATGCCCACCTCTGTCTCTTCTTCTCCCATTTCTAGGTTGCTGCTTCTAATTTGTATTCTGTAGGGTCACTGTTGAGAACGACTTGCCAAAATAATACAGCCTAGGAGGCCCTTCCCATTCTGCCCCCAGCCATGCTCCCGTGCATCCTGACGCATCACATTCCTTAACCGGCAGCTTCTTGGCACTGATACCATGTCTGCTTTTGCTGTTTCCTTAGTCAGAAATGCCTTTCTCACTCCTCTTCTCTGGAAATCCCGCTTAACCTCAAAGGCTTAAGCCCTTTGTCGTTCCTTCATTCAGAGAATATTTATGGAGTCAGGCCCTCAGTATTGAGGATAAAATGGAAACCAAGAGAAATGCGATTGCTGCACTCAAAAAATTTACAGTTTGATGGGGAAGAAGAAATTATCAAGTGTAATAGCACTTAGTAACTGGCTCATTTCCCTTATCATTTGTATTCATTCATGCATTCAATAAATATTTATTGAGTGTTTGCTATATACCAGGCATTTTGTTGGGTACACGGTAGTGAGTGGAACCAGACATGGTCTCTCTTTCATGAATTCCACAGTCTGGTGAGGGAAATGGACAAATAATTCAAGTAATTAAACCAAATCCTGTTTGCTTAAAAACTGAGTAAAGTACTCTGAAGGAAAGGAATGCCATTTATGAGAACCTAGACTGGGAGTCAGGGAGAAACTGCCTGAGAAAGTGATACCAGAGGCCTTTGGCAGGAGGAGGTTCCCAGCAGAGGGAACCACATGGCAGCCACGCTGTGGCAGGCATCTGTGGTCAGGAAACTAAAGCAGGCCAGTGTGGCTGGAGCACAAAGAAGGGAGCAGAAAATAGAGCAGAGGGAGACTGAGACCTGAGAGGTGGGCAGGGGCCGCCTCAGAGACGGAGAGAAGTGGGCAGATTGTGGAAACATTTAAGAGGGAATATTCTCAGGACTTAGAGATGGGTTAGGTGTGGGAAGTGTGGGACAGGGAAGGTAGCAAAGACTTCTGACTTGCACATTTTTCTGTTGTGCCCTTCGCTGAGGTAGGGAGCAGTGGAAGACGGTTTTGTTTGTTTTTTGGTGTGTGAAGGGGAGTAGGAGAAGCAGCATGAGTTTGATCTTCTATCTGCTAATTTGAGATAGCTTTCCTGTAAACAAGAGAAGTTTTTAGGGCTGGCCGGGTGGCATAGTGGTTAAGTTTGCATGCTCCACTTTTGTGGCCCGTGGTTCATGGTTTCAGATCCTGGGCACAGACCTACACACCACTCATCAAGCCATGCTGTGGCGGCATCCCACATACAAGAGAGAGGAAGACTGGCACAGATGTTAGCTCAGGGACAGTCTTCCTCAAGCAAAAAGAGGAAGATTGGCAACAGATGTTAGCTCAGGGCCAATCTTCCTGACCAACCCCCCCCCCCCCCAAAAAAAACACCCTAATGGGACTTCTAGAGATGAAAACTATAGTGTCTGAAGTGAAAACTACATTAGAAGAGATTACCAGCAGATTAGATACTGCAAAAGAAAAAAAGAATGAAGTTGAAGACAGCAATAGAAACTGTCCAAAGAGGAGCTCAGACAGAACAATATGAAAGTTTTTTCCGTTTAGAAATCACTGTGCGTTTTCTCCCTAGAGCTTCTTTACCAGAAAATTTCAACTTAGCTATTCTTGTGTGAGGTTGCTATGGCTTGACAAACCTTATGATATTATTTATCAGTTTTTACTTTCCACTTACGGGGGTTTTATTTTGGAGAAAAGGAAATCTTGACAGTCTTAAAAATTTTTTTCTCTGGCTTCAAAGAGATGAACTTCTGAGCTGCAACTGTCAGGGCTTTTCTTTCTCCTGCCACTGCCTGACACACTCTTCATATTGATTCTGTCATCAAAATAAACAGCAAAGGCCAAGTAATGAGAGTTCTGGACATTTCAGAATCATGTGCTCTTTTATTTTTCATTAAAAAAAATAATAAGCAAGCATATGTTCCATCATCATACTTGTGTGTTTCGCATTTTCCAAGGATAAGAGTGAATTTTTATAAGTATGTAAATTGAACATGTCAGATCACATTTGGTAGACATCTGGAATGCTTCCTGGAATCTCCTGAATTTTCATGTATGAATTAAATACCATCTATATATGCGCTAAGCTTCTGTCTCTTCATAAAAGCCTTACTGGCCTTTGAACATAAAATGAATATTGGTCAACAATTCAATGAAATAAATTTGTCTAATGAAAAATGTTAGCCTTACTTGATGAAATATGAATAAGTGAGATTCAGTTAGTTGTCCTCCTTAATAAAGCTTTGGAGATATATATCTCCCCCAAAAGGATCTCTTTTTGGCAACAGGCTTCATTTTGCTTCCATTCGTTCTTCAAACTCCACTCCTCTCACAATCTTCATGGTCACTGAGGGGACTGCTCCTTCCATGCCAGCCCAACTCTAAAATTAAGCCTCTTGGTGTGGATCCAGTTGTCCTGTACTTGTTTGTTAGCCTTTTGGTCGTTCCTCCCTCTCTGATAGTGACTCACAGGCAGGACGTTTGGATTTCTCTGTCTCGTGCTGTCCCACTGTGCTTCTGTTAGATAGTTAATCCTGCTTCTGTGTAATCAGAAGCTTAAGAGTGGTGGAGGAGATCTTGGCAAAATGAGAATCCTTCTTCATGCCAGGCACAGTGCAATGAATTAAGTCACTTAATCCTTGTAAGACCCTTATGCAGTAGATATGGTTATTTCTTCTGTAATTCCAGAACTTGGTAGAGAAAATGACCACACTTAGGGTCGGGGAGGTGAGTGAGGCAGGCAGTGCTCAGAGTCCTTAGGACATGTGATTCTCTCTGTGTCTCAGGGTGAGAAATTTCCCACCCTTCTTTCTTCTTTCTTCTTTCTAAATTGTCTGCTATAAGCATGTATTACCCTTATCAAAAAATAAATCTTTTATGAAGAAAGGAGAATGAAATTTATACATACTTATGGGACATCTGGAAAGTATAGAAATTCAGAAAGAAAAAAGTGCTCATTGCTTAAATGTAAACATAACCTTTGTAAACTTTTTGGTGCTTTTCCGTGTCTTTTTATATGTATATAATTGAACATTTTTACATAGTTGTGATAATTTCTCAGTGTAAAAAAGTGAGATGCCAGTACTCATATGTTGATGAACTGTAAAAATGCCTCTTTCATCCTCACCTCTGCCTGTGGCCTTTTCCCCTTGTCTTGAATTGCAATCTTTGACACATGTGCATTGCCTAGAAAGCCCCATTTGGTTAACAGATATCAGTGTGACAAGCAAGAAAAAGAAGAGCTTATTACTTCTCCCCTTCTCGTTAACACACACATCATTAATAATACCCTTTATGTTTTTTCATGGGTAGAGTGATTCAGTCTACACATTCATATATTCATTCATTCAACAAATATTTGTTAAGTACTTTCTAAATGCCAGCCATTTTACTCTTCACTGAGGATGCAAAGACAATAGAAGAATCTGCTCTTTAAGAGAACGTGGATACATAAATAGAAAAAGAACAGTGTGATAAGTTACACGCAGAAATATTAGCCAAGTTCTGTAAGACCACAGTGGAGAATCAGTTGGATTCTCCTAGAAATCCAAACGATTCTCCTAGAGAAATCAAGGAAAGCTTTTTATGGATAATAAAATGGAGCTCAGTAGGAGATGCTCACAGAGCTGGTTAGTGGTTGAGGTAGCATTAAAACCAGATCTGACTGCAAACCCCCTCTTCCTTCCACCAAACTGTGTCATAAGGAGGCGCCCCTGTTTTCACTGTTTGTAAGCTCCAGATATCTATATTTGGGGGATTCCTGAGTCAGGGACCACAGCTGCCCTTTTGTCTCTCCCCGTTTCAAAATGCTACCAATTTCTGATTTGATCAGAGAATAATGGAACAGAAGTAAGGAGATCTGAGTTCTCTAGGACCAGCTTTACCACTGTTTACCTGGATGATCAGGGCTGGCCCGGTGGAATAGTGGTTAAGTTCATGTGCTCTGCTTCAGTGGCCTGGGGTTCGCCAGTTCGGATCCCGGGCAAGGACCTGCATACTGCTCATCAAGCCATGCTACGACAGTGTCCCACATACAAAATAGAGGAAGACTGGCACAGATAGTTAGCTCAGCCTTAATCTTCCTCAAACAAAAAGAGGAGGATTGGTAATGGATTTGAGCTCAAGGCCAGTCTTCCTCACACACACGCACAAAAATCTAACTCGGTCATCGTGGGCATGTTATTCCTCTTTTCTCAGCGTCTATTCCACATCTGTAAAAGTGAGGAGGTGGAAATAAATCTCTGAGCTTCTAATTTTTTATAAGTAATGTGTTGTGGTTTCCTCCTTTTCGAAGTATGTAGCATTTCCATAGGGGCATGGGTTCCCAAGGGCCTTGGGAAGTCTTGACACACCATGGCTTTGGCAGAGGGACAGGTGAGGGTCAAGAGGGAGGGCTCATGACGGCCTGGGTTTGGCTCTCAGCTCTGTCACTTACGTGCTCTTTAATCTTGAGCAAACCGCTTAACCTCATTGAGCCTCAGTATTCTAATTTGTAAAATACAAATAATAATGAATGACTCACAGAGTTGGTGTGAAGATTCACTGAGCTTGTGTCCAGCACGCAGCACTCTGTAAATGTAGCTAATGATGCTGATGGGTATTGTACTTGTCCGAATTGGGAGTCCTGACACGGTTTTAGAAGTCAGAATACCACAGTAACTTCTCATGTTAGCGATTCTTTTATAAAGGCACAAAGGAACCAACATGTCCATGCATAGAGTATGGAATTGTAGGCATTTTCCCCTCAGATGTTCAATTTGTGAGTTGTAGGGGGCGGAGCACAGTTTGCTGTTAAACTTACTATGACCCAGAAAAGACTTCCGTTAGTCCTATATAATATAGGGGGACTCATTCATTTTTTTCCTTGCTGTGTTCCCAGTGCTTAGGACAGGTTACGGCACAGGATAGGCACTTTGCGAATGTTTTTGGAATGAATAAAGGATTTTACACTTCATATTTAAGAACTGGGGAGAATAATAGCACTTGACAGTGAGTCTTTTGGCTCTCGAATCTTAGCCTGTGACATTTGTTGAGTTTGTTTTGAGGGGTTTTGGAAGTGCCCCATGATAATCAAAGCAGAATTCTTCTGATACCAATGTTTGGCTTTCTGCCTCGATCAATAGGCTTATTATTTGCCCTTGAAACCTCTGTGGTGCTGGCGAATCACAGGCATTCCTCAGGATGATTTACACGGCAATAAATAATGTGTGCTGTCCATTGCTTGCTTCCTCAGTGTCTGCCCTGTTCATAAAACCCTAGAGGTTCTGTGGCCCCAAGGCTGGAGCACAGTGGACATGTTAACTCCAGTAACAGATGTGTGTACATGGAACATGTCACTCAGTTTCAGTGTTGCTTTATTGCTCTGATATGTACCCACAATTTCTCTTTAAGGATTGACATAACTGTAGGAGTTGTTTTCCATCTGACTTTATTATAATTACCATACCATTTATTTGTTGCCTCTGTTCTGTGCTAGATGCTACATATACTATCTAATCTTCACAGCCACCTCTGAGTTAGGTGATTATACCTTTTTTATAGAAGTGGAAACTGAAACTCGGGGAGGTGAAACTTACTCTCTGAAATTGCATAGCCCATGTGCAGTGGAGCTTAAGTTTCTGTTTGTTTTTTGAGGAAGATTAGCCCTGAGCTAAATACTGCCAATCTGCCTCCTTTTTTTTTCTGTTTTTTTGCTGAGGAAGACTGGCCCTGAGCTAACATCCATGCTCATCTTCCTCTGCTTTATATGTGGGCCGCCTACCACAGCAGGGCTTTTGCCAAGTGGTGCCATGTCCGCACCCGGGATCTGAACCGGCGAACCCTGGGCCGCTGAGAAGCAGAACATGCGAACTTAACCACTGCGCCACCGGGCTGGCCCCACACCTTAGGTTTCAACTCAAGTCTTTCTGGACACAAAGCTCTTGGCTACTACTCCTTGACGGTTTTCTCATCTGAACGGCTTCCTTCTGCAAGTGTTTTGTGTTTAAGTTAGGTTAGTAACCTTTGGCAAAGATCTGTAAGTTTCCCATACCATTCAGAGATGAATTTTAAATTTCTTATCAGCATTGCAAATACATGAAATTTATAGTGACAAACGTAGCCAGATTACTTTCTTGTTATCCATCCATTTAACAAATTTACAGTTCCCATTAATTTTAATCTGTCCTTATTACCTGTTGTATATAATAAATATCTCTTAGTCATGACAGACTGAGTATAGATCACCTGAAGTAGGCTCTCTCTCAATAAGCTGAGTTGCAGCTAAAGATTTGTGAATTAATTGGGAAAATTGCAAATCAGGTAGTCGGTGAAATAATTCATTGTCACATCCAATCAATAAACTTTGTAAATCAACTCATTTAATTCAAAAAATGATCTATATAGATCAAGCAACCAATTAAACAATTAGCATACACTTGCAATTAATTAATTTAAGCATCAATCATATAATTAAAATTCCAAATTTAAGCTGCAGAATTTAGAATCCTACCGCTTTCTGAACTATTAGGTTCATGCTTCTGAGTGCTGGCAGATTTGCAGTTTCCCAATTCAGCTTTGGAGCAAGGTACCTTAAAGTATTTAAGTTGACTTCAGTTTTAAATTGTCTTTATGTTGGTGTGGTTTCCCAATCTTTCCAACAAATTGACTTTTTACTTCCCCCAAAGAAAGAGAAGGAGGTGCATGTTGATTCTAAAGTGGGCAAGGCGGGAGCCAGGGATTACTGACTGACATTCTAGGGAAATGAGAGAAGTCCAGGAGGCAGCGAGAGGGCCAGATATCTGCGTCAGGGTAAATCGGGGCATGTGCTTTGACTCTGTGAAGTATGCTTGGTGTTTGGAATCAGATCCGGCCAAGTGAGTCTGCTTTACCGCAGAGAAAGGAGAACTGTATAGATTGTCTTAGTTACTTTGAGTACTTCTCCCAAGCTAGGGCACAGATATTTTCTTAATCCTGGCCATAAATCAGAGGCCTCTGATTCCCCCCAAATAATTTTTGCTCCTATTTTATGGTTTGTTTGTATCCTTTTGTGATATGTATTTTATTTACATTGCTGTTATAGCTAACGTCATGCTTCCTTTTTCCCTGCTGTACTATAAGCTTCCTCGAGGGCTGATACTAAATCTCATCTTTGATCTAAGGGGGGGCTCTGTGTTCCACCTACAGTAGGTGCTCAGTGATATTTGTGGGAAGCCTGGAGTGGTGTAGAGGCTCTCCTTCCGCACTGTTTTTCTGTCCCTTTGCACTGCCGTGTTTTTTCTCTCTATCAAATGCGGTAGGTTTTGGGGAATCTAACTGTCCCACAGGCTATGAGGTAAAGAATGGCAGTGTCCAGTTTGCCTGCTGTACGCTGTGGCCTCTGGTCTCGTCCCTGCCTCACCTTGGCATTCACTCACCTTCTTGGTTTTTCTTTCAGTGACAATGTTAGTGCCTACTGCCTGCATATCGCTGAGGATGACGGGGAGGTTGACACAGATTTCCCCCCGCTGGATTCCAACGAGCCCATTCATAAGTTCGGCTTCAGCACTTTGGCCCTGGTTGAAAAATATTCATCTCCAGGTCTGACATCCAAAGAGTCACTCTTTGTTCGAATGTGAGTATCTTAGTATCTGTTACTTATCTTAGTGTCTCATCTCTACCTTCTTGTATTTTGGATTTAATTTTGGTTTTGTTCACCAAGGGGATGGTATTTGGTATGTGAGGAGTCCACATGTAATGGTTACTTCCAGAGAGATGTTGGGGACAACATTTGCATTGTATTTCATGCCTCTGCACCTAAACCAAATGCAGATTGCTTTGAAGTAGCAAGCTGTATTAGGTGTACCTTGGATGTCATTTTTGTGAACCAGGCCTCTGAAAATACTGGGACAGTTTGGAGCCTGTGAAGCAAAAATTCTGGGTTTCCTGCTTTCTCTTCGAGGAGTCCAAACTGCACGAAAATATGTGTCGCAGCCACTTCTCTTGTGACTTAAAATGCTTCTTTTGCTCTCCAACTTTGTTCAGATCAAATTGACTTTTCCTCTCTGTTGCCTTCTTTAGACTGAGCAGTGTTCCTATGCCTTTGGCAGTCTAGTAAAGCCTGTAAAAGCCCTTTTCAGAAAAGTGTTTGTAAACGCAGAAAATAAAATTCACAGGAGTACAAAGGAATTCCGTTCTATTTAAATAGTTATCAAGTTATTCTACAAATCAGTCATATAGTAATATGTATGGCTTTATTGATAGATTAAATAACAGGATCCAGCAGCAGGTCCAACAGGAACTCCTGGTCTCTCATTTCAAAGTAGTGATGAGTATAAATGATATTTGAGGAGTCTGCAGCAACTGTAATGTGCTGGGACAATAGCTGCGAGTTCCCTTCATGACAGAGTCCCCAGGACTGCTAAGACTTGATTTTGTTGACTACACTTAAATTCAAGGAAGTGCTAAATATCAGTTAGAAATTAGTGAAAATAAAAATGTAATTTTTGTCCTTTCAGGTCTACAGAGCACCAGAGTTTTAACCACAGGTCCCGGTCATTCCAGGAAAACCAGCTGCGCTTTCTAAGCACGGCTTGAGCTTTTCTAACAAGGCCGTGACAGTCCTGGCCATCTCCTGGGAACAATAGCGATCCCTCTGGCACCCCCTGCTGTTAGTAACCAGCAAATTCACCGTCCAAAGAGGGATTGCTTTAGAGGACTTCTCCCCCGTCTCTTTGAAACATGTTGCCTTTGGTTCAGATTTTTACTAAAAATAGGATTATGCTACCTATGATCTATAAGTGTTATGGGTTTTTCTACTCTTAAGCAAAGAAAGAATACCTGAGTGCCTGTAGGTGAGTGCTGGGGTGGTTCCTCAAGCTTTTGTAATTGCCGTTTCATCCCTATATGGTGTGTTTGGGGTGTATAACAGCAAATATTTTCCCTTTTTTTACATTTCAGGGGCACTAAAACAACCACTTTAAAGAATATTTAAAGTAATTTAAAAGTTATCCAATGATTTCTCCATCCTAATATAACTTTTCATTTTTGTATAATCATTTGCCTGTGTGTGTATATATATATATTACACAGTTTCAGTTCTGATGTACATATTGTGTTATTTTTATTTAACACTATATGACAAATATTTCAATATCTGTTCTTAATTCCTACAGTCTACATTTATTATGTGCCAAGGTTCTAGACACAGACAACTCCTCTGCTCATGGAGCTTACTGTCTAGTGGGGAGACAGTTGTCAACTGAATCATTAAAATACGATGAGCAATACCACAGAAAAATGTTTGGGGTACATTGGATGCCTCTCACAGGATGTTGAGATTGTTGCCTTGTTGTGGCTTTAATAAGGGATTCTGTAATGATAGTCCTTGTCTATGTCCCTTTTCCTTCTGTTGAATAACTTCCTTAGGGTATTTTCTTGTTAGGAGGATTGTTAGTCAGTAGAAACATCTTCAGACTCTCACTCTGTCTTGACTTGTAGCCTTCTGAAAGGTGTACCAATTTACAGAGCTACCAAGAGAATTCACAAAACCATCTTTGCAGTCTTACCATTACAAGGTGGCATTAGAAGTTTTTTCTTTTTACTTTAAAAGATGTATACAGTGGTATTTCAATAGTTTCCACTTGCATTTTGATTGTTTATTAATACGTGACTAGAAGAATTGTTCTCGTTAGCACAAATTTTTACTGCATAAATATTAACCTATGATCATGGCAGTCTTTAGAACTGAAAGTCCTTTTTAAAACAAGAGCTTTTAAATCAATGATTTTCAGTATAGTGGAGCTGTGGGTGGGATGAACATACCTTCCCAGGAGAAGCATCTAAGACTAAACAGTGTCTCTCTGTGACCGGCACCTTCTGGAGAATGTGAGAGGGGAGAGGGGAAGAGGCAGAGAGTAACAACAACTGCTTTAAGCTTAGTACTCTTATTTTTTTTTTCCTTGTATCACTCCCATCCCTGTACTTCCACTCCCAAACACACATACCTCAGTCAATTCTTTTTCTGTTTTAAAGTTCAAGAGAGTTTATTTGATGTGTCTGGAGTATTTCTGAAAACACAAGGTAAAGTAAAATCTTTATATGTGAACATTTAGAACAAAAGTGTCAATAAGTTTTCTGTTTCTTCTTTTTCTCAATTGTCTGATGAAATAGTATGGATTAATGACCATTTGCCCTGTGTCTATTTTCTTGGTTGAGCAACCTCCCGTTCACCTTTCTGGTCTATATTCTAAGTTAGGAAAGCCTCTCCTGCAAATGCAGGACCGAGTGGAACTTTAGGAGTCTCCGGGGATGTGTCCAAAGTTTCAGAGAGTGAAATCCCAGCAAAATAAGTAAATCCATAACTCCTTCTCTTCCTTTCCCCCATTTCCTCCTGCATCTCTCTCCCACTTGAGAATGGACAGGAAGCGGCGGGAAAGACACTGAACTGGACCAGAAAGAGGGAGCTAGGTTTGACAATAGGAAGTGAATTAGCATTTACTAAGGGCCAACTGTGTATATGTTATTTCATTTAATGTGAAAAATAGCCCAGTTTTTATTATGACCAATTTAGAGACATGAAAACTGAGGCTGTGCAGTATTGCTGTTAGGCGTGGATTTGACTCCATGCCTAACTTCAAAGTCCATGCTCTTTCCAACACCGTGCTGAGGGTTGGGATAGGGGTAGGGGAATCTAGAGTTGGTCTAGTCATTCAAGTGAATCCCACTGTCTTAAGGCCGACATTCAGCCATCTCTGTAGTGTAATAGATACAAGCATGGTGGCTTCTAGAGCCATACTGCTTGGGTACCCATCCTAACCTTAGCCTTACTAGTGTGTGTGGTCTTGGATGAATTGCTTACCTTTTCTATGGCTCAATTAAATGAGGGTAATAATAATACCCCCCTCATAGAGCCGGTGTGAGGATTGAATGAGTTAGTATATATAAAGCACTTAGAACGGTGCTTGGCTGATAGCAGCATTGTCTAAGTGTTTGCTGCAGTAATTGTTATTAGTAAAAGTCCTTTGAGGGCAAGAATTGGATCATTTGTGCCCAAAGCCTAGCATAGCTCCATTACTATAGTAGGTATGCCACAAATATTTCTTGAATGGGTAACCGAATACATCTCTTTGCTACTTCTCCATTTTTCTTCTTCCCCTACTTTCTGTTTTCTAGCAGGAGAGGGCCAGAGTTTGCATGGACATTGCTCAGCTGGACTGAAACTTTTGCTAAACATGGGCAGGAGGGGATGTTGGAGATCTGCAGACTTTCAAATTAGTCCACTTATGGGCAGACATCCTTTAAGATAGCAGCAAGACTGTGAACTCCTTGAAGATAGGGAAGGCACAGTCTCATTTATCTCTGTATCCTTAGCACCCAGCACAGGACTTCGTAGAGAAGGAATGAATAAACCGTCAGGTCTGTGGGCTGCTAGGAGGGCCCGTGGCTGAGCTTTCTGCCCCACTCTGCTTTCTGCGCCCACTTAACCTCTTCTGCAGCCCTGTTCCTGCCTTTTGAATACCGTGAAGCCCCGGGTTGCCTTCTGGCTTTCACACGCCCTCACACCACCCAACCAGGGGACTCCAGTAGACTGTCTTTCCCTGCTCTAAACGAGGCAGCATGGGCTTGAACTTAGGCTAACCTGGGTTCAAGTTGCAGCTTCACTAGTGACTTGCTTCGTGACTGTAGTCTCAGTTTCTTCATCTGTGGATCAAGCAATGAGGATAATAGTAACTACCTCATGGAATTGTTGTGAGGAATTTTCTTAGACATAAGTAATGTCCAGACCTCTTTCAAAGGAAAATTAGTTCTGAAGCCTCAGTGTTTGGCCAAATTAGTTTTATTATAATGTTACTTAAACACATACAAATGTAAAATTCTAGCTATAAATTCCATGTCTTTATGCAACCCAAACAAAATTACAAATTAAGTGCAAACAAAACTCTAACGTTAACAAAATGCAAATTAACAACTTTAATGCAGCAGATGATGTTTGGGTGAAATTAAATCACATTTTGGGTTTAACGAATGTTAAATATTTTACTTGTCAATTTGAGTCTTTTGATTTTCATATGAAATATCAGATTACCATATTATTATTTGTCCTTTAAACAATGAATATATTTTTAATTACTAGTTCATTATTTTACTCGGCCAATTGATTCCACCCCAAATTTTAAATGTTCTTTACTGGCAAAGTAAAGTAAAGAACATTTCTGCTAGAATGACCAGTTTATGCCAGTTCGCCCAGCACTTTCCCTGTTTGAGAATTGCAAGTTCTGCGTCCAAGAGCATCCCCCTCAGTCCTGGATGAACCAGGAGGACTTGTCACCTTGCTTTTTCTACTGTTGTCGATCGGCCTATACATAGGCGGGCTCTCTGCCTAATTTATACCTGTGCGGTGTGACGTGGGCACCGCAGAGCATGAATTCTTCAGAGATCGGCAAGCCTTTTCCAGAGAGAGCCTTGTGCCCACTTCTCCTATCACTTTTCTTTATTCAGCAAACTGTTTCACATGCAACTTGCAGTGATGCTATGTGGCCTTTACTAAGCCACATATTAAGTGTTATTTAAGAATTATTTAATAGATTAATAGTTAATAGATTAATAATTTAATAGTAGAGTTATTTAAGTGATATTAAATAACTCTAGCTGCTGGAACACACAACTCCCCAAATCTCACCAGTTTAATGACAGACTTTTTCTCTAAAGGGCCAGATAATAAATATTTTAGGCTTGTGCCATACAATCTCTGTAACTCAACTCTGCCCATGGTAGCATGAAAATAGCTATAGACAGAACATAAATAAATGGGCATGGGCTGATTTGTCAACTGTGGCTTATCCTGGTAAGTTTATTTCTTGTTCATATCTGTCTAATGAGGGTCAGGTTGCTCCCCTGGATACCTCATGTTACCCCTCTAAGCACTGACTCAGGGCTTCCCCAGCTGGGTGGAAAATGGGGAACATGGAAACTGGAAGTGGCCTACATCTAAATCTATGTCTATCACTTATATGTCACTATATATAAATCAATATATATACAGTTTTGCTTTTGAGCTAAATATATATCATGTATATGATACATATATATGTATATGTGTGTCCATGTATGTATGTATATATATATGATTTTCATTGAACTAAAAGCAAAATTTTTAAATTCTGAAACTTAGAGAGCCTGTGAATTCATCTGTTGACCCTAGGGGCCCTTCAACCTCAGGTAGGAAATGCTGCTATGAGGAGATTAGCTTAGACCCTGGTATGTAGGAAATATTACATCGTTGCTGTTTTATTTCTGTCAGAGGTTTATCAGTCTGAATAATTCACACTAAGTGTGTATGGTGTTTAACCTTTCTTTGGGTTTTTATTACACATCAATATGTCTATTATAGAAAAATTAGAAAACAGAGCTGTGTTTCTTCATACAAAAGAAAATTTAAAATTTCCCTTTGTTCGCTCATGCAAAGATAATGACTTATTATGTAATTATTTACATTTAAAAAGAGGAGCTAGTTAACTTAAACGAATCCCTAATTGGAAGTGTTCTGTGGAAAAGAATGTGGATCTGGATACCTTTTGATGTTCTTACTGAGTAAGATCTAGATCTGCCTTCCCCTCCCAGGCCTTTGGGCCCCAGGAAACCCCTGGAAATAGAGTTGTTGTTTGGGGAAAGAGAATGGATTACTCTAACAACTTGCAAATTAGGAGCCTGCTAATGGAAATTGCCTCCTTTACCAGATCAGCAAGTGGATTTCTAAGATATCCTTTGTTCGTTGATTTCGGACACAGCAAATGTGTATATGAACAGGAGTCCCTAATTTGCTGACTGTTAGCTACTCTGAGCCTCGGCATTGACGTTGGAAGGAGTGTAGGATATCAGGAGTGTCAAAGGGGAGAAGTAGTGGCAGAGTTATGGGGCGAGGGGTTTGGTTGGCCCTCAAAACTAGGTAAAGAGATGGATCTCAGCTGGTTCCCAGCATCTGGAGAAGTGCTGCCTGCCAGCAGTGACCAAACCAAGGCCTCTGGGCCTTTAGACATAGCAGGACAAAGGAGAACCAGATCTTGTGGTGGACCAGGGAGGAACCTGCTTTGTCCATCTCCTCCCATCCTCCACCTTGAACTGATTCAGTCAGAATTTGTGAAACAGATTTGAGTTAAAAAATGACAGTGACAGAAGCAACTGTGATGACGTGATTCATTACATGTGTTGACATTAAGAGTTTCATACCAGGATCTTACGCTGGAGTGGGGAAAAGGGGTTTTAAGGGCAGAAAAGTCAAAAACCAATAAAATGGACCAAATCACCCTAGATCATAAGTCAGTAAGAACAATTAAACTGCCCTCCTATATATGTATTCTACTTAAAATGTTTAATATATCAGGTGAACATGGGAAAGGAACCCTTCTAACCAAGGGCTGCAGAGCAAATAGAGTCCAGTTAGGATTTTGCTATTTGGGAAGGAGACTGCTGGAAAGACAGTGGATGGTCTTGCACCGGAAGCTGGGCTGCCTTGGGCATGGTGACTCCCAGAGGCTGCCGGGCTTCTCTTGGCTCTGCATAAAGGGAAAAATTAGCTGCTTTTTTAAGAGGCATGCTCTAGATTCATTGTTCTTTCCTGTATGAGGGCTTTTCAAAAGGGTCAGTAGTTTTAGTATACTTTCTTGATGAGATCTCTGCAGTACACCCCAAGTGACCGGACCTTTATGAAAGGATGTCATTAGTTTGAAGCCTCTCCTACTGTTATGTGATATTGCCTTGTGGTCTGGAGAGGGAAGAAAAAAAAAAAAGGGAAGTGAGCATTTTTGTACAGTCACTCAGTTTGGTGCCTCTGGTAGCCATTATCTCATTTATTCCTTAAAAGCAACTCACTTTTTTAATATGTAAGCTGAGGATCAGACAGGTAGTTACTTACCCAAGGTCATACAGTTTGGTAAGGGGCAGAGCTGAAATAGGATAAGGAATAAAAAAAAGATGCCTCTGTTCTTTGTAACCAGGCCTGACAATATGAGTTTAAATTATCCTAGTTATTTATTGTTTGTTTGAGTCTTAGAGGACCAACTGTGTGTTGTTTCTTTTCATTCTGTTGTATTAGCAAACATTTTCATTGTGCAGATTGTCCTCGTGCATGTAAATGTAACATATGCAGCCTGTTTAATTTTGTATTTGTGAATCTGACTTGATTTCCTTTTTGGCAACAGCTACTGTCTAGAGAAAAGAAAAGATTTTTCTTTGTCTCTTTAAAGTGACAGAAATATTGGAGCAAGTAATAAAGATGGAAAGCATTAATTACATACTTCTAAGAATTTAAAGGTCAGACAAGCTAAATATGTATGTTTTCCTCACTGGAATGTCTGTCTGTTGAAATCGCGCCAGGATACGCTTTGTTCTTACAATAAAAGCACACATTTTAGATAGCCATCTACTACTTTAGTATCCAAAAGCTATACCAGATTGTTGCTTTAGTTGCTATATATCTTAAAGTTTAGGACTAACATTTCTGACGTTAATGTGATTTGTTTCGTGATCCACCCCCTTTGGCCATGTTTGGTTACTATGTCTCATTTTGATTTCCTCTGTTCTTCCCTCAGCTTGTGTTGGAGTCTGTCAGCTGCTGCTATGTACATGTCAGGCTAGTGACTTGTAATGTTTATTAATACAATGTCAGTCTTGCTGGTGAAAAAACTGTGATGCTTCTCAGAAGGTTGCGATAGAACGAAGCGGTTGATTTCCAGATCCTGTCTGCACTGCATGGTGAATACATTCTCAGATGTTATGCAGTTCACTGACCTGACAGTTATGGAACCCCGCCTGGGACCCCATTTCAGCAGGACATATTTGAACAGAAACAGTTTGCAAAACTTTACACACTTAAACTCCTGCCAAGGCAAACTGTTAGCCACTTGAGTTTGTTATAAATACCCAGTGGCAGTGGTTGGAAGTAGCCTACGGTGTGTTTTATATTCTGAACTGAATGTGAATGTCTTTGCGGTTATAGAGAGTAGTAAATAATTGAGTTTGATTAGGGAGAGGGACCTCATTATCCCCCACCTGTGCCCAGCTGGAAGGGGAGGGTCGAAATGAAGCCATTAGCTGTCTCTCTTACTGGCATCTCAAAGAGCTCAAATACATCTGTGTCTTATTTTCTTTTCTGGCACAATCAGTCGAGCAAGCTAAGCAGGCATGACCGGATTTGGCAAGTCCCAAGGACTCTGGCAAAGATACACAAGGAGAAGGCGGAGGGCAGTCATTTTGGCTTCTCACTGCCCATTAGTCTAGCGAGTTATGTTTTTGGAAAATGTCTGTTTTGAAAAAGAGTACTTTGTCCAATGTCAGGTATCGCATACTCACACAATACGCTTTGATCCTTTAAAAAAAAATTTTCTCGGTGCAAGGGGAAACAAAATGTGGCATTCACACTAGTGTAAACTCCCTTTATGGATAAAGTAATACCCGAAGGACCTGCTTTAAAGCAGGCATGCTACAGTTATTACAAGGCTTTCTCTTGCTCATATATTTTCATTTTCTACCTTGAAGTGCTAGAGAATGAACATGCATGGAATTGGGACCAGAACAGGTTGGGAACTAGAGGAGTGTGTCTTCATCACTATTATGGGACTGGTCAGGACTGGAGAATCGAATGCTACTCTTGGCAGCCTTTCCCAATTCCACAAACTGAGACTGTGGCTTGTGAAACCATGGCATTCTCCACTGGCCTTGAAAAAGCAATCTTGGAGGTCGTATGGTTAGTCCAAGAGTTGGGACATTTATAATCAAACTGAATTTGTTACAGTGGAAGTTGAACCTTCTCCACACATTGGTCAGTGGTTCCAATCTGGAGGATGACTCTCTGGAAATCTCTTCTTCTCTTGAGTGCCCAAGACTTCCTTCTGGGCTATAGAGAGATTTAAAACTCCGGCTTGGAGGTTCAAGCCTGGGTTCAAGTCCTGGCTCCCCCACTTGTTAGCTGAGTAACTCCAGGCAAGTGTCTTAACCCTGCCAAACCTCAATTTCCTCCAGTATGAAATGAGACTGATTAAAGCACCTGCCTTTTCTGGGGGAGTTAAATGAACAAAACAAGTGCTCAATCAATGTTGGCTATGTCACTGTCTCATCATTATATATCACTTCTTTGTACATATAAAGCAAAGCCCATAATTATTGTAATATGTTAACTATTGCTTATTAAGTATTTATTATATGACAAGTATTATGTTTACTATTTTAAAATAGTTAACACAGTCACGACAGTTTTACGATCTAAGAATTATCTCCATTGTGTAGACGAAAATGGAGGTAGATGTAGATGGAAGTTAGATTATCTCATTTACCCAAGGAAGGCTCTGCTCTAGAGCTTGCTGTGCTCTGCTGCCTTCTGGTGTCACCATCTTTCTAACATAGTATAGAGCTAAAAGACAACTGTGTTTTGAGACATCTCCACTAGCAAGCCTCTCTGGCCCCTCAGCCCTACCTGGCTGGGTGAAGTGCCCCTGTGTTGGCAGCACTCTGAGCTTGCCTCCATCCTCGTGCTCAGCACAGAACTAGAATTCTTTGTTTGCTTTGTCTTTCTCTCCTGCTGGACTGTGCTACTTGGGTTAGGGACCATGTTGTTGATTTCTTAATAGGATCCAAAATAGGCTCTTAATAGATGAGTGACCTCAGGTAAATTCCCCATGCCTCCAGCCTCAGTGTCTGTAAAATGGGTATAATAATAGTACCTATTTTAGGATCGAATGCGTTAATACAAATTTTAAAAGCTTAACACAGCACCTGGCACATAAGAAGTATTCAGTAGGTAGTAGTTGCTGTTATTATTGTTGTAATTATTGAATAATAATAACATCTTGTACTGTGTAGATCAAAAAACTCTTGATAAGTCTCATGGAATTTCTCTGCAACACCACTATGGTTTTTGACTTCCAACATCCCCATTGAAAGCCAATGAGTTAAGCTGAGGGGGAACATACCTACTTCCCTGGTTTACTCTCTCAAAACAGAAGGCCTTTAAAACTGAGCCCAGGGTGCTCTCCTTTGAGCCTAGGGGGCTTTGATGACTGGGCCAGAGGCTATTGCCAACAGTGCCCCTGAATATTGCCACCATGCCCAGCAAATTTGCACATTTTAATGGCCCTGAGTTACCAATTATAAGCAATCAGGGTTGAGTTCCCTTCCCCCAAAAAAGCAGTCTCAGCTGGGGTGGGCTAAGAGGAGAGAGGATGCATGGGGCTTTTCTCTTGGGGCAGTGACTTGGGACAAGGGGAACACGAGAGAACCAAGATTTGTAAACTGCTTTTACGTTTGCCAGCCTTAGTGCCAGGTGCTTGGCACTCATTGTCTGTTTTATCCTGCTGACAATTCTGTAGCAAAGTGGCCCGCTCATTTCATGGATGCAGCTGAGGGTCCCACGTATTATGGCAATATTTTGGTTAGCAGTCGAACCAGGATTTGAACCAAAGGGTATTTAACTCCCAGCCCATGAGTTTTTCTCTCCAATATGTTGCCTTCCAACTTGGGTTCTGGTTCCGGCTCTGTCCCTATAAATAAAATCTAAGCTTTTCAGATGAAGACCTGTGCCCCTACTTCCTCCCTGTCCTCTGTCACCTTTAGCTTAATACTTAGTAAAGAAAGGCTCATTGTGTTAGGTTAATGCTGGTATAAAAACTTCCCAGTGGTAACTGAGTGGCTTTGAAATGGGAGAGAGCTGAATTCCTCAAGTGAGTAATCTCTTTTTAAAATGCCTGTACGTTTTTCAGTGGTTACAAGACTTGACAGGACCTAACTTTGAATTGACTGAAGCACTCCTGACAGCATTTAGTCAGCTCCCTGAAGTGGCGCTTCATCCTAGACCCAACACAGGCAGCCCAAGGAGCTGTGGAAGGGCAGCTGCTTCTGCTCGGTGCCCCTAGAGTGCCCTGCACTAGCGGAAAACAAGCTGTCTCTCCGCGAGGGGAGCAGGAGGAGGAGCCATTTCTGAGCCGACACTCTGGGTTTGTAGCCCATCTGTCTATCCATCCATCTGTCTGTCCATCTGACGGCCACTCACCCAAGCACAGGTCACAACGCAGATACTAGAATGCAGTGCCACAAGGAAGGGAGGCAGGACTGGCACCCTACCTAGATGCCACCAGCATTTCCCCCAAGATCTTTGTCTTCTCGGTCTCAGACCCAATGCCAACATTAAATAAAAGCGGCTTTAAAAGATGTATTTCAATAGACTTTTTAGAAAGCCCATAAAAAGTCCCGGATATGAAGAAATGAGGCATAAAACCAAGAATGTTTGGAAGTCAAGCTGAAAATTGTGGCAGCAAGTCTCCATATCCATTTATTAACAGTTGCACCTAGATAGATTCTGAGAACCACTTATATTCTGTACTCCTGTGTTTCAGAAACATTTCACCCCTTAAGTGCTATAGACTTGGAACAAGATCCAAAGTTGGCATTTGTCTGGAGGGAGAGGAGCAAGTGATTGTGAGACTGACCCAAGGAAGCTTTCATTAGGTCCAGTTGAGTGCGCAGTACGCCAGTCACAACCTCTTTCTCCCTTTAATGTGCACGTTTTTACCGAAATGGAGCCCCAGAGTAAGATCCCACACACTTGTGAAGGCCCTTCCCTTCACTGTTGTTTTCATTTTCCTCTCATGAACCTTGCTACCCTGGCTTCGGCACGGAGGCTGTAAAGGAAGATGGAGAGCCGAGTTACCTCAGAATGATCACTATCGTTAACATTCACGGGTGGTTCACTTATCATTCCTGACTGCACAGACATGGCAGCCGCTCGGAAGCGTCCGCAGGTGTAGCCTGGTGATACATATTACATTGTGCCACAACGGATTTATGTATTCTGTAACAAAAGAAAAGTGTAATGAAAAAATACAGAAGGTAATCCTTTATTCCTCCACCACACAATTTATCAGTAATGCCTGTGGATGATAAGTGCCAGGGATTTCCTCTGCTTGCTTTAACCTTGTCACCCAGGTACGTTTTGGTAAAATGACAGAAAAATACAGACTAGGGATTTTCCTCTGTTCAAAAATCTTTTAAAAGGACACTTTTAATTTATGGAAGTTAGTCCAAACACAAGGCTTCATTTTGAGCTTTTAGTCTGCCTTTGCTGAAAAAGATAAACGGATTGCTTTGAAATAATGCTGTCAGCCAGCAGCACATTAGGAGAGAATGTAAGCAATTTCTAAGCAGACGCAAATCTAAAATAGTTCAGGTGGAACTCAGGTGGGTGGAAGTTCGTGAGATCTAGCCTAGGACTAGTTTGTGAGTACCCGAGAACTTGTGTTCCCTTTTAGGCCCTACTCATCCATCTCCCAACATATTGTCACAGATGGAGCACATACCGACTTCCGAGGAGAAAGCAGGGGAAGGCGAGTCGGAACGAGGGTGATTGGCATTTGTTCCAAACATACACTGGACTAGCGCCAGAGCAAATATCCCCAACTTTATAAATGCACAAGGCACTTTACATTTCAGTACTCTTGCCAAAGTATCACTTACTGCATCGCTCCCTAAATATAGTTTTAAAAAAAGAGCTATTTCTTATTTTGCTTTGATCAGTAAAATAAACTTTTAAAGATTGTTCTGGGATGGGGTCCAGCTTCTGAGGTAAAGAATGGCCGGGGCTCAGGCATGATTCAGTAACAGAGTGTTCAGTAAAATTAGCTTGACAGTTCTCAGGCCTGCTGTTCGATAGCAAGAACTTGACCAAGTTAAAATGGATGATCGTGCTGGCTAGACTAGCATCGGCTTTTGCTTTTTAACAAATGGAATGTCAAGGATTAAACAGCAAGCCGTATGGAGAGGAGGGGTGTGGAGATGTCTTTGTATTAGGGAAGCAAATTGGGTCCTTGGTTTTGAGATCGGCCCCCAGCCCCTGTGGAAAGCCAGCCACCTGGTTGGGTCCAAGCTGGGTTTAAGGCCCCTTCCCAGCCTGTCCTACCATTGGGAAGCTTTTCCATAGCTTAGCTTGGGGTTTGGCTTTTCTTTCAGATTTCTTGTCAATATGAAGTTCTGCCATGTTTTTTGGCTGTGTTTCCCTTTTGAGATTCTTGTGGGGAAATGGGAATGCGACCAAACTCCTTGTGGCAATTCCCATGTTCCATAGTTGGAAACTTGGGTCCCATTTGTTACATGAGTTGCTTGGAATTGGCCTGTTTTGTTCCAGTGCCCAAGCATAGTGAGTAGTATTTGTGATCCTTGCTATTGCAATTAACAGTCTTAGTGAAGTTATTCCTCACCCAGGGATGGGCTTCTGTTTTCAGGGTACTTGTTCCTTACCAGTTTTTTCCTATCTAGATGAACCTCTCCCCCCCTGCCCCCCATCCGTTGATTGGCTGGAAGCTTACAAGTAGTGTTAGTATTTGTCTTGTAATTATTTATGCTTCAGCTGGTACTTTATTTGACCTTCTAGGACTAAGTATTTTAAAATATTCCTACTGAAGTGTGCAGAGACTATATATTAAAAAAATAGATTTACTAGCCAGTTAGAAAGAGCCATTCTTTTCCTTATTCTAAATTGCTTTGGGCTATCTTATCCCCTGACCCCAACCCCACGATATTTTTCCTCCAGGGCTCCCTGAGCTTTAATATGATGGTAGTATCTGCCTACAGTGACATCTACTGACATAAGCCAACTTTATCGTTTGTCAGTCCTTGCTGCAGGATTTGGCTTGGGAGCCAACACTAGGAACCCATGGTAGCAGTGACCCACACAGACCATTAGATTCAATTTGAGATAAATTAGAAAAACCTTCCATAACTCTGACCTATCACTTAGAACTGTTCACACAAGAATGCTTCCCCCTACACACACTAGAAATAGTTTTATTTAACCTATTTTTAAATAATTGGCGCTTCAATGTATACTTATTAAAACTTTCTTAAACACAATGAAGACCACATTAGCATCCCTCTGGTTGAATGTTGGTAATGATTTAATATTTGTCTTTTCCTACAGAAATGCTGCTCATGGATTCTCCCTTATTCAGGTGGACAACACAAAGGTCACCATGAAAGAAATCTTGCTAAAGGCAGTGAAGCGAAGAAAAGGATCCCAGAAAATTTCAGGTGGGACAGTTAAATCATACCCCAGCCACAGGAGCTTTAACCCTTTGTTAAAAGGACTTGGGGGCGCGCGCGCGCGCGTGTGTGTGTGTGTGTGTGTGTGTGTGTGATGGCTGGCCAGGTTGTTTCAGACATCATTACCAAAAGGTTTGATAAGCAGATCTACAACAAAAAAGTGGTTTTTAAACTGCCCCTCGGCCCAAGGAAGGGATTGGATCAGTGGCATATGTGAGAAGAGTGTGTTCATATCAGTTATGGAAGCTCCATCATTAATAATTTGTGATAGATTAAGACAAAGCTACTTAAGCTAACTGTTAGTTGGTGTAAAGCTGTCTTAAAAATCAAATCAATCCTAAATTTTAAGCAATGCTTTTAATTTCATGTTTTCATGTCATTGTCCATAGGAGAAACTTTTGGTTGCTAGTGTTTAGGGTATAAAATAAAAGAAAACATTTTCATTTTTACCAAATGAGGGCAACTGTAAAAAGACTTCAAAAAGATAAATCGCTTGATGCGCACAAATACCTGTTAATCTCTAATTCCTCATTCCCCAACTTTATACAGAAAATCAGCTTCTGGTGTTAGCTGTGATGTTTAAAGGATGTGAAGGAAAATATTACCAGTATTGAGAAATAATTATTTTGAGAAATAGCTCAAAGATTTGTCATACCACAGACAACTTTAATATGAATCAACCTATATATGACCTGCCAACTAGCTTTGTAAATAAATGAGACTTGTTAAACGTCTTTGGTTTCATCTTTTGGAAAGGAAAAAAAGCATTGCTCAGTTTGAAGAAAATAGTTTTGTGCTCTTTTTAAGGGGAGGCATATAATCTGTTCCAGATTTAATTAGCTATCTTCAGATGAAAGCTGAAGTTTTAATAAAAGTTAGAAGAGATAACACAGTGAAGGACACGGATGAGCTGTCTCAAGGCCATATTCCAGGGGAACGATAAGAGCTGTAAAAAATGGCAGAGGAGAGCAATTGAATGGAGCAATGAAAATCTGATTCTCATAAAAAAGAGAGAGAGAGAGAGATGCTGGTAGGGGCGGTTGTAGATGAGACCTGCTAGCGTCTGCAAGCAATTTGGATGCTTGCCAGGAGTCATTGTTCACCCTCGGCTGTGGCGGCTCCGTCCAGATGTGCCAACTGCACGTTTCGGCTTTTGCCAGCTGACTGCGCCGTTTGATAACCAGCTCTCTGGATGCCCATCACTGGCCGCAGAGATAGAATTAAATGATGATGATCTTCCCACAAGTTGGGAGAGGAAACAATGCATATAAATCTTGATTTCATCTCAGCATGAGAAGTCTTTATCCATCATCACTCATAATGAACAAGTCGTTAGCTGGGATGAATGGTGTTCTGGTTTTTCCAAACACCTCTTTTGTTCCTTTTTTGGGTGACTTTTATCCATTGCATGGGGGTCAAACCTCTTTGCATTTAAGGAATGATTGAAGAGGCGTAGCCTCTCCTTCCCAGGGGATAGTAGATATTTTGGGGTTCTAGGTGCCAATCTAATAGCATTGAAACAGCCTTAGATATTTAAAGATATTTAATAAGCATTCATCTTCCTTTAGGATCCTGCTTTTTTCTCTTATTTTATCCTTAAATTTTTTTACATAATAGTGTAGTTCGTGACTTATTCTTAAGATAGCATTATTCTGAATTGTCCAAGAGGAGGTGGAACTAACTTTTTTAATCTTCTTAATAGAAATTCTGTTGTTTCAGATTTTTTAGACATGAAACCTCCGTGAACTTACTGGGATACAGCTGAGCCAGTGTCTTTCCCTCTGTCTCCAGCCATCTCTGTCCAGTTGCATACCCATTTATCTATGTCCGTCTCCAGCAACCACGTTTATCATACACACATTTATTTATGTGCACCTTTGTGTAACATCCCTGCCATTTCCATCAGAGTCTTTGCCATATCCGTGGCAGAGTGAGGACTCATCCGAAAAACGGTGATCTGCATTATTTATTCCTTTTCATACTAGAGAACTCAATTGAGATTGATGTATTTACATAAATTACTGTCCATTTTCTTAATCCAAAAAGCTTTTTAAAATAAGAGGCTCCTTATGTTCCTTTATTAAGTCTGTCTCGTGAAATAGAAGGATCTCCAGTTTGGCAAAGATGTTTATTTAAGGTTAGGTTGGTAAAGGCAAGGTATATTTTGTATTTTTGAACTTTGTATTGTGGAGTGGACTTGTTTTGGAGGGTGATTAATGAAAAGAAGAATATCCTTTTGTCACAGAGGGAAACACAAGTACATTTACCAAAAAAAAAAAAAAAATGTCTGTTAGTGCTCACAGTTGGCTGTGAAATACTTAGCACTCACCCATTATGACATGTGAACTTAGTCATGAACTTTGTGGCAGGAGGTGCCAGGTCAGAGACATTCATCCTGCGCTTCCAGAGCCTCTACCACAATGACCTGCTCAGTCTTTGCGAGAAGGTCCTGCCATGCCCCGTGTCCGGAACAGAATTAGTGTTCAGCCGTGTCTTCAAACAGCTTTCACCTCATTGAGTGCAGAAGACTTGTCTCTCTGCTCCTCTTATTTAACTTAAATGAGAGGGGAGAAATACCACTTGAGATTAAACAGCACGTGCCATGTGGAGTCAAGAATTCTCACACTGTTTGTACTAGAACAAGATTTCAAAAATCCTTTGATAGGCTGATAGTGAACTTCTCTTACTTACCCACAAACCTTTAACTTCTCTCATCTTTTTTTCCAGACTGACCATATACAACTCTCTGTTTGATGATAATAATAAATTGAGAACTTAAACTATTTTGTTATTAAATCAAGATTTGGGTTTAATGACTATCCCAATGTTTAAATACTCTGTTGCCCTTCCCTCTGGCACTCCCTCCCTAATTTTCATTTGTAGAAAATCAGAAGGTGGTAGATATTTGAGCAAAAGATTTCTTTGTCTAGGTAAGTAGCTTTGTCAATGGAAACCCTTAGAGTTTTAAAATATTTTTGCTTTTTATGCATAGAATATCATTACAGACACTTGTAACTGATCTAAAATTTTGACTTACATTATTTGTAATTATTTCATCAAGTCGTAACTATTTATGAACAATGCAGGATTTTTTCTATTAATATTCATGTACTGAACTACAGTAATCTTTTCACAGTGTGTTCCAGTCAGTTCTCTGCTAGGGCCCATTTTTTAAGCCCATTTTTAAATGTCTCTTTTAAAGTTTCTCTCCAGCATTTCATTTTATTACTGACCTACTTGACATTTGGAATGTACCTGCATTGGCAGAAAGTCTCCACTGTTTAAGAAAATTGTAAGTGGAGAATCCAGTTTTAGAAGAATTAGCTGAAGCCTCTTTACTAATTTTAACAGTTGGGTGGGTGTGTTTTTGACATAATGAAGAGTAGCCTGTCAGGTCCCTTGATTTAGCCATGAAATATACTAATCTGTTTTTTAGTGAGTAAGGGTCTTAGTTTATCAAGTTCTCCTTTTGTCAAGTTCACCCTCACAATCAGTGACCTTCTGAGTGTCTTAGTATTTTATTGTTGTTGTTTAAAAATGCTTTTACCCACCAACTTTTACCAGCTTCCTGAAGCAGGATGTTGGGTATGCCAGAGACACTTGAGAAAGGGAGGCAGATATAATTTCAGTTTTAACATTGACGCAGAAGTATGGGTATCACTTCATCTACAAAAGAGAGAAGGCTGCAAAGTGGGATTTTCCAAGCAGAATAGTTTTCTTCATGGCTTTATTTCAGTATTTGGTGTCATTATGAAATGAAGGTATGTTTTTCTTTATCATAGGCTAAAAGATTGGACCAGAAGCATATTAACTTTTTCTTACCCCTGTCCATTCTTGCCTATTGATGTGAAAGATAATTTTTTTTAGTCTGAAGATCCTTTTGAAAAGTTCTTAGAATATTGTTAATAAGACTTATGACATTCTTTCCTTCTTTTCCCTTACAAAATTTCACTTGGAATTAGAAAGGTAAACGTTAGCTTTGGCAAGTGGACTCCCTCTTAACATCTCTGTTTAGAGTCACAGATCACCTCATTGCTGCTAATTTACTGTATTTTCACAAGACCCCTAGAATGTCACCAATGAGATAGTCTAGTCTGGTCAGGACTTCTCAAACATTGTTCCCTAAAGTACTGCTGGGAGCAGAGAAGGGGAATGAACGTCTACCACAGAACATCAACCCCATTCTGATCAGAGGGACAGCTAATCAAGTTTTATCTTAAAAATTCATGAAAATGTAAATTTTCATCCATAACGTATTTGTCACTGTGTGGTACATTCATTCATCGTGTGCTCTCCTGTGTAAGACCTGTGCTGAGTGCTAGGAGACAGTGGTGACACAGACCTACAAGGCGCTTGCTGAGGAAGACCTTTCATTCTAGAGGGAGTCAATGTAAGAGGCTGAGAGAGGGAGTAAGAAGCAGCAGGGCGCCTTTACTGCGTTGCATAGGATGGTCAGGGAGAGAGTGACTTTTAAATTGTGGCCTTCACATTTAAGCTGTGAAGTGTTGGGAGGGGCAGTGTCATTCAAAGCAGTAGTTTTAAAGGCTTACTATACTTTAATATAAAAAAGAACATTTCAGATTACTTTGCAGTTAACCTACTTAACTCTTCCCCACCCCACCAAAAAAAAAGAAAAAAATTGACCCTTGAATTCTTCCCTGTGCTAACTCCCCACATCTTGTCCATTAGCGAGTCTCTCAGTTTGACCTCTAGAATATCTCCTGAATCCATTTGGTCTTTTCCATCTCCATTGGGTGAGTCCAAATCTCCATGACTCCACCTAGACAATTGAAATGCACCCTGGCTACTTTTCCTGCCCTTGCTCTTGGCTCCCTCCAGTCTGTTGTCTACACAGCAGCCAGAGATCTTTGAAAATATAAATCAGATCATGTCTGCTCCAAACCCTTCAATGACTTCCAATTGCATTCAGAATAAAATCCAAACTTCTAACCACTATGAAATACTCTGAGGCCCAATTTGGGGAAGGGACCTACAGAGAATGTGAACACAGAGAAGGAAAAGCATTGGGAAGAAGCGCAGAGTCAGCAGTTGCAGTATGACAGATGAGTACAGGCCTGGCTAAGAACCCAGGAAGCCAGGGCAGGAATTCGGAGTCTCTAACTAACGTGGACCTGCTGTCGTAGGCTGGGAGCAGCAGGGTCAGTCTCTGCCTCACGCCCTGCGGTACCTCACACAGGAGGCCTTGCTTACGTGCCAGATAGACCTAGAAAGCTGTATACAAATTATTTTACTACTTATCGGTAATGTTGTAAAGGGGGTTTGTGTGTCAAGGGAAGAGTTGGTCTTTCCCCAAGATCTGTTCCTATGGGGTAAGAGCTGATTTATTGACTGACTTTGTGTATATATAGATATTATCTCATTTAATCTGCTCAGCACCCCTAGAAAGTAGATTTTATTATGCCTATTTTACAGATGAGACTTTAGAAATGTTTCGAACTGTTAAGAAGTTGGGGGGCGGAGGGGAGGTGCATCTTTGAATTAAGGAACGATGATAACTATACATGTACTCATATACGTAACTCTCTGAGCGTCCCTGTCCTCAGCTCTGAGAGAAGTTAAGGTAAGCTGAATTTCCACAGTAAGTAAATGGCAGAATCTAAATTGGAGCCCAGGTTCTTTTGACCTCAAAGCCCATACTCTTTTTATTGTACCATGTTGCTTATTAGAACCCTAATGGGAGAACAAATTTAAAATTCTGTAAACAGAAATGTTCATTGATTCTAAGATCTAAATGCACTAGGGAAGTGCAGCATTTAAAGGAACCCTGTGGTGAATCTGGATATAAAGCCTGGAATTCTTTTTGTAATTGCACAGTTTGTCTGTATTGGTGTCACTTTTAATGTTTGATGTCTAGCTTTCTTAAAGCAACATACACCTGTCCTGAGCTGCCCTATGGAAAAGAAAAGCCCATATGTTTTAGAGCGAGTAGGGTTTTTAACACCCTGCTGACCTGAAATACTCTCCGAGGGCTAAAGTAAGCTAAAGAATCTTCTAGCTGTAGGGCTGAACAGAGTCCTACTTCATGTATAATTGTAAAGACAGAAAATCCAGTAACCTTTCTTCTCTGAAAGTAGTTTGCAGGCCAGAGACACAGATGTGTGGTTTCCTCGTGCTGTAGCAGGTAATCCTTTAAAAAAGAAGAAGAAAACTTTAGCAGGACTACTTAAATGTTCTCTGTCAAAAAGACAGTAATTTCTGCAGAAAACTGCTCCTCCTCATGAAAGAATAAATAATCATGCTGATGCCACTCATGCATGGAGGCTGGATAAGAAATAAAGACCTGACGCTCGGTATCCCGTGACCCCGTGGGAAAATGATACAGTAAATTAGGAGCTTAAGATGTTTAAATGTGTAACTCAGAAGTACCACAGGCAAGAAGCTCCAACTTGAATGTTCCTCCTTGCCGCCTCTCTCTGCCTCTTTATCTTGTTGTTTCATCTCACCTGAGCCTCCCCCTGTCTGGAGTGCTCTCTGGCTCCTGATGGATATTCTTGCGTATAGAGCAGAGCACGTTAAAGATGGCATTGCAGTCAACTATTTTATCCAGAAAGCCTGGAAATTTAGAGAATTTATGTCAAGCAAAAATCTTTTGGAACCACTTTAGAGACCCAATTATTTTAGCAGGGTGTTATGAGCTCCTGCAACCGCCACATCAGAAAAACTGGAAATAGATCATTCTCTGAAACCACATTTGACCAGTATTACTCTTCCTGCTAGTCGCTAATCTTTCAGAAGTTCCTTTTCCATCACGAAATCTATTCATCCACTCCATCTGGGGCAGTCACCAGCATGAATTAGATTAAATAAAAAGCAGAATGAAAGGAAGAGAAAAGATATATACTCCTGAGAGGCTATGTGGTGGTTTGGGAGGCACACACATTTTAGAGTCAGAGGACCCTTCTCTGGGTCCACTAGGGACTAATTCTAGAGCACCACTAATTTAATAGTAGCTTTTCAGGAAAAAAAAAGAAATACTACTACATTAAATGTGCATATTGATTATAAGCTATATATTGATTGTAGACCTGTTAAAATGCTTAGAATTAAGAAACTATGGTAACTGAATGTGTGCTCATGTACTTACCTCTCTGAGCCTCCCTTTACTCAGCTGTAACATGGGAGAGATTGAGGGAGGATTAGTCGGGCACTGTGTGACAGGACCAGGTGGGCTCTAAAGCTCTGTATGGCTCTAAGATACTCTGTTTGGTCACTGTCCAGTGCTGCCTGCTCTGTGCCAGCTGCTGTACTAGAAGTCAGGTGGAAAACCCGATGAGAAAGCAGACTCAGAAAAAGAGGCAGTGAAATAAGGTTAGTTCACAGCAGAAGTGTATAAGCTAATAAGGCAGCATAGATAAGGGAGTGCTTGAAACTACTGGATAAGGCAGCGGGCTGAGGAAAGATGCTCTGGAGTAAGTGATTTCTTTGATGGCTTTTTGAGGATTAATTAGAATTTTCCCAGATGGGTGAGAAGAACATTCTAGGAAGAGATGTTTTGAGATGTAGTCACAAAACATAGACATTCCAAATGACTGGAGCAGGAATGGGGCAGAGGATACGGTGCAGAAGCTAGGCAGGGGCCAGATCTGATCAGGCCAGGCCTGATAGTGCACTCGAAAATGGGAGAGGTGCACTCATTTATTGGGGCTTATTGTGCAGCAGGCACTTTGTAGGCACTAGGGATTTTGTAGAAGCCAAGAAAAGGTCCTTACCCTCAAGGAGCTTACTGTTTAGTTGGGACAAACAGGCAGTTACAATACCATGCACAGGATAAATGGAAATAAGTATAGAGCCTGGGTGCACATTGTGGGAGGGGAGCCCTGGTCCAGTCCTAGGACGTCAGGAAGGACTATCCTGAGCAAATTCTCCGGCTGACCCAAAGATGGACAGAAACTGCCACGGTGACGGGAAATGAGAAAGAGCATTCAGGCTGAAGGAACAAAGTGAGAGAGCTTGAGCCCTCTGGAAACCACACGTAGCTCAGTATAATAAGGCAGTAGAGTGGCACTTGGGAGGGCGGGCAACGATGAGGCTGAAGTGGTCATTTGGGACCAGATCATCTTTGTATACAGTTGAATTTGAACTGTATTCTGATGGCAGAGGGGAACCATTGAAAGGAGAGCAATATAGTCAGAATTTCTTTTAGAAAACACACCATCTGCTTTATAAAAATGGATTACGGGACACAAAACAGGAGGCAGAGACATTGGGGTTGGGGGGAGGTTCTTGAGGGCCCCATGCAGCAGTCGATAAGCCCTGAGCTAGGGCACGGAGAGAAGCGGGGTGCTCCCTTCAGGAAGCAGAGGGACGGACCACGGTGAAGTCTGATTCCTTAATTAGATTTGAACGCACAGTTTGGGGAGAATTGAAATAACTCAGCTGCCACCAGTTCTCCTGTATTAGTATTAAAGTTAGTATTAAAACAAGGTGGTGGTAAAAGAGAGACTTTTGAGGTTTTTTTAAAATAAAATTAAATACTTGTTTTAAAAAAAAAATCAAACATTTTGCAGGTGTTTGAAGTCAAAAGTGAAGGTTTCCCCTAACTTTATTTGGTATGAATCCTTGGTTTTTTTATTCAGTTCACATGCAGATATACATGTTAGGCTATAAGTTTCGTGGTTTTTGGTTTTTTAAATCACTATATACCCAACATCTAGCAGAGTTCCTATCAAATAGAGGACACTAATGAATGTTTGTTAAATGAACTCACAAAAAGTGTATCTGTGTAAAGATTTTTTTAAATGATACCATACAATATGTATGATTTTGCATTTGTTTTTTTCACTCAGTATTATGTCATAAGCATTCTTCTATATTAGAGTGACCATTGCATTTTTATCTTTCTAGCTGAATTTATTTAACTTAGTGCTCTTGATGGACATTTAGATTATTTCCAGTTTTCAGTAGTACACAAACATACAGTAAACAACTTTGTATGAATATTCATTGCACATTTGTGCTAGATTTTAAATCGGGGATTGCTTGTCAAAGGTTTACTTATTTAAAATGTTGAGAAAAACAAATTACCCTTCAAAAAGTTTCTGCCCATTCTTGACACTCCAAGAGTGTTTGAGAGCGCCTCTTTGCTCACCCCTTACTATCTGGATGTTGTCAATCTTTAATTGTTGCCAAACTGATGGTTAGCAGTTAATGATTTCATTTTAATTTGCATTTCTGGTTTTTTTGTGTAGTTAAGCATTTTAAAATATTTTTACCAGCCATTTGTCTGTCTGAAAGGTGGTTCTTAAGCTAGTCAGTTGTTTCAGAGGCAAGAGGAGTTGAGAGGAAGTCCAATTTCAGAAAACTATTTGTAAGTACCCTGTAGTTTAGAGTACAGCCTCCCCACTCCCCCCTTTCCTGCCTAAGCAGTGTATGTATGTACTCTCTCTCTCTCTCTCCCCTTCTCCCTCTTCCCCTCTCCCCCTCTCCCCACTCCCTCCTCCCTCCTCCTTCCTTCCTCCTTCCCCCCTTCCCCCTTCCCCCCCCCCCAAGTATGTAGAGAAAGGCACGCATCCAGACCAGGCCATTTCACTTGTTTGCCTTCTGGCTCTTCATTCACCAGCAAAGCTTTTTTTTTTTTTAAGATTGGCACCTGAGCTAACATCTGTTGCCGATCTTCTTTCTTTTTTCTTCTTCTCCCCAAAGCCCCCCAGTACATAGTTGTATGTTCTAGTTACAGGTCCTTCTGGCTCTGCTGTATGGGATGCCACCTCAGCATGGCCTGACAAGCGGTGCCATGTCCGTGCCCACGATCTGAACCAGTGAAACCCTGGGCCACCGACGTGCGAACCCAGCTACTTGGCCCCGGGGCGGCCCTGCCAACAAAGCTTTTGTTTATGTTTGGAGAGAGCTGGTCATTCACTAGACTCCAGTTCACCTCATTTGAGACCTTTTGTTGTTACCTGCTTGCTTTGTCACCAAAACTACTTTAACAAATAGATTTTCTGTTAAGTAGTTTATTTTAGTCTGGTACGTGTATATAGCACTTAGAAAATGCGTCATGGGGTCGGCCCTGTGGCCAAGTGGTTAAGTTTGCGCGCTCCGCTGCAGCGGCCCGGGGTTTCACTGGTTCGATCCTGGGCGCGGACATGGCATCACTCATCAAGCCACGCTGAGGCGGCATCCCACATGCCACAACTAGAAGGACCCACAACTGAAAACACACAACTATATACCGGGGGGGCTTTGGGGAGAGAAAGGAAAAATAAAATCTTTAAAAAAGAAAAAAAGAAAGAAAATGTGTCATAATCTGGAAATCAGGAAATGTAGACAAAAAAAGTAGTCACCCCTTAACAGGTTTATTTGGGGGAGGCACATCTAAGGACACGTCTGGCAGCATTATGAACAACAGTGGCACCAAGGGCAACTGTAGGGGGTTAATGGGGACCCTGTATTGTTCCTTGCCATGTGCCTGGTGAGTAAACTCCTAGAAGTTTCTGGGAATGGTGGCAAGTGGGGAGAAGGCTGCAACCAACAATCAGTGTCACAAAGTGGGGATGACTGATTCGCTGAGGAGACCGTTGAGACAGATGTTTAATTAGCTGAAGTCAGAGTGGATAAATTGGGAGCTGACTGCCTATGCAGAGAGACACTTTTTCCCTCATCTCTCAGAACTGGGGGGTTTTGTCCTTAACTGTTTTCCTTTTGAAGGCAACATCCTCAGACTGGGGGGAGCGGGGAGGGGAGGAGAGAGAGAGTGCTCTTTGGTTACATCTGCTGAACACCTACTGTGTTCTAGTTATTTTTGCATTTAACCTTTACAAAGACCTTGTGAAATGGGCATTCTCTCTTCTTTATGGTTGAGAAAACTGAGGCTGCGTCTGTGTGTTGTGTATGTGTGTGTGCACACTTGTATTGCTAGTGAGTAATGTAGATGAGATTTGAACCTTGACCCCTCAATTCTTGAGCCCAATGTTTTTTCTTGTACACAGCTTCCCCACTTAAAATTCAATGCAGATGAGGGAACTTTCTGGAGTAAAGGTAATAGTCTATATTGACAGGACCTGATGTCACACGGGTATATGCTTTGTCAGAACTATCAAATGGTACTTGTAAGATTTGTCCCTATCGTGTATGTAAATTTTACCAAAAAATAAAAAGAGTCTTAAACAAATATTGAACACCAGTTATTGTTAGGTACATTGAAATGTTTAGGAGTGAATGTATTGATGTCTGCTACTTTGAAATGCGTTTTTTTTTAAAAAAAAAAAGATGGATTGATGGATAGATATGTGATAAAGCAAATATAGTAAACTGTTAATTGTAGGATCTCGGTGGTGGGTATGTGGATTTTCAGTGACACTTTTTTCAGGTTTGGTTTAAAAATGTACATAAAGTAGGAAAGAACTCATAAAAATTAAAAATATATCATTTAGATTCTGCTTATATTAATATAAATTTCTGAACTTACAAATATATGTCCTTGTGGCATAAAAACTCTAATTTTTACTTCTTTTTATAGGATATTTTATCTTTTATTACTTCGTATGTTAAATGACATCTTTGAAGTGAGTTTCTTCCACTGACCTGTGGCTTTAAATAGCTTACAGAGTTATGAGTATAATAATGACTGTTACCACTTACTGAATATTCAAATGTGCCAGGCAATCTGCCAAACACTGTTCTTTTTAATTATCTCATTTAATCCTTAAAACAACTATTTGAATTGGTTGATATTTTTGTTTTGTAAATGAGAAAACGAAAGCTCAGAGGGGATGCAGGACTTGTCCAAGGTCACACAGCTCGTAAGTTGGGGAGCTAGGCCTCAACCCCAGAAGTATCAGCCAAAGTTTGAACTCCTAGCCACTGCTCTGTACTTCCCCTCACCGGCTAAGGTTGCAGGGTCCACGGCTCGGTGGAGGTAGGTACACTTGTTTCCCTAGAAGGAGCAAGTGTACCTACTTCAGTTGTATATGGCAGCATGATTCAGTGGAAAGGGCCCAAGTCCCCACCCCAGCTGCACCTTTCACACAAACTGTGAAGTTAGGCAAGTCATCAAACCCTTCTAACTTCAGTTATCTTTCCTGTCAATAGGGGTAATAACACCTACCTTGCAGGGTTGTTGTTTTGACTGAATGCATGTAGGACACTTAATCCATAGTAAGCGCTCAATGGGTCAGCTGCCTTTATCCCTGTCGCCACTACCACACCAGGGACGCCATAAAACCTGGCTTTTTAGGATTTGATTTACTTCCTTTTCTACCCATATAACTTGGCTTTTGCCTGTACCTTTTGCTTCCAATGGATCAAGTCTATACAAAGCTTATACCCTGGGATAGAACTAGTGTTTGAATTGTGTTTGGCTATGGATCTGCTGGAAGCATCCTTTACTTTGAACAAGATGACCACTAGATCCAGGGAGGCAAGCTAATGATTTTTGATGACAAGAAAGCCCATCCCATATCTGTAGAGGTGGGTTAATGATCATAAGGCTCATTCATCGTTGAGCATATATTAGCAGATTTAATGTACGGAGCCGAAGATTCTGGAGATAAAGTGAACAAACCACGAATGCCTGTAACAAACACATTTACCAGGGATTTTAAAAGCCTTTGTATGAACAGCTGAGTAGCTCACAGAGCTTATTGCTACTTCTCAGAAAATGCTTAAAAGAGGGAATGTAGTGAAACACCAATAAGACTTGTGAGTGAATGACAGAACTTACAGACAGGTCTGGAGTGCTGCGTCTGCCCCTTCTCCCCTCCATGAACAGTCTCCGTCTCCCCCAGAGGAGGCAGAGGCCCTCTTTCTTCAGTCAGGCCATTCATGTGTTTATCCTGCTAGCAGCTGTAAGGAAAACGCTTCCTAAGACTAAATTTAGCTACTTCCTGTGGAAAACCAGAGCTCCGGAAGAGTTACCCCACCACAGAAGACTCCCCCAAGACCAGCCCAAGGACCGGGACACCTAGCTTCTATCTCACTGCTTTCCGAGGCCTGACATTGGAGCTGATCTTCCCCCATAAGCAGTTTAAAATGCAGTTTTAACAATTGGAATAACAACTTTCCATAGCAAGTTTTTCCTTTTTGAGTAAGTTACAAATAGTGGGACTTTCTGCAACAGCTTTAAATGCATTAAGAAAAAAAAGACAAAGAAAAATAGCTCGTCAGTGAGGGCATTTCTTTTTCTGCCTTACAATAACAATAATGCCTTAGAGACAAAGATGGCGTAAAGTCAGGAGGCGTCATTGGAGTGGCACTGTGAGGCAGGTCTGGGGACTTCTCCATTACCAAGCACTGATCATAGTAGCACGTCAGCAAGGTGTACGGACTCTGCTGTGCTGACCATCCAGTTCTTCAAAGAGAAAGTCAGTGGGGTGTAGGCAAAGCCCAAGCGCTGCAGAAGAAGCGAGGAGGCTGTCGGAACTCCTCAGTCTTCCCCAAAATTGCTATCACGCAGTCATAGAAATAAAACAAACTCTAGCTTTCCTTTTTTTTTTTTTTTGGACACTACATTTAATAGAACAATCTGAATTAAGATAAAAGGTTAAGACAAAGTATGATTTATGTCTAAAAAATCCTGAGAGTCATGCAGATCTCTCAAGCATAGTAGTGTCCAAAATCAAACTCATCACTCAGCACGTATTGGTGGAGTCTCTGCTATGCTCTAGGCCGTGAATGCACATGACAGGGCCTATTCCCAGAGAGTTCTCGTTCCAGTGGGGGAGATGGCCAATAAAAAGTAAACCAACAAGGTACAACTGATGGGGATCCTTGCTTCCAGCTTTTAGTCTGTCCATTTTTTGACAAAAAAGACTTTTCTGAGTCCCCTGTTTTGTGGGTCCCGATCTTGAAGGGACTCCCTCTTGCCCCTAGGATCAGGCATTACCTCAGTCTTTCCACTTCAGCAGGTTGTTTCCGTGCATCTCCTAATTGGCTACCAACACCACTCCCTGATGCTGGGAGAAGTGGACAGGGCAGCAATGACAGGGTGAGTTCATGAGTGGTGAGTGACTCCATCTGTATCAATGGTGGAAATTAAGAGGCCGTCTCTCAGCCTTGAAAGCTGCTAGAGAGAACACTGTCCCTCAGCCACTTGGCCTTGCGTCAGAGCTGCCATGGGCCTGCCCCAGTAAGTTCCTAATACGTTGATCTTGCCAGGTGTTGGTGAGTGCCTTCCCAAAGAAAAGGATGAGAACTCTCCTCCTCCTTTGGGAGAAGGTTTGGGATGGGGGTATTGAGCTCACATTTGAGTGAAATGAAAGCGCTTGGTGGAGAAGAATGGGTTCCTTTTTCTTTGCCAGCACCATGGCTGGCCCAGAGTTGGTGGCTGACACATTTTGTGGCGTGAACTAGGGAGAAGCTGTGAAGGCCAGTCTGTGGCCTGCAGCTGCTTCACTCCCTCCAGCCCAGGCCCAGGGCTGCTCACTCTCTATTCAGGAGTAGATTCACTGCACTTTGCGTATTGGAGATCAAACTTCCTCCAAGAAGTAAATCACGTAATGAAAATGTAGATATCTTAAAAATGGAGCACAATGCACATCAGTTGAAATTAACATTGCCTCCCAGGTTCCCTTAGTGACATGAATCTCGAATGAGTCCTTGGGGAACCCCAGGAGTATACCAAAGACAGGTATTTTAAGCATTGATAATCAAGTAAGGGTGTGCAGCAGGAGGAAGCTACTGCACGCACTGTATTCCAGAAAAAGACGATTAAAGCAGACTCACTTTCCAAAGAGGGGCTGTGTGTGTGAAAGCAGGAGAGGACGTGTGCTCAGTCCTCGTCTGCACTAGCGGAAGATAGCCTGTCTGAGGTTTATAATCCTTCTTAAAACAGCTGAACAGGAATACAGATGAAAAGTAGGAAGGTGAGTATCAGAAGAAATAGCCCAAAAAGTTTAAACTAATTGCCTGTAAGAAGGGAGCCAGGGATGGGCAAGGAATTAACTGTTTTTCATTACAGGACTTGTAGTATTATTTACTTTTAAAACTATGTATACATGTTACTTTGATAAAAGTAAAAATAGTTTTTAAACTTCGTAAAGAGAAGACAGCTTACTTTCAAATTCTAGAGCTTTAGAAAGGTTTCTCTTTCTTGCCCTTACTTACGTGGACTTGCTCTATTTGGAAACTTCCTTTCTCCTAAAAGCCACAGTCCATTTCATTGTGTCGGATGTCAGTTTTCTATGAGAACATCATTATTAAATAGTTGCTGCCCATTATAAACATTCCCAAACCTTTTAAGACCAAAATGTTAGATGAAGATAACTGTTACATTGTGATTTTGCCAACATTTTGTCTCTGTGACCTGTATTTTCCGTAGGTTAAAAGCACAAGTTATTAGCTGAGTACTCTCTCCCATTCTAAGAATGACTAATATCTCAAACATAAATGAAAACAGCTGCTTTTCCATAACATTAGAGTCCCAAACAGCTGTCACACGTACATTTTGACATTCTTTTTTTCTTTCTTTTTTTAAGTTGGGACAAAAGTTAGTTTACTGAATCCGCTAATCTGGTGAAGTCTGTCTCCTGACTCCTGTAGCGAGGTGGAGAAGAGGCCATAGCAAAACCCGTTGAGCTAGACTGTAGCTGTCCCAAAAGGCTTGAACTGACTTAAACTGAAAACCCTGTGATGAGAGCCTTCTTCTGCGCCAAGAACATAAAGTCTGTGAGGGCCTGCGGTGGCTGCTGCACCATTGCTGCCTCCGCCAGCGAGCGCGGGCCTCAGCCGACAGCCACTGTTCTCTCTCCAGCTGAAGAGCTTGTGGAGTGCCACCCCCTTGTCGCCGAAAGCCTGAATCAGTGCTCTCTCCGCTCCCGCTGCCCTGGGAGGAGTCTTTTCAGGGATCCTGTTGTGGATCAGGAGATCAGGCTTCCTCTGTTGGCTTAAAGCTGGCCCTACCACTACTAGCTGGGTGACCTTGGTCAGGGCATTCTCCCTCTGAGTTCTTGCTTTAGTTTGCTGTCAAGTAAGATAAGGTCACAGGTAGATCACAGGCTGCTGGTCAGTAGTCTTAACTGTGGAGCTTAATACCTGGATTCTAGAAACATCTCCCTGGTTCCACTCTTGGTCCTGCTACTCTTTCTGGCTCTTTGATGAGTTTCTTAGCCTGTTTGAACTTCATATTCCTCATCTATAAATGAAAATAATACTATCGTTTTCATAGCATTGTTGTGAGAATTAGAGATCCATGTCAAACACCAAGCACTTAGCTGTTATTATTTTATTACTCAAATGTTAGTCCTGTCCCCTCCCTTCACTTTCACTGTTACGAGACGCAGTCATACTCACAGTTTTGTGATATAACACTTTGTTTTTTATGACTATGACTGCTTCGAGTCATGATTCAACAGAGGCTAGCTGCTAAGGAACCCAGCTCAAATTTAGTCCACATTAGGTACGGCCCAGAATGTGTGCATCTGTCTGCCCAGCTGCTCATTTGAGCTTTTCCAGGGGTCTGAGGCCCTTTGTCAGAGCAGCGAAAGCATCAGTGAGAACATAGGTGTGCACATGCAGGAATGACCTGGCATTCCTCTGGAGCACTCTACATCTGGGGCTGGATGTGCAGAAGGGTTAAAAGCTGGAGAAACTTTTGTCATAAATTTTCTCTTCAGCAGGACTTCCCAGGGAACATCTGACATTAGCAGAGAGGAAATGCTGATTGGCCTCAGAGTCAGCTGAAGGAGACAGGAGCTGCAGTGGAAGCTGCTGGATTTACTGTTATTAGCAAGGCAAATGGAAAGCCAGCAGGGCAGCCCAGCTCCCAGATAATAGATCTAACGAGAAGGAAAACTCCCAGAAAGGAAGATGGCTGACAGCCTCCACTCCTCTACCTCCTCTACTGCCATTTTTTCCGTTGCTTTTACCTTTTTGTTTTGTGTGTTTAGCACAAGGAGAAGCCTATTTTAACATCTTAGGTTAAAAAGTCACAATTGGCCTAAAATAAAACTGGATTTTAATTCAGCTTCTTGTCAAAGTTGAACATGGTGCAAAATTGTATTGATACAGTAATAAATAGGTTCCATTTATTGAGCACTTAGGACGTGCCAGACTAAGTGTTTTACATGTATCTCATTTAATCTATAAAACCACCTCATGAGTTAGAAATTATCATCATCTCCAATTTAGAGATAAAGAAACAATGCTTAGAGCACTTGAGTGATTTCCCAAGGTCTTAAAGCTTGGTGGAGCTGATATTTGAGCCCTGCCATGAAAATCTTACCAATTTAGTGGAAGGTTTTGAGGCAAGAGCCCAAATGGCTCTTATGCGGTCAGACTGGGTATTAGCAAGCACTAAGAAAAGCCCTTACTGAGGCTTGTGTCCTGACTTGAAACAAAGCCCTAGTTGGTACAGTAGTGATTAGAAGGAAGGTGGGCAGGCAGAGAGGAGCCAAGTTGGCAGTGGAACTCATCTCTGAAGGATCTGACCCCCTAAAACAGGGAGCAGGGTAGTTAACATCCAAGGACCACAAGGGCTGAGATGGGAACTGCAGCTCCTGGCAGCAAGGACCAGGGAAGCAGATGATGCTCAGCATCCAGGGACAGCAATACAGAGAAGCATGTCCTGAACAGGGTCAGGTAACAAAGGCAACAAGTGAGCGAATATCCTACTGTCAAATTACCTCTAGAAAAAAATCCCTTTAAAATGCCTGTCAGAGGCCAACATACTGTAGTTGTTCTCATTAAATCCAACATAGCTATCTTTTTTCCTAGCATTAGAACAGATGAAAACTAAAAATACATATCTTTAAATGCTAAAATCAAACTTGGCGCATAAAGATGTTAACACTGTTAAGGAGCTAGAAAACAGACACTACCATCCTCCCAATTAAGTCCGTTAGTCATTCATCAGACATTTACCAAGTTCTGTGGTTGCAAAGAAGAATAAGACTCCCCACCTCACACTCACTCTCTTGGGGTTCATCGAGTCACTGAGGATCATCGCAGGTGGTATTTTCTAGACTGTTTAAATTGTTCTCTTGGTCACGTCTCCTCCTCTTTTTTACCTCATTTTTACCAAACTCGTGTAGTTGAATTCAGATAAATTAAATGTGTAATTTATGCACAAAGCAATCCAGGTAGGTAGAGGGGATCAAGGGGCAAGCAGAATTTTCGGAGGCACACGGAGAACCTAACAGGACACCAGGCCCGGGGGCAGGGTTCTGGGCAGGGCTGGCCCAGGGGCAAGGAGAGTCAGCTGAGTGAAACATGAAGGCCAAGGCCAGATTAAAAGAAAGGAAGCCTTGTTTCAGTTGGCCTGAAATTGCAGAAATCCTCTTGCCCTGGAGCAGAGCCTGCTGGTGAGAGGAATAAGTGGTGCAACTTTCCCTGTTGTGGGGAAGCAAAGTAGGCCAGTCTGGGAATCCGGTAGGCTTGATGTTGTCATGGCGTCAGTAGGAGAAAAGCAGATGTGAAGAGTCCTGGAGGCCAGATAAGACTTAGGGAATAACCCTAAAGGAGGGATGTGATTTTGGCAAACTGGAGGAACAGGCAGTATGAGGGAAGGGAATGGCACAGTAGTGGTGTGGGTGCAGGAAACCATGAAGTGTATGCACTGAACCATGAGGAGACCATTTTGGCTGGATCATGGAGGACATAGATGAACAAGAAATGAGGATGGATAGAAGGTCTGACGAGGAGGGTCAGGAGCTGACCTTGGGGAATGTGGAAGGATCTTAAGCGTGGATGATAGCCTTCAGAGTTTGACTCCAGAGAGCATCCTCTGATGACAGGGTGAAGAGTAGGTGGCTGGAGGCCAGGAGGTGGGTTGGGAGACCATTACTGTGGGCTAGATGGTAAGCCGTACCGCGGAGATGGTAGAGTCTGCGGCCTTGAGAGTTGACGCAATGTCATTGTGTCAACAAGGGAGGAAGGCTGAGTAGGAAGTCTTCAAGGCTGGCAAGTGCGTTCTTCACTCGGCCAAGTCCTGGGAGGCCAGAGTCAGTGTTAAGCGTATTTGCATCTCCAGTGCCTAGCTCAGGGTGTGGCCACGGTGGGTTCAGTAAATGTTTGCTGAACAACTGAGTTAATTCATTGGGAGACTTGTGGTGTCATCATTGGAAATCTAATTACAAGGAAAAAGAGCTGGTTTGAGAAGGGAAGATTAATAAGTTTATAATTGACAGCCCTGTAAAATTAGGAGCAAATAAGTGCCTGGAGCTGTCTCCCTTCCTGGAAAGGTGGGCCCAAGCTGTTCACCTCAGTGGTGCTTCCTTGGAGAGTTGGTGGATGCCCCTCAGAGGCCCTGCAGCCTACTGTCCCATCCCGGGCCACTGACACCCCCCTGTTTGTAGAACACTGTCACTCTTGGTGCCTCACTGGATCTGCTCAACAGCCTGTCAAGTACGTAAACTATTATCCTCATTGCGGAGGAGACTGAGGTGCAGAGGATGTGGCTTACCCGGGCTGGCCTCTGGCATAAGTGGGTTTGAATGAAGCCTTCAGACTCCACTGTTTCATTACAAAGTCTCATACTGAAAACAGTTGGCCCTAAGCCTGCTCTCCATTTACTCGGGTTGGAGTCACCACGTTTGTATAGCTCAGAGAAGGCTGCAGACAAATGAAGTCTCCTTTTTGTTTGTTTCTTTTGTTTTTGTCCTTAGGTGCTTGTGACTAAATTCACTGATTTCGCTGGCTGTCAAGGCTGTGTTAAGGAAAATGGGTTTGAACTGCTCTGGTTTTTGAGGACTGGACTGGATGTCAGAAACCTTTGCCATCACGGGAGAGTCTGTCACTCTGGATTTACTATCTGTTCCCCACAGCTGAATTCCTCAGCACTGTGATTTAGCACCCTGGCTCCCCATCAGCCGGTTTTGGCATTTATTTGAATGCATTACCCCACTGGTTTCCATAAACTATTTTACAATTGTTTAAAATAAATGACTGTTTATTTCCACAAAAACCATCTGTATTTCTTTACAGAGCAACAGATAACTGTATGTAAAATTTGGTAATGTCACAGTGACTCAAGTTAAGAGAAACAGATTAGATTGAAAAATTGGATGCTAAGGGACAGTGTTAAAGGTTTCCATCCTCTCTAACACCTGATATCTGGATTTGAAGGAGGAAAAAAATATTTCTTTTTTACAAGTAATATCAGGCCTTCTCTCTCCAAAGGGAAGTGCCTTCACGCTGGCTGGATAGTGACAAGATATGGACTATTAGCATTCCTCATGGAACTGAGTGTCTGCCTCTTTCAGCATTCTCTCTGCCTGACATGGTGTGTAGGAGGCTTCTGCCCAATGGCTTCCAGCCTTCTCCAAGCTTTGAAGTTTGGGGTTGTCCATGCCTTAGCTCTTCTTGTCCTGATGTGAGTGGGCTCCGTTTAGGCCTGTGTGTTACAGCTCAGAGAACTCTGGTAGGAAGTACATTGAGACTAGTTGCTGTGGCCAGAGAAGGTGGGCCTGGGCAAGGGCTCTAGACTGCTTGGGAGGCAGGACTGGCCCCTGACAGTAGTGGTCTTCCATTCTCCAGCCAGTGTCCAAAGCAGGAGAGTGACTCAACTTGATCCACACCAGCTCCGTCCATCCCCAGGAAACCCAGTCTGAGTTGGCACACTATTGCGAGTCTCCAAACAGTGGGGATATTGGGAATGGGATGGAGGTGGAGCTTCAAGTCTGCTTTGGAGGGAGAGGTAGTCAGGGTGGAAGCCTGGCAGGCTGGGCTTCCACTTCGTCACCAAATATTCGCTAGGAATGCAATCATGCTGAAATCTGCTCTCCACCCTCAGCATGTGTACAGCTGCTACCAGAGACAGGCCCATCCAGAGATCTTTTTAGTATGGGTTGCACAGAGAAGTCCAGAAGCAGTGGCACCTAAGCAGAGTTTTGACTCCACGAGTAGGAGAGAATAAGTACTAGAGAAGTGAAGTAGAGAGACAATTATTCCAGACAAAGGGACTAGTGTGAGCAGAGGCACAGAGGGTTGAAATAGCATAGTTTGGAGGCTGTTTCTGGGTTACTGTGTCATTAGGTGGGAAGTGGGAACAGGAGGGAGATGAGACCAGTGTGGCAAACCTCCAGAGGTTGCAACCTCTGCTGGAGAACTAGAATCCACTCCCTCTCGAAGAGTGCTGCTTGGAAAGCAGAAGCGGCTACCCAGGCAGTTGACTGGTTGAGTCTGTGGCGCAGCTCTAAGACGTAGGTGCTGTTATTATCCCTCTTTTACAGATGGGAATGTAAGGCACAGAAAAGCTAAGTAACCTGCCCAGGGTCACACAGCTAGTAAGTGGTGGAGCTGGGAATTGAAACCCAAGCAGTCTGGCTTATAACCATTATAGCGTACTGTCTCAAATGTCTTGGGGTCAGTAGAGGTTGCAGGGCATTCCCTAGAACAAACACACACACACACAATATTGAGTTTAGGGCAGGGATCAAATCCAGACCTCCTGCCTACCCACAAGCTGCAAGAACCGATTCCTGACACACCAACTCCTGTCTCAAAGCCTGAGCGGAGGTGGCAGGACTGCCCTAAAGGGAGGTTAAGTAGGCCAGACGGAGACAATATGGAGTCACCCTTTGCTTTCCACAGCCCATCTAGAATCCATGAGGAGAACAGGACAGGGCAGCCTAGGTGTCCAGACTGGGGTGATGTAGCAGCAGATAGGCAATCTGACCTTGGTCTGCAGTCATGGTTTCTCTTTGTGAACAGCCGCAGGGCACCAGCAGCCTGGCCTCAGATGCTCAGTCCTCTTCTCCTTTGCTGCCCAGCTCCTTTGAGCAGCTCTGGAAGCGTCTGTGCTCCACCCCATGGCTTGACTCTATACCATTTTAGTTTCTGGCTTCCCACCTGCTTAGCTGTCTCCCCAGCAGCCACTGAGCCCACATGATCTGTGAGGAGCCAGAAGTGGTAAGAGGGGGCTCCAGAGGCCACAGTCCCTGATCTGATCCAGCTGGAATCACCTCTAAGATTGTTTAACCTCATTTTTTAAAATTGGACTTTTAGTGACAAAAGTAACACCAATATATACCCACTGTCAAAAATCCAAACAAGGTAGAAATCTGTAAAGTCAAAAGCAAAAGCCTTCGTCTTTGCTACTACACCATCCTACACCCAGAGGCAATTCTAGTTCACAGAAGAACGTGAGGACAGTTTGCTTCGTATCCTTCCAGATTGGGGTGTGTGTGTGTGTTTAACAGATGTGTACTCACACACACGTGTACACGCATATATATATGTGGGGTTTTACTTTATTAAAATGGAACATACTCTATACATTCTCTATCTTTTAAAATTTAATAACATATAGAAATCTTCCCATGTCTTATTAACTTAGCTTATTTTTTTGACGCTACATGACATCCCAGTGTACAAATATATTGTGATTTATTTAATAGTTTCCTACTGGAGAGTATTTAGGTTGTGTGCAGTTTTCAATATTAAGACGGTACTGCAGTGAGCATCTTGAACATATATCATTGCGTACTTGGAGTCATGTTTCTCACCATAGATTCCTTTGTTGGGTCAAGGTGGCTCAATTTTAAATGCTACTTTGTCGAACTCATTCTTCTTGACAAAGGTTCTTGAGCAAAGAGCCTGTTGCTGTGCTGGAGCTCTGGGAGTTGGGTTTTTAAAAAGCCCCTCAACCGCATCTTGAAAGAGTGCCACCATTGGGGCAGGAAGGCGGGGTGGGGACAATGACAAGTAGACAAAGCTGCTTCTAAGCCAGCATTCCCATGCACTGAGAGAAGCAAGGCCCTACGGCAGTTGGGATGGAAGAGCTCTTGATTCTGACAGAGATTCAGGCAAGGCTGCAGAGAGGAGAGGCCAAAAGGTGTGCCTCCCTGCTCCTCCCAGGAGCCCATCTGTGAGGCTGGGTGTTCAAGAAGAAATTTGTTCTAAAGAATTACGATGCTCCTGCATTTCCTCCTCCACAAAGAAGGAAATCTCGCCTGTACGCCCTTTCCTTTCCTCCTCTTGGCACTCTCTGATTGATGATTGGAAATGATGGCAATACATAAACTATTTTTCTTTTTATTTTATGACCTGGTAATAGCAGTAACATATTTCCAGTAAATGTTTTCTATCGCAATAAAAAAGTTGTAACAAGACTAGAAATGGGTATAGTTAAACCCTAAAGAAATCACACTTTCAGAACTGTGGATTGAGGCAGTAACTCTGTAAATCATTTAACTTAGTAAAAGGCACCCCCTTCCCCCGAGAAATCAGGACAAGCAGCTGGCGTTCACTTTAAGTGCTGGTCAGCTAGGTGCCTGCTGTGAGGACTGGGGGTGGGGGGTGGGGGAGCTCAATTTTAAGACCGACTACCCCCTCTCTTTCCCTCCTAGTCTCCCCCCCAACATCTTCACTCCTTTCTGAACTGATAAATCATGTCAACCTTACAATTCTTTTTTTTAACCCAAAGATCAAGAAGATTCTACAGTGCTCTTTCTGGAATACAGCATAGCAGTGTGGTCAAGAGCATAGGCTCTGGAATCATACACCTGGATTCTTGTCCTGGCCTCACTGTGGGTACCTGACAACCATTCCACATTGTTTTTCTCCTCTGTAAAATAGGGCTTATAATAGGGCCTACCTCATAGAGTTTTATGATTCAAAAAGCTAATGCACTTTGTTAAGGGCCAGGAAGGTCCTCAATGTCAGTCACTATTGTTTTCCAAAAGGGCAATTGATGATTTTGTTAAATCTTGATGGCAATATAATAACTGACAGTTATTAAGTGCTTATTAGATTGTAAACATTGTGTTACACAGTCTTTGCAATTACTCCATAAAGGTTGGGATCGCTAACTTGCCCGGTGTCACATGGCTTGTAAAAGAGCCAAGATTTTAAGTCAAGTCTTAAAACCAAGCACTCTAACCACCACATACCCACCTTCTAGGATTAGACACTCAGCAGCAGCAGAGACAATAAAACTTTGAGTTCTGTCTCACGCCAGACACGGCCTCCTTTGGCTGATAAAGATTTGGAGCAGAAAATGTTGAGAGCCTATGCTCTCAGAACTCCAGGGCCAGGGAGAAAAGCAGCATTTCCTTTCTCTAATCTCAGGCAGAGCGGTCTGCTCCGCAGCTGGTCCTTGTTTAGGCTCCGGTACTCTTAAGAGGATGAATGGCTGCTGCTGCTGTGTGTCTGGTGTCCTTAACGTGCTCTAAACATGAGGCCTTTCCCAGCCTTTGTCTTTAATTTCTGATTCTAGCTGACACCTTCATCAATGGTCCAGTGCAAGCTTTCTGTTGACTTGAAGACTGCTGTGTAAAAGTGGTTTTGCTGTCCTATCAATAATGGTCATAATTTCCCCAATACTCTCATCAGCAGTGAATTGAGTCTTGCAGCAAAGAAATGCAAACCCCAGTGCAGTGGTTTTAAAGTGATTTGTCTTGTAGACGGCGTCTTATTTCAGTAAAATCAGGTCAGTGCAGCACTGCTGGGTCAGATGTAAGTCTGATACAAATTAGTTGGAGAAAATTGATCATTTGAACCTTAGGCTATCTCTTTTTTTTCTCTATTTACATTTGTTTTAATAAACTTTAATCATTATCATCAGGGAAATTCAGTGTCTTCTCAGTTTCAGCCAAGCCTTTGATAGAGGAAAGAATGCTCTCTCTCCACCCCACAGTAGTGGCTTTCCCTTCACAGTTTTGGGGTTTGCTACCGTTATGGTGTTTTTTAAACACTTAACCCCACTCCTCCTTGTCCTCCGGCCAACCCCCTGTCTGGGGTTTGTTTATTGCACAGACTGGCCCCTTGACCAGTCTGTTCTTCATTGCTATTGAAATTTAATGGGGGCAAAATTGCATTCCCAAACATTTGAACCTGAAGTGGCCAGGGCCGAACTTAGTTGATCTCTGGTGATCGGTTCAATTTAGTTACGATTTTTTGCCATTAGGCTGGGACTGAATGATGGTGATTTGGTTGAGGCCAAATGTCTGAAGAAAATTGGCTCTCTGATAAGAGTGCTGTTATCAGAGGGGGCTACCTTCTCATTTACATTTAGATGAGTATTGATTATTTATTTACTCAGAGAAGTGAGATTCGTTTCCAATCTTATCTTTCTCGTCTCTGCTTGTCAGCAGAAAGAGAGATAGAGCTCCTGACATCAGGCCAAGATAACAGCACTTTGTAGTAAAGATAAAAGTTGGAATGGACCTTTTTCTAGTCTTGACTGAAAGGATATGTTTTAAAAATTAGAACTGATGGGTCATGCTTTCAAAACCTTTCCTGAAGGTTTTGCAGTTTAACTAGGCAGGAGAATTGGTTTATTGGAAGAGCCTTGGTCTTTCTTCTTTTGTAATAGGAATTGTATTTAATTTGATTATATTCAGCTGTTTCACTGAGAGCAAATTGTGTGTTGGCTCAGAATAGGCTAAAATGTGACCTTATTGTCATGTCAGCTTGTTCCTTTTTTATTATTTAAATTCCAAATTATCCAATCTGAGCCTCAGAGGGGGTATAAGCTACAGTGGTTATCACTGGAATATAATTCAGTGCTTATATTAAGATCAAGCAGAAAATGATTATAGTCGCCCCTAGAGAAAGAATTATAAGCAATGGAGCTGACATTAAATGCAGACATTTTAGAATAGCTGATGTTGGGTCGGAGCTTGATGTTGGGTCTGAGCTCTGATACTGACAGCGTCAGCTTGTCAGTGATGGCTTTGGCTCAGTGAGGAACTCGAGATTCAACTGGCCCCTGCCATAGAGCAGACCAGGCTTGGCACGGTTTGCCTGGAATGGGTCTCCCTGCCACCCGTCTCCTCCAACCCATTATCGACAGTGCCACCAGAAGAATCTTCCAAAATATAAAGCTGATTATAGCACTCCCCTGCTCTGTTAGCATCTGTTGCTGACAAGAGAGAATCCAAACCCTGACCAACAGTCAGGGCCAAGCAGCCCTGCCCCAGCTTACCCTCGAACCCCACAGACCCTAGGCCATTTCCGTGCTGAATTTTCCTTGGTCCACGTGGGCTCTTCAGTACCTTGTTGCCTTTGCACGTACTGTTCCCTCTATAGGAATGTGCTACTCCCCCATGTTCGCCTGGCTCCAAGTCTTCCTTCAAGACTCGTTCAGATGTTTCCCCCTCAGGGAAGGGGTGGGAGAAGTTCATTGTCCCCTGCTCTCTGCTCCCACAGCACCTTGTCCTTCCCTGGGGAAGAACGCTCATTGGGCTTTTTGATAATTTGTCTGCTCATGAGTGTCCTGCCACCTCCCCCAGCCTGCTTGAGGGCAGGAATCATTGATTATTCATATCTGTGTCTGGGACATTATCGATGCTCAAAAAATATTGTTAAATGGATGTATGGATGGCATTGTAACGTCACATACCCTTTGATATCTGTGCTGTCATGGTCCTGTGGGTTCTGACATTGTCTCGTCGTTTTTACACTGTATTTGTAGGACTTGAGAGACTAGGGAACTCGAGGAATCCTGGATGTTGAACAAGTCTCTAATCTTAAATGCTGCCTGTAGCTTAAAAGCAAGCCTGTTTCAATAGATAGGTACCCTCTCCCACCCTACGTGTCTACCTTGGGCACACGTGAGAAAGGATGTGGACATCTACCTTGAGGCCAGCATTCCCTGCCACCGGGTATCTTCCCTTAAGGGGGCTGTTAGCCTCTTGTGACTCTCAGGCTGGGGATCTGCCTGAACCTCGTTGCAGCGGTTTCTGGTTCCAGCCTGTGCTGGCGATAATAGCAGCGGTCATTGAGCCCTTTGCTAAGGGAGTCAAGGACTGTCTCATTTAATCCTCACAGCAGCCTTCTGAAGGAAGTTCTCTTATCCTCATTTTACCGATGAGAAAATACAGAGGTTAAGTAACTTCCCCAGAATGCAGAGCTGGCAGTGTTACTCCCTGAGAGGGTACAAACACCAGGAGTTTCTGCTCAAAACTCAGCCTTTCCTCTGATTTGCTCACACTTAATCTTTTTCTGGCTGCAGGAAGCTCTTTCAGATTAAAGCAGCTCCCTAAGCTGACGAATGGAAAAGAGTTGACACGAAGGCCTGTTCATGAACATGTTCAGCCTTTGACTCTGTCATTTTCCTCAGATAGGTCGTCCTCAAACTTGTTCTGATGCTCAGCAATAGTAATGATAGGTTAATTCTTTTATATCCCACTTCAATCCAAAAAGCAGTTGGAATACATACATTATTATAATAGGATAAAAAAATACATGAATTGAAAAACTACGTGAAAAGAAAAGGAAAATAAAGGTCTAGAGGATTAACTGACACAGAAATGTGTGTCCAGTCATCACGTCGGGTCACATATTTAGTGCTGAGCTTCCTAATGGGCAAAGGAGAAAGAGACACAGCATCAGTTAGTTACAAGAGTTATGTTAATCTGTCTAAAGACACAAAAAAGCAAGCAGGTTGCTCCGAGGAAGTGCAGATTTTCTCTATATGGAGGTCTGCAGGAAGTTTCTCCCTTGGGGTTTAGATAAGACGCTGAGTGATTGAGGCAATGGTATGGCTTCTCTCTCTTCAGGCTTCTGCCCTTGCTTCCCACTGGATTTCAGCTCTCAGCTGTTAAGGAATTGTTAAATCCTTTTACATTTCAGTCAAGGATTAAAGGGATCGAGGAAGCTGGACTGAGCTTGTATGTATCCACCACCCAAAAGAGACTACAGATTTTGTTTGAAACTTACGTGCTGAGATGTTTGCCTCAGGTTTACAAAATCCTTTAAAAGTCCTGCCTGGGTATTATAACTTAGAACCCTACCAAAGTGCCCAGAACAGTATTTTGTTCCTAGACCTTTCGGTGACATGGTATTACTACAATAAATACATCATTGGAATGCCCAAGCAGGTTTTCTTGTCGTGGCAGAGTAACTGCTTCCCAGAATATTCCTTTTGTGTTCCCCTCTGCTGTAAAGTAGAGGGCATGTGGCTTCATGCGCAGCTGTGACATTTTAAAACCTCTTTCCAAAGGGTGGATGTTGCCTTGAGAACTATGTCCTGTTCAGTGTAAAAGAGCCTGTAATATTTTATATAATCATTTCTTTGGTAAAAGTATATTAATAGAAAATGACCTCACAGCTTGTCTTTTTTAAAATGGCCTTTGGCTGCTATTTTTTCTTACTCCCCATGTCAGCTGCCTAAAAATTAAACAAGCATTTGATAGAAACTATAGTTTGATATATAGTAGGTCTGGGTTGTCATAATCTTGATTATCATCAACAGACATTTATTAAGAACTTGTTATGAGTGAGGCTCTGTGGTTCATATGTAGTAGAGAGAGTGTAGGCCTAGGCAGCCCTGGCTATGAATCCTAGTTCCACTGCTTCCCGTGGGACACTGAGCAAGTTATTAGCCTCTGTGAGTCACAGTTTCCTCTTCTGTGAAGTGGAATTCATACTCTTTACATCCTAGGGTGGTGAAGAGTAAATGAGATGATCTCTACAAAAAGCCTCGCACAGTACTTGGCACATGGTAGGCCCTGTTTTGTTCTGTTATGATCTCTTATTACAGTCCAGTGATGTGGCAGAGGAGGATGATAGCTGACACTTAATGCTATTCATGTATCAGCCACTGTTCTCACTGCCTTACAACTGCTAACTTACTGGATTCTTAGACAGGCCTATAAAGTAGGTGCTGTTATGATCCCCATTTCATAGATGAAGAAACTGAGAGAGGTTAAGTTGGCCCGAAGTCATACAACTAAGATACTCAGCCAGGACTTGACCAAGGCATTCTGGCCCCAAATCCATGCCCTCTATCACCAGACTATACTGCTTCTCATATATAGCCTGCCTCTCATTACACAGTATGACCTAAAGTTATCAGTCTGACTTTTTCAGAGGAAGACATGTCAAACAGTCTTTCTCTGTGAGATATCTTATCACACGAGAACTGAGATTTGTAAGAGGCAGTTTTCCATTTGGATTTAGATCTCCAGTCTCATCTACAGCTTAACCACCCTACCTTCCCCGAGGAAGCCCTTTGCTAAGTTCAGAAGTGGGTTTCCAAGTTGTTCTTTAGCTTTTATGGAAGAGTAGGGAGTACCCAGGGCAGAAGATGATGCTCAGAATTTCAGTTACTGACAAAACTGGGCATACATAGAAATATTCTTAAGGAAAGATGGGGAGAGAGTCTTTCTGCATGGATGAAAAGATAAGGTGATCCTGTCTTCGTAAAGACCCAGGACACAGCCATAGCATAGGATATTTAGTATGTGTAGATTTCATTAAAATAAATTATTTCAGATCGTTTTCGTTTTGAATTTATAGAACCTGTAAGTTAAGTAATTCAGAACCCAAATGAATCCACAAATCTACAAAAATCTATACTTATGGTATAAACTATGGCCCCTTTATAATTGGCCAGTAATTTATAGTTTGCAAGAGGAAGAAAGGTTTAAAACACACAGACTTTTGAGCTGAAGACCCTTGGGTTTCATTTCCCCCTTCCTACTTCCTATTTTTGTGATTTTGGGCAAGTTGCTTCGCCCTGCCAACCTTCAGGGTCCCAGTCTGTCAAATGGGAATAATAATATCTGCCTCTCAGAGTTGCTGTGAGGATTCAGTAAGGTAATGTACGTAGTGTGCTTGGCATTTAATGGTCGTGTGGTAAATGAGAGTCATCTGCATACTAGGCTTCAAAGAGAAAGTCCTAAAGCTGCTTTGATGAAAGAAACTATTTTCAAAGAAGTAATCTGCAAGACCCAAGACCCAAGAAAGTAAATGTTGAATGATGGCAGTTGTGTCTTTGAGAGTGGTGCAGGGACTTCTGTTAGGGAGAAGGGACCCTTCTTAGTACTCCCTGCCTCCCCTGGTTTCCCAGTCAGCTACAGAGACCAAAGGGGAAAACGTGCAAAGGAGTCCAGCCTGAAATACACCCTGATGCGGCCAGGCCCTGACTGCTAGTGATCAGGGAGGGGTGGCTTCCTCAGAATCCCGCTGTCGGGTAGGAGACAGCTTGAGAAGCCCAAAACCCCGTACGCTGCACTCAGAGTCAGAGTAAAAGCACGCCAGGGTGCAGGGTTACTGAAGATGAAAATATTGATCTACATAAGCAGATAATGTCTGGTTTTTAAATTATTGCATATGAAAGACCCATTGGAGATGCCATAGTGTGTGGTAATTACAGTAGCATCAGAAAAATGGCATAGTAAGAAATTGGAGGACTTTTAAGTATATATGATGTTCTTTAAATTATAGAAGTAGGCTTTATTTATTATAGGAAATTGGAAAAATAAAGAAAAACACTAAGGAAAAATAAAAACACTCATTATCCCACTATCCAGTACAACCATTATTCACATTTTAGAAATAACCTTCCAGTCTTTTTTCCCCTATGACTTTACATATATTTTTCCTAATTATAATCACCTTGCACATGTTGTTATAATTTTGTGTTTTCATAAAATAGCATAAACATGTTTTATGAAATTAAATATTTTTGCAACATCACTTTTAGTATCCTCATGATATTTCACAATATTTTGTTTAACCAGTCCCCCCGTTGTTAGATCTAGATTGTTCCTAAATTTTGGCTAGCATAAAAAAATGAATTATGATAGCTAAACTGTGTACCCAGATTCCACTGTAAATTCGTAGAAGTGGATGTCAGTGCCTGTGCACTGTGTTGCTGAGAGATGCTGGGGGTGGGGCCGTGGGAGATTGTTGAACAGGCTGGTGTGTTAGAAAGCAGCTCTCCAGGTTCAGGGGTGACTCCTTTCTCTCGAATGGGCTGAAGAGGTGTGTGTTAGTAGGGAGGGAGGAAAGCAGAGGGTGCATGGGAATCACTCACCAGCTAAGTTTTCTTAAGGTTTGGCTGAGCTTGATTTTTCTGTGGTTACTTCCACCCGTGAATGTGAAAGCATCCAGTGACCAGCAGCAGATGCCTGGTAATTGACAAATGTTGGCACTGACAGGTGACAAGTAGTGGAGACTAAGAATTACCTATGTTTCCATACCTTTATTTGCTTAATATTTTTTAAATTAAAATTGAACTAAGTATAACGGTGAAATACAATACCTTCTTGACCTGAACACAATGTATTTGAGTTTTTATAAGAATTATGTAGACCTCTGAGCATGTATTTGCTTAAAGAGTTGTGTGTTTTGAGCGTTGTTTACTTAGTGAAGGTTTAAAAGCTGTAAGTAATGTTGAAAGGACTGAATGCATGTAAGAACTTTGAATACTGGCAGAAATACCAATGAAATACCAATTAGAGAAAAGATCAAACATACCGTGAAACTCTTCAATGCTACAGGTGAACATGGAACATGGTGGGGGAGAATGACTTGAGATGACTGAAATACCTCAGACTGAGAAAGCGAAGGCTATGAATAATCAACAATTGACAACAGCTGAGGAACGTATCTAACAATACCTGTTCCACCTGGGCACCCTGAAAGGCCTCTGACGCTTTCCTTAGATCTCTTACACATCTCCTCTGTCGGACCAAACACGCCTTTCATAGTCAAAATAATAAGACGGTTTCTTGCAGCTCTTAATCTTTTCAATAACCGTTAACAACAGGAGCAGTCTTTTGAATCTGGTCATTGGACCCATTAGATGTTATCTGAGAACAGGATTGTCATTTGGCTTGACAAAGAAATACATGAATAAATGTGTAAAATGCCCCAGTGTTTTATTAAGATCTTCCAGAACCCCCGTGTGATGCAGGGTAGCTAATATTTCTGATTTTTGGTATTATTGAACCAGTGTCTCCTGTGTTTTCATAAATCTTTCAAAAAAAACATGAATCAGCAGCCACTGTCCTTCTATCACTCTAACCCAGAAACCTGAGATTTATTGTTTTAACGCCATTTGCTTTTTAAAAAATGTTTTTAGCTTTTTGGGCTGTCATCATATTTGAGTTCTAAACACACCTTATTCCCACTTATAACTGATTATTCATTACTATATAGTGATTATTAATAAGAAGTACTTTTGTAGGAGTGCCTCCTAGGAGACAGGTACATTCCAAAATAAGTATTTTTCCTATATCATCTCTAATCTTCACAATAATCCTTCAAGGTATAAGTATTCCCGCGTTACGTATTAGGAAACAAGTTCAGAGAAGGTAGGTCACCTGCTCACGTCTGAGAAACCATGTAGCCAGGTTGTGACTCCAGGTCAGTCTGACTCAAAAGCCATCTACCTCTCACCTTGTTTTGGGAAGAACTGAGTGAAAATTGACCTGATAATAGAAAAGACAAGTGTGTGAAACCTTGTGGAAGAAAACCCCAAACTCTTCCATCTTGGATAGCTAAACCCTCAAGACAGAGTCCAGCATTTTCCTAATGCTTTCTCAGCTTTTCGCCAGTATGTGGTGTTTGTTCCGTGTTAAATTCACTATTTCAGACTTGCTCCCCTCCTCCCGCCCCTCTGATCTTCCAGGCCCTCAGTACCGCCTGGAGAAGCAGAGCGAGCCCAATGTCGCCGTGGACCTGGAGAGCACTTTGGAGAGCCAGAGCGCCTGGGAGTTCTGCCTGGTCCGCGAGAACAGTACGTTGGCCGCCTCGCTCCGTGCCTGCTTTGTCCATTGCAAACATGCTTAGAGTCCTGTGTTTGGGAACACTCACTGGTCTGGCTTCCCTAGGCAGATTCGAAGTGACTTTGTTTTCCAAGGCAGCCTTCGTGCCAAAAGTGTATCCCAAAGTGAAATGATTGATTTCATGCTTTTTGGTCAAGAGTCTGCATCCTGTTTAGCACTCAGTGATTCATATTTTTGTGTTAAACGGTATCTTCCTAAGTTAGGAGCAGCCCTGGAAACAGCTTAGAAATATGAGGCCTTTTCTGAGACAAAGGCTATCTTGGAATAAAGCAGATGACCCTGTCAGTGTCACTATTCAGACATCAAGTTTTAGAAAATTCTGGCCATTTGCATGCTCTGAGCAGGAGGCGATGGAGTGGTTCCTAGGGCTATATTGAAAGCCTCCTTAAAACTGCAGTTAATTTCTTGCATTCTCTGCCTAGAGTTTCCAAGTTGTGAATTTTTGCCATTCCCCTCCTCTATACTCGAGTTGACTTAAGGGGCAAGTGGCATGTGAAGGCTGCGCTTCTGACAGCTGATTCTGTGGGCATTCCTGCTTCAGGGCTTTCACACAGGCTGTTTCTTCTGCATGGAACACTCTTTCCCCCACTCTAGTTAACTCTTTCATCCTTCTTAGTTTAAATGTCATGTCTAAAAAGAGGCCACCTGTGCTCTCCCTGGCCCCCATTGCCTAAACTGATCCATCCTTCCCTGGGGTCACCCGTTATATTCCATCATAGAGCATACTACTTTTTCTTCATCGTGTATGTTTCTGTTTATAATAATTTCTTTTTCTCAATGATTGTTTGATGTCTATCTCCTGTACTAGATTGTCACATCTGTGGGGGTGTCCCTGACCCATACCAGGTTGCCCTTTGTTAATTCAGCAGATATTCACTCATCACCCACTATAGGTCATGTCCTGCAGGTAGGAACTCTGTAGTGGGTTCTGTTTCAAAATATTGACTTATTATACAAATAAGATAAAATGTTATTTATTAGGGTCTTGGTAAATATTTTGGATATGTAACACGCATGTTAAAAAATGTTCAGGTAACAAAGCGTTTAGACTGAAAACTTAGCCTCTCCTCTCCCATAATTCCCAGAGACAACAGCTGTTCTCTGTTTCCTCGGCATCTTTCCAGGTATCATCTGTTCGTATGCACGCATTTTCAGTATAGTATGTGAATATACCCACACATATACGTATATATACACTCATATATATACACACGCATTTGTATTCCCCCCTTTTTAAAAACGAATGATAGCAGACTATCATCAGTGTTCTACATTTTTCTTTTATAATTTTAACACTATATCATAGAGAGTATTCCACATTAATCCACATATTATTCCACATATAAATTCACCTTTTTCTTTTTTACTGCTGCATAGAATTCCACAGTATACTGTGATTTCAAATTAGGTTTTGGGTTTTTTCCAGAAAGATAAGGTCCGACTGTCTTACATTAGGAAAGAGAAGCTGTGAGGTTTGGTGGATAAAGCTTTGAAATCTGGACTTTTGCTCTCATTCCACTTCTAGGCACGAGCAGAATCTTAGTTAAGTTGTGTGACATCGATGAGCCTCAGCATCCCCATCTTAAAAGATTTGCAAGATGCTTCCAGTGCTTGCCCTCAGAGTCAGAATCACTGAGTTAGTGAAAGAAGCCTTTACCAGCATTTACAAATGGCGCAAGGCAGTCAATGGTTTGGAATCAAGGGACTGTTATAACTAGTCTTTTGTAAAATGGAAGTAAATTATAAAAATAACTCTTTTTATAAAAAAGGCTTTAAAAAATTCTTAAATAGAAATTCCAATCAAGAACTGAATTTGTTCATCGGTAGCTACCTATTAAGTTGGACTGAGACAAAGAAAAATCTTTCAAAAATAGAGTTTTTTCCCTTCTGTTAGTGTGTTTGATCAGAGCAGGCTTGCTATCCTTAAAGCCATTTTGGAAGTGAAGTAGACTGTGAGCATTTCTTATGCAGTGTAAGACAGGACGCTGCCAAGCCAGACAGCCTCAGTTCACATTCTGGCCCTGCCACTTAGTGGCTGTGTGACCTTGGACAATTTACTTAACCTCTCTTGGGTAGTTTATCTGTGCTTATAAGGTTGATAGGTGGATTCAATGAGTTTTAATAATCATAAAGCTCTTATAGCAGTGCTTGGCACATAATAAACACTGAAATAAGTGTTAACTGTAATTAATAAATAATGAAAAAGCAGCATTCTAGGGCTGATCGATCAGATGGGGCACGGGTGTGAGGTCTGGAATCATCTCACTGTCAGGGCCCTCAAGGAGGTGTGTAATGGGAGAGGGGGTGATGCAGAAAGGAGAGGGAAAAGAGAGCAGAGGCAGAGCAAGTCTGTAAGTCTGTGTCATAGGACCAGAGAACTTAGAAGCAGGGTTCTTTCCAGCAAATGTGCTTTGGTGTCCCAGAAGGGATATGTAGCTTATAAGTAAAACCATTTGACTGAGAATACTGCCATAGGGTGGATATAAGCCTGTCCGTTTGCTTCCAAGGAGGGACAGGGTATAACTTTTTATATCAATCACATTAAAAGATGTTTTTTAAATTATTTATTCAGGCTTTCTATTGTAAGGCATGTGCCAGACATTTTGCAACTGCTCTCTCGTAATTTTCACAACCACTCTGCAAGATATTATTCTAATTGTGGAGAGAGGTTGTGATTTACCCAAAGTTAGTTGGCCAGTAAATGATAGGAACAGAGTTCTAGGTTGGCTGGTTCCAAAGCCTGCCCTGAGATAGTTGTTAAACCAACCTAAATTTTCACTTTTAAGAATGATGATGACAATTGTCTTTATGCGCTATGAGAGAGAAGCTTTTAAATGAAGCTGATACGACAAGAGTTTCTGCCTAGGGACTGAGAGCTAACATTTGTGCTTGGATCTTGGCCTAAATAAGAAAATGGCAAGCCAAAGTCCTTGAGCTTTCCAGTTTGGATTCTTGTCTGACAATCTACTCCAGCCTTCAGCCAACTGTCTGCTAGAAGCTGGAATCAGACCAGAAAGAAGCACGAGTACATTATGGAGAGGATGTAACGTTAGAAGACTTCCATTCTTGTCCAAGAATCTATATAAATCCTCCCAAACTGAGCCTCAATTGCCTTTTCTGCCAGATGTTGCCAGTGACCTTTTCTCTTACCCACTGATCATATGTGAGTAGCTCATCCAGGTCCTTTGAAGAAAGATGTGGTATGAACCAACTTATTCTTTCCACAGCTTGAAGAGGGAAACTCAGGAATTTCCCATTGTCAGGGCTAAAATAGGCCCAAAATTAAACTGATTTTATGGAGTACCAGTGAAGTGTCAGACACTGTGTCTTTCCTTTTTTGTCACTCACTAGTCTGTCCTTACAGTAGTTCAGCATGGTGCTTAAAGCACAGTCTTTAGAATCAGGCAGATGTTGAGCGAGGCTTGCTGTCTCTGATGTTGGACAGGTCATGTCACCTCTGTGAGCAAAGTTTCCTGTGTAAATGGAGGTGGTTGAATCTATTTGACAAGATTTTTTGGAGGATTGAATTAGATACAAGTGCTGTCATTATAACAACCTTTTAGGCCAGTGTGGTCATCCTCTTCATTTTATAGAAGGAGAAACTGAGGCCCGGAGGGGTATTTTGCTCATGGTCACGTGTATAATAATCAGGGGGCCTGGAAAACTGTGTCTTCTGTCTGTTAAGTTTAGTGAAAGAGCTGAGTCTAATTATTTTATTTCCTTATTGGAAGTTGCTCTACGTAGAGGCTTCAGTTCTTTAAACATCGATTCAACCTCCTTTGATCTCCTTTATGTCTCAAGGAGACCTTCATTTATTTCAGTACCTTACTGAAATTCTGAATTTCCTTAATTTAAGGCTATACTGAAGAAGGTGAGCAGTCACCCAGATAGGTGGACTGTGACAGGGGACAGTATCTTTGGGTCTCAGTCTTTGGGAGCCCTCTTTCACCTCCTTTAGTTTCACGTGAAGACCCCAGAGAGGTGGCAACTCCTCCTAGAAGCCTCCCCAGACTACCTGGCTGCTGCTCCCTGGGCTCACGTGGAGCCCCTCTCCTTACGCCTCTCTGATCACTGATTCCACTGGGTGGATTTGCCTACTCCCACACTGGACCACGACCACCACACCATGCCCCTGCCCCCAGAGCAGGGACCAACTCTGAGTTCCCTCTGGATCCCGGTGCCTGTGGCCAGGTGTGCTTCATTCCCCTGGATGGAGTGAGCCTCCCAAGTCCCTGGCATCACTAGGCTTCTCACTAGGGCTGCAAGGGGCAAGGACGTGATGGCTGTAAAGAGATTGTGGGCTTTATGTGAGCATCTTCATGTATAGGGCTTTCTTTGTGGTGGTACTTGGGCTTCCCCCTGCACCGCCACCACCAAAACTATTAAATAAGAAAGGAGGGGGGTGCAGAAGCAGCCGGAGGCTGGATGACTTTGCTCTCTCTGCTGTGCTTCCAGCTCCTCGTCACGGTGCTTATTCACAGCAGGCTGATGCCTCCTCTCTCGAGTGTTCTCTGCCAGCCCTGGAGGCTCCCTGGTGGTTCCATTTGGCTTCTGGAGGCTTTGCCTCCTTCAGTTACAAATTAATCTCTCCAATTTTTATCACGTGACTTTAAGCTTCTCCTCTTATACCCCAACAGCAGTCTTGAGATGCAAAAGAAAATGTGATCCTACACATAAACTTTATTTACAAATGGAAATGACTTGTGGTCTTGGTGGTACATATTTTAGGTTAAGTTACTGCTGAAAGCCAGTTACTTTGTCGGGGGAAAGTGTTCACTGTAGGGAATTTTCTATATGGGTGAGAGTTTTTTCAAGTAGATGTTGGATAATAGCTGCATGCTTACTGCATGCTAACAGAATGTAAATGAAACAGAAACGTTATCCCCATGTAAGAATACCTGTGTGCCTCCGCCTCTCGCTGTCTGGTTCATGTGGTCTGGCTGGCAGTGTGTTGCGGGGGGAAAGGCAAGATGTTTGGAGCTGCTCTGTGACCTTGGGCAAGTCCTTCTCTGGAGTGTGATTTCCCCATCTATCTACTGTGATGTCAGTCCCTGCCCTGTAAGGCTGTTATGAGGATTGAATGAAATTGTGGATGTTTAAAAGCACTAACAAAGCACAGTGCGCAGTGCGAGTGCTGGCCATTCCCAGTGTTTGTCAGTGTGACTGACGCACGGAGCGTGTGCCTGTGCCCAGACACCACAGCCGGTCTCCACTTGTGTATGGTGGCCTTTTCCCTCCGTGGTATTCCTGTCTTTCCTCTAGCCTCTCAGACTTCCCACAGGCCTCTGTGCGCAGTGGCCAGCACCAAGGGTAGGTGATACGTAGGGCAAAAAGCGGTGCTGACCTGCATAGAAACAAACTTGTGCCCTGCCCACACCTACTTCTTCATAATGAGTGTCTGAATTGCACTGTGTGGGCTGAGAAAGTCCACATGAATTGCATTTTTCACTCTCCCCCTTTCTTGAAAGTTCCCCCCTTTTCATTTTATCATTAGGTAGTAATTAGTATTCAAGGGAAATTGGTCTTAATATATTAAAATTGGTTAAGTGCATTTAGACCTGTACCACAGCCAATGTCTTATTGGAAAATGTAATTGGGGACTCTGTGTGTGTAATTAATTGAATTACAATTAAGAACTTTCATTAAGCGATACACTGGTACATTAGAGCAGTAAGGAAACATGTTTGACGAGCCACAAACCCTGTATGGGCTCTAAGTGAGGGCACAGGGATTTGCATCCCTCTGGTAGGCTCCTGGCCCCAGAATCCGCCCGCAGCCCCTGACTAATGCTTTGTTAATGCATCAGGTGACATTTCTGCAGCTACTCCCTTGATGGGAGGTGGGGTTCTGCCAGCATGTGTGCCCTCAGTCTCTGACTTGAGTCAGGGAGAGAGACACCTCAGTGTTGATCAGACATTACAGTTCTTAGATATTTTGTCATGTAAATTGTCAAAAATGCCCAGGCTCGTTAAAAGACCCTATTACTTTTCCTGTGTTTTAAACAGCAAAGAGACTTTGGAGGAAGAGGAAGTGATGGGAATTCTGTCATCAACCTCACTTCCCAGCAAACCTGTAATGAACCAAGGGTCCAGACCCTCAGATGGTCATGCTTCATCCTCTGAAGGGTGTTTGGCTCCACTCTGGGCACATATTTGTTCGTTTATCCCCCAGACGTTGATGGCATCCTCCTCTGGGCCGGCCACTGCTGGGGTGGTGGAGAGGAGCCCCCATGTCATGGAGCCATGGTTGTGATAAGTGCTGCAAAGGTTAGAAAAGAGTGTATAGCAGGGGACTGGAGCTGGTGAGAGGAGGAGGAGAAAACTTCCTTGAGGAAGAATAAAAAGGAGTTAGATAATGAGTAAGAGAAGAATGTTGCAGGCCAGTGGACTGCCCATCTAAAGGCCTTGAGAAGGGGTTTGGCATATTTAGGAATGAATGAAGAAAAGGAGAGGAGTGAAATGAGAAGGGAGAGAGTGCTGAAAGATGAGACTGAGGGATAGGCAGGGTCTAGAATGCAGAGTCAGAAGGCTCCCCTTCCATGATCTGCTCTTTTTAGAAATTCTACAAACCTGAAACCATTTCTTTCTGATCACCTTGTAAAACAAGATTACCCTGATTTATTGAGGGTCTGAAATCTCCCCTTGGAACGGCTCTGACTCCAAGAGTTTAATCAATTAGGCCCTGACAGCGAGGATCCCTGCCCTGGTGGTAGCATGGCAGAGTCAGTAAAGGATACATCCTACTGTGTGATCCTGATGGCTTTGAGGAGATTACTGCAGAGGGGCCTGTGTGCGTGTGTATGTGTTATAGTATATCACCTATTGATTACTTTTTAGAGACCAGCAAAAATGACTAGTAGTCGAAGGGAAGTGTTTAATAGAAGAGAAGTTTGGGGCTTATGAGGCTTTGGGGACTTAAAAGGCCTTTGGAAAAAAAATGTGATGGATGTAGAAAGCTAAGGGAGAGTTTTTCTCCATGACTCACTATGCATCCAGCTTTGAGTCTTACAGGAGTAGAGAGAGTTGTGTTTTATCCCTCATTCTTTGTTCTGGCAAGGCCAGGCATGATTGTGTTCTCCTTAGATACTGTTATGGCCCCTGGATTTATACATTCCCAGCCCATCCAAGGAACATTTTTTTTTTCTGCTTTTTCTCCCCAAGTCCCCCCAGTACATAGTTGTATATTTTAGTTGTGGGTCCTTCTAGTTGTGGCATGCAGGATGCCACCTCAGCGTGGTCTGATGAGCAGTGCCATGTCTGCCCCCAGGATCTAAACCAGTGAAACCCTGGCCCACCAAAGCAGAGCACGCAAACTTAACCACTCAGCCACGGGGCTGGCCCCCTAAGGAACATTTTTACCCAAGGGGTTATGCGGTGGGTAAGGACACCTATTTGGAATTAGACAGACCTGGGTTCAGTTCCTAGCTCCAGCTTATACTAGTTGTAGGGCTATAGGAGCAGGATGACGTTCTGAGCTTCATTTTTCTCTTTTGTGAAAAGAGGATAATAATGTCCAACTTAAAAGGGCATAGAGAAAATTAAATGAGAGAATGTATTTGAACTGCTGAGCATAGTGTCTGGCATATAGTAAACACTAAGTGAATGTTGACTGCTGTTGTAGTTGTTGTTGAGGCAGGGTCCCAGTCTGGTGGGGTGTCTGATGGAAACTAGGAACGGTGTGTTAGTGTCTATTAACCGAGCTAAATGCGAGGGATGGTGTACAAACTCGGGTACTGTTATGGTTGACGTGTGTTGCATCAAACTTCATTCATGCCACCAAGAGCATTTGTTGAACATCTGCTATGTGCTTAGTAGGATGGAATGTTCCTGCCCTCAAAGGAGTTCACTGTCCAGAAGGAGGGTAAAATGCTTATCACATAAGAGACTTATCATAAGAGGCTTCAGGGCTGCAGGATTTCAGGAGAGGGATCGGGGAAGATTCTAGACTAGACCTTGAAGTGTAGAAGTTTTAAAGAGTGGAAAGGACATTCTGGCCAGATGGTATAACGTGAGCAACCTCCAGTTTAGCTGGAGCAAGGATTGTTCTATGTGGGGAGTAGCAAGAAGCCTTTGAGCTAGAGTGGGGCAGAAGATGGTTTATTCGCTCTTCAGTCGGTCTCTTGTCTGCACAGCAGTATTTTGCTGTGTGCCGGGTCCTGAGATGGATACCACCTCTACCTCTGAGGAGGGCTTTCACCCCCTCTTCCCCTCCACCCCTCACCATTTTATTTTCCATTACTCCCCTTCACACACACTTTACTCCAGCCAAGTGCAGACACTTGCTGTTCGCTACGTTTGTGCTCACACTTTGTGGACTTCATGTTTTTCCCATACTGTTCCCTCTCTGGCTTGCCTGTCCCCTTCCCATCGTCTGGGAAGCCTGCCATCCTCCTGTGTTCCTGAAGCACTAGCCCAGGCCCTGGCCTATGGTTGGTGCTGAGTGACTGTTTGTGAACTTGGGAAGAGCAGTCGGCAGTGTCATGCTGCAGAGAGTTTGAAGGTGAGGATGTAACAAAGGCCATCGATCTTCCGGTTGAGTTCTAGAGTGGGCTTAGATTTTTAGAGGGAGGGAAGATTGAAGTTGCTTTAACTTATAACCAGATTAGAGCTTTTAGACTTGTTCTAAGCTTCATTGAACCTCAAAATGAAATTTAAAGTCCCACGTAGTTTGTATCTGTGAACACAAGACATCTGACAGTATGAGTTCATCTGAGCTTTAATTTAATGATTAGTGCCCATTTGTCTGAAAGGAAGTCATGTATGTACCTCTAAGCGTCTCCCTCAGTTCCAATGAGATAACGTATATGAAAACACTTTTTATTAAACTATAAAACAATATTAGTTATAATTAGCCTTGATCTGATCACCTAACAGCAAACCTGTTACTCTTATAATGTGTGTACAAGTTTTCTATTTGTTATCAGGTAGGTAACGAATACACAGCTGTGACTGCACTTTGATGTCGCATGATGATTGTCCAAACGGTCATCCAGGAACAATGAAAACATGGCATGAGAACCAATAAAAGCAGTACTTCTCTAACTTTATGGTCTTAGGACTTCTTTACACCCATAAAAATTATTGAGGACCCCAAAGAACTTTTGTTTATTGGGTTATATGATTTATTAGGAATAAAAACTGAGGAATTTTTAAATATTTATGAATTCATTAAAAAAGCAATAATAAATCCATTACATGTTAACATAATTTTTTATGAAAAATATTTTTTCTTTTAAAAATTTAATGAGAAGAGTAGCGCTGTTTTATTTTTTTCCTCTTTTCTTTCTCTGAAGAGCAGTTATTTTTGTTTCATCAAGAAGATAAATTATTGACTAGTCACCTGAACTAATGGGCACTGTTTTATATTTTTGCAAATTTCTGTATTGTCTAGCTTTATAGAAAACCCCTCGATTTTCATATCTACTTCTGCATTTAGTCTGTTGCAATGCATTGTTTGGGTTGAAGTATATGATGAAAATTTGGCCTAACACAGATATGTTGTTGGAAAAGGGAGGAGTGTTTCAAAGCCTTTTCAGATGATAGTGGATATTAATTTTCACTACTATATACCAAAACTTCAGTGATAGCTTCTTAAAGCTTAGTTGCAATGTAGAATCAGCACCACATCACTGAGCTTGTTATTGCCTTGTGCGCTTGAAGATGATAGGCGTCAAAAAGGCAGATAACATCTTACTGTTGTTATTATTATTGTTATGACAATAGTATTGGGATGATGGACCCCTAAAGGGTTCTTGGGGATCCCCCCTCCGGTGGGTCCTAGACTGCGCTTTGAGAGCCACTGATTTAGAGTTTACAGTTGCACAGTCTCTGTCCTTGCTGCTGCTTGTAGGAATGTGGTGTGGGGGAGGAGAGGGAGAAGGCCTGGAGAAGGAACATGGACTCCAGAGTCCAGTGGATCTGTCCCAGCTCTGCCTCTTGCCAACAGTGGAATCTTGGGCAAGGTTTTTCGCACTCTTGACTCTTGGTGTCAGAGTTAGGATTTGAATCTACATCTCTGAACTCTGTGTTCCGGGTTCTTTCCAATGCTGTTAAGCCCAAGGCCACTTCCCAGCCCTTGACTTTCTCTCAGCACCTCTTTCTTTCTTTGCTGCAGGCCCTTGACACTGCCTGCCCCTTTCTTCACCGCCTCTCTACTTCCCCTTGCCCCCTCCTGCCCTGGCCTGGTTTTGCCTTTAAGACAGGTACCATTCCTTGTGTCCTCCTTCCTGATTTCCTTACTCAAGGCAGTCAAACTCCTTCCTCTCTTGGATTTTCTGCTTGTCCCTCAGACCTTTCCACGTTGCGAATGTACAGTCTGTCATTCTTCCAGAGCCTGTTGTCAGTCCATTTGAGTGCTGGTGCTCAAGTCACTTTTAGGCCCCACCCCAAAATTTGATCTATCACAATACATCTTTGAGTTATTGCAGCTCGAGCGTTTTGACACGATACATTATGGTAATCCATGGCACATAGAGACATTAACACTCTTGACTTTGACAAAATACATTGTGAAGTCTTTGAAGGCACCATTACAATTTATCTTGTCATTCACGAGGAGACCCAGTTCAGCATTAATGTAGATGAACACAGTGTGTCTTTTGTTTCATTTAATTGCTTGTGACCTTTTTAATTGCTAATTTAACAAAATACCAAAGAGTTATATTTCAATTAAATTAACAGTTCAGGGAGGTTTTTTGAATATGTTTATTTTTAGGACATTCTGGTTCTCTCTACTTTTTACTTTGCGTAGATAAAAATGTCTTCTCTTAACAGAAGTGGGGTTTTTAATGTGAAGCTGATAAAAGACTAATAATTTTAATATGCAAATGGTGCAGTGCCAAGCATCTTTCCTGGGTGGTTGGGTCACCCCTTTCCAGAAGGGTACAAGCAGTAAAGATGTGCACGGAAAGTTGTAGAACTTTTCTGGTCCAAAAAAAGTGCTTTTGGTGTAACGCTCCGCTTCAGATGTTTGTCTTTAGATAAAGCGTCTGTTGCATGCACCATTTATTGGGCCTTCTCCTTGCCTTGTGCTGGTTTTTTTGTGTTCTGTAGTGAATTTGTAAGCGCCTGAAGATCAGGGACCCTGCCTTATCCTCACCATTGTCCCTCCACAGGCTAGCATACTGCTAGCATGGGGAGAGGGTTGCATGGCTGACTGATCTGTACACACAGACATGCCATCTCCAAGCAGCGGCCCTCCTGAGCTTCCTTTGAGAAATGGCACAGAACTCCGAGACCAGAAGGTGTTCCCATTCAGCAGATAACCTGCTTTGGGGTGAGCAGCAGGTACTGGAGGCGAGTGCAACACCATTCCTTCCTTCTCTGCTTCCCCAGGAAGCCTTTCTCATCATAAAAGCAAACATGCCCCTTGTCAGCTGGGGCACGGGTCAGAACTCACTCAAACATCGGGGGGACTTAAATCCTCAAATGGGATATGAATTTACACTGTCAGAGAGTAGAAGGTCAATGCAAGAAGCATTAGTGTGTTGAGCCAGCTCCAGCTATATAAGACTTGAACAAAATTAATATAAGGAAATTGACAAGCCTTGCTGGTTATTCCATAGCTTTAAGACCTCTACTAAAATCCTATCATCTCATCTGCCCATTATTAACATTTCAGCAAAATATAAAGTTTTCATTAATCTCCCACAGCAAATTTAGGAGTGAAAACTGGCACTTGTTTCAGCTTTTAGGACTACATTAGCTGGTGTATTAAACAAAATATGTCATTCTTCAGTAGCTTCTGTAAGAAGCTAAATCAATTTCCAGCCATATTTATGCACCACTTTATCTAAAAGCATCTGAATTATCATTTACAGCTAAGATGCTTTATTAGCAACTGGCATTGAAATTGCTCAGTAAAAAATTATATGTCACGTTATAGTAATTTTTAAATTGGTTTTAATCCAACATCATAAAATGTAACTCTTAAGTGTGGGGTTTTTTTCTTTTTAGTAATTGGCATTTTAGCATAATGAGCTGTTACCTCTTTCCAAATCAAATACCTGCAATATTTAGAAAATACTAATTAGTAAATAAACAGAAGTTCTTGAGTTAAGTTGTATCTAATAATGGCATTTTCTCAGAAAAGATGGCTTTGCTGATTTTTAAAACATGAAAGCGTTTTAATATTTCACCAAAATTCTCCACAATTCTCTTGTATATAAAGGGTTCTAGAATAGAAATAAACATATCTTGGCAGCTCTGTTTCAGTAAAATGCACATTAGAAAAATTGAATTTATTATTTGACATTGTAAATTCTACCAGCCTTTTGGTTTGGAATGTGGACATTACCCCAGGACACAGTGGTGGTCATGACAACACCTCTATCCAAAATCATAGGCGGTCCAAAGAAAGGAAACAAGATTACCCATTGGCCCTTGCAGACGTTGAGTGCAGCTCCATCCTAGTCTGTGATGTGAAGTCACTCAGCCTCTCTGCTCCTCACCTTCTTATGGATGTGGCACCTAGTGGCCATCCAGTACATTGTCGCTGAGCTCTTGCTTTATCCTGTGTGTGGTGGCACTACCAGGGTCTAGGCTACAGTGGTGAGTAGAGCAGTCACCATGCCTGCCCTCTTGGGGTTTGCAGTCTAATGGTAGGGACAGATAATTGCTATCTGTGGTAGGTATTCTGAAGGAAAACACCGGGTGCAGTGACCTGGGGACCTGGTGTCGAGGAATGTTTCCCTGGAGTGACACTCGAGCTGAGCTCTCCAGGAGGAAGAGGGAGCATGCCAGGAAGGAGTGAAATGGGGAGCAGGATGACCTGGGCAGAGAGGACAACATGTGCAAACACTCTAAGATGGGACTGTGTCACAGGCATTCAGTGAATGGCACATTAAGGATGAGGCTTTGTCCTTATTGAGGGGAAAGCGCTATTCTAGGTGCTAGAATGTTCCAAGCTGAAATTAATTGAAGAGTTTGAAAACAGAATGCAGAGTCCTAATACATGATTTAAATGTGAATGTGAGTTAACTGTGGGAAGGAAAGCGTGTAGTTGTCAGGCTACCAGTTATGTAACAGAATTTTCCAGTTTTATACCCAAATCTAGAGTTTCCTACTCCTCCAACTCTGTCCCAAGGGGTTCTTTCTGGGTTTCCCTGTGGAACTGTTTCTGGGTGCTCAGCACAAGGCTTAGGGAACCCTGCTCTGGTTAGCCTCTGCCAGGCACGTGCTCCCCTCCCACTGGTGAGTGGCACCAGCAGCTGCACGTTTAGAAGACCACGTTTCAAACTCTGGGGACCGAAATATAGCTTAGTGTGACCTTGGACATGTGACTTAGCCTCCCAAAACCTGGGATTCCTCATCTGCATAACAGAAAATTATAGGGCCTGCCGGGTTGTCCTCAGGCTTACATTCATGCGTAAAGTGCTTAGGGCCATGCCTGATGTGTAGGAAGCACTCACACATCAGCTATTGTTACTATTACTTATATATTTAGCAAAATTCAGTGTGAGCATGCCAGTTGCCTATACTGCTTATAGGAGAAGATATAGAGATGAGTAAGAAACTTTACTAACCTTCTCAAAGCTTCCAAATTAGGACAGTGCAACCAGTCAACAATGTGATTCACATGGCAATAGAATAAAAACATCACAACTGCTGTTTATTAAGTGTGTTATGTGTTAGAGTCTTTAAATGATTTTTGATATTCTGTGGATGGCAAAAACCAGGGTTCAGAGAGGTAAGGTCACTTCCCCAAGATCACACAGCCAGTTAGAGACGGAGCTAGGATTGAGCCCAGGTCTGCCTGGCTCCAGAGTCCAGTGTAAAGCAACTGCTGGAATTCAGGAGGAGGTGGAGTTTGAGCTAGCTTGAGTGGGGTTTGACACGTCCAGGGTAAGGATGGAAGAGGCGTTCCAGGCCAAGGGTACCACATGAGTAAAGGCCCAGGAAAACTGGGACCTGTGTGCTGTCTGAGGAGTTTGGGAGGAGCTGAGAGAAGTTATGTGTGAGAAGTGACAAGTGAAATTGAAAAATTATGTTTCAGCCAGATTATGGACAGCCTTGACTGCGTGGCTGAAGAAAGTGTGCTGCATTCAGGGGGCTGTGGGAAACTGGGCAAGATGCTTGAGCACCCGTCCTCTTATTGTCCGCAGTATCATATATCAGAGTACTTACCATGCACAGAGCTCTCACTAAACATTTGATGAGTGACTAAATGACCAACGCTTTAGAAAGATGAATCAAAAAGTCCTGTGGTGGCTGGATTGCAGAGAGAGCCTGGTGGCTAGAAGGCCAGTGAGGAGATGGTGACAGCCATCCGAGCACGAGCAGGCTTGTGCCTGAACCAGTGGAGACTGGGGTGCAGGAGAGGAAGCTGATAGACAGTTTGAGAATCTTGGGAAGGAGAGGGATTCTTCAAGGAGCATGGATTACTTTTCTGATGAGGAAAATTATTATTAGAAAAAGAAATGAGAAGTGTGACCACCCGCTTTTGTGATTTTGACTTACTCTTGGGGAGACCGAGAGCTTCTGGCAAGCAGGAACATTTCTATCCTTCTGTATCCCTACTGCCCAGCCAAGGGCCTGCCGTGGAATAGGCAGTGTTTGTGGAAGTAATTGTTGGATGATGAATGTGTTCCCATTCTCTGTTTACTGGAATGGCATTATTAAGTCATCGCTCAGCCTTTTCTTCTCCAAATTAAATAGCCCATATTATTTTAATTTATCCCAAAGCATTTTAAGCAGACACCATTTGCCAAGCCTCATGTATCTTTATGTGCTAAACTGCTTTTTCCTCCCCAGGTTCAAGGGCAGACGGGGTTTTTGAGGAGGATTCGCAAATTGACATAGCTACAGTGCAGGATATGCTTAGCAGCCACCATTACAAGTCTTTCAAAGTCAGCATGATCCACAGACTACGATTCACAACCGATGTTCAGTTAGGTAAGTGCACGAAGAAATGATGAACTGAACCCTTTATGTCAGTGGTCAATGTAGAAATAGGGGAGGAAACAATGGACGCCTTTTACGTGACCTGAATGACTAGCGGTAATTTGTTTTCAGAGAAAATGTTTAAACAATGAAATTTTAAGTACATCCTTTTTCCCACCTGAGGGCTCTGTCTTGTCTTCTTTTTTATGAAGCAGAAGATTAGAAATAGAACTAATGTGAGACTCTTTTCAAACTGATTGACTTCTCTGGAGTTCCGTAATCCTTTTTGTTGTGCCGTTCCCTTCCACGCTGCCCTTAGAACTGCAGGGTGGCAGAGCCGCCGGCCTTTCCTCACTTGGTGCAGTCGCTGCTTATTCATTCATGCCTGTGTTCAGGAAGCTTTTTAATGATCTCAGAAGGTATATTTGGATCCTCACCAGATAATCCGGAACTAACTTTCAACTAATATTTGGGGTTAATTTGTTCCAATTAAGTGCTAAATTTCTGTTTTGACTTCAACCTAACAGGAGTAGAAAAGTGTCCTAGTAGTCAGCATAACATGAATACCTCACTGTCGTCGTCATCATCATCACCACCACCACCACCACCACCACCACATGGCTGTCATTTACAAATAGATACCCTCTATGTATTAGGCAGTGTGCTGAGTGCTTCACATGCACTGCTTACCTCCCTGAGAGGTGGGTGATAGTACTGTCCCCAGCTGACAGAGCAGGAAGGGAGGTGCAGAGAGGTGAAGTCTCATGCCCAGGGTCCCACAGCAGCTAGGTGGTGGTGTCAGGAGCAGACTCCTGGTCTGGCCAGCTTGAATGCATCTGCGCCCTAACAAAGAATGGTGGCGGAGCGGGAGCAGGGACAGATGCCGAGCTTGTTAGTCAGGGAGCTGACCTGTACCCTGGCTCTGCCTCTGACCTCTGCCACACTGCCCCTTCCTGGGGCCCTGTGTGCTTCATGCATAAAGGAGAGAAGTTTGAACTCTAACTCTAAGGCTCCCTAATTTTGTTTCACAAATGCTCTGTATGTGCTCATAATAAAACCTTTTCTAATGTTGACATTAGTCTGGCTAATTTAAAATAAATTTCAAAAGTCTCCTCAAATATTCTCAACTTGACTAATGGGAACTTGAAAAATGCTGATAGTACAGCTTAGTAATTGAGAGGTGGGCATCAGAATCACAACTGGTTTAAATGACGGCTCTATCGTTAACCAGCCGTATTAGGCAAATGTCTGAATCCTTCTGATCCTCAGTTCCATTCTGTTTAACTGAGAATATCAGCAGTACCAGCTTCTTAGGATTGCTGTGGGGAACAAGTCAGATTCTCCATGGAAAGCAGTTAGCACAAGGCCCACAGTTGGTAAACTTTCTGTAAAGGAGAGCTGTTCATGGAAAGGCAACATAGTGGACCACTTAGAGGACAGGCTCAGGAGTTAGAAGCCTAGGTTCAAACCTGGGCTCGTTTATTAGCTGTATCACCGCAGACAAATGATTCAGAACCTCTGTTTCCTCATTTGTAAACTTTCTTCCGCCATCTTCCTCCTGGGGATGCTTTTCCTGGTATCTCTCATAGAAATAAAAATAATAAGACTGCTCAAAAAGAAGCCAGATCTAAAAAAGAAAAAAAAAAGTACATACTGTATGACCCCATGTATGTAACATTCAAAAATAACGTACCGTGTAAGTAATGATGGTGGTTATCCTGCGGTCAAGGAGGGGAGCATCTGGGATGGGTGCTGCTTAGGCTCTGTTTCTTGATGATCTGGGTGCTGATTACATGCGAGTATAGACTTTGTGGAAAAGTCAAGTTATATATATTCTATGATTTGTGCACTTTCTGTTGGTATATTTTCAATTAAAAGTCTACTAAAATAAGAATGCTGCTCAGACATCAGTTTGTGTTTGCCTGCCATACTTTCTCAGTAACAAAGGGTCTGCTTTCCCTGAGTGGGTCTAGTTTTAAGTAGCCTGACTACAGTCCAGATGGAGGTCCAGGGTACAAGGCAGGGATTTTCCCAGGTGAGCATAGTCAGCAAATCCACCTCTGCTTAGTCCCCAAGGTGAAAAGCAATGTCTTGGAAAGATAACCTTGATCATGGGCTTCTTTCCCCCACTTTTTTCCGAAGGCACAAAGCCAGACTTTAGTTCATCAGATTCTGACCTTTATTTTCATTTAAAGGAAAAGGTCCCCAGAAGGATCCGTGGAAAGAGCCCAGACTCTGCAGTCAGGACTGGGTTCAAATCCTAGCTTTACCACTTACCTGCAGTGTCACCTTAGACAAGTCCCTTCCTTTTTCACTTAGTGTTTGTCATTTATAAACTGTAAGTTACAATGTTTACCTTTCAAGACTCTTTGGGTGCGTCTGGCCCACAGCTGTGTTCTGAGTGGTAGCTTATCTCAGTGGTGTTGTTATCGTTGTCGGTATTACGTATTTTGCCACCATTTTAAAAGTATGGAACCAGATCACTCAGATTAGATGATGGCTCTGTGGGCAGCATTTCACTTGTAGCCTCAATGGTGACTTGTCAGGTAGAAATGGATGATGACAGGGATGCAGATATCTCTCCCTAGAGCAGTGGTTCTCAGAAGGGAGGTGACTAGAAGCTGGGTCCCAGTCACCTCTAGATGCTTCCAGCGGTACACATGGTGCCCTCTGGTGGAGAGTCACGGCTCTGAGGAGCTTCAAAACAGATGTTATCAGAACATTTGTTTCTATTGTGAATTTAAGTTCATCTTTAGCATCATGAGCAGAAACTTCTTTAAGTAGTCCTAAGGAATTTCGTGACAATCAGATAGACTGTGCCCATGAGTAGTGTATCAACGCAGTGAAGAAATAAGCTCATTTCCTTTTCCCATGTGCATAAGTTCAGGTCTGTAACTTAAGACCCTCTCTCCCTCCTTGCTAAGCAGGTAACACCCTTTCATTATAACGACAAGAAAAACAAACCCTGCACACAGCAATCCACAAGTTCTTTCTTTCCGAAGCAGAATCCACTGCGAAGTGCAGGACAGCAAACAGCACACCCTTTATGAGCATTCAAGTGAGCAGCTGGATTCTGAGATCAGTAAATAATTTATTTTATTTCATCTGACTAGCCAGGTGCTTCAGATCTTTCCTGACACTGATGGATGGTCTCCCCTGCTCGTCCATCCTGTGTCAGTCAGAGCAGAGATTTCACCTGCCCCCTGTGGTAAGTTCTCCTATGTGGGAAGTGTCTGTGTGCAGCATTTACCCAGCAGCCCTGCTGATTCCACAGAAAACTGCCCGTCCACTCAGAGTTAGTGGAATGTACAGGCACACAGCCGAGGACCCAAATTCCCAACTGTCTGCAGTGCCGTCACAGCTGCTCGTCTTCCGATTGGGTTGTAGTGGCCAACGCTCCACATTTACCATCTGCCATTTGTTTCTGGGAAAGTCAGCAGGTGAGAGGCTCAAACTTTGATCTGTAAGACCTAAACCTAAACTGACCTTCCACCAGACTTTTCTGATTGAAAAACTTTATTGGAGTCTATGAATGAAACCTGTGGCAAAGATCTGATCTTCTTAAATAATACTAAAAGAAGAATTACAGTTTTTTAAAGCAGTTATCACTTCTCAAGTGCTTACTATGTGCCAAGCACTTTGCTGATCACTCTTTTACCTGCACTGTCACCTGTAATCATATCACTATTGTCAGATGATACTATTTCTGTTTTCATATGAGGAAACTGGGGTATAGGGAAAAATCTAGTTCAGTAATGAAGCTGGGATCAGAACCCCAGACTGTCTGAGGCTGAGTCCTGTGCCTAACTACTATTATGCCTTGAGTGCAAGTTGTCATTGCACTAATACTGTATAGTTCTGGAACAATTTATAGTATACAGTGAACTTTCACTCCATAACCTTATTTAATTCACACAGCCCATTGATGATGTTATTCCCATTTTGTAACTGAGAAAAGCGAGGCTTGGAGGAATGAATGAAACAATATGCTGTCTATACAGCACTTAGTGTTCACTGGCACATAGCTATTACTTAATCAGTACCAACTCCCTTCCCTCTCTCTCAGCCATCAGGAAATAAAGTGGGATAGCCATTCCCAGTAGCAGAACTGGGAATGAAACCCGGTTCCATACGCCAAACCCAATCCATCATGCCACAGATGCCTCAGTCATTAATAACTTGCTTCACAAAGGAAGTGATTACTTCTGGTTGGCCAGTTCTAGAAATTCCACACATCCCTCCTGCTTCTCCCTCCCCCAGCCTCTGGAGATCAGTGTCAGCAGACCATGTACACTGCTGCTGCAGCCTCCATTCACATTCTTAATCAGTCACTGTGCTTCGTCCCTCTGCACTCAGACCTGACCTCAGAATCCTTTCCAACACTGCCCTATAAGCAACCCTACCTACCAGTTGGAATGTCTTCTTAAGTTGAAATCTATTCGCCATCCCTGCCCTACCGGCCTGGAAAGTTCACCAGACAAAGCCGTCATGCCTACCCATTCCTGTAAACGTTCTTGGAATATTTTATCTTGTCTGCTTCCCCTCTGTTAGGCCTAAAAGTACAGATGCCCTTCACTGTAGACATTGCTTGAGCTTATGCCAAGTTGATGTTGTTTCCACCAACTTGGTCTTCCATACGCCTGATCCTGTGTGCCTGACCTCAGCATCAGGCACCAAGACATGTGTGCTCCCCATACATGCCAAGGCTGGCAGGGTGAAGTAGGTTTGGGAAGAATCAAAACTAAAAGGGTCAGGTAGTGAAAGCCGGCCATGGTCTAGCAGGGCCATATATACTATCAATAAGTATTTGTTGGCTGGCAGGCAGAGGCTGAATTACAGTGCCTCAGCCAGGGGGCTGCATGGAAACCCTTATAAGAAATAAGGCAGACAGGGCCAAGACATCACCCAGGTGTACCAATCATTTACACTGTACCTTCCAGCAGTGGTTCTGACCCTGACCTCACAGCAGAATCACCAAGTCCCTGACCTCATCCCACACCTGCTCACTCAGAATCTCCCCTTAGTTGTGGGGTTTGAGAACTGCAGCCTCACAATATTTAAAGGACTTTCTTGCCCCTTATCTCTTTGTCCAAGGCTTGTTTTGACTGACTGGGCAGGTCAGCCTGGTTTAATGAATTAATTCTTATAGGATTTACAGATAAAGACTATATTATAAAATAACCTCTACCAAAAGGTTCCTTGGTTACATCCATTATCTCTTCATAAAACAGTCCATATGTATGATCGTAACTACTATGTATGATCATAGCAGTTGTTTATCAGAAGTATCAATAGCACATATCATAGAAAAAGCAAAGAGGTTTTATCTCATAAACTGACTCCAATCAAGTCTGTAATGGCTGCCCACAGCGTTATGCTGAGGCAGCATCTCAAGCTGCATCTGAGGGCAACATAAAGAAACTCTGTGATTGATTAAAGATGTCTGCCCTGGGCCTGAGCATGATGAGAGGCAGCGTGTATTTGCCATCTGTCATCTTCCCTGGTTTATCTGTCCTATTGCCATTATTATTTAACCCCCTAGTCAATACCTGCAAGCCAGCACTCAAGGAAGACTTTATTACAGGGCTATTTTTTAATATATAATATACAAACTTAGGAAACACATTAACAACACAAGACTAAGTGGGTGAAAGCAAACAACCGGCCTGGACTTTATTACTCCTCAGGCTCACTGCGATGCTAAAGGTAGTCTGTGTGGCTGTATGAATGAAATATTTGCCCCTGTTACTTTCTGATGGGGTACTTACGGAGCATAGTTCGAGTAATTACATAATCTGGAAATGCATGTTCTTAGGAAGTGGATTGATCTTCCTTCCACATTTCCGTTTCATTTTCATATTGAATACTAAGCAGATACCATCCTCTGTTCAAAGGTGCTAAAATGATCGTGAGGAGACGTGTCATGCTTAACTACAAAATCCCTGGGTCCAGAGTAATTTGAGGATGGCAATTCTAGTATTAAATGGTTGTTTTGTCCCTATTGTGACAACATTTCCTGAACCAAAATTTGGACTAGAGTTTAACGAATGCTAGTGAACTTATGAAAGAGCAGGGCAAATACTATCAAGACTGCCTCCAGAAGACTCCTTTACCACATCAGTGTTTTTACTGCAGTGATTGGCTTGAGGGAACCTCCCTGGTGGGGAACGGCAGACACTCTTGGGGGGTTTCCTACTGTATTCCTTTTTAGCTGTACACCTCCTCTAATTCCCTGTTCCCAGATCTACCTTCCTGGTGAGTAATCGAGGGTTACTGATGACAATGGGTCAGGTTCCTCAGGTGGCTGAGAAAGAATTGAGAATGGTAGAAAGTTGAGAACCATGGGCATAACGGAATTAACGGGACTAGGATTTGTGCAAGTTCATCAAGGTTCTGTATCCTTTTCACCATGCCCTCATCCTTGGCACTTGCGCTCCAGCAGTGTACCAGGGCCTGAACGTGAGGCACGTCTGATTTTTCCCCTCTCTGCAAGTGATACTATAAATTCTCTTAGGAAACTGCAGTAGTGCTTCCTAACTGACGTTGTAAGCTCACCTGATGTGTCTATTTCCCAGGAGAATATCTCATTGGGCATCTAACTCCCCCCGTACAAAATCTTTGGAACTACCTTCTCTGCAGAGAGAACTGAGCCCTCCTCCGAGGACAGGCGGTACTAGGATTAAACAGCCCCAGCCCTCACTGGAAATCCCTGCCCTGGTGCCGAGGGCCGTGCCGAGGGCTGCTGCTTGCTCACTGCCTGGGTCGTGTTCAGGCCGCCCCCTGGATGCATCCCAGCGATGCTGGTCTAGTCAGGTACACTCAGACTTGTCACTGAGTCTCACTGACCACACGTTGGAATTGGCAGCTTTGCACTGTGGTTCCCAGACGCTTTCAGGTGGTTAGCCTCTTGGGTGGAACCAGTGATCCTGAGGCCCAGTGCCCGGCCTGAGCTCAAGAATCTAAGCTCTACTGGGTCTCATTTTAGTTGTGACCCAAAATATGATTTTGTCATCTATTTTGAGTCCCTACCATATTGTTGGAGACAGTGCTTCTTATACTGTCATGCGTTTGATCACTGTGTGAGTATAGCTGCTATGTAAACATAATGCCTAATGAGACACGAGAGCTGGTCTGTTTAAGCCCTGGCTTGGTAGGATGGGGATGTGAATTATGGCTACAGCTCTGTCATTAATGAGTGACATCAGACAAGTCATATCCCCTCCCTGAGCTTCAGTTTCTGCCTGTGGAGAATGAAAGCCCCAGACTAGGTAATCTCTGAGGTCTCATTAAGCCTGAACAGCCTGTGTGTCTGATCCTGTGTGTAAATTCAGACAAGTTTCAAAGACTTCCCTGACTGCTTTGTGGATGCTATCGATTGGCTGTGTAGATTCAGCAAAATCCACTCTGGCGAAGAGTTGTTCAGTGACACTCCCGGGGGGCTTTTCCAGGCTTTCATAGGCTCTAGGTAATCTGAAGACAAGAGGATTGCAGAATTGTATAAAAAGCCACTCTAGGATTTAACTACAGTGGGGCTTTTGTAGTCTTAAATTCACAGTTGTAAGAAATTGATGAATGAACCACAGCTCACAATGTCTGAGCAAAAAAACAACTTAGGAAATACACTGAGGCATGGAATGTTAAATGCCCTAATTTTTGCCAAACTGGTGTTTTAGCTTCCTAGAAGGGCCTTTTAAGTGTGCCTTAGGGGAGATTGTGCCTCCTGAGAGTCAAGCATGCTGCCCTGGGACAGTAGGAAACAGCTGACGGGTCGGAACACACACTAGACCGAGAGAGACCTGGGCTTCAACCCCAGCTATGCCACTTACTAACCTGATACACCCTGGGCAAGTACATCATTTCACCTTTCTGAGGTTCATTTGTAGTAATAATTTTAGTAATGATTGAGCCCTTATTATGTGACAGGCACTCTGCTAAGTTTTTTACGTGTTTATGCCATTCCATCTTTCTGACACCCTGGGAGTTGGTATGGTTGTTACCCCCATTTTATAAGGAGGATGCTCAGGCTCACCAAGAGAGAAGTAACTTTGCCCAGGATAACACCAGTGGGAATGTGCTGGCAAAATCAAGATCTCCAAACTAATGACCTGGAGACCTTGTAGGATGGGAATTCCCTAGACAAATGTTTCCACAACTCCAGGTATGAGGACGTTCTTCCTAGAAGAGATATGCCCGATGACACTTGGTGATGGGAAGTTGTTGAGAGGATTCATGGGGATGAGGGCATTGGTCTCCCCAGCTGGACAGTTGTTCTGGATCCTGGTGCTTCCAAGACTGGGGTGTAGAGCAGGTCCCAGAGAGAATTCTCCACCCCCACCCCCAGACTAGGGCCGGGCAGGTCCCTCGTTCACATCCCTCCTGCAGTTCCGTGAGCTCCCCCGTCCTGACCTTCGTCACTGGGTCTGTCACATCCCTTAGCCCAGTGGCTGACTCTTGATAATAATAGTCAGGAGAAGTATTAGTATGGGTCATTAGAAATGTTTTAAGCACTATTCCAAGCACTTTACAAGTTTTATTTCACTTACTCCTCACAACAAGCCCATGAGGTAGACAGTGTTATCATGACCACTTTGTAATAACTTGGCTCATATTATTAGGGAAGAGGAAGGTTGATTTTCGAACTCAGGACTCTCACTCGGAGGTCCCGATCCCTACCCTCTGTGCGCTGCTGCCCTTACATGTGAAATGGGCTCCTGCTGCCTTCCTGACGGAGGTATAGTAAGCTCTCAGTAAGTCGCTGTACACGAGAGGACCCAGCATGGGGCTGCCCAAAGCAGGTGCCCAGTCTCTGTGAGCAGAAGCAGATATACAGTGCTGATTTCCTTTTATGGAAATCGTGTGGTTAGTTACAACGGACAGGGTTTTCCCTGTGATAACTCTAGAGCCTTGGACAGATAGTTTCCCCAGAGAGTTGTATATACATTAGAGTTGCATTTTTGTTTATTTTGAGCTGTCTTGTTAAGGAAGGATTTATATGCTGGCGTTGATGTAGGACAGCAATCAGGCAGTGTTTTCTGCCTCTGACAGTTGGTGTGATAGTTTGCTTCCAGTGAAGTTTGACTCACTGTATCTGGAAGCTGTCAGAAGTGGGAGCATGAAAAGGTCATGACGGATGGCTGTGGATAAGTGGGGAGGAGAGGAGAGCTGGGAAAGAAGACAAATGGCCTCCTTGTTTCCGAGGGAAGGGGTTGACCCTGGCCACTTCAGGCCAGCCCCCGTGCGCTCTTCTTCCTCCCTGCCATGGCTGGAGGGTGGAGCCTGCTGGGCACCATTTGTGAGAGTGGCACCGGGTTGGGCATAATACAGCTCATGGGAGCCCCTCCCAGCAGCTCAGTCCTTGGGTACTTGGGAACTGCTAGATGGAAGTAGTCTTCAGTTTAGGATCGCTTTTCATGATTATCAATTAGAGAATTCAACATACTCCTTCCCCACATTTTAAGAGTTGGAAAAGGGTGCTGAATTCTGAAGCAGAAACCAAAAGAATGTCAATTTTTAAAGTGATGTTTTCATTTTTAGTGAAACTTTTATTTTTGATAAATACAGAAAAGGAAAGGACGTAATCCTACTAGCCAGAGTTGACCACTGTTACCAGTTTGGAGCATATCCTTTTGATCTCTTTTTTATAAATATTTGCCTTGTCCTTTTTACTTAGTGTCATAAGAATTTTTCCAAGTCAAAGCTTTTCTCATACATAATTTTTCATGGTTGTGTTGTAGTCCATCATTGTTGGATTAACTATTCCTCTGTTGTCGGCCATTTAAGTTAGAGAAGTGTAAACTTAAAAGCCAGCTTCTCTTGTTTTCTTGGACATATGTTTATAACTTTAATTACTTAAAAATAGTGCGTAACTGGGGCTGGCCCAGTGGCATAGTGGTTAAGTTCACGTACTCTGCTTCAGCGGCCTGGGGTTTGTAGGTTCAGATCCTGGGCACAGACCTACACGCTGCTCACCAAGCCATGCTGTGGCAGTGTCCCACATAGAAAATAGAGGAAGATGGGCACAGATGTTAGCTCAGCAACAATCTTCCTCAGCAAGAAGAGGAAGACTGGCAACAGATGTTAGCTCAGGGCCAATCTTCCTCACCAAAAAGAAAAAAAAAAGTGCAAAAGTGACACTTTAAGGAGTGCCTCTGCCCTTCCTTCAGTGACTTTACACAAAAATTTTACCAAAGGAAATCAAAACCATGCTCAGTGATCGAAAAGAAGAATATTGATTGGCTTTCATGCTCCAGTTTGCTGTATATGAACAAAAATAGATGTGCATTTATTGGCACATTTGGATCTTTATTTGTTCCTTGGTGAAAATTGAGAGAGGAGACTAAAGACTTAGTTGGGCAGTGTTCCTTATTACATCTCGGCAGAATGAGGCCGTGCTGAGTGGGGAGAAGTGCCATACTTGGGAAGCAGAGAGCTCGGGGTGGAAATGGCGTTTCCACTAAGAAGCTCCCCAACCTTTGACAAGCACCTTCATGTCTCCTGGGGTATGTTACGTAAGACACCTAGCACAGTCCTTGCAGGCTAGTGCAGTGGCTGAGAGGACAGATTCTGGAACCCAATTTCCTGGCGTGCTTCACATTCCAGCTTTGCCGCTTGTCAGTGGTATGATCTTAGGCAGGTTACTTGACTCCCTGTGTTGCAGTCTCCTCATCTGTGAAGTAGGGATAAACATAGTAACCACCTTCTCACCACACTGTGAGATTTGAATCGATGCGCACACAGGATTTCTAACCGTGATGGCACATAGCTGGTGCCAGTTCGCGTTCACCCATCTTTGCCCCTGGCCTGGACTGCGGCCCCAGCCTCCTAACTGGCCTCCTCTCCACGAGACTGTCTCCTCCTTCCCACCAACAAGAAGACCTCGAGCTCCCAGGCCAGGACCAGAGAGGTCTGTCTTTGCTTCCACGCTGAATTCTGTGGACTCTGTTCAGCAGTGGGGTCTGGGTGTGCTCGGGAAAGTGGGCTCCGACCGTGGGCTGCCTCAGGCCCTCCAGGACTGGAAGCAGAGGGCTGCTGCTTGTCCAGCAAGGGCAGATAGGGGCATGTGGGGCCCTCCTTTAAGAAACAGACGCACACACATCTCAAGCGGAGTGAGATTATTTAATGTACAGAAGGATTTTCTCCATCAGGAAAGATTCCCCTTCAGGTTCCTTTGAACAGTGACTCCTTTAGGCAGGCGAGTGTTTTACAGATCATTAACTACTTGACTGAAAGTCTGCAGGGCAGAGAAACTTAAAACTAAAGTGCTGGGAGCCCCTGCCAATTACAGATCAATCCAACATGAAGATCAAGTATTTCTGCTACTAGAAGTCAGTGGGAAAATGTGATTTGATTCAGAAAAAAATCGGATTACATGCAACTTTTTTGGAACACACCAATTGTTTAAATGGTGTTCCACCTGCCTGCCCATGTTGAACCTAATGCATACGTCTCCCACATTTCCATTCTCAAACCCCAGACTTGGGGTTCCCCTCTGTGAACAGTGACTGCACAATAACCCCAGGAAAGGGCGTCATTGGAAAGTGTTCTTGTGGCCGTGCAGAGCGTGGGCACTTGATGCGGAGATACTGCCCATAATGGATGAACTATACCGTAACAATTTGCAGATAAAAATAATAGAAGTTAAAGTGTACTTTACATGATAAAAGAAAGATGGAAGAGGATGAGAGTCTGCTGCATCTGAGATGGTTGCAAAAGTCCTGCTTTGTGAAGTAGGTTCTGTTGAAAAGATTGATGCAATGGGGAGTGACCTTGGCTTGGAGCAGGAGCTGGTGATGTATGTATGAGCATCCCTCTGCTAAATGGACCCAGATTTGTAGCACTAATATACATGGGAGCCCAGAACCAAACTCAGTATGGCAATAAATCAACAGCCACTTTGGGTGTCATTTCTGGTTTATATTCCACTATTGTTCTATCACTTTAATTCATGTCACTATCATCTTTTCATCTGGAACAGTTTTATATAATTTTCCAGTGGAGTTACCTGACAAATCCTATCAAATTAACAAGGTACATTAACAATATTGACTGACTACGTCTTCAGGAGTTGCAGGGCCGTAGAGCAAAATTTTAAAACCGTGTCTCTCTGGTGATGATTTTTTCCCCCTCTCTTTCTGACAAAGGCATGTGGGGCAGGGTTTATTCCACATAAGAGATATGCACATTTATTTTGCTCTGCTCGTTTTGACTTTTACGTATGTCAAAATAAGAAGCAGAAGAAGGAGGGGAGGAAAAAAAAGACACTTGCTACCAACAACCATGGCTTAAGTACTTTTCTTCTTTCAGGGAACTATAGAAATGTCCAGATCTTTAACAATTAATGACCAAATTGGAGGGAAGAGTGTAACTGGGTAGTCGTAATCTATTTTAAGTGAAATGTAATAAAATTGGTCTCCTGATAGATTCTCGCCCTCCTGAAGTCATCTAGACCTGAACGTCCAGAGTCAATTGGACTTATGACATTATGCCTAATTGAAATATGGTGTTCCTGAAATATGTCTAATGACAAATTCCAGCATTGGATTAATAAAAAAATACCAATTGTTCGTCTTTTCCAGAGACCACACAGTGATGACCAGGGTGAAGCAACCCTGCTGTGTCGTCTCCTCCGAAGACGGCGGACGAGCCTCCGCTGCAGCCTGTCTGTATAGGCTCTTGCCTTTGTCTGACACTGTTTGGGATTTCTTTATTTATAAAATGAAATAGAAACCAATGGAGTGTGTGGCACACCCCATCATAGAAATTTGTTTGTATTTGTTTTCTTTGTTAGTTTTAAATTTGCTCTCAGACTACAGTCGTTGTATGTTTGGGGGTTTTAGTGTCTTTTTTTTAATTGAGCTGTCCCATATATCTGCTTTTTCTTTTGGCCTACTAAGTTTTCTCACATTGTATTGAAAAATTTCTGAGTACGAGCCATAGGATGAAATATGTTAACTGAGTCATTTCTGTTGCAGTATGTACATTTGATTGTTTTAATTATTTCTTATATCTTTACTTCATTTTGCTTTTTTCCACTTTGACCCTGACCTTTAAACTATGGCCTAAAAATTAATTACTTTCAAGATTCCATCTGGGGCCCACTCTGGAAGGCATATTGAAGGTTTTTGTCTCGCTTCATGAAGAGATTCCTCAATTTTTGGCGAAAGAGGAAAAAGAGCATCTAGCCTAGCTGGTGTGTGTCAGGCTGAGCACATTCTGTGCAGTGACACCGGGAGAGCAGTTGCTGTGCATTTCCCAGTTATCCCAGGACACCTTCCATCGCTGGCGTTACCTTTGTTCTCCTAACACCTTTGCTCCCAGTCACTGTACAATGTGTTATGTCTGTCACAGCTCTGAAAATGAAACCTGAAGTGCCGGTAGTTGACATTCTGGATTCCTGTTACAAAGTCTTTGTGGCATAAAGCTCACACCCAGTGCTGTCTCTCCCTCCGCAGAGCAGCAGTGACCTCCACAGCCTGAAGCCGGGCTCTAAGACCGGAACGTGGAAGGCTTTATGTAAAGGACCCTTTGATCCTCCCGTGACTTCCTTTAAATATAGCTTGGATGGTTGCTTAGTGTCAGAGAAGGGAAGAGGGAGATTTTTCCTATTTTTAGTGGGTAAGATTTTTCCAAGTCAGAAACCCTTCATTGGTAGCTCAGCTATTTAGACACGGTGAGATTACAGATTTAACTGTCCAACCCAGATCTTCTAAAAAAACAAAAAAGACCGCTGATCAAAATTGGCTTTTAAATGCACTTTATATTATAGTTTATTTCATTACGATATAGAGGTAATATAGAGCTAACAATGTGTAGGTGAACTCTATATTGTGTCTGTGTTACATCTAAGAAGGCATATTTCTTAATTCCTTTTTATATCGTTTTTGGTTGTACCCCCCACAACTGACTCACCCAGGAAACCAGACTGTGCAACTTCTGCGTGTCATTTGGAGTCTCCTTATGTCTGTCTTAAGGACATTCCCCAAAGCCTTAAGAAAGAGCTCATGTCGATCCAATTTAGGATTTAGAAAACAGGTCAAATGATTACACTGAAATCACTTACACCTTCCACTTCTTGTGGCTTCTTTTTTGTCCTCCCTTTGGCCTTACAGGTATCTCTGGAGACAAAGTAGAGATAGACCCTGTTACGAATCAGAAAGCCAGCACTAAGTTTTGGATTAAGCAGAAACCCATCTCAATCGATTCTGACCTGCTCTGTGCCTGTGACCTTGCTGAAGAAAAAAGCCCTAGTGAGTAGTCCTCTTTATTTATGTCTCCTTCTCTCTTCCCCCTCTTCCCCTCTGTGTGCTGGGTGCCAGGAGAATATATTGCCACCGTGTCCTTTTTTCCTTGGGTCTGTTTAATTCATTACCAGAAATTTCTTTTAATCAAACGGGATTGTATTATGGTGCCCAGAGCGTGACATGGGTCCCCATCCTGTTCAGTCTTGATGGCAGCAGAGAAGCTTCCAGCCAGGCTCCCGACCTTAGTAGCCCCACCCTTGGGGCTGGGGGCACGAGGAGCAGATTCCTGCTGAGAATTTGCACCCACCAGAGCCCTCATTTCACGTTGTGCTCCCTTCCTCTTCTCATTTGGGGGACTTGCCCAGTCAGACATGGGCCTGCCTCCCTTCTTCCCAGATCAGGGGAAGCTGGGGGACTTCCTGTGACATCTGAAAACTAGATTTAGATATCCATCATGCCAAAAGTGTCAACACCCTCCAGATTATTGACAGCTGCATGACCTACCAGCTCGTAATTAAACTCCTGCCTGATCCTGCAGAAGAGATCACCGCCGGGTTGGCACTCCTCTGCTTAGATTATCAAAGAAGATACAGTCTGGTTGTATATTCTGGCGTATTATATTTTTGCAGTTGAGTAATTGAGTGGAGTATTTAGAGTAATCATTTTTAGGACTTGAGTCCCATCAAGGGCCAGAAAGGACACAGATCACACTGAAATGAAAAAAGTTTTAACTATATAAGGATTTGTTAGTTGCCTGGAGAAGCCTAGAAGACAGTGATTCCCAGACTCTGGTACATATCAGCATTTCCTGCAGGGTGTATTTAAATGCAGCTCCCCAAGGCCCACCCTAGTAGGTTCTGATTCAGTAACTTGGAGTACGAACTGAGCATCTGTTTTTGTTAATCCCCTTTTTTCCAGTGTCCACTAAATTTGAGAACAAATGTTATAAGGAATGGTATACTCAAAAGGAACAATAGGGAGGGGCTGGCCCCGTGGCCGAGTGGTTAAGTTCGCGCGCTCCGCTGCAGGCGGCCCAGTGTTTCGTTGGTTCGAATCCTGGGCTCGGACATGACACTGCTCGTCAAACCACGCTGAGGCAGCGTCCCACATGCCACAACTAGAAGGACCCACAACAAAGAATATACAACTATGTACGGGGGGCTTTGGGGAGAAAAAGGAAAAAATAAAATCTTTAAAAAAAAAAAATTAAAAAAAAAAAAAAAACAAGGAACAATAGGGAATGTAAAGGCCAGCAACCATTTATGATATGCTTAAAGTTTTTGAGATAATACTGACTACAGTGGGGCCTAGAGAGCACAGAGCCCCCTGGAGGGGCCTACAGACTGGCACGTGCCCATTGCCTCAGTTATGCTGGGTATTTGTTTGTCAGATTCAGCGATGCTGGGCTACATAGTCTCCTCCTTTCAACTCTTTTTTTTTCTTTTTTTTTGAGGAAGATTAGCCCTGAGCTAACTACTACCAATCCTCTTCTTTTTTGCTGAGGAAGGCTGGCCCTGAGCTAACATCCATGCCCATCTTCCTCTGCTTTGTACGTGGGACGCCTACCACAGCATGGCTTTTGCCAAGCAGTGCTATGTCCGCACCCGGGATCCAAACCGGTGAACCCAGGCCACCCGAGAAACAGAATGTGCGAACTTAACCGCTGTGCCACCGGGCCGGCCCCTCCTTTCAACTCATTAACCTACAGCTTGGCAAGAAGGGAGCACCTAGTAGTACAAGGGGAAAGGAGTAATGTCGTGCCACCCCCCTTCCCACCATTCCTGTCATCCCAGTGAGGCCTCAGCTCTGCAAGATGGCTGCCAGAAGGGGCTGGTGAGAAAATTGCCTGCTGCTCTGGGGCCCTTTCCCCAAGGCTGCCAGATTCCTCCTGCCTTTAGATAAACATCTTCCTAATCCCTCTCACTCCAGCTTGTCAGCCAATAAAGATGGCATTGTTCTAGCATCTTTCTTCCCAAGAATTCAGTATGCTTTGAAAAGTAACATTTTATCAATTCTCCATGTCTCTGAGAAATGAAAGGCCATCACTTACGTGTTGCATAGAGGGATAAGCTGGAGTCGAAAGGCTCGGGAAGAGCTAGAGAGAGGATTCAGGTTTCCCTTACACTCACACTGAGACGCTGTGCCAAGGCGGGGTGGGCTCAGGCACTGGAAGGCAAAGGGCGCACCACACCCGGCCTAGTGGGCCACCACCTCCCTGCTGCCTCCTGGCATCACTCAGTCAAGAAGTAGTGATTACACAGCTCGGTGAGTGGGGCAAAGTTCCGAGCGTTGGGAATAGAAAACAGACATAGGCCCCACCATTTCAGTATTGACAATCCAGCAAGAGAGTGTTTTGTCTTATGTTCAGACCTACTGGATGGGTCTGTGTGAAAACCACACATGTGGGTCTCCTGCGGGTTTCCTCCTCCCACTCTGGCTCCAAAGATCTAGAAATTGTGACACTACCTGGAGCAAAGAAGTGCACCGCCCCAGTAAAACACTTGCTAAGTCCCTGCCCCATCACAGTGCTTTTCACACCGTGTTCTCAGAGCCCTAGGTCCCCGGGGACCTCAAGCGCCTGTGTGTGTGCGCACAGAGTTGGGCATGAGGCCTCCCTTCAACCAAAGGAGCTCCACTTTCTTCTTTCCTATTTTGAGATTCTTCATTTAAAGAGTCAACTGATAAAAAAGATTTTGCTGCTTAAAAAAAAGGTTGGGGCCGGCCATGTGGCTAAAGTTCCACTCACTCCACCTCAGTGGCCCAGGTTCGCAGGTTAAGATCCCAGGCGCTGCTGACCTACTTCACTCATCAACCATGCTGTGGAAAATATGCAAAATACATACAAAAGAAAAGGATGATTGGCACAGATGTTAGCTCAGGGCTGGCCTTCCTCAAGCGAAAAAAAATAAGAGGAAGATTGGCTAACGGATGTTAGCTCAGGGCGAATCTGCCTCACCAAAAAAAAGGTTTGAAAGTTATAGGCTTACAGAATAAAGTCAGACTCCTCAGCATAGCCTTTACAAACATTGACCACCAGCTGACCACTGCAGGCTCATAGCCCAGAATTTCCCATCCTGAACTCAGGCCGTGGGCATTGTGAACCACTGACACACAAACACACCTTGAATTCTGTGCTGCTGCCATTCCCGCTGCCTGGAATACACCTCCGCTCTGACCCTCCCTCTACCTTACGGTCACCTTCATTTCCCCACCCCCAGCCCACTCATTTTTCAAGATCCAGCTCCAGGGCCAGGCTCTCTAACTTCGCCCCCCAGAGTTTGCACACATCTCTGGTAGGGCACCTCACACAATGTGCTGTGTTTATCTCTTTGAGGTCAGCCCTTCTGTCGCCCCCTCATCTCCCTGCTGAACTCATCGACCCAGGGACTGGGTTCTCTGTCCTCAGCCCCTAGCACATGCCTGCACAGTCGTCCTCAATGAACGCTGTTGTCTTGACTGAACTTAGTGAGGCCAGAATTTAGAAACCAAAAGTTAGTCAACATAATTTATATTGCAAAGTGCCCAAAGAGATATTAAATGAATCAGCTTGATGCTGTGTTGTTTTTTGTTTTACGATTTCCAGTATCTTCATCAAATTAATTCAGTGAGTTAATCTAAAAGTTCATCTTCGAGGCCGTCATCAGACCACAGAATTAATCTACGGGCTTCTTCTCCTCCTTTTTTTTTTTTTATAAAGGATTAATGGTAACCCTTTTTATCTTTTGTGTCTGTTGAACCTTAGAAAAAAGTTATTTTAACAGCACTAAAGAAATGAAAGTCACTATATTTCATAAGTTTAGCCTGTGATTTTTATCAGCATAGTGATGTATGTTTGTAGCTGAGTTTACATCAAAAATTATTCTTGGGGCCTTCTTGAATGAATTATGGCAAAGAGAGAGAGTCTAGAATAGATAAGGTTTTTGATTTCTGCAATATATTTCCTTTTTCATGTTTTTATCTCTCCTAACACAAGTGTCTTGCTGAAGACTGGAACGTGTGACCAACTGGAATAATGTAGTTGTGGAAACAGAGCAGACGTGTTATTAAATAGACTTCTTTACAGAAAAGCATTAAGTGTTGGGAGGATAATGAAGTTGTCCCCGGTTTTACTTGAGACATGTTTGTCAGAATTTTGAACAGAAAAGAAATGGTTTTTAAAACCTTCAAATATGGCCAGTTTGCAGTGTTTATTGAGAAAGCCACTGTCAAACCATTAATTTGGTCGTCATAAGGAACACAGCTCAAGTTTAATTGATGCCATATCCGAAAAGTACGTGAATAGCTGACTTGGCAAAGGCACTGAGTATTACAGCGCCTGCAGTGAAACACATAATTACATGTTTGTAGAATCAGAAAGACCCAGACTTTGAAGCCTCCTCCACGAATGGCAGTTCTGTGGCTCTCTGTCCTGTCCCTAACTTCTCCCTCTTAGGCCGTGTTTCAGAGGGAAGATTTATGGCTCTGTCCCTGTGAGTGTTTAAGGACTGTAACTTAATGATTAAATAGATGCATGCCTCAAAAACATTGTACATATCAATATGGACTCTTACAAGAGTTATTTGAGAAGATCTGTGTATCAAAAGCCTTGAGAAATTAAGAATAAATTCTGCCATTCTAGATTAAAAAATAAAAAAGCTGCCTGCTGCCATTATTATTCAAATCAGTGATTTCGCAGTCTGGTTTTGCCACTCCTTAGGATATCTTTTGCTATTTTGAAGGATGTCACAGACCTCTAACAGATGAATTAATTTTAATTCATTTTGACTGAACAAAGATGTGTACGGCACGTAGGAGAGGAGAATGTTTTCCTATCAGAAACTACCATGGCTGAATTGTGTCAGAGGAATAATTCTCCATCCTGATGCAGGTCTAGACATAGGCTTTGAATGCCGTGGTCTCTCTTTCCAGTGCTAGCCTCGATTCCAACAGTGAGACAAAAGCAAGGGAACTTTCTGTGAAACTGGCACCCATCAGAGATTCTCAGACTGGATTTAAATAAAGTACCACATCAACCATGCCTGGTCTGGTTTTATCATAGGAAGCTTGTGCAGGTTTAGAGTCTTTAAAGGAAGCAGCCTATCATTAAGAAATCAGATTTAAACCTTAATAAAGTAGCTGTCATCTTTATAGCTGAAAAGGGCTCTGTATCTCAATTAAGTATAGATAATATAAAATCTTAAGGAAGCAACATAATAGAGGTAACCTGATTACGTTCTCTTGCAATAGTACAATTTAAAGGAAATCTGATTCTGTTGATGCTGGTTATGCTGGTGGGGGGTTGTTTGTTTGCTTTTTATGTCCAAAACACTGTTTGGATCCAGGACGGGACTCCTTGGGGTTATGAGTTAACCACAACTGCAGGAGACTGTTAAACCCTCGTGAGTAGAAGCTGCTGGATATTTGAGATGAGATTCAGTTAAGGTTATGAGTTAAGTTAGCTGGGGTTGTTGGTGACCTCCCACTTAAATGAATCTTTCGTTTCATAAGTACTTGACAAGATCTGTAAAGTAGTGTATTTAATTTACTAATTAAATTAAAGCTACTGAATAATGATTTGTCCACATTGATTTAGCTTAAACAGAAAAGATCAGCATTGTTGTGATCTTCAGCAACCTTAATGGCCGAGCCAGTTAGACACAAAGGCCTCTTGTGTTTTATAGGTCAGAAGTACATAGGTAAGCCCGGGCTGTAATTGAATTGCCTGCACTGCACCCAGCAGTTGCCGATTTCCTTCGCCTTCCCGTTCCATTGTTGCACTGGGGCTTAAGAGAATGTTAACGCGGTAATAGGCACAGGGCCTTCCCCATTATACGTCTTGCTATCGAGCGGTTCTGCATGACTAGTTAAAGAAGATGGCAAGAAGATTAATGAAAGCAAGGCTAATACAGAAGGGGGTACTTTTGCAAGACTTCTACCGAGGAGATATTAGAGCTGAACCAGAGCTTGGCTTTTTCTTTATCCTGTGACCTTTGAACCTGCCTTACTGTTGAGAGCTGCCAGGGAAGTCGACATTTTGATTGATGTTGGTACACGAGTCAGTCTTTCCCATTGAATTCCACATCTGCAGGAAAATAGCTTTTCCAGCAGAATTCATACTGGCTAGAAGTGATAGCCAAATTGATGGCTGAAATGCTTTTATGTAGTTTTCGTTTAAACCGAAAGGTATTTGATGGTTTAATTCAGTATCCAGTTTTCATAGATTATAAGCATTCACTTATATGTCCTTAATGGGTTCATCAGCTCATAGCGAAGGACCAGTATTAAGAGTGTTCAGAGGTTTGCAGCCAGAGCTCCAAGCAGGCTTTATGGGAGAGTAAAAGCAGTCATCAAACAAACCTTCACCATCCTTAAAAAAGAAAAATCAGTCTGAGAGCCTGGGCAAACTGACTTTGAGGTTTTTGTAAATAAAGCACAGCGTCTGACTTTTTGGAAAGCTGTGGATGGGGAAATCTGAAATCTCGCCTCCAAGCCCCGGCTCAGAGGCTGTCTTGATCCACCCAGATGCTGGCTTCCCTGACCTTGTCCTTGGGACACTAGCATTCCATCTGAAAAGGATTGTTACGGTCTGCTTGTGAGCCAGCCCTGTGCAGAAGCAGACCTCTTCATGTGTTCTCACTAACTTTGTTACCTTGCTTGTGGAGCTGCAGGCCTCTAGTGTGTGTCTGTGTCTCTGAATGTGCCTGTGTGTGGATCCTCCACCCCCTCTCGCAACAAAGGAGGGCAAGGAGAGTGGCAGAGGGACTCAGGTTTTGTTACTAAAATCGACTTGAGCACACCCCACCCGATGCATTGAATCCTCTGACCACCTGGTGTCTTTTCTCCGTATTTGACAGGGGGGTGGTTCTAGCAGAGAAAACACACACACATGCTGATGTGACAGGGATTCCAGTCCCTAAAGGAAGAAGTACCCAGGAATTTTGTCATATCCTTTAGATGCTCGTGAGAATGTGTGAAAGAGAAATGAAGAGGATATTAACATCCGCTGGATGAATGAGCTACACCCTGAGGTGGGTGGGTGGATATCCATGGCCAGGCCAGTGGACTGTAGGCCCCAGTAAGTAAGGCACTGCATTGATGCTTATGTGGAGCTGTAGCTGGGAGGGCTACAGCCCATCCTCAGGCTCTGTCGATTCCTAGGAGGTCTGGGCACTTCACACATTAGGTAGACAAGCTATGTTGTGTTTTTATTCTCTGACAAGGACTTATTTCATAAGTTCCAGATCAAATACGGTAAGTACTACTCGATTACAGAACACAACGGACTCTAACATATTAAATGCCCCAGTTATTGAATTGCCTTTTCATAAGAGTACTCTGGAGCACAATCAGGAGCAGGCAGTGCCTCATCCTTTTAACAGATATGTTTCCTAGCCCTATTAAAAGGGGTCTTCATCTATCCTGTCAAAGGGAGTCTGCTGGGGTTTTTTAGTTTAATTACACTATCCAATTAAAACTCCTTGCTGCATTTGGATGCGCCTCTCCTTGGGCCTGAGTGGATATGACATTTACAAGGCTCGCCTTTCAAGCAGACAATAGTGTGATTGATGAGGTGCACATTCAGTGAAGGAGGCGAGTGCCTGTGGAAGTGCTGCTTAGTGCATTTTGATTTATTTATCATCTCCTTCCAAAACAAGGGAGCTGCCCGGGAGACGGGTTTAGGCAACCAGGGAGACCACCTCACTTTTTCCAAGTGTGTGGGAGGGAAAGACCTGGAGTGTGCCACAGGATAAAGGTGGAGAAAAACTTAAGTATGGAGCCAGCTTGCATCATCTAATGCCAGTCTGAAATCTGAGGTTCTTTGACCCAGTTTGGTTTCCAGTAACCTCAAGCTGTGATCTGCTGTGAAATAGGCCATCACTGTGTTTCATGGAACAGTTTGCTGGGTCTGGATAACATTGACCAGGCCCCTGAGAACTCAGCCGGTGGGAGCCAACCCAGCTTGTGTCCCATTGACTGACCTGGTCCTTATTAACTGACACCTGATGTTTGCACTAGGCATGCCTGTTTATGCTCCCTGCTGCATCCACCAGAAATCCAGGAACTTCTGTCCGGGGGCTACAGTCAGTGCTCAGTGACTCTTTCTCTAACTCTGCCTGGGCATGTTGAGATTTTAAAAGTTGCTTCTGGAATTTGGAATTGACCAAGAGCAAGTGTGGTCCATCAACAAAGAGAGATGGAGACACAATGGAGAACTTCTCGAGGTTGTAGTGAAAAGGCAGACCCAGCCTCTTGTTTTTAACCTACTATTGCTGTTTCCCCTCAGCGTATGATAGAGGGGACCAGTGTGCTTGTCTCTGTAGAGCCTGGAAAAGAGGTGCTTTGGTACAGTGTATGGTCTCTGGAAGGGTAAATACTCTGTGAATTTAGGAGGCAGGAGACTCTACCCTGAGCCCCAGACAGATGATCAGAGCAGCACAGCTCCCGTATTCGTCATCAGGAACTACAGTGGCTCTCAGGCTGGCGGGGCGTGTTTGCCAACCGTGTGACATGCAAGAGTGTTTGTGAGGCAGATTGGCTGGTGCTGAGGTACTCGCTGTGTTTTCTTACTTTCTCTCTAAGTTTTCTTCATTTTTCCCTTAGGACTTATAAGCAAAAAAGAATGAATTTGCTTCTGTTGACTGAAATGTTGGTATTTGTTAGACTAGAAAACATTTTGGGGTATCAACTTTTTTTCCTCCTGGGAGAACCCTTCTTTTTGCTAAATTTTCACGTAGTTGTTGACATGGTCCTTATGGACCCTTAATAACAAACCAGTTATCTAGGTATAATGGAAAAGTTGCATACATTTACATTTTCCTAGATTGTTTATTACCATTTCCTCAAATTCTTTCTTCTTGATTTTCACATCAAAAGAGATACTAATTTGAGAAGAGGGTAAGGGCAGTTCCCTACTGAAAAACTCTGTGTGAAAGATTTCTCAGCTGGATAAATGATGGAGAAAATCTGTTTCCCTCGCCTCCTGCCAAGCTTCAAATTGTGTTTTCATAATAAATAAATGGAGTGTTTAGATTTTAAGTTATTCTTGTAGACATGGAAAAAGTAAGCTGTTCTTTCATTAAAATCACAATATGTATTGCTTACAAGATTTCCATAGGCAGCTTCCAAAATGGGATAACTGCTACCAGATTTTCCCTTCTGACTGGAAACCACACAAGATAGAAGAAACTGTTTTCAGACATTGGAAAACAAGCAGTACAGGACTGTGAGCCCTGAGAGAAGGGAAACAAATGAGGTGAGATCTCTTATCACTTCATCCTTTTTCCAGGGTTTCCCAAGGAGAGCATAGCAGTCTCACTGAGCTGGGAGACAGAGATCAGAGTTGGGGAAGGCTGAAGCAACTGACATTTGCAAAATAAAGTATGGAGAGGAGGGAGCTACACTGTGAAAGAGGCCCTTGAATCTTGTGCTGTGTAGTAAGCTGTGCATGCCTACATGGGACCTCACAAGGCTAGTCAAAGAGCAACTACTGGGGAGCTGTAACTAGAGTTCTGGCCAACCAGAGTGGAGCATCCAAGTAGTGACCCCAGAAAGGCCATATTTTAGGAATAAGACTAAACTAGGCCTAGATTAAAGACTGCACCAATCCTTGCCTAACAGTGCTTTAAAAAGGAGTCTTGAAAGGATCAAACTGATCCACAAGTAAATTAACTGCCTGCCAGAACAAACCCCAGTACTCTGTAAAGGATGACAACAAAATGCAGACACCCCACAATGTAACATTTATAGTGTCTAACATTCAATCAAAGATTACTAGACATGCAAAGAAGCAGTAAAATGTGTCCTATAACCAGGAGAAAAATCAATCAGTAGAAACAGGCTGGAAGTGGCAGGGATGATAGAATTAGCAGACAAGTACTTTAAAATAGCTGTAATAAATATAGTCAAAGACTTAAAGGAAAACAAGAACTCAAAAAGAAGAGAAGTGGAAACTGTTAAAAAGAACCAAATGAAAACTCTAGAGCTGAGAAATATAATACCTCAATCAAAAAATTCACTGATGGGAGCAGATTGGGAAGATTAGGGAAAGAGGTCAGTGTGTTAGTTATCTAATTTGCTATGGAACAAATTACCTCAAAACTTGGTGGCCTAAAACAGCAGCATTTATTGTCACAGTTTTGTGGTTAGGAATCCAGCACAGCTTAGCTGGCTCCTCCAGCTAGGGTCCCTCACAAGGCTGCAGGCATATCAAAGGTCAAAAGTTACTAGGTCAAGCCCACAAACAAGACAAGAAGATTACACAAGAGTATGAAAAGCGGGAGACGGGATCATTGGGAGCCGTTTCAGAATCTGCCTATCACCGTCAGTGAACTTTAAGACAGGACAACAAAAACCATTCAAACTGAAGCAGAGAGAAAAAAAAATAGATGACAAGAACAGAGCCTGTGGAATAATATCAAATATTCTAACATATATGTAATTAGTCTCGGATGGAGGAGAAAACTATTCCAGATTTGATTAAAAATATCAATCCAAAGGGCCAGCCCTGTGGTATAGGGGTTAGGTTTGGCGCACTCTGCTTCAGCGGCCTGGGTTTGCAGGTTCAGATCCCAGGCGCAGACCCACACCACTTGTCAGCCATACTGCAGCGGCAACTACATATAAAATGGAGGAAGATTGGCACAGATGTTAGCTCAGGGCTAGCCTTCCTCAGCAAAAAAAAAACACATTTATCAATCCACCAATCTTGGAAGCCCAATGATGGCCAAACAGGATAAAACAAAGGAAATCATATCAAGGCACATCATAATTAAATTACTGAAAACCGACAATAAAGAGAAAAATCTTAAAGGCAGCCAGAGAAACCAAGATAAGAGTGATTGCTGACTTCTCATCTGAAATAATGCAATCCAGAAGACAATGGAGTGACATCTCTAAAGTGCTCAAAGAAAATCTGTCAACATAGATTCTATATTCAGTGAAAATATCCTTCAGAAATGAAGGTAAAATAAAGATATTTTCAGACATTCAAAAGATGAATGAATTTGTTCCCATTAAACCTTCACTGTAAGAAATATTAAAGACTGGAAGAAAAAAAAATACCAGCTAGAAACCCAGATCTACACAAAGAAAGTAAGAGCACTCAAAATGTCACCATCAGCAACTGTGTCAAATGAGCCAAGAAAAAGGAAATAAGAGAGACCTCTTTGAGCAGAGATCAGCAAACTAGAGCCCGTAGGCAAAATCTAGCCACCACCTGTCTTGTATGACCTGTGAGCTAGGAATGAGTTTTACAGGTGGACATTTGCAATTGATTTGATGCTGCGAACACTAAGTTTGAACTCCATTTAAGCAAAATGTTATCTCCCCCACCCCAGAAAAATAATTCTATCATTCTCATTAGTAGACCCGTATTACCCAAAAAATGCATTTGATTATTATATTTTGAATTGTGCCAATACAAAATGTGGAAAATTTTTTTCTTTCTTTTGTATAAATATCTACAAAATATCCTTAATTTTGCCTCTTGGTCCACAAATCCTAAAATTGACTCTCTGGCCCTTTACAGGGAAAGTTTGCTTGTCTTAGAGAGTGAAGATAAAAAGGCAGAGGGAGCCTGTCATGTGCCAGGCAGTGTCCAAGGGCTTTATATGCTCTGCTTAATTTTCACAACAGCTCTGTGAAGGTTTATACACATTATAGGATTGTAGGATTGTTGATTCATCCTAGGATTATTTAATTTATCCTCGGATTGTTTAATTCTTGAATTATTTAATCCTATTGATAAGCCTAGGATTTTTATTTAAACTCTATGAGGCAGATACTATTCTTGTCTTATAAGTGGGGCTCAAAGAGGTTACATGACTTGTCCAAAGTTATATATCCATGGTAACAGTTTTGTATCCTTTCCTCTGCCGCTGACACAAAGCCAAGACACTGAGCCGTCGGTGCTCCTTTGACGGGAGAGCACCCCATGCCCTGACTCTGAATTTGTAAAGGCTCATCGGACAAACTTGAGCCTCGCTTGCTTACCCAGTTTCTCTTCCTAAAGGATATGAAGGACAGAAAATGACAAGAAGGGAGAAAGAATGACAGGACTTACTAAAGGCAGTGGAAAGTGAAAACTGGCAAGAGGTGACCAAAAATGAAAGAAAACAGAACAAAAACTATTAAAAAGCAGTTCAGGAACTGAGAAAGCCCAGTAGTCTGGCAGTGCGCCAGTATTTTGTGGCAGGACAAAGAGCCTTTGCACCCTGAGGAGATCAGGATATTCAGTCCTTAGAAAGATAAACGTGATAACACAGTAATTTATTCTCCTTATTCTCTAATACAGGAGGAAACTTTGTAATATGGAATTTTAATGCTTAAAATGGAAAAGGTTTTTTGCACAAAGGTCACCCTGGCTCTCTGCTGCAAGGATTCTGGATAGATGAGGTTTCGTGTGTTGTAATTTCACCTCCCAGGAGTACTTGCAAACTCAAGCTTGTCACAAACTGAGGACAAAACTTCCAGATACAGAACTTGTTTCTTGTCTACCTCTCTAAAAACTAAAGAATAAAATTCAACCAATATTTGGTTACTGAAATGCCATACGATATTTTGTTAGAACAACTTACACATGAATTGAAGCATCAAAAGACCTCATAAACCATTGTTCTGAATTCATCTCCTGAGTACACATAAGCATTTCTGCTGCACAGGGGTAGAATACTTGTCTCAAGGAAAAGCACTTGTACAGTTGTTTGAGTTGCAAGCTGAACTAGCCATTTGTTTCATGGAATGTCGTTTTTACTTGCAAGAATGACTGACAAACCATAGTTATCCAAACTTGAGTATTTAGCAGACATCTGCTTGAAAATGAAGGAAGTGAACCTGTCACTTCAAGGAAAACAAGTGCTAGTATTTGATACCAGTGATGAAATTCAAGCTTTCAGGTGAAAATTAGAATTTTGGAAAACTTGTATCCATCGCTGTGAGCTTGGCTTCTCATTGCTTAAAGACTTTTCTGATGAGATCAGTGCTGATATTAATGAATGTGATTTTTTTCACATCGTAAAATGAAATGTGTCAACGGTTGGAAGATCTGCATAACTCAGTGACCCGTTATTTTCCAGCCTACTGCATGATGCCACAAAACCATGCAGGGCGAAAGATGCATCCAGAATGTAAGACAGACCAATGGATTTTAATGTGACAGAATACAAAACATTTATTAACGTGGTTTTAGGTTCCACATTGCAACTAATCTTTCAGAGACTACCATTTATCAAATTTGGTATACTATCAAAGAATATTTGCGAAGAATGTTAAAATATGCCTCCATTTTCCAAAAACATATCTGTGTGAGGCTGGCTTTTCTTCATCTGCTGTAACCAAAACTATATATCACAACAGATCAAATGCAAAAGCAGATCAGAGACTGCAGCTGTTTTCTCTTAAACCAAATATGAAAGAGATTTCAAAAATATAAAATGTCACTCTTCTCATTAAACTTGTTTGGGGAAATATAAGGATTTTTCCATTTAAAAATAAGTTTTTCATGTTAATTTATAATGAGTTTATTTCTTATTAATAAATATTTTTAAAATGTCTTCAGTTTTGGGGCCAGCCCGGTGGTGTAGCGGTTAAGTGCGCACGTTCCGCTTCGGCAGCCAGGGCTTCACCAGTTCGGATCCCAGGTATGGACGTGGCACCACTTGGCAAAAGCCATGCTGTGGTAGGCATCCCATGTATAAAGTAAAGGAAGATGGGCACGGATGTTAGCTCAGGGCCAGTCTTCCTCAGCAAAAGAGGAGGATTGGCAATAGTTAGCTCAGGGCTAATCTTCCTCAAAAAAAGTCTTCAGTTTTAATTTATAATACCATAAATATTGATAGATATAATCCACATGAACAAAAGCTTTTTGTGCTCCTCAATATTGCTGAAGAGTTTAAAGGGATTCTAAGACCAGAAAGGTTGAGAACTGCTAATCTAGTGCCTTGAAAATCATCTTAAGAAACTTAGCCTTTATTCCGAGGACAAGAGGAAAAGAAGCACTGCAGAGCTGTAAGTCGGGGAGTGGCGTGGCCAGATGTGTGCTCTAAAACGATGGCTCCTGTGGGTAGACGTTTGGATGTGAAGAAGACGTGATCAAAAGTAGGAAAACAAAAGAGGAGGCAACAGATGGTCAGGACCTGGGTGAGGGCTGTGGTCACAAGATGGACGGAAGACGGAAGTGAAAACCATTTAGGTCACCAAATGCCTGGAACTTGGTGAGTAGTGAGGCCTCCAGCTGAGCTCACAAAGCTTTCGATTTAAGGGGAAATGTTGACGCCGGTTCTGGACATGCTGCACTGCGGGCCATGCGAAGATGGCCTGTGTACTCATTTGGCTCTGAAACTCCAGAGAAAGGCCTAGGCCAGATATCTGCTTTGCGATCATCCAACGTATGAGTCGTAATTAAAACCTAAGGGGCAAACCTAACAAAGGAGAAATGTAGATTTAGAAGACATGAGGGTCAAGAATAGGACACTGGGGAAGACCATCATTTAAGAGACAGATGAAGGACAAGAAGGTCACAGAGGAATGTAAGAAACGTTGACTAGAGAAGTCAGCTGAAGAATCAGGTGACTGTGCTCCATGGGAGCCCGAGGAGAGAGGAAATCAAGAGGCATCGGTACAGCTGAGAAGCCAAGCAAAGTAAAAGCCACAAACTATCTACTGATCTCTCAGCGTAGAGGGCGTAGTGACCTTAACAAGAGTGTTTTCAATAAATTAGATAGAGGAAGGAGGGAAATCACATTGCCTGGGGAGTATTTATAATCAGAGAGCCTTAATTATGTTTATAGGAAAGAGCCAAAGAGTGAGGGGGGTTGAAAGATGCAGGCAGAAGTATGGGTCAGACTCAAGCCCTGCCTCAGAGGTCGGGGAGGTCGTGACAGTTCCCCAGGCCTCTGCCACTAGGGGTGCTCTGGGCGGAGCGCCAGCCTTCGCCAGTTGAATTATACATTGAACCGAAGCTCCTACCAGCAGCTCAGAACTGCCACTTACAGTGGAGACCGGATCTGAAGAGGGTTTTCAGCCCAGAGACCAGAGAATCCCAGCCCAGCCTTTCCTCCAGGGCCTACAGAAAGATACAGCCTTGCCTAAAAGAGTGTGTGTTCCCATCTGTTACCTGCAAGAAATCCAATGAGAGCTTTCCAGCCCTTTCCAGGCCAGAGGAGCAGAAAAGGTCAGACCCTGGAAACCCAGTTTTAGAAAGTACCCATGCCTGATGTAAAGGAATTGAGAAAGAATCCAAATCCTCAAAGATGTTCTTCATAACCTTATTTATAATACTGGCAATTTTCTAAGTAACTAAATGCCCCACAGAGAACTGGGTGGCATGAACCATGTACACATCTGTTTAATGTTGAAATAAAATGCGGCCATTGAAAAAGAGGGTTGTAGAGACTACATGGCGACAGGGAAAGGCCTATGGTAAGATGTTAACTAAAAAAAATTTAGCCACAAATTTTAGTGTACAATCTGATGACAACTGTGCAACAACAGTCATGTGAGAGTGACTAGAAAAGAGATCATGGATGTCACTGCGCCAGAGTGTCGCTATCATAGGGGTGGAGTGTGGAGGTTTGTCCTCTGTCTTGTAAATTTCTAGTAATTTAAAAATATATTTTATAATTTTTTAATTGAAAAGAAAAAAGTTATTTTTGGCTTTCCTGGCAAGTGGTGACGCCTAGGAGCAGCCTCCCTTCCAACAGTCCCCTCTGTTCCACGTGCAGGGCAAGTCTGGGAGCATTTCTTTTGCAGGACTGTCCACGCCGCTGTTCCTCTCTGCCCGTGCTGGCCCATCCTGTGAGAATAGCTTCGGAACAGCCCCTCCCCTCAATTCACCAGAGGAACCTGTTTTTTTCAGCACAGCCTCTTGTTTAAGTTAAAATTCATAATGCAGAAGATAAATTATAGCACAAAAGCTCAAACATCTCCACTTCTGACATTTGTGCTTCTCATTAGTTTCTGCTCAGTGTTACATTCCATCTCCTCTGTTTCACTTGGAAAAAAAAATACATAAATGTAAATACATTTATATACATCCAGATTTCCATTTGAGTATTCAGAAGCAGATGTATAGTTTCAGTGTCTGCCCTGAGCGTGTGACCGGTCCTCAAATGCCACGTTTTATACCCCATTATATTGTATTTTATTCCTACAGCTCTGTAAAAGCTGGTCTGCTCAAAGAAGGCCCAATTAAAAACAAAATCTTCAAAGTAATGAGCATTTTATCTTCAAATATCAGTTCCGTCACAGTTGTAAGAGTGATCACCACCACCATTGAGCCCGCTACATCCAAGCACTGTGTGAGACGCCTGGCGGATGCTGTCTCCTCCTTTTCAGCCGGGCAGACCTGGGCTCCAGGAGGGACAGTGCCCTGCTGAGGGCCCAGTGCAAGGACACGGCAGAGCTGGGATTTCATCCTGAGTCTCCCACTCTGGAGCTCACCCGCTTTCCCCTCTGCATCCCAGGCTGTCGTCATGCCTTAGTTTCCATACAGAATTTAACAGTCCAAGCAAAATAATTTGAACTAATTGGAACATTAGACTTTGCGTTTTCTTTTAAATGACACGGACATCTCATTTTTTCTCATCTGACATTTTTACCAAGACAGTTTGCCCCTATGGCTTACCCCTTCCTATGAAAGCCGCCAATGTTCTTTGTATTTCAGGGGTAACCTGCCCACCTCTGATTCCCTCTAACACCCAGGACAGATGCCCTGGTAGCTCCACTGAGGAGGTCATTTGACCCCTCTTCCTCGTGTGTCTGAGGTGAGCCTTGAGGTGCCTGAGACTGATAAGGTGTTTGAGAGCAGACTTTTCTTTCTTGTGTTCTTAGTCTGTTCTGTTGGTGTTGAAATGCCGGTGGTCCTTCTTCCCAGACACCTCTAGTGGAAATTTACCACGTAGCATAAATTACTCATGTTTATTGATAGATTCGTTTCCAGCAAGCGGTCAATTAACTTGTGACACTTCAGTATATAGGTTTTGGAGTGGGTGAAATCATCTGCTTATTAACTGTCACTCTATTGTAGAGGAATCTCCAAGTCCTGCCAGCATTACCTTCTCCGTAGTTCACACGTCACTCCCCTTCTCAGCATCCTTTTGCCCCCTTGTCCAGCTCAAAATCTCATACCCTCCTACCTGGATGACTGGGGCAGTTGGTCTCCCTCCCTGCCTCCAGGCCCCAGGGAACCACAGTTTGACCGTTCACTTCGCTGCCCAGCTTACAGCCCACTAGTGGCTCCCCTCAGCTGGTGAATCCGGCATTCCCGGTCCTTTGTGCCTGCCCCGTGTCGCCTCCTGCCTGCCCACTACATGACCCTGTCTGCTCGGAGCTCCCCCAGAGATTTCCTGCCCCTTGCCCCTGTGAGCTTGTCCATGCTCTGTCCTGACCCTGCTGGTTGTTCTCTGGCTCAGCCTTTACCTGGCTGACTTTCTTCCTCCTCCAAGACGGCTCAGGTGTCACCTCCTCCAAGAAACTATCTCTGATGGCCCTGTCGCGTCCAGGCCAGCCACCTCCTCCTGGGGTCTCCACGGCAGCTCCCTGTGATTACCTTCCTCTTAAGCTTCATCATACTTGACTCTCAGCATTCATTTCTCTGGCCTTTGCACTAGCCTGTGCTCCTGGCAGGGCCAGAACTGAGTAAAACTGCCCTTCTGGCCACCCAGAGAAAGAGAAAAGTAACAGAGAAAAAGAGAGGAATCTCTAGAGTGAGGGAAGAGCGCCTCAGAGCAAAAGCTCTGGAGGAGTGAGTGGAGGCCGTGCTCATGGCTCCAGGAGGGGTGAAGACAGCTACTGCTGTTAACCTCAGCTTATCCAGGAGAGCTCGCCCTTGCCGTCTTCCCACAGAGCAAGAAGAGACCGTCTGCCGTGGCTGTCCCACCACACCCTAACCCCGTTGTTAACACGGCCCTGTTAACACATTGTAACACCATCCGAGAGGGCCGATTTGTTGAAATTCACATCTGAGTCCTCCAGAGGACGTTCCCTGTCTTCTCTCAGTGGTGGGAATGTTTTCACTGGAAAGGACAAATAAATCAGAGGCTTCGGAGGGATGGTGAGGAATGGGACGCCTCATCAATCCTTCTGCTTCCCTCTTCCTCTGGCCCGAGTGCTAGGGACAGGCAAGGGACACACACAGCCCCCTAGCCCAGCAAAACACAGAAGGTGGAGTGTTTGTGCTCAGGTTGCCCGAATATGCAGCCTTGCAGGACTCTTGGCTTCGGACGGTTCCTTTTAGTTTTCCGTGTGGCTGTCGTGCAGATGAACTACAGGCCTCCCCTCTGTGCGCCCGCAGTTGACACGCTCCACAGGCACCGCCATCCCAAGGAGGGTTCCTTCCAGAGGCTCCTGGCCCGTGCAGACTGCGCCTCACAGATGCCGAGTCGAGGGTCGGCTCTACCGAAGAGTGTGGGGCAGGCTTTAATGGGGCCCCGGGTGTCACGGCGGGGCGTACTCTAGCACCTTGAGGGTTGGTTTGTCAGTGATGCGCGGGAGCAGGTGGTTTAGACAGTCCGTGAGGTCACTAATCACAGTGGGCAGTGAACCCCGAAGCTTCAGGCGTGCAGGCCTCCCTAAGACCTTCTGGTCCTTTCTAGCCCCAGGCCCTGGTGTCTGTGTCTGTCATGGCCAGGTGTCAGCAGTAAGGCCTCTGGGAGGGGGTGTCTCTGATTGTCCTTCACAGCCCTGTGACCTTCATAGAGGGCTCTGCACAGTCACAGCATGGCCAACAAAGGTATCCTCATTGTCCTTCCACACAGTGACGTCACCAAGACCCTTATTCCAAGATGGATCCTGTGAAAATAAAGGAGCACACACGCATACACATACATATGTACACAAATATAGTTGCATCTATTTATATGAGATGCACTTTCTTATCAGAAACAAGTAATTTATATATTAACAGAATGATTAACTTCCAGCTAAGAATTCTAACAATTTAGTACCACTATTTAGAAGCAGACTAAATTTGTCAAGTAACTGAAAGTGAGGTTTTTCAGAAATTATTAGCTAATTTTTTCAATATAGAATTTATAGTCACAATTAGTATATCATAATGATGTTTCCAGGATAAAATACCAGCAGCTCAACTTTTCTGGCCACAAATGTACCACATATATCAGTTTATTTTTGGAGATCTGAAGAATTAGCTACTGTAAATAAAGTCCCCAAGAAGATTTCTCCGGGAAAGAGGTGAACTTACAGTAATATGGGTGATATATTATTAATTAATAACTGTGACCAGCCAGTGCTCAATTAAAAGGACAATGGATGAGCAGGCCGTATAGAAAGGCTGTGCTGAATTTCAATCTTACCGGCACTGAGATCTGCCGAGCGACTAAAGGCTGTCTCTGAGGCCCTTTGCAGGAGGCCTCTGGGCTGGAGACGTCACCGGCTGCTCCTTGGTCTGGGAGCGTTTGCTAAGCACCGACCGCATGTCTTGGGAGCAATCCTCCTTTGGTTGCCAGTAACGGAAACCAGCTTCAAAATAGCTTAAGGAGAAAGAAGACTTTCCTCGAGGGCCACCAGGGTCCCCCAGACCCAAGGACAGCATGAGCCGATGGGTCAGGGAGTGCTTCACATGGGACTCAGACAGGCTCAGGCTGGCCTCTGTGTCTCTGTTGAGAGGAGGGAATCTGATTGGCATGTGTGGTCCAAAGGACAGGCACAGGGAGTGTAGACACGACTGCAGGTGTCATGATACGGTAAGCAGGTTTCTTTGATGGGCCGTGTACAGTGTGGAGGCCACATGAGAAGGGTGCCTAGAAGTGGAGATAAGAAGACCCGCCCAAGGAGGGGCCAGTTGAGCTGAGTCACCCAGGATCCGCCGGTCTTCTCCAGATAGGTCAGTGAGAAAGAACATCCCAGGCGTGGGCCCATGGGAGTGGGCAGTGTTGTGGGCTGGCCCATGGCATGTGAGGACAGTGGAGTGAGAGGCCAGATGAGGAAGCAGTCCCAGAAATGACAAGGTTACTCTGAAGGTGGTAGGAAAGGGGTGTGGAAGGATTTGGATCCGGATGGCATCTGTGTGTGCAGAGGATCTGACCCCCTGAGGTCTATCTGCTTTGGGAAGTGCCAGCTTTCCCCCTCCAGTCCACCCATCCTTCCAGGGTAGAAGTGACCGGAGGCCCTGGGAGCGGCTTCCACACGGGGCCACAGAGCAGGACTCCCCCTGCCGGCAGGAGCCAGAGCTATGGAGAAGCCCCGTAATAGCATTACTCTCGGCCTTTCTCCTTCCTGTTGCTCATTTATTTGCCTTTAAGCACAGTTATTTTATTTTCAGAGTAATAATTTGGAGTTAATTGGTCTTCTACCTTAAACTACCACCTTTCCCGTGTAATGATTGTGAAGTAGTTCCTAAAGCCTTCCTAACGTGGCGCTTCCCTGAACGCACTCCAGAGTGGAATGGGACCTAACTAGCCATGTGAAATTGTTCTGTTTTACTGAGCTACTCCTGGGAAGAGTAGTTGTCACACAGCCTCCACTTGCTCTCACTTGGACTGGAATGATAAGGGGAGAACGTGGGGGCCTTCCCCATGAGTAACCCACCAGAGCCCCCCAACACTGCCTTTTCTCTCTCTTCTCTCTCCAGGTCACGCAATATTTAAACTCACGTATCTAAGCAATCACGACTATAAACACCTCTACTTTGAATCTGACGCTGCTACCGTCAATGAAATCGTGCTCAAGGTGAGTGCTCCTTCTGGGCCCAGGTATAGGGGTGCAGAGCTGGCCGCAGCCCCCGCGTCTCCTGGCACTGGACAAGGTCCCGGGCCGGGTTTGCAGAGGCGGAACTTGCAAAATGTTTGTAGAAATATTGCATGCTGCCTCGCGGTCACTTGGCTGTGAGCACCTGTGCCCTGAGCCCCCTGCAGGTCAGCGGCTCTGCAGCCATTTCAGCCAAGCAGGCCTGCCCCCACCCTCCTCCCAGCCCATTAGTAATTCTGGTTCTTCTGTATTTATTTATCCTTTTCTGCACCATTTATTTCCTTCCATCCTTTGTCAGGAGCTCCTTGAGGCTCCTGGAACAGACTCTGAGGAAATTATTGTTATCATTTGAAGATACATGAGGTAATATACTCAAGATAATTTTAGCAGCCTGTTCTAATATGCCCCACTTTATGGTAGAATTGTGTGTTACCATATCTCCGCAGTGCTCACTGAGCACCTCTGGGTGCCAGGCTGGTCCTGCAGCCACAGACCCAGCCCCTCCCCTCAGAGAGCTTTTTCCCTGGCAGAGGAGACAGACAGTGAACATGAAAATTAGAAAGAGATTGTTAAACGGTCACCAAGGCGCCATGCGGGTGTGTAAAGGGTAAAATGATTTGGTGTGGGGAGGCAGGGAGAGCTGAACCCTGAAAGATGGATGAAAAAGCACAGATTTTACCAGAGGAGAGAGAAAAGGCATTTCAGACAGGGAGCAGCCTGTGAAGGGGCAGAGAGACAGGGCAAGCACAGTGGGGCCACACGGCTGCCCGCAGGCCCGAGTGGCTGGAGCAGAGTGAGGCTGGAGGGGCCAGGCCCCACAGACCCTCGCAGAGTGGAGCTGGGCCTTGGAGAGCTCCCCTGGGGTCTTGTTGGTTCGGGAGGTCTGGGGTAGGGCCTAGATGGTGCATTTCTAAGAAGCTCCCGGGTGCTGCCCAGGCTGCTGGTCTGTGCACCACACTCCAGTAGCCCTGGACTCATGGTTTTCAGACCTCCAAATGGAGAATCCTTTCTTCAAGCCAAATCTTATGTAGACTGATGAGATAGGAAAACAGCTACTTTGGCAGACCTGGGCTTAGAGCCAGAGGGGCACTCCCCACCCCTAGTTGTGTGACTCTGGCTCGTCACATCAGCTCTCGGGGCCTCAGTTTCTCTGCCTGTAAAGTGGGATCATGGTAGCAACACTGCCCCACCCCAGCAGAGGGCTGTTAGAGCACAAATCAAGTGAGAGATGGTAAACCTGCTAGATTATTATTCGTGCTCTTCTTCAGAGTAGAAGGCATCAAGTAATAATAATAAAAGTAGCTGAGCTGCACTTTGGGATTGCAGAGCGCACGACCTTGGCTAGGCCCTTTGCACCCATTTCATTGAATCTTCACAACTCTCTGAGGTAGTGACATAAAATTGTTCCCATTTCCTAGATGAGGACTGAGACTCAGAAAAAAAGTAACTTATCTAGGACCATGACTGGCAGAACTAGACCTTGACCCCAGATTCCAGAACCCATGCTCCTAACCCTTCAGATGTGTGTAGCCTTAAGGAGTTGAATGGGAGGTTTCAGCAAAATGGAAGTGTTTTACAGAAATATTTTGAGGCAAATTCGTCATGGCTGCAAAGATTTTCAAAAGTAGTAGGTGAGAATGAAAGGATAAAGCTTCTGGGAGACAGTTTGGAGCCGAGGCAGGGTAGCCTGGTCAGTTGGGTGGAAGGGAGATCAGAGTCCCTGTGGCCCAGGCAGTGGGGACAGAGTGCCTGCCTGGAGTGCTTGAAACCAGCAAGCTGAGAGTTACTTGTCAGGTTGTCACGAGACAGCGCGCGGAACCTGTGCAGAGGTTTGGGACTAGGTAAAGAAATATTCCATTCCCCCGTCAGGGGCTGGGCTTTTTTTTATAGCCAGCATTAAAATATTCAAGACTTGAGAAGGATTCTAGTAAAATTATAATCCTGTGTTTGACATCAAAATAATTTTCACAACAGCAGATTGATGACAGAAACACAGGTTTATGACTTCAGTATGAGACTGTGGAAGAGCAAGTGCAGAGAAATCATTTTACAAGACCAAATGCTCTCTCGAAGCAGGTGCTTTTCTGCAAAATCCCTCAGGCCTTTCACCTCCCCTAAAATGTCTGTTTTCATATCAAAATGTTTGTAGAAATATTGCATGCTGTGCAAGACTCCAGGAGAGTCACACTGTACCCAGGACTGATTTACTTAGAGAGCTAATGACCATGATCCTGATGGAAGATTAAATTTCACTTCTCCTATCTCTGATTTTTATAGCAGTTTAAACACTTAGCCTTGTCTGCCGTTCCCACCGTGTCTTTGTGAGCTTTGCACCAACACCCAGTGGTGGTGGCCCCGGCCCTGTGTCCGGGAACTTGGCAGAAATGTTTCCTTTGGAGCCTCCTCAGGGGTCAGAGTTAGACTCAAGTAATCACGTGGTGGTGCTGGAATTCAGGAGTTGTGTGTAAAATGAAAGCTTTGGACTGAAACGGAAGGGAGGAAACAAGGGCCACAAAGTCAAAGAAACTATGAGGAACAGGCAACGCTCCATCAAGTTATTTCATCTCAGCGTCTTTCCCCCACGTGGAAATAGTAATGGCTCCCGTTTATTGAGCACCGACTGCATGCAGGCCACTTTATGTACATTATCTCTCATCTGGTCTTCACCACTGCCCTGCAGAGTGTAGACATTATTATCCCCATTTTGTAGATGAAGAGATCGAGGCCCAAGGCCACAGAGCGCGTGAGGGCAGAGCCTCAACTGGAACCGAGCCCTGAGGAATTCCAGACCTACCCCTCCCACCCCAGAAGTCGTTGAGCTAAGCCGTGTGTGGTCCCTAATTCTGCAGGCTCTACGATGACTCTCGGAGGAATCATTGGTCTCTTCAATCGAGTTCTTCTCGTGATCGAGTGATGGAGGCTGTAGCTTTATTGACCATGAAAACTCCCTATATTTTTATGCCTTAAGCTGTAAAATGCATTGAAAGTGAAACCTCTATAGTGCATAAAATTGTGCAAGTTTTAAGCCATAGCATATTAACCAGCTAATGGCAGACCAAAGGGCGTTTTTACCTTTTGATTATTACGTTAATCTTCCATTAAAATTATCTATGTGATTATCACAAAGGACTGAAGATAATAAATTTAGGGAATAGTTGGCTTGTTAAGGATCATTTTAAAATGCTTTTGTCAAGTTATATGTGCCAAAAATATACTGAAAACACTGGGTTGGCTGAGTGTGCAAACACTGTAATCCAGAGATCGCTCTTGCTAAGAACAGTGAGACCGCCTATTTCCCTGCAGTGTCTGTGCTGTCCCAAATCGTCAGTGGCCCACGGTCTCATGATTTATTGCTCTCAGCTGGTCACTTGGCGAGGCAGTGGGCCGAGCATGTCAGGCCTTCTGTCCTCACACACCATCCTCTCACGCCTGCTGCCGGTAACCATCAGAGCAGAAAGTTCGGAGGGACACGGCGTTGGGGCCTCGGCACCCTGGCAGGCGCTGTCCCGGCTGCCACCCCGTGCCTCGGGCTCTTTCTCAGTTAGCAGAGGCCTCCCCACTCCTCCGGGCGCAGCACATGGCCCACAGAGTAGAATCGGCAGAGGTGGTGGCTGGTTTCACTCGCCAAAAATGCTGGGGTTTCTAGTCATAACTTTTAGATATTTGAGAGTAAAGAGAGATGGTGTTTGTTCACAAAAAGCCCAGGCAGAGGGTGGCTGGGGGTGGGGGAGGGGTGGTGTCTCAGGAGGTGAGGAGCTGGGTGCTTCTGAGGAGGCCGGGGGCCTGGAGAGCTGGAAGGTGTGTTACCCAAGGCCCTGGCCCAGACACTTAGTAGCTTTGTGACCTTGAGTAAACGACATTACCATTCTGGTCCTCGGTTTTCTCGTCTGTGCAGTGGGGATGATAGTGGCACCCATCTCATGAGGCTCTCGTGAAGGTTTAGTGGGTTCATCCTTGGAGAGCACGTCAGCGCTGCTGCTGCTGCCTGGGCTCGTCCTTGGGCCCCCCAGCCTCCCCTCGACTGGACACCCCTTCGCTGTGGTCTGCTGCCATGCCTCAGTGCCTGCTGCTTCTCCCCTGCCCCTTGTACACCCCAAACTCCTACTAACTCTCAAACTCAGCATGTTCAGGCCCTCCACTGGCCTCCCTGCCCCACACCACCCTGATAGTTACCCGTTCCTTTGTGCGTCTGCTGTATCCATTGTCACACTTGTCACACTGTTGGACACTCACTAGGCTGTGAGCTTCTCAGCACAGGAACCAAGTCTTACTTTTTCCTTGTCCCTTGAACCAAGCAGGGGGCCAGGCTCAGACATGGCAGGTGCTCAGTAAAAGGTACTGGTGACAATGACTATACATGCAGCTGCCACCCAGCACGTGGCAGGTCCACACATGGGGATGTGACAAGACCCCAAGAGACTTACGTGGGAGCAGCGGCATGCAGGGCGAGCTCCTCGTCTGTGTGGTGACCTGCAAGGCAGCCAGGCTGCATACTTCCCACGGGGCTGTCATGGCTCCTCTCCCAGCTTTGACCCTGACCTCTGGGTGATCCTGGTCAGCTCGGCCCTCTTCCCTAGGCCTCATTTTTTATCACGTGAGCCTGGCAGGTAGGGTGCTTGTAAGCGGTAAGTGAAAGACCATAGTTGGCAGCTCTGGGCCTGCTGGTGGCAGGCTGAATCTAGAGCCTCGTTTTGGCTTGTTTTTCATCCTTGTGATGTTCTCGTCTTTCAGATGAGAACGTGGGGCTGAGGGAAGTTATGTGTGAGCCCGAGGCTCAGCAGGTGAGGAGCAGAACCAGGAAGCCCGGTGCACAGCCTCCTGGGAGGCAGCATGCGCTGAGGAGGGAAGGCAGGCTCTGGAATCAAAAAAGCCCCACCACTGATGACTCCGAGACCCAGACGGGCTGCTTGTCTTCTCTAGGCCTCTATCTTCTGTCGTAAAGTGGGCTTCGGTCCCCGCCGGCCAGGTCACCGTGATGACTCGACTTCGTGTAAGGAGGGCACTGGCCCTGCGGGCCCCCAGCTGCAGGCTGGCCCTTCCTTCCCTTGCCCGGGCGGGCAGAGTGGCTGGGAGTGACTGGGCTGTGTCCTCTTGCTCCCTAGGTTAACTACATCCTGGAATCCCGAGCAAGCACTGCCCGCGCGGACTATTTTGCTCAAAAACAAAGAAAACTGAATAGACGTACAAGCTTCAGCTTCCAGAAGGAGAAGAAGTCCGGGCAGCAATGACACTGGCCTCCAGCCTCAATCTGTTGCCGTAGCTCAGAGCCTGCCTGCCAGGGCCAGGTGGCCCTCGAGCCCACCCTGTGCCCTGCAGTCCTCCAGGGGAGGCCAGCCCCGGCTCACAGCACAGGGCTGGTGGGCTCTTGGGGAAGGGGAGCACCCCTAGAACGGAGCTGGGGACATTTCCACGGGACCGGAGCCTGGGCGGCAGTGGCTTAGATTAGCAGTGCCCGGGGGGCCAGATGACAGCAGAGGAGCCCGTGCTGCCCCGCCCTCTTCACTGCCCGAGGATGTACATAGCCGTGCCAGCCGTCTCCCTGCTACTTGATCAAATTTCTTAAAACAAATGAAGAACAAAAATGTACATTTCTTTTTTTCCTTTTAATAAACAGGTGTACTCTTTATCATGGTTGGTATGATGGACCATTCTTTGGGGCAGAGGATTGATTATGTTATTCTCTTTAAAATCTGTTCCCATATTGAACAGGCAGATTGGAAAAGCTATGGCTCGATTTCTCAGAAGAAATGTTTAGGGCTTAGTCAATAGTCTTAACTATACCATTTGTTTAAATGAGTGCATTGCTTTGAGGATAGTATCCTACTAAAGTTAGGAAGGGGCACCTAATGATGTGTGTCTGAGGCTGCCATCTTCCCCTTCAGGAGCCTTCTCTCCTGGGCACATCCCAGTGCCTCTGATTTCAGAGACGCAGGACTGTGCGAAGGCGTGGGCGCTGGGAGGCTGGGGCGGCGGCTGGTCTTCCAGTCACACTGAGCTCGGGGCTGGAAGGGGGCTTTTCCATTTCTTAAATAGCCAGTGTGTGTCTCAGCTAGCAAGTAGACCTGCATGTGGATTTTCCCTGGAGTCGGAAGAGTCTCGGCTCCCTTCTTCCTCTCCTCGCAGTGCCTGCCGCTCTTCACTGTATCAGGGAGCACAGTGAGCAGAGACAGGGGCGGGGGCACAGGGAGCCTGCGCCACGGGGTCCCCTTCCTGCGAGGGAGGGCAAGGGATCAGGCGTCCCCTGACACCACACCTCTGGCTACACCAGATGCCTCTGCGGTCCTCGCCAGCCCCTCCAGTGTCCCTGCCAGGGTGACGTCCTTTCACGCTGTCCCTGGCCAGGGTCGAGGACCGGGTGTCTCACTGAGGACCTGCATTTCAAACAGTTTTTTAAATTGTCGTACAGGAAGAGATGTGAGGAAAACAGCATCTCAGAGCCGAGTGGGTTTCTTTGCACAGGGGTCATTTTAATGAACTCCTCTCATTCTGATCCTTGTTCAGCCAACAGAAGCATCCTTTTCTAATGTCTTCCATTCCTACCCACCCCAGAAACAAAAGAAATATTATTTGTAGCTTGCTATCTGTATTTGAATTTTTAGCAATTTTATATTTAGATATCTTTGAAAAATGTAAATGACTAATTTGGTCATTAAATCTTGTGACATATTCAATATTAAAATAAAAGTCATATAAATACTTTGGTTTGCATATTGCTTTGAATTCTTGAAGTCTTGAATCCATTATCCTGAAGACATTGACTCTAGGTGAATCACTCTGGGTGGTGACAGTTGCTGGCAGTTGACATGGTACCAAATGTCTCTAAAATGCACCGTGGGCCTCCCTAAATGCTGAGCAAGACAGGATGAGCCTCTGCACTCAAGGGTGACATTGAAACCATCACCTCCTCCACTCACAAAATCAGCACCGTTCTCATGTTGTGGAATAGAGCACACGTGGTTTATGTAAAACCCGTGTCCACTGGAAGGAGTAATTTACGGAGAACACTGTGACCACCGCCCAGGTCAATCAAAGATCCAGACGATTTAAATCAGGTTTTCTCAGCCCCTTTCACACCGTGCTTGTGGATTTTAAGATAAGACCGTGAGCTCCTCAGGGACAGGCTTGACCTAGTGGGAGCTCAGCGCCCCCAGGTAAACCGAAGCGCCCCTGCGGCCGCCCTGCCGGTGCAGCAGCATCTCCTGCCCTGGCTCCAGGGGCCCCACCCGGCGGGTATCAGCTCACGACTGGGACTTCGCCAAGTGTGGGTGGCCTGACAGCCTGGGTGCTGGGCCCTGGAGCCTGCTGGGTGCCAGGCAGGCTGTGCGTGGCCCTTTATAAATGCGCATGAGCCCGTGTCACTCCCGCAGCGCCTCTGGCAGGTCCTGTCGTCACCTCTGTTCCAGACCTGAGGACTCAGGCTGGGAAGGGTCTCTCTCACCTTTTGTCCAGGACACCGTGACTGACACCGCAGCTCGCTCCTACCCGCTGGGCTCTGCCCGCCTCAGCCAGCGGCCTTGTGGCCCTGTGCCAAGCACTGCCTCCTTGGGGCCCCAGTTTCCTCATCTGTAAATGAAGGTGCTGGATTAGGTGACCTCTGCAGACCTTTCTAGAAAATGTCTTAAATGTCTCAGAATCACAGTCTGCCTTCCAATGGTTTCTTTTTGCCAAAACTTGCAGCAGCTTCTCTGCTTCTGAATGAGAATTCTGGGAGTAGAGAAACACTGTGAGGTCATTTACTCCACCCTCCTGTCTTGGGGCAGTAAGTCCAAGTTCCTTCCCAGAGTCTTTGAGCCTCTGCTTACATACCTCTAGCAACGGGGCACTCACTACCGTTCAGGTCAGTGCTTTTCCTTGTTGACCAACTTGGTCACCCTTGGCTGACCTTCAGTAACAGCCTGCCAAAACTTTCTCAACACTGTGCCACTGGCCTCTGCATGTTGGACCCCTCTTCCCACTCTGAGCAGCAGCTGCCTCCTAACACTCTTCCTACCTGGGCCCGTAGGCCCAGTGTCACTGCTGCCCTGGAAGGCCCATCAGCTGTTGGGAGACCACACTGACATTCCTCTGAGTCTTCTCCTCTTGGGTTAAAAAGCTGGAAGGTGATCCCCACCCTTGTCACCTCCCTGAAACCCTGCCAGCTGCTGCTTTGGGTTCCCTCTCCGCAGGGCAGGGACTGCAAAGCAGCGGGGCAGAGAGGGCAGCGAGACCCCACAACGCCGAGATGCTTACAGTCTGGTGAGGCAGGAGGGGGGCAGGTGACCCCCAGGCCACACCACAGGGAATGCCATGGAGGCGCTGTGGGGACAAACATGGACCTGGAAGGCGCCAGGCAGAGGAGCCGGGAGGCCGGGGAGAGCAGCCGGGGCAGACGCTGGAGGCCAGAGGTGTGGCGCCACAGCCCTGCAAGGCCGGGGCCCTCATCAGCCCCGTTGGAGCGGGACACTTGCAGCTTCCTGTACCCTGCACAGTGTGACCTTCCCCTCTTGGAGCTCGAGGACACCTGTGATGAGGTGACACATGGAGCCGAGGACGAGGACAGAGGATGGGGCGGGTTGGGGCTGCGGCCCCCCTCCACACTCACCCCAGGAGGGAGCCGCCGTGGTTTCTCCGCGCCCCAGGCACAGCATCGGCAGCTTTTGTTTCCCAGTGGGGTGAGCCTGGAGGCCGCAGTGTGGGCTGAAGAGGGAGTCCCGAGGCTGGAGGAGCCTGAGGCTGGAGGAGAAGGGGCTTGTGCCTCTGTCCGAGCCAGCCCTGCCCAGCCACCCGCGCCCTGCACCCCAGTGCCCACATCGGTGTGAGGCCCAAGGGGCCACCAGGCCCTCCGTGGGGGTAGCCCTGGCAGGACCGGCTGCCCAGCTCCTGGCCCGGCTCCTGCCAACTGACTCTTGCTGTGCTGCCCCGGGGTGCTCTCCTTCTCCCAGCAGTGAGGGAGAACGGGAAGCAGAAGGGAAGGGAAAGTGGGGGCTCCCCCCCAGCTTGAACTCAGAGGCCCAGGGTGCGGACTGGGGCCCAAATCCCGGCTCCCCATGCCCTGGGCTGTGAGCTCAAGCACGGCACATTGTGCTCCTGCCTCTGAACTGGGGATAAGCAACGGGCTCCATCCCAGAGCTCCCCACAGGGATCAGTCTGTCCGAGGGGGGCTAGGCCCCCCCGGGGCCTGGGGCCCTGGAGTGCCCATCTGCATACCCCTGAAATCATGTCGTGGATGACCACAGGCAAACATAAGCTAAGTCAACTCTCCATTCTTCTATCCGTGCCTGCCCTCTGCCTCTGATGAAGCTCTCAGCTAAGGTTAGTTACTATTTTATTAACTATTTTCTTGGTCCATCCTCACACCCACCTAATCCTCATTCTACAGATGAGGAAACTGAGGCAGAGAAGCACAGTCCCTCATCTGAGGCCATGCAGTTGGGAAGCGGGAGGGTTGGCTCTCTGGCCTCCCCCGCACCGCCCCGCCAAGCTGTCCCCAGCCTCGCTGGGCCTCCGTCTTGGCCGATGGGGCCCAAACGGCCCAGATCCTCAAGGCTCCACTGATGCCCCACCGGGGTGACCCAGCTACTCGGAAAGCAGCACAGGAGAGAGAAGGGTTAAACCAGGCTTGTGCTCCCTCCAGACACCACTGCTTAAATGCAAAATCCCAACAGGGTGGTGTTGCCGGAAAAGCCCCAAGAGTGATTTGTGAAGTCTCGAAGGCCCGTAATCTCGTCAGCGTAATGGGATTATATTTCACCTCGCCAGGCCTGTTCATTACCCATGTAAACTCCGCTGACAGAGGAAAACTTACATCAGCCAGGCAGCGGCCCTGCGACTTGCCCGCTCTCCCTCCTGATTAGACAAACAGATGCTGAGGTCTGGAATGAAAAGCTAATGTGCCCATTTATTCATTTTTCTGACAAGTCACAATAGATTTTTAACTGCCAATGAGTGACGTCCCGGAGGTGCGGCAGCAGGGAGGGGCCCGCCAGCAGCGAGTGGTCATTTCTACCGCCCAGCCCCGGCTTTCTCCTGGGACCAGAGCTGGCTGCCAGGCTGAGCCACTCTCCTCGCTCTCTGGCCTGTGGCTGTGGCCCAAAGGGTGGGAAGGGCTGTCACTCCCCAGAGGGGCCCAGGGGGCCTCCTCAGGGCGACCAGGACACAGTCACAGAGCCCTGCCCTTGTCCAGCCGGGTGACTGAGGACACCTTTAATCTCTCTCAGCCTCAATTTCCCTGTCTGTAAAATGGAGACAGTAAGAGCTCATCTCAGTGGTGAGGGTCCAGTGGCTGCAGTGTGTTCAGCTTCTACACGGGGTTCCCTGGGATGGCCAGCCCCAGTCAGCACCCCCGCCTGTGCTGGGGAGAGAACAGTCACCAGGGCCAGGCCCTCCCTCAACCGAGACCTGTGGTACGATGGGGCTTTGCAGACGGGCTCCTCACTCGCTGGGTCACAGGGCAGCAGAGCTGGCAGGCGGAGGGTGCCTGGAGCAGAGTGGACTCGGGGAGGGGCAGCTGGGTCAGGGACCCCTGCTCTGCCTGTCCCTGGGGCCACCCCTCCTAATGCAGGATCAGGACGCTGCTCCTTAAGACTCAGGACTGAGACTGGAGCCAGGCCAGGCAGCCACAAGCTACAGGGAGCCCTATGGTAGTGAGTGGAAAAGGGCAAGTCTCCACTTTGATCTGTCATTCAAGGCCAGGGACTGGAGCTCTGCTTCAGTGATGCCAAATCACCCCAGGCCTGGTCACAAGGTGTCCCCCCGCCCCCCGGCTCCCAGGCCTCTTAGAGTTGGATGCCCCAACCCTGGAGATGGGCAGGGAGGCACTAGCATGAATCAGGGATGCACTGAGCACCAGGGGTCAGCCCTGGAGCCAGCACATGCCTCCCGTGTAGAAGTCACAGCCGGTCACATCTCCCAGCCCCTGCACACCCCTCCCGAGAGACCCTTCCTGGAAAGGACTCAGGAACAGACCTCATGAAGGCAAACCCCACTTCTGGGGGGGGGGGGGGGCAGGCCTGAGTTATCTTTGGACCCTCAGCACCCAGCCCAGGGCCTGGCACTGGGGGGGAGGGGCGGGCAGCCAGCGCTTGCTGCATAAACTCTCCCCTCCAGCCCACAAACCTCTGAGCACATCCTCTGGGCTGGCAGAGAAGGCTGCTTTACCCGAGGGGCCCGGGAGAGATGAGAGCAGGAGCTGGAGTGGAGGTGGGGGTCAGACTAGGGCTGGACCCCAGGGAAGCCCTGCTCCAGCCCCAGGGAACCAGCGAGGGAGGAGGCGGCCTGGTGAGTGAATATTCAAACACCCTCAAGACTGAGCTGAGAATCTGGAGAGGGAATAAAAACTTGCCTCCCTGCTGTGTGACCCCAGACCCACGACTCAACCTCTCTGAGCCAGTTTCTCATCTGCACAACTGGGACAGAATCCCACCTTCTTCAGGGAGTTGTGTGAAGAATAAATGGGACAATGTCACAGGCGTGGTGCACAGAAGGGCATCAGTAACAGGCACCACGGAGACAAGGGTACCCAGTTCCATACTTTCAGGGAACACACCAGGCAAGGCCGCCCCTGCCCACAGGACCTCGGGCCTCCAGGGCAGCCCCAGGCCCCCACCCCACACCTGCCCACGTTCGGCTAGGTAGCCCCGGGCAGGGTTCCTTTCTTCCTGCATTAACTCTGAATAAGGAAGAAACACTGTGAGGCTAATTCTTTTTAAAATGATAAAATCTGTCTGTATTATAGCATTCCAGCCCCCAGCTTCCTGAAAGCTAAAAATATTTTAATGTCATATTTCCATGTACATTTTAGTTGAGAATTTAATACCCTTTTAACATACATTAAATTTTTAGCATTCTTCAAGCGCTGGCCTCCTTTAAGGGCTTAGCTGATGTGCCTTGGAGAAAAGGGCTGGGGGAGGCTGTAAATTAGGAGAGAAGGTTCTAGAAGCAAGGTTACCCCCAAACCTCTGTGCCTGTCTCGTCTTAGGAGTTACTCCTCTGGAGTTCCAAACCTGGAACCCGGGGGCGGTGTCGGAAGTCTCGGCTTCCTTGCTGGAAGGAGGGCCTGTGACTGGTGGCTTTTCTGGTACCAGGAGGACTCACCCCAGGAGCCCAGGTTGGGGAGCCAGGATGGCCGGGGAGCCAGGATGGCCTGGGAGCCACAATCAGGCTCTAGTTCTGTCACTTGCCGGCAGGTGGCCTTCGCACGCTTTGCGTCTGTTTTCTTGCCCCCAGACCGGGCCAAGATCAGAGTTAGTGCACTGGCGATGTTTTCAGTCATCGGGAACAGGGGAGGTGTCAGCTCCACAGACGAGGTGAGCTCCAGGAGGACCTGACTGGCCTTGCTAAGGGGCCAAGGGTGACGACATGTGGCCAGCTCAAGCAGATCATTTTGACTGAGCTGCACCCCTACTCCAGCTCCTAGGGTGAGACCTCAATCACTCAGCAATGCAGGGACCCCCACAGGTGTCTGTGCAAAGCCCATGATGGGCCCGTGGGCTGTAGCCTCGCTTTACTTCTCCACCTGGGGCTGGGCCCGGGAAAGCCAGGGGAAGGCTCTGAAAATGGCAGGGAGGGGCTTTCACGGCTTCCTTTGGGGGAAAGTGGGGTGGGGACTTCCTGCTGGCCTAGGCTTCTGAGGCCGAGGTCAGGGGCCTCCCTGGGGCCCTCGGCCCCCCAGCCTCACACTCTGGGGTCTGGGGCTGCATTGACCCAGGCCCACAGCCCCCTGCCATGAGTCACCATGCCAGGGTCCTCAAGTGACTCTCTCCATCTCTCTGAGGACCCATCTGTGAAATGGGGGCAGAAACAATACCTCGTTCACGAGGCTCCTGGGAGGACCTGGCGAGATGGTGCGCAGGAGGGACTTGGAGCAGTAGGAGTCATGGTGAACAACGCCACGTGTAGCGAAGGGCTCGCTTGGCCGTCCGTCCAAGCTGTCCTTAGCCAGAATAAGAAATTTACAATGTGGAGACATGAAATCCGGTGAGATGGGTTTCTAATCACTTTCAGGGGGTGATACAATTTATTGATTGGCAGAGACAAGCCACAATTTGGGCTCCGACCAGTGTCTGCAACTAAAGCAGCAGGCTTATTACAGAGTGTCTCCATCCTGGTGAGCGGAAGGCGTCAGTGGGAGGGAGCTGCTGCTGGTTTGGGATGCTGGGGGGACCAGGGAACCAGGTGGGGACCCCTCTCGAGCCTGCCCCAGAAGAAGCCCAAGGAGTCCTTCCAAGGCAGCCACTAATAGGATGAGAGCGGTGTTCTGACGGGAAGTGAGTTCCCGAACTCTGGAGGAATGTAAGCACTCGGCATTCATTCAACAAGTGTCCACTAATGCCTACCCTGTGCCATGCCCAGCATGGGTCCTGAAGGTACAGAAATGGTCTGACACAGAGCCTGTCCTTGGGAACTCGTGGTCCGTGGACCCATTCTCTAGGGCATGGGTGAGCTGCTGTCTGTAGCAGGAGCTGCTGGGCCCAGGGGCCTTCTCCCCACATACCTGTTTGCAGCCGGAGGCTGGGAACACTCCTGTGTAAAGGCCCCACCTGGCTCTGAGCGATCTAACTGGAAGAGGACAAAGTGGTGGACACCTGGGGAGGACAGGACAGCTTCCAAGGCAAAGAGCCCCAAGAGGAACTTGCCACACAGGCGGAAGGAGAGTGCCAGGCAAGTCCAACCCCATCCATGGGGAGTATGAGCAAGAGATGGCCCCTCAGCCTCCCTGTGGGCTCAGGCGGCCTCCCCATGGGGCCCATGCGGTGCCTGGGGGCCTGGGGGCCGAGAGCTGAGCATGCACGAAGCCCCGGGCCCAATGGGCATCCTTGTCGTTGCCGGATGAGTCCTCCACTTCTCAGGACGCAGGGCCTCCGGGCAGCTCATCTTGGATCTTTGGTGTCTCCCACGCTGGGAAAGGAGGCCTTTGGGTTTGGGGGAGGGACTTGTCTATGTCCCTGCCTAGGATGCTGTGGGGCCCTTGAGGACGTGACCTGGATGTCCTAGGCTATCACAGAGCAGCTCCCAGCCAGCAGCCACACCTCCCAATGCCGGAGACCAGCCTTCCGTCAATGTATGTGTCACTGGTGGACAGGAGTCCCGTCAGCTTGATGGCTCCCGGCTCTGCTGTCCCATTTCTGGGCCTCATTCTCCCCTCCTGAGCAGGGCATCCTCCACACAGCAGGAGGGAGCTGGGCGAGGCCTCAGAGCCTCGGGGGAGGGACTTCTCTCCCAAGTACCATATGCACGTCCTAGGCCTGATCTCTGATTGGCCAGGCCGGGGCCACGTGTCCGTCTCTGGGCCCATCCCTGTGGCCGAGGGGTGGGCTCCTGTGGTTGGCAGCCTGTCCAGGACCCCAGGGCTCAGGGGAAGAGGCCCCAGTGACCAGAGCAGAGGAGAGGGGCCAGGGACAGGTAAAATCCACAGACCCCTTCAGCAGTTACTTTGTGCCAACCACTGTGCTGAGTACCTTTTTTTTAAAATTTTCTCAAAATCGCCAAGAAGCAGGAGCCGAGAGCATCAGTCCAAGTAACCAGGCCTCAAGGGTGAAGGAGCTTTGCCCAGCAAGGAAGGGGCGTTTGTGGGACCTGGGCCTGCTTCTGACTCCAATCCCGAATGTCTCCACTGCGTGGGGTCACCTCCTCCATCGGGGCACAAAGGAGGCGCAGGGCTGGCCTCTCGGAAATAGCGGCGTGAGTGTGAGTGGGAATGTGTGCACACGTGTGCCTGCGTGTGCCTGTGAGGTCTAGCCCATGAGCAGCCCCCGGCCCTCCCTCCCCGGGCAGGGCGCCCTCCCGCGCACACCTGTGCTCCGGGCACACGGAGGCGCGGCATCTGCTCTCCGAGGAGGCCGAGGGGGCTCCGAGCAGCCCCCCCCCCACGGCCGAACAGCTGGCCGCCGTCTTGGCACACATCCCCCTGTCACATCTGATTTGCACAGTGGCGTCTGTATCGGACCCACAGGAGCGTCCGGTTGGGGCTGTTTCAGGTCAAGGAGTATTTTCCAGAGAGTCTCTAGTTCTTCAGAGGAGAAAAGGCACATGAGCAGCCCTCTGCCTCCGCCGCCAGGCCCACACTCACCACTGGACTCTTCCTCTGGGCCCCCCTGGGCTGAGGCCTTAAGGATCACCCTGAGGTTCTGTCTCATCCCATTTTACAGATGAGGAAATCAAGGCTCCCAGGAGTCGTGTTGTTTTCCTGAGGTCACACCGCAGCTAAGGGCAGAGCTAGGATTTGAACAAGGCCTCTCTGGCCCCCCAAGCCCTTGCTTATCACACCCGCAGCCTCCCTGCGGAGGCCTGGGCTGGCCTGTCCCTGCTGGCCTGACTCCAGGACCTCCTCCTCCAGGAAGCCCACCTGAGCTCGAGTGGCCCGTGTTAGCAGCTCTTACCCGCTGCTGACTGGAGTATCTGGGGAGGGGCTGCCAGAGTGTGGTGGCTGTGATCCCTGACATTGTCATCTCAGCCAAGGCGACTTTGTGTGGGGTGGAGGCCCACCACGGACGTGGCCCTTGGCACAGCCAGGCACGGCGGGTGGGAGCCCAGCTGGCACTCGAGGACCAAGCCTCACTCCCCTTCCCTGAGGGCTGAGTCATAGCTCACCCCTCCTTCTGTCTCCTTTTGGTCACCCTGGTAGAGAAGACGCCCATGACCACGAGACCCAAGACCACCGTGCCGCCCAGGCGCACCCTCTCCACCCTGCCCATCCCTGCTGCAGGGGGACCAGCAGTGACAGCCCTGACTGGGCCAGGGAGGCGACTCTGTGCAGGGAGGTGCCATCCGTCCACGGGAAGTCGGGAGTGGAGGTGGGTGACCGTTCCGTCACCCCCACCCTCCTGCTGCCCAGACACTCTTTCTTAGGCCCAAGGGAAGTGACGCAGGCCAACTGTCTACTCCCTGAGGGCAGGGACCAGACCTGCTCTGCTCCGTCGGTGCCTGGCACATAGTCCAAGCTGAACAGATGCTTGTGAATGAACAGAATGAATATTAGAAGGTGTCCTGGCCCTCCAAAGGGTCCCATGGACACAGAACGTGGTTGAGCAGTTTCCCCTCCTGCAGGCCCCCTCAGAGCCTTGAATGGGCCCCCGTGCACTGTCCTCCAGGAAGGAGGGGACACATGCAGCGTTTCCCGCACACCCTGTGGAAGCAAGTGTACACATTTCTAGAACTGGGATAGCTCAGAACTCAGGGTGGCAACACTGTGTCAGGTAATCCAAGGGAAGCCGTGTCAGGTACTGGCTGAGAGCATGGTCTCTGGAGTCAGGAAAACCAGCTTTGCCGCCTATTAGCAGTGTGACCTTGGGCAAGTCACTTTACCTCTCTGAGCCTCAGTTACCCCATACACTTCCTTGGGAATCATCAGGGCCAGTCCATCTTCAGCAGGCTGCCATCATCACCCTCCAGAGCACACAGCGGAGGCCTCTTCCCTGGCCTCTCCGGCTGCCATCTGTCTCCCCCCATGGACAAGAGCTCTGGACATGGAGGACTCGAGTCTGTCCTGTTCCCCACTCTCTGTATCCCAGCACCCAGAGCAGGCCTGGCACAAAATAACACTTGTTGAATGAATGAATGAACGAATGTGAACATTGGGAGTTTAGTCTGGGGCAGGCATGGCCTGGCCAAGCAGCCCATGGCCACCCCCCTCCCACCCTGAGCCCCCTCCCTACGCCCGCTCCGCCTCACTCTGGCTTGAGCCAAAGGCAGTCCAAGGCCCAGGCAGCAACTTGCATTCAGTTTGGATAATTATATCCTGATGGGAGCGGGCGGGGGCGGCAGGCGCTGGGGGAGCAGCCGCATACTCGTACGTACGAAGACAGCCGCCGCCGCTAGAGGGCGCCGGGGCCCGGGCCCGCTCCGCGCCGGGGGCAGGCTGTACCCCGCGGGGCTCCGGGCTGAGACGGACCCCGGGGAGAAGCTAGTTCTGGAGCCCGGGTTGAAATCCAGCTCTGCCTCGCCCCCTCCTTGGGTGACCCCAGGCCAGTCTCTTCCCGGCCCGAGCCTCAGGCTCCTCATCTTTGAACGGGGCCGCCAATCCCTCTCCGCCGGGGTCGTGGGAACTAAGCGCGCGGGCGGACGGGAGGGGGACTCCCGAGGGGGAGCCCATCTGTGGCTGTGCAGGTGCAGAGGGACGGGGGACCCGGGGCCGGCTGCCTCCGAGACGGCCCGAGCTGGGCCCGCGCAGCGGCCGGCACGGGAAGGGACGGCTCCTGCTGCTGGTGCCGCCAGCCCACCCGAGAGCAGGCAGGGACGCAGAGCCGACCGCGGTCCCCTGGGACGGACGGCGGGACACGGGAGGCACGGAGCAGTGAGCAGGAGGCCAGGCACAGCCCAGAGCCCTCCTCCGTTCCAGGAGCTGTGTGTGGGCGCGTGAGCCGGGGCATGTCGCCAGCACCACTGCCACATCAGTCAGGACGGCCACCTGGACAGTCAGGACGGCCGCCTGGACAGTCAGGACGGCCACCTGGACAATCAGGACAGCACCTGGACAGTCAGGGCAGCACCTGGACAGTCAGGACGGCCGCCTGGACAGTCAGGATGGGCCTCTATGATCAGGACGGCCCCTCCACGGTCAGGACTGCTGCCTCCAAGGTCAGGACAGCCCTCCACGGTCAGGATGACCCCTGGACAGTCAGGACTGCCGTTGCCTCGACAGTCAGGATGGCGGCCACATCAGACAAGATGGCTGCCACAGAGCTGCCACATCTGCCGCAAAAAGCAGGGTCCACTGGTACCCAGAGCCTCAGGGGGACTGGATTCAGAACAGAACAAATTAATTGTTAAACTGCGAGCAGACGCCAAATGGAGAAGTCAAAACCCAGGGCGGCCTGAACTCTCCAAGGAACGGGAAGAAATCCGTCAGCCCATCCCTGCGCCCCTGAGAATGCCGGGTAATTACTTTTTTCCCTTTGTCTTTTTGTTTTCTTTTAGCAGAAGCACCAAGAGGCGGCCACAAAAATCAGTTAAAGCTTCCAAAGCGCTTCTTTTCCAAAGCAGAAATCTTTTATAAAAGGTGAAAGATTTACAGGACTTGAAGAGCAAACCAAAGCAGGATAATTGTTTTTGGAATGACCCCAATATTTTCACCCCGGCGACCCCGGCTGGGCATCCTGCCCCATATTTATGATTCCTGGTCCTCGGCGCGCCACTGGGCGACCTTTCTGAGCCCCCTCTGCGGGCCCCCGTCCCTTATCGGGCCTGTAACTCACCCTGACGTTATCTCTCCGGAGGATTTTACGCACTTTAATTTAACTCCCCTCATCATTATTTCCCGGACTTCAAGGTTTTCTCTTTCGAGCTGCCCTTCCCGGGACAAGCATAATCTGTTAGCCATCAAGCCCAATAAATATGTTTGTGTGTTTGGAGAGAGTGGCTCAGGGCTGGGCAGCAGCCGCCGGCACCCACCCCCTTCTGGGCAGCGAGGGCTGGTCTGGGTGTCCTTGAGCCGCTGTCCTGGCGGGAGCCACCGCCTCAGTTCTCAGGCTGGGTGGCCAGACCTAGCCAATGAAAATGCAGGACACCCAGTTAAATGTGAATTTCAGATAAACAATAAATTTTTTTTAGTGTAAGTATGTCCCGCTCAATACATGCTAAAAAAATTATCCGTTATTTATCTGAAGCTTAGTTTACTAGGGCTGCCATACAGAGTGCTGTGGACTGGGGCTTCAACAACAGGAACGCATCATCTCACCGTTCTAGGGGCTCAAGACCAAGAGGAAGGTGTCGGCCGCGCTGGTTTCTTCCGAGGCCTCTCTCCTTGGCTTGTAAAGGGCCACCTCCTTCCTGTGTCCTCACACAGCTGTCCCTCTGTGTGGGTCCCAGTGTCCTCTTCTTATAAGGACACCAGTCCTCTTGGATCAGGGCCCACTCCACTGACCTCATTTTAACTGAGTCACCTCTTTAAAGACCCTCTCTGCAAATACAGTCACATTCTGACGGACGGGGGATACATTCGTGTCCAGCATACGAATGTGAAGGGGACGCATTTTAGCCCATAACAAGGGATGTTTAACCACCTCCCACCACAAAGTCTGAGAGTCCGGGGCTCACTCGAGGGCAGCCCAGGGAAGACAAGACCCTTGCCTGTCTGGCCCCCGTTGTCCCCAGCACCTGCCAGTGCCTGGATCAGAGCAGGCCCACAACGAATGCAATCACGGCCCTGTCACGTGTTGCCCACGCTCCCTCCTGACATCGCCACTGTGTGGGGATGCTGAAGGTGCCCGGACTCTGCAAGGCAGGTACGATCAGTCTAGGGGTGCCGAGCAGAAATGAGGCACGGGAGCAAATAAAGACCATTTGAAAGCATTCAAACTATCCAGTCCTCAACTTGCTCACACTTGCCTACCCTGCCTTGCCCATTCCTTCCCCAAACAGAGCCCACAGACCTTCGTGGAATGAATGGACTCAACACAGGTTCCCCAGCCATGATCAATGCCAGCTGTAAAATAACCACATCACCCCCCCTGGCGGATGGTGCCCACGAGAACCTCCCAGACTTCAGCCTCCAAAAGACTCCAGGCTCAGGACAGCACCAACTGTTACGGGAAGTTCAAGAACAGGCAAAACCACCCCACGCCACCAGACTTCAGAGTGGCCGGACCATCTGGGGCGTGGTCACCCTTGTACACTTAAGCCCTGTGCACTTACACTATGAAAGTTACACCTCCCCTCAAAAGTAGGGAAAATAAAAACAGTTGTGAAATATGTCTGAGTCAACGAATATAGTGTCTGTACAGAGGATTAAACTGCGCAGAAACACACAGAAATGAGAACACGTAAGACCTGGTGAAATCTGAATTAGGCTGTGTTTCCCGAGCAGGGCTGTACCAATGTCATTTCCTGGCCTTGACCCTGGATCACAGCTATGCAAGATATTACCTTTGGGGGAAGCTGGATGAAGGGTACCCTGGACTCTCCGTGCTATTTTTGCAACTTCCTGTATGTCTATAATGAACTTCAAAATAAAATGTTCTTGGGGCCGGCCCCATGGCCAAGTGGTTAAGTTCGCATGCTGTGCTTCGGGGGCCCAGGGTTTCGCCAATTCGAATCCTGGGTGCAGACATGGCACCGCTCATCAGGCCCTGCTGAGGCAGCGTCCCACATGCTACAACTAGAAGGACCCACAACTAAAAATACACAACTATGTACTGGGGGGCTTTGGGGAGAAAAAGGAAAAATAAAATCTTTAAAAAATAAATAAAATAAAATGTTCTTTAGAAAATTTTTAAAACGAGAAACGTTTTGAAGAAATCAGAACCAAATCTTTATTTACATAACATTTATTAAGCCCTAGTGGATACAAAATACTCTAGTGATCCAGGTTGAACTCAGAAAGATATGATTTACAAACTCAAAGAACTTAGTCTGTGTGGGAAAGTTATTAATATAACAAGTCTAACTGATACTAGTGTAAAGAGGCACCTGAAAAGAATAATAGGGAAAAAATCACAAACATTGAAGTAGTAATTAACATCTTAAGGCTGTCTGACTTTCTCTCCAGACCCCAAGATGGACGGATTTTTCAGGGTCATTATCCAATCCTGTGCCTCTTTGATGTGAAGACTTGTCTTCACTTATTTGTAGAATACTCTATCTGCTTCTAATATTTCTACATATTATTAATTACTATCGTGGCTTCTGTCCTTGATAATCCATATGAAATAAAAACCAAATGGAAAAAAGAAATTGCCTGAATCCGAGAAAATGGTCCAAGAGCAGGAGAGCTTGGTCAGGTGGTGCAGTAAGACACAGGAGGCAAGGCTGGGACCCCGGGAGGGCAGGAAGCTGTCTGTCCGTCTGTCCGTCTCGTCACCCCTTCTTCCCAGATTCTGGCACAGAGAAGGCGCACAATACATATTTGTTGAGTGAGTGAATGAATGAGTGATGCCTCACTGACTCATGAGCCTCCCTGGGTAGGGTCCCTGAAGCCTGGCACCCAAAGGCAAAGTGCCACCATTCCAGCCCCACCGAGGCCCGGGCCTGGGCACTGGAGTCAGGGGCAGTCACCGCGTGTCTGGCGTTGCTGCCTGCAGCCAGGAAGGGCCCTCGGGAGAGGGGGACAGCCTGTGCTTCCCTCGGGGGGCCTGGCCCAGGGCTCGGGGGGCCTCGGGCCTGTAAAGACACGGTAATGCCGTGGGGGTCTCCTGATACCATAAAATATTATCAGCTGAATAAAACAAGGAGGGACGGGGGCCACTGTGCCCTGTCGAGTGGGAATCGTGTGAGCAAAGTGGCTTTCTCGGAGAGATTTATTTGCTGCGCCGGCTTCAGGCAGCCAGCCCAGCCGGAAAGAACAGGGTTGGTCTCCCTCCATCGGGGGCGGGGTGTGCGTTTTTATTTAATCTTCCAATGAGCTGGAACAGTGAAGACGGCGCGAGTGGACGTTAATTCAGAAAGAAATTATTAAAGCGCGATCTGGGATGCCGGGAAGGCCACCTCCCCCTGCCCGGCTGCCGCTTCCCCTCACCGAGGCCATAAAACCCCTCCTCCCACTCGAACCCCAGCGCCAGGCCCACTGGGTGTCCCACTTGGGCTGAGGAGAAAGGCCTGGAACTGACCCGAGCCCAGGGCCAACGGAGCAGTGGCCCTGGCAGGACTGTCCACGCCCTCGGGCCCTGGCCCCTGATGGGGAGCCCCACGTCTCTTGGCCCACCTTGGGCCTCCCATGCCCCCCTCCTCACACCTCGCCCCGCCCCGGCCAGGGCAGATCTGGCATTGAAGGATAAGGAGGGGTACACACTGGACCTGGACATTCTGAGTGGAAGGAACAGCATGTGCAAAGATCCGGAGGCAGAACATTTACCGGTGCATCCAAGGTTGATAACAAGAACAGTTAACATTTATTGAGTACTTACTGTGTGCTGTGCCACACACTCCACACACGTTCTCTAATTTTAGTCTTTCCAACAACCCTATAAGCAGGCAGGGGGTTTTGTTATTCCCATTTTACAGGTGAGGAGCCTGAGGCTCAGAGAGGCCCAGTTGCCCAATACAGAGCCAGTAAGTGGGAGAGTCAGAATTCGAACCCAGGTCTCTCTGACTCCAGAGACAATGCTCTTTGCCCCACCACATTCTGCCTCCGCTGGACCAAATCCAGGCTTTTGGCCCAGGCTCTCGGGGACCAGCAGGCTTTGAATCTGGGCCCATTCCCCTGACCAGGACACCAGGGAGCCCGGGGCCTGGGCAAACCCACCTGGCCTGGCCCCCTCCTCCTTCCCTAGTGCCTTCCTCTTCCTGTAACAACAGGGCCTGTGTCCCTGAGTGACAGGGGCTGGGACCAGGGCTGGGCGGGACTGAGAGGCCCCAAGACAATCAGCCCTCCTGGCAGAGCGGAGCAGCCCACCATGGCCATGTCCACGGGCCCACTGCCCAGGACTCACCTTCTCTAATGACCAGAAAACACCTCGAGGCCCACATGGCTCGATGTCTGAGGTCGATGGGCCGCTCAGGGCTCCCTATTCCCAGAGCCCGGCACACACCCGTGGCCAAAGTGTCACCAGGGCTCCCATCAGGCAGGCTGGGGGCCCCGAGCTGCCCCTCCTCCCAGCGTTGGCACCTCCATCCACTTGGCTTACAAGCCAGAAACCTGGGCAGGCCCTCAGGCCTCCTGCCCATCACTCTACATCCAGTCCCTCAACAGGTTCTGTCACCCCCATCCCAAAACACATCCCCAGTGCGACCACCTCTCCCCACTCCACCGCCTCCCCCCTGGGCCCGGCACCCCCATCTCTCGCTGCTCCAGGACTCCCAACATCCCCGCAGCAGCCAGGGGAGCCTTTAGAAACCCAGATCCAATTGGGTCCCTCATCTCTCCCCACCCGACTCTGCTTAAAACCCTCCAGTGGCCTCTCCCCGCGGGCTGAGGACAAAGTCCTTCCCACGGCCTGCAGCCCTGTCTTCTGCGGGCCTCACCTACCTGGTCCCCACACTCACCCTCTCTCAGAGGCCCGGCTCCACGCTCGCCTTCTTGTCCTGGAAAACTGACATCCTTCCCACTTCCGGACCTGCCCCTGCTTGGCTACTCCCTCTGTCTACACTGTCCCTTTGGGACCCTCCTCCACTCACCCTGGAGGTCTCGGCTCCTGGCATCCCCCATGGAGACCAGGTCCTGCTCTGAGCTCTTGTCCTCCTGGAAATCAAAGAATGCATAACAAGCATCTGGCCCTTGGAGACTTGGGGCTCCTTGGAGGCCGCGCTCTCCATGCTCGGCGTGGGCCCCGGCCAACAGCAGGTGCTCAATAAATGACTGTTGTTGCGTAAAGAAAAGCGCTGACCCCCAGCCAGTCAGCATCCCTCAAATCCTCCCTGATGCCCGTCCTCTGTGCCCGGCCCTGCTGGGGGTCAGGGCCCAGGGAAGACCCAGATGGACCTGCCCCCAAGGAGCTCTGATCCAGTGGGGGGTGGGGTGAGGCAGGCTGGAAGCAGGGATGGCGCAGAGGAAGGGGGTGGGTCTAGTGCCCCCTGCCACCCACCCCCCACCCCGGTCCACCTTCCCCCATAAACCTCCCAGAGCAGCAACACCTGACAGCTTCAGTGACGGGAGGGCAGACAGAAGGATGCAAAACCAGCGACGTGGGAAACAGAAGTCATCATTCCCTTGTTCTCTGATGATGAGAGAAGAGCACGTATTTCATCCACCTAGACAACGAAAACAATGCAAACCCAAGCGTTTGGAAAGAATCTAGCTAACAGCGGCCCTTTAATCTTGTCTCCTCTCTTCTGCTGGCCTCGTGCTCGCCTCCCTGCCTGAGCTGGTTTGCTCCAGTCAAATTTCACCCCACTCGGTACCCAGATGTCTTTCTCCCTCTGCCCAGGAGGGCATGTGGAGTCTTCTTGATAGCTGCCATTATTTGAAAATGACGTGAAAACCCTGTGTCTCTTTGGTCTCCAGGTCTCTCTTAGGGCCCTCTGCCCCCATGGCCAGGCGTCCCACCCTCCCTCCGCTGTCCGGGTCAGAGTTCCCGGGAAGAGCAGCTGGAGACACAAGCAGCCCCAGTGGGTGATGATGGCCCCAAGAACTCAGTCCTTCTGCCCATGTGGGAACAAAGCCTGGGGTGAGAGAAGGGGGCAGCTAGCCTTGGTGGGGATGGTGGCAGGGACAGCTTCCTGGAGAGCTGGGGTAAGAGGCTGGATGGGACTTCCCGGGACAGGCACTGATGATAACAGTACAACCATAGCTCACGCAGGCCTGGTCCTCTGCGTGCGGGGCCCTGTGCTGAACGCTTTGAATGCCCCAAAGCTCCCCTGTGAGGTGGGTACCATCCTGGAGAGGAGGAAGCTGAGACACAGAGAGGGTGGGATGGGCCCATGGCTGGACAGTTAGGAGAGAGGAGAGTCCTGATCCCCTCCACCACCACTCTGCTCGGGCCTGGGGTTCAGGGGCTGGGAGGCCCAGGAGACCCCAGGTCCCCCAGCACATAGGATGGGGCACAGCGACAGGGAAGGGGAGGGGCAGGCAGGGCCCTGAGGTGGGTGAGGGACTCAGGACCAGGTCCAGAGGCAACTGGGAGTCATGTGTGGGTGTAAGAGCCGCCTGGCTGTCCTGTGGTGAGTGTGTGAGAGACTGAAGGCCATTAGGACAGGAAGGGGCAGAGAGAAGGGCTCTGGGTGGCCAGAGAGAGAGAAGGGCTGAGAAGGGTGGGATGGGCTACCCGGATGTGACCCACGTGCTCACTGGTGGGCTTGGTGATCCTTGTGCTGGCAGGGGCCCTGGGCGACAGGGGCTCAGAGCCCTCCTGGGTGTGCAGCTGTCACGGCATCCCCCTCACCCGGTCCGGCCAAGCAGTTACTCTGCCTCCTCCCTCCCTCCTGCTGGATCCTCCTGGTTCCTCGTCCTCTGGCTGCAGGAGGAGCTCTGAGGCCACCAGGGAAAGCAAAGCCCCCACCCTTGATCCGGGTAAGGCAAGAGTGGGGACCCCGGCCTCCGCCATTGCCTCCCCATTCCCACAGCCCCTCACTGTGGCCACACTGACCCAAGGCCCAGCCCTCCTCAGTCAGGGGCGGGGCCTTCTCCCCGCCACCACCCCGCTCTGAACCCTGCTCACCCATCACCCCTCTCTTGGTGTTCCTGGGACAGCCACTGCCGCCCCTCCAGCCAGCCCACCATTGCTGTGACTCGGTCCTCACAGCCACCTAAGAGAGGAAGGACTTGTCCCATTTTACACACCAGAAACGAAGGCTCAGAGTGGGGCAGTGACCTGTCCAGGGTCACTCAGGAGGAGCTGCAGAGGGGCCCCAGGCCTGTCTGACTCCCGACCTCAGCTCTTCCCCCGCTCCCTGCCTGCAGCAGCTCCCGCTGGGAATGGCAGGACACACACGGCATCACTGAAGCTGCCACACGTGGAAGCACGTTACTACTTCCGAACTGCGCAGTCCTGTCCTGACTGCAGAACCGAGAAAATGCGAACCAGCTAAAGTCAGGAAGAGATCCATGGCTCAAAGGCCAAGGAAAGGATGGGGCAGTGACGGCCTGGGGGCCCTCCCAGCAGGCAAGCCTATGGCCAGGAAGGTCACGGGTCAGGATGGGGAACTCTGATTGGCCAGGCCTGGGTCACACCCTCTCTCCCTGTCCTCTGAGGTGGGCACTGGGTTTGCTACCAGAAGAGAAGGGGGAAAATACTGTGGGAACGCAAAATCCAATTACCTAAAGCCCGCTTTATAAATAGCTCAGAGAGGTGAAGCAGCCCTCCCAGATCACACAGCATGCCTCTCCCTTGCTCTGAACCCTTGTTCGTGTGTGTTGGGGTAGGGGCAGGGGTGCGGTGGGTGGGTGGGTGGGTAAGGGGGAGATTCTCCTGGCCCCTCTGGGAGAAAGTCCAAATTTCCTTTTTTCTGGCATCGAGGTCCTCCAAGCTCTGGCTCCTTCAAGGCCATCCCGCTCCCCACCCCCTCCTCTGGCCACATCCCTCCCCTACCTGCAGCCACGAAGACATGTCCTACCTGCTCTGCTGGACATATCGACCGGGTGGGCCTCTCTCCTCCCTAAACCCCTCTCCCCTCCCCCAATCCCCGGGCAGACCCTAGCTCAGGGCAACTGCCTGTGAGCTGTGTGGATTCTGGAAGGAGCTGGAGAGGCCCTGAAAGTCCTCGGGCTCAAAAGCCTTCACAGAGACAGCTCCACCCCCACGGCCCCCTTCTGCTGTCCCCTCTCCACCCTCAGGCCAGCCCCAGAGCTCAGTGTGTCCAGGGCTTGCTTCTCCCAGGCCTGGAGGCAGGGAGGCCCAGCTCTTGCTCTCTCTCTTACATGCACACGAACGCACACCTCCATTTCCTTCAAAAAGGGTTGTGACCGTCTCCCATTGAGGTCCTCCAGGAGAAGGAGCCCAGCTGAGGGGCAGGAAGGGACACCCCGCACCTCTGCGGCACCGCCCGGCCTGTGCCGGCAGCTGGAGCCTGGGCCCTGTGCTGTCCCGGCACCAGCCAGCGGTGGAGAGCAGGGTCACAGCAGAGTGCCCAGCCCAACCCACGCTCTCACACCAGGCACTCACACTGTGCACTCACACCCGTGTGCTCACACCCGTGCACACCACACGCAGGTCTCCCCGCCGACACACGAGCCCGGACACGTCTCTCTTCCCACCCGTGGCCCCTCTCACGACACGGGTGGATCCACACAGCCACGCGGGCTCCCGTGCACGCCCGCTGCGACAAGGACCGGGACACACGCCCGGCGACCTCCCCCCGCGGGCTCGGGCGGCCACAGGGGCGGGTTTCGGGAGCTTCCGTCGCCAGGCCCTGCGTGGTAGCTGCGGGGACGGTGCCGGTCGGCTGCCCGCGCCTCGGTGGGCCCCGGCCTTGACCTTGGCCTCGGCCGGCGGGGGCGCGACCCCGGCGCCCCCCACCCTCGCGGGGGCTCCGCGGCCCGACGGCGGCGGGAACGGGCGGGCACGAGCGGCGAGGGGCGCTGACCGCGGCCTCGGGCGCCACCTGCGGGCGGACGGCGGGCTCGCGGGCGCTTGTCGCCCACCGTCTGCCTCTTCTTCTCCCGGGGGCGTGAGCTCCGCTGTCCCCCAGGCCTAGTGGTGCGGACAGCCCTCCAGCGGCCGGCCGCCCCCTAGGACTCAGCCCGGTTAGGGGGGGAGCCGGCACCACGTCCAGGCCCCAGAGCCGGACTTACATGCCGACCCTGCCCGGCCCCCCACCATGGCCACAGGCAGGGACCTTCCACAGTTTACAGAGGGGAAACTGAGGCTTGGCCCGCAGCCCGGAAGTAGGGAAACCAAGCCAGGACCTTGACTCTGGGGCACGGGGAATTGGGGCAGCTGAACCTGGCTGCCACCTCCTGGGCCACCGAGCATGCCGGCGCCCTCTTCTGTGCCACCCCCTCATCCAGGAAGCTCTGTCCCTCCAGCCCCTCTGGGCCTCCTCTGCATCCTGCGCAGCCGTCCTCACGCCCTGCTCCCACCTGTCAACACCGACCCGGAGTCTTAGAAACATGACACCAGGAACAAAAGACCCCTGGAGACCCAGCCTCACCCCCACTGTGGCGCCTTGGCTCTGGCTGGTGTCTGCGCTGGTCTGGTTCTCTCTAGACTGAGACCCTTCAGGCCCCCCTCTGCTGCCCCCTCCTGTGCCCAGCAGTGACATGGCACCCACACTTTTTGCACCGAGGACAATAGGGAGCCCCTTAGGAGCATCCGCGCTGGGCAGCCCTGTGCTCCTCTCCGACAACCCTCGGAGCACATCAGCCCTGTGGGGTGTTACTATTGTTCCATTCTGCAGGTGGAACTGAGGCCCGGCAGGGGGATGGCAGAGCCGAGACTCACTTCAGAGCTCTGCCAGGGCCTCGCAGCCCAGTCTATGGCCACCACGTGGAACCCAGGCTGGGCCGGGCAGGGGCACTGGCCTTGTGACGGGACCCACCCTGGCGTGGGCAGTGGCTAGCTACTCACGCTTCCATCACGAGAACCACAAACACACTGGTCACATGGTGTGAGGTTCCAGCCAGGCCTGGCCCTCAGAGTGCCCAGGCGTCAGATGCCTCCAGGCTGACCCTCCCGTTTTACAGATGGGTAAACTGAGTCCACAGAGACACGGGGCCTTGCTCAGGATCACACAAGCAGCTGTAATCTAGGCCACTGCATACACCAGGCAAAACAAGGGTCCAGGCCCCAGGATCTTTGACCCACCTGAGCTTCCAGGGCTGCAATCCCTACTCGATAGGATCAACAGGTCAGCTGGAGCTCTCGATCTGAGGGGAGGGATGAAGTGGAGGGGACAGGCACTGGCACAGACAGTGACAAGCCCAGATATCAGAGCTGAGATGAGGGGGCTCAGCAGGGGCTTGGGAAAGCCCGAAGGAGAGACTGGACGTGGGAGGGGTCAGTCAGGGGGGAATTCCCGAGGAAGTGACGTGAGGTGGGCTTAAAGAATGAGTAGGAGTTTGCCAGTGGAAAAATGCAGGCAGGGGCACTTCAGGGGAAGACACGGGGCTTAGCGGCCTGAGGGAGCTTGGCTAGTTCCATCTATCCCTTGGTAGTTAAGAGTGTGGGCTTGGGCACTAGAGAGGCCTGGCTTGGAGTCCCAGCCCTGCTGTGTGACCTCTGGCAGGTGACTTAACCTTTCTGAGCCTCCATTTCTTCATCTGGAGAATGACAGCAATGGTCCCCTCCTCAGTCAAGGGCAATTGCAGGGTTAGCCCAGGGTGGACACACAGGATGGGATACACAGGTACCTGGTAGGGAAGACTAGAGACTATTGGTAGGGGGCAGTTGGGGACAGGAGCAAAGAATGACGTGGCCAGGGAGGTCATCAGAGTTCAGACAAATGGTGAGGGACCCTGATGACAAGCTAGGAACTTGGCTCCATGCTGAGGGCTGTGGGGAGACATGGAAGGGCTTTGAGCCAAGGAGTACAGCTGCGGTTTGTATTTGGGAAGGTGCCCACTGGGCAGGGGCTCGGGTGTCCTTGAGGAAGGACGGAGACCAAGCCCCTGACCTCTGACCCCAGCCATGTGCAAGCCCTGGGGCCCCTCAGTCCCCACCCCTTCTCTCTGTGCTCTGGGGGGCTGAGAAGCGGCCCCCTCTGAGTCCTAGGCGGAACCAGGGCCTGGGAGGGGCAGCCGGTGGCCCCGTGGCCCCAGACAGCCCAGGCCTGGAGCTGCCCCGCCCCCGCCCCGCACAGAGGCAGCGCGGTCCCCACCACAGCGAGGAGCAGTCGCCCCGCCGTAATTTCTGTTTCCTTCTAAATAGATGCTCCCAGACCCGCTCCCACAAAACCAATTAAAGCACCTGCCGGGGACGGGCTTTGTCAGCACATTATTTCCAGGCTCCGAGGCCCGGGAATAAATCTCCGATGGATGGAGAGGGTGGGATGAGGAGGGGAGCTGGGGGGGGGGCTGAGCGGGAGGAGGCAGAGGGTCACTCTGGGTCCAGGCAGCTGCAGGCAGGTCTTCACTCCAGCCTGGCCCCCGGCCCCTGCCACATGCAGTGCTGCCAGAGAATGGGTCCCCAAGGAGCCGGGCATCCTGGCTCCGTGTTGGGAAGTTGCTTGGAAACGACTTCCTGGGTCACAGGAGGGAGCAGTGGCCTGGGTCTCACCATGTCCTTGTCCCCATTGCCAGCCTGTCCTGCATCCCTTGGCTGCTTCCTCATCCAGGGCTCTTAACTCAGCAGAGGACCTGGGCCAGTCCTTCCCTGTTCGGCTTTGGTGTTTCTGTCTGTAAAATGGGGATGGATGGGAGTTTGGCCAGCCCTCCCAGCTCCAACTTTTTAGGTGCCTATGAAACTCCATATGGCCTCCTGGTTCAGGCCCAGGCTGGCCTTCTGGGATGCCCATGGACTCTCTCCTTGGGCAGACAAAGGCCAGGGGTGCGTAGAGTCCCATCTGATGCAGCCATCACTGCACCCAGGAGCTCACAGCCTGGCAGAGCGAGGAAGGGGCCCAGGAGCCCTGGGTGGGGAAGTGACCAGTGACTCCTACACAAAGGGTAGAGGCTTCCCCAGGAGGGACCACTGGAGCTGGGCTTTGAAGGATGAATAGGAGTTCACTGGGTTGAGGCATCTTTCTCCCAAAGTAGAAATGATTCTAGTCCACATGGCATCTCTGTGAGAATTAGAAAAACACACCCTCACTTCCACTTTACTCCCTAAGACCTCCCTCAGAGGGCGTTTTGAGGGTGAGATGAAACAATGTGCATGTGTTAGCATTCAACCAGGAAAACCTGATTGAAACCTGGGGAATTTGCTGCAGGGGAATTAACCACACGGGTGACAGAGGAGCTGAGAAGCCAGACGGGATGGGGCAGCGACTAGAGATTATTGTAGCAGGAAGCCACATTCCCCCTGGGCCGGGGGGCACAAGGGGAGGAAATGGGGTTTGCAGGGGCTCCCTGGTGGAAGCTGGAACCAGGGAGGGCCCATCTGGGGGGGTGGGGTGCTGGAGCTACAGAGGAAACGCAGCCACTGTCCAAAGCCACTGATGGCACAGTGATGGGAGGAAGTCCCTGGTTTCTCCTTTCTCTCGTCCTTCTGTCTCCCCCAGAGCCTCCCGTTGGCCATTTGAGGGGCCTGGGAAACTCAGCTGCAGGGCGGGCCCTGCAACACAGAGAACCAGACATGGTTCTCGAGGCATTTGCACAGGCCCAGGAACAGCACAGCACAGGGTGTCCAGCCCAGTCAGTCAATGGCTGTGATTCCTGTTTTTTTCCTTCATATTATTAAAATTCTACATGCTTGCTATATTAGGACTGTTTTGGTGGTAACAGAAACCTGCTCAAGCCAGATCAAACATGAGAAAAGGGAATTCAATAAAATGCTGCAGGGGAGGTTCTTGAAGTCCAAGAGCAGGACCGCAGCCTGAAACCAGGATCAGGAAGGCCGTCAGGTCTCGCCAGCGCTCTCCCGCTGTTGCCCGCTTCTCTCTGTGTGTCTGCTCTACAGCTGTCGCCTAACGCAGGCTCCTCAGCCCACGTGACAGGAGACGGCCCCTGACAGCTCCCAGATTCAGACTGAGTCTGGGCCTCCTTAGTCCCTTTCCGAAATTCCTGGGGAAGGCATTAGGTACCAGGCGTGTTTTGATTCAATCTGCTATGGCCAAGGGGGTGGCTCCTCTCCCCCGTGGTGGGGAGCACAGTCCACGTGGATCTGAGAAGTAAGAGCTTAAAGCATCATCCCAGAGCAAAAACTCTGAGATAAGCTTGTTCGCTGCAGCTGCACATATTCAACATAATCAACGGTGGTTTAACACTGCCTGGGTCTTTCTGTCCATCCTTAGCATAGGAGGGAGCTGGCTTTCCCAGGAATTCAAAGTCCGGACATCCAGATTCAGTCTTCAGGGCCGGCCGCGTGGCCAAGTGGTGAAGTTTGCTTGCTCCTCTTTGGTGGCCCAGGGTTTCACCGGTTCGGATCCTGGGCACGGACTTAGCACCGCTCATCAGGCCATGCTGAGGCGGCGTCCCACATAACACAACCAGAAGGACCTACAGCTAGAACATACAACTAGGTACGGTGGGGGGGGCTTTGGGGAGAAGAAGAAGAAAAACAAAGAAGATTGGCAACAGATGTTAGCTCAGGTGCCAATCTTTAAAAAAAAAAAGATTCAATCTTCAAGGCCAAATGCAGGCTGGTAGGAAGGCGCCAACCAGCAAGGCCACACGTGCCCCCTCCGCTACCTAAAACCCCAGACAAAAACCGCTACCGTTTTCCCTTCAAGGAGGTGGAGTTCTGACTCCCATCCTCTCGTCTGGCTGCCTTTTGATAGTAAACCTCTTTCCTGGCCACGAGCCCACCATTTCAGCTATTGGCCCTACTGTGCAGGGGGCGAAAGAACCTGTGTTTGTGTGGGGTTCCACATGGACTTGTGAGCTGGGCAGACCCTGTAAATCCTGTGTAGAAATACAGAAAGTCCTAAAATGCACTTTGCCGTTTGAATTGTGAACAAATGTTTGACATTTCTTTTCGGATGTTTCTATTTCGGTTTTCCCTACTGTTATTTTTACCACAAGTGATGCTGCAACAAGCAGCTGCCCCTCTCCTGAGGCTTCCTGAGGACGAATTCCTGGAGAGGCACAGACTCCACCAGCCAGGACTGAGGGGGCCCCGTTACTGCCCACCTTGTCATCAATGGGCAACTGCTGGTGGGATTTTCTTCAAAGACTGTTCTTGGGGCCGACCTGGTGGTGCAGTGGTTAAGTGCACATGTTCCACTTTGGTGGCCCAGGTTTGCCGATTAGGATCCTGGGTGCGGACATGGCACCACTTGGCAAGCCATGCTGTGGTGGACGTCCCACATATAAAGCAGAGGAAGATGGGCATGGATGTGAGCTCAGGGCCAGTCTTCCTCAGCAAAAAGAGGAGGATTGGCAGCAGATGTAGCTCAGGGCTAATCTTTCTCAAAACAAACAAACAGACAGACAAAACAGACTGTTCTTTACAAGGGGAGCAGGAATTGAGGGTTTCAGAAGCAAAAGAAGCTGGAGCCCACCGTGGGCCACCCCCTCAGTGGCTTCAGTTTTGCTTTTTTGCTTTTCGTGTATTTATTTAGTTATTATTTGGTTATCTGATTCGTTATGTTTCCAGACTCCAGTAATCCCTAATGCAAAATCATACAGACAGAGGCTGGGCTTCATTAAATGGACCTTTGACCTCAATTGGGAGAAAAGGAGTTTATTTAACAAGAAGGTAAAATAGTGGGCAGCCAATGGGGATGATGTCTTTTCTTCCCAATTTTTTAAATAAGATTTTTCAAAACAAGAAATTTGAAAGAATTGCACAATGAACACTTTCATGCCCTCCGTCTAGATTCAACAATGATTCATACTTTGCCCGTTTATCTCTGTCTCTCTGTCTCTCTCTCTCTCTGTTTATCTCTCTTACTTTGTCTCTGCTCTTGCTCTTTCTCTATACATCTGTATAAATATATACATACAATATTTTTTTCCTGAGCTGTTTGGAAGTGAGTGGCAGACATCATGACCCTTCACCCCCAAACTTCTTTTCATCTCCTAAGAATCAGAACATTCTTCTCTGTAACTACAATGCCATTATTATACGTGAGAAAATTAACAATGATCCCACAGTTCCCTTAAACATTTCAGAGGGACTCATTCAAATTTCAGGAAGACAAATGGCCATTGATAAGCAATTTCAAAGAATAAATCATGATACATAAAAGCAGCCAGCACAGTGCCTGACACACAGTAGGAACTTAGTAAATGTCAGCGTCCCCCACCAACTTCCGTCCCCACCACTTTTAAAAACACGGAGCAATTCCAGCTGGCTTGGCTCCATGTGAGGCCCGGTCCGAGAAGGATGGTCATCGCCCCGGTGGTCCAGATGGGGCTCCCTCAACTGACCCCAGCAGCCACCAGAGCCGACACTGACGGCGAGAGGAAAAACGCTGGAAACAAAAGACAGAGTCACAGGGCATTGAACTTGGCCTCACCAGCCTCCCAGCAATGGCGCCAGGGAGGGACCAGTGCCAGCCAATGCCCCTCAGCCACCACGTGGCAGACAGAGCTGGGCTCCTGGCCGGGGTCCCTCCACTTACCAGGGCAAGAGCGGGTTTTTTTTTTTTTTAATTGTTTTCAAAACAGATTTCATGTGGTCCCAAAATGAGACCATGATTGTAAATTAAAGTGTAATTAGCCTTTACGCTTTTATATTCATTAACTCTTCTCTGTTAATGATGCTAGGCTGGAGCAGAAACCCTGCATTATGAAACCACATCCAGGAAATAAAATAGTGATTTAGATAATGGCCACAATGTATTGCTACTTACACATAATTAAACAAATGCTCCATTTAAACTTGGAAACATGACTGAATGTTGATTAACCCTCGCCCAGCAATTCTGCTCGGAACTGAGGAAGGGGAGGTGCGGTGAGCGGATCTGGAACGCAACGTCTGGGCCAGCCGCGTCCGCCAGCCACACTGTGTGGGGCAGGGGCAGGGCTGGTGCCAGGGAGCTGGCCACGGACTGGCCAAGGATGGCGTTGACCATGGAAGTTATCCTGGGACTACTTAAGAAACTACCACACCCAGTGAAATAGACCAGACACAGAAAGATAAATATTGTGTGACTGCTTTTTTTTTTTGAGGAAGGTTAGCTCTGAGCTAACTACTGCCAATCCTCCTCTTTTTGCTGAGGAAGACTGGTCCTGAGCTAACATCCGTGCCCATCTTCCTCTTCTTTATAGAGTGGGACGCCTACCACAGCATGGCTTTGCCAAGTGGTGCCATGTCGGCACCCAGGATCCGAACCGGCGAACCCCAGGCCACCGAGAAGCGGAATGTGCGCACTTAACCGCTGCGCCACCGGGCCGGCCCCTGTGGATAGACAGGAGAATGGGGGCTGCCAGGCACTGTGGGAGGTGTGAGTGTTTAATGGGGCCAGAGTTTCGGCTGGGGATGGTGAAAAAGTTCTGGAGATGGATGGTGGGGATGGTTGCACAACTATGTGAATCCACTTAATGCCACTTAATAGTATGCTTAAACTGGTAAATTTTATGTATATTTTACCACGATTTTTTTAGTTTATTTAAAACATAAAAAAAGGAAGAGATCACCACGCCCCAGCTCAGCTGCCAGCTGGGTGCAAAATGTCTGAAGCTCACCTTCCCAGAGACCAGCTCACTGGGTCCAGCAAGGGGCCTAATGAGGCCTGACTCAAGGCTCTGCCGAAAACTTTTATATTTTTAAAAATTATAATGAAGAATTGTTTAAAATGTAAATAATTCAGACATGTATTGAATAAAAGGTAAAGTTTCGGGGCTGGCCTGGTGGCGGTAGTGTTTAAGTTCTGCACCCTGCTTCAGTGGCCCAGGGCAAAAAGAGGAAGATTGGCAACAGATGTTAGCTCAGGGCCAATCTTCCTCACCAAAAAAACCCAGTAAAGTTTCTGGTTCTCAAACTTATTCCCAAAGAAGCACTCAATAATTTTCCATTTGTCATTTTTCTATGCATATCTTTTCCAAATAATGTGTCACCTTGCTGGGGTCCCCCCATAAGCAGACCCTGAGATGAGAACTGGAGTGCAGATGGGTGACCTGGGAGGTGATCCCAGCAAAAACTAGAAGGGGAATAGGAAATAAGATAAAGAAAGGGAGGCAACGAATAAAGAGTGCATGACTGTACTGGTTATTTATTGCTGCGTAACAAGCTACTCCAAGATCTAGTAGCTTGATACAACAATAATTGTTTGTTACCTCTCCCGGTTACCGTGGGTCAGGGATGCAGACAGCACGGACGAATTGTCTCTGCTCCACAATGTCTGGGGCCTCGGCTGGAAACCTCAAAGGCTAGGGCTGGAATCCTCAGTAGGTCGCTCCCTCACACACCTGACAGTTGATGCTGGCTCTCCACTGGGGCTGTCAGCTGAAACGCCACGTGTGGCCTCTCCAGGTGGCCTGGGTTCCTGAAACTTGGTGGTTAGTTTCCAATAGCAAATGCAGAGAGAGAAAGAGAGATTGAGAGAATGAGAGAGACAGAACGCCAGGTGGAAACCACGTTGCCTGTTCTGACCAGCCTCAGAGGTCGGGCATCACTTCTGCCACCAGTGATGGAGGTCTGCTCCAGCTCAAGGGCGGAGGCACGTCAGGGACCCACTGCAACAGGAGCGTGCGGGGAAATGCCATCTGCCACCGTTACCAGGCAGGTGGAGCTCAGCTCTGGGAGGTAGCCCGCCACACTAGTATTTCTCGAGCACTCCCCGTAGGCCAGGGGCTGTGCGATGGGCACAGAGATTACACCATCTCCTGTGCAGTAGCTACTGTTACTGTCCCATTCTAAAGATGAGGAAACTGAGGCTTAGAGAGTCCTGGGGCAGAGACAGCTCAGTCGTCCACCAAAACCCACCTTTCGCTCCTCCCATACACACAGATAGACCACATTTCCCAGCCTCCTTGCAGGTAGGGGCAGCCACATGACCCGGTTCCCTGCCGTGGAGTGTAAGGGGTGCCCCTGTCCGACCTGGGCCACAGCCTCCCACGTGCTCCTTGTCCCTCTGGCAGCCGGGACAGGGTGAAACGCAGCAGCCTTGGAAAAACCCCTGTTGAAGACACCAGCCTCTTTGTCCAGCCGGGTCCCTGAATCACCTCACGGAAGAGAGCCCCGCCCCTTCCTTTATCTCGTCTGCACGTAGCCACTGCTACGGCGACAGCAAACAAACGTCTGTTGTTTACCCATTCCGTGTTCAGGTCTGTTTGTCACCGCAGCTCCATCTGCTCTCACACGTGTGCACAGGATCAGACTGAAGCCTCCGAAATTGCCAACTGCCCACGCTGTTGGTCAAAAATGGTCCGACGGTAGCGATTTCAGGTGGTTCAACCTGATGCGTGTAACTCCTTCTTCCACCCCGGGTGGGTCCCACCTGTGGAGGCACCATAACTACTTAACTGCCCCCCTCTTGATGAACATCCGTGCTGTTCCCCACTTTTTGTGCTTACAAACAATGCTGCAATAAACTTGCTTAAATACTGATCGTTATGAATTTGTACGAGTATCCATCAAGTAGAGTCCACAAAGTGGGACCTCTGAATCGGTGCTGCACATTCAAACACTCCACATGTGCTGCTCAAGCTACTCTCAACCATTTTCTCACAACTATGTATGTATGCGTGTTTGTGTGTGTGTGTGTGTACATGTGTAAACAAATACCGACATGGGACATACTATGCGCCAGGCACTGTTCCACATCCTTTACAAATACTGATTTATTTAATCCTCACAACAAACTTGTGAGGGAAGTACTGTTATTGTCCCCATTTTACAGATGGGGAAACTGAGGCCCAGAGAGGTAACCGGCCCAAGGTCAGGCTGCTAGAGGTGGAGGAGGGAGCTGGGGTTTGAGTGCAGGCACCCTGGCTCCAGATCCACCTTCTTGACCACCAGGGCTGCTGCCTCTCAGCCTAGAATGTGGCAGCTGGCCTGGCCCTGGAGTCCGCTGTCTTCCCTTCAGGAAAAGCGAACCCATAGCAGCGAGGTCACGGCCACTTGAGCGCAATCAAAGATCATTAAAAATGAGTGGCTCGCAGGTCCCTTCTCCCCGTGTCTCCTTTATTCTTGCTCGGAGGGCTGGCTGCATGCATTTGCTGGTCTCTGGACTCAGACGAACCTGAGCTCGAACCTGCCCCTGCCGCCCGGGGCCGTGTGCCCGCCTGCCAGCCTGTGTCCTTTTGCCTGAGTGCTGGGATAACCACAGGACCCCCCCAAAGCTTGCGAGGACGACACGGGAGGGAAGTGAAAGCCCCACAATTTCAGTCATTTGCTCAAGAATTTCGAGAGCCCCTCCTGCGTGCCCTTCACTCTCTTAGTCCTGTTCTTGGTCATTTGGGCAATTTCTGATTCTTTATATTTATAAACACCACCGACCCCAACACCACATGGACACCCTGGTGCGTATTTTTGTACGTCGTCAAATCACGTCTAGGGGTGGATGTCTAGTTGTGGAACTGCTGGGTCAAAGGGCGGGGTGAGTGTGACGGCCTTTGATGAGTGTGAGAAGGCCCCGCCCCAGCCTCTGACAAGGCGGGACCTGGTGACTTCTCTGCTCCCTCCTGCCATGGACACCAGACGGGGGCCTGTGATGGCCGCCACCCTCACCAGCCGGGTTCCAGACTGGGTCTGTCACACGAGAACTGTTCCCAAAGCAGAGCCGAGGAAATCCCTATCAGGAGTGACCTGGAAGGAGGGCAGCCCTTTGCTTCCCTCCTTGGCCACGCGTGGCTGTGGGTCCCCCTTTGTCACAGGGTAGAGCCCCTGCCCAAGTCCAGCCAGGCCACAGGGACAGCCCCGAGCAGGCCTCAGCGGTGAGCAGTGACGACCAGGGGCCCTCCGATGGGACAAAGCCAGATGAGTGGTCAGTTGGGCGTTTAGGGGACCCCTGACCCAGGCCAGGGGCAGGAGAGGCTGCTCTGGGAAGGCAGCATTTGAGGGGTGAGCTCTGGGCAGAGGAGCAGCCTGTGGGAAGGCCCAGAGGTGAGAGAGGAGAGCACTGAGGACCTTCCAGGCATATGAAGGAGGCTGGACCCTATCCCAAGGGCAATGGTGAGCCATGGAGGGGTTTAGAGGGATCCCTCTGGCCACCTTGTGGAGAATGGACCAGAAGAGCTGAGCCTGGAGGCAGGAGTGAACCCAGGAACTTGGCTTCTGTGTGCACCTGACCACCTGACCACCTTGACAAGACCATCCTTCTTAAGAGTAGGAATCATCCTAGAAATCAAACTCTGGGCAAGCCCACAGCCTGAAGGGAGGGAAAAATAAAAACCTCGCTGTCTCAGGTGTGTGCCCTGGGCTAGCGTCTGCAAAGCCATTCTCTCTGTCTGGAATGCACTCATCCCACTGAAATTCCACCTGTTTCAGTCCTCCCCAATGGGACCTCCTGCAGGAAGTCCTCCATGATTCGATGGCCGGCAGAGGCCTTGCTTTCTCTGAGCTCCCAGCCAAGCCTCTTCCTGGGTTCATCCCAGGGCCCTGACACAGTCGCCCAGTCATTCCTGAGTCAGTTCATCTCTACCTCCCTCCTCCACCCCCAGCCTCTAGCCCAGGGCCCTGCAGGGAGTAAGTGCACAATAACCATGGCAGCAGCTAGACTCTTCTCTGTCTGATTTTCCTCTCTGTGTGCCTAGCACCCAGCTCAGGTCCTGGGACCAAGCGGGCATCATTCATTCATTCATTCATTTGCCAAACACATATTGAGCACCGCTCTGTTCTGAGCTCGTGCCAGGTGCTGGTCACACCCGTGATGAATGGGGCAGGCCCAGCCTGGCGTCTCAGAACTCACAGTCTGCTGGGGGCAGTGGAGCAGCCATCAGGCAGGCCCGGGGGAGGTGCTGGGGTGGGAGAAACGCAGCCTGGGCAGAGGAGGGGAGATTCAGGTGGGGAGACGCGCTGATGCGGGAGCATGTGGCCCAGCACGCCCTCCTGGAGGGACCCCGTGTATGGGATTTGGGAAGCGGGAGCGAAGCAGGAGCTTTACTCTCTGAAGGTCACAGTAGTCAGACGTGGAGACGGGCAGACTCAGAGACCCCCAGGGGTCCAGCTTGTCCTCACGCTCCTTGGCTCTGTGCCTAGCTCCACATCCTGCCTGCTGGCCCTGCTGACCCTGCTGACCCACGGCAGCCCCGAGCCCACCTCCAGAGGCTCAGCCAAGAACCGGGAGAGGCGGGAGCTCCACAGGCACCCCCAGGAGCACCCCTCGCATCCCTTTCAGCCGCTGGCCCTGCCTGCGTCTCACATTGCCCGGTGGAGGCTCTTCCTCCGACCCTCCAGTTCCCCCTCTGGATCTTCACGTCCAGCTCCTCCCACTGTCACATCAAGCCTCATCCCCGTAATAAGTCCGTATCCCATGACACTCACAGCAGCCCTGCTTCCTGACGGAACCCTACCTGATACAGTTATTGGGAGTGGCGATACTTCCAGGGGAGCAGATGGGAATCTGGCATTGGTGCTCCAACCTGAGCAGAGTGAGAGGCATCAATGACCCCATCACCAGGGCAGTGGGGCCACCCATGGTCTAGGGCAAGCACTAGTGAAGCAGTCACTTAAATGATCCCTTTAGACCCCTGGAGTCAAGGCTTATAGAGGGCTCTAGGCGACCAAGCGGCTGCCGGCATAGAATGTGACTGGAAATACAGGGTCTAAGGACTGTGGGGCGGCTGGGTTGCTTCTAAATGCACCAGAAAACTTAGAAAGAAAGATGAGCTCAGGGCTTTGACTTCCCAGATCAAGTTCTGAGTGAAGAGACAGGCTCCAGTAGAAGCATCCTGTCGTCCCCTCCTGAGGTCACTCCCCTGCGCCTGGGGAACCTCAAGTGGCCTCTGGCGAGGCGGGCATCCTGGCGGGGACAGGTGATCTTCCTGGAAACCATCCCCACCTCTCGTTGCTGCCAGACCTATAACCGGACTCAAGCCCTGATAAGCTTCAGGGGGCCAGGTACAAAGTGTGACCCACAAGGAGCCATCGTACACAGCAAAGAATTGCAACATGTTGCCAACTGACACCGACAGGGAAACGCGTATGGGAGTGGACATCATAATGGAAGGGACGTAATGTTGTGTCTGACCAGATTTATTGACATGGTGGGTGCACTAGGCAGAGATCCCGGACTCTGTGTGCTAGCTCAAGCCACTGGGAGCGGCTCTAAAGGTTTGCTCAGTTGGTTAGGTGAAACCTGGACCCCAAAGGTAGCCTACACTGAGGGAAGCTGAGATGCCAGAATTTCTTTGTCTGGCGTGGAAGAAAGCAAAAGACTCAAGAGAGCACTGGAATGCTGGAGTGGACTTATTTCTTAATGCCTGCTCACCCTGCCTCACTACGTTCTCTGGTGAGGGGGGGCATGGAACAGAATTAATTGATTGATTGATCAGTCTGTCATGGTGCCCCAAGACCAAAAGAAGTGGGCAGCCTAATAAAATCTTGATTTGTATCAGCAGAAAAGCTCTGGGTCTGGTAAATAGAAGTCTGAACTGAAGCAACATAAGAGAGCATTGTGGTCCCTCCACCCCTTCCCGGACTGGGCAGTGCATAGACAGTGCCCCCTGAATGGAAGGGGAGGCCAGACCCACTCAAGGTCCCAGTGGGACCCTGAACACAGCCAGGAGTTATTTTCCCAGCTTCAGAATGCGCTGTTGGAACTGACACACTCAGCAACTGGCAGTTCCCTGGTCTTTGTAGGGAGGGTTGTTAGGGCCAAATGGAAGCCCTGCACCAAAATGGTAAACCACAAGCCAAGCACATTCCTGGGAGGGTCGCAGAGATCGGTGCCACCATCCAGGACCTGCAGGACGCTGGGGTGGGGCGTCCCACCACATCCCCATTCGACTCACCTGTTGGGTCTGTACGGAGGAGGTGGGTCTCGGAGAATGGCGGTAGATGATCGTAAACTTATTCAGGTGGTGACTGCAGTTGCCGCCGCTGTTCCAGGTGTGATGTCCTTGCTGGAGCCGGTCAGCATATCTGGTACCTCTTCCCTCATGAGAAGCAGTCTACTTTCAGTTGGCAGGGCCAGTAGCATGCCTTCACTGTCCCTCTGCAGGGTTATAACTATCAACTGTCCAGCCCTCTTTCATCATCTGGACCCCAGGGACCTGCATTGCCTTTCTCTTGCGCAGGCCATCACACTAGGCCCCTGAGCCCCCTATATGGCACCACTTCCCGGGGAGACCAGACAGCCCGCTGGGAGCAGGTCGGTTACATACACCACTTCCACGAGAGAAGGAATAGCGCTTTCTTCTCCTTGGCACAGCCACTTCTGAACATGGGTTTGGTTTCCTTGCCCCAAATACTTCTGCCTAAACCACCGCCCAGGAGCTTACAGGATGCCTTCTCTAGCATCATGGAACCCACGAAGCATGGCCTCCGACCAGAGAACGAACTCCGTGGCAGATTAAGTGTGGCAACGGGCCCATGCAGTTCACTGATTCAGATGGACTTCCCTATCACCAGAAGCAGCTGGTGTTACAGGATGATGGAGTGGCCTTTTGAAGGCTCCGTGAAGGCACAGTGAGGGGGCAACACCTTGCAGGGCTGGGGCAGTAACCTCCAGGCTGCAGCCTGTCATCTGAATCAGCATCCACCGTGTGGTGCTGTTTCTCTCACGGCCAGGATCCCACAGTCCCGGAGTCAAAGGACAGAAATGGGAGCAGCTCTTCTCACTAGAATCCTCGTCACCCGATAGCAAAATTTTTGTTTCCCATCCCTGTAATTTTGACTTCCCAAGGGAGGGACATTCCTAAGAGGGGACACAACAGTTCCACTAAACCGGGAGGTGAGATGCCCTCTGGCCACATTCGGTTCTTTATGCTGATGAACCAACAGCAAAAAATAGGTTGATTGGTCCTGACTATCCAGGGAAATGGGGCTGCTATGTATACAATGGGGGTAAGGAGGGGTACAATTGGGATGGAAATTCCAACAACCCAATTTAGGCAGGAACGTAAATGAGACAGACCCTTTGGGACTCAAGGTCTGGGTCACCCCACCAGCCAAGGAACCACAACCAGCTGCGTGCTGGATGCTGGCAAAGCAAACAGGGAACGGATGATGGAAGAATTAATTTCAGCTTTAGCCATGTGGCCTGTTGCAGAAACAAGGACAAGAGTAGTCACTGGTATTTCTTTCTTGTTTACATATGAATGCATCTGTCTACGTAATCAATCCCTTTTCTTTTTCTCCCTCTCCCATCCCCCTTCTTATATAACGTAAAGTGCACCAGCAGCAGTTAAGCTTGTATCAGAGCTCAAGTTCTGGGATATCAAAGGGCGGGTGTGACACGGCTGGAGGAGGAACAAATGTCACTCTGAGATGGATAAAGCGGCCTTTGTGCGCCTGGTGTATCTTGTGGCTGCAGACCCACAGAGACCGAAGCCGCACATCAGCGCCAGCTCCCCAGGGACCTCTCCCCAGCGCCCCCTCCACAGGCAACAGCTGGACAGCTGGACAGTTGGATGGGCCTCCATCCTCAGGGCGGCCACACAGAGGTTCTTCCTCTGATCCTCCAGTTTCTCCTTCCATCATCGTTTTCTCAGGTCCTTCCACAACCGTGCCAGGCCTAACCCTATAAACCCGTTATCCCGTAGCACTCTTGGTGGCTCTGGATGGACCCGGCCTGGCACACGACACACCTGTGCAAGGGCTTGGAGGTGAGAGTTCAGGAGGACGAGTTCTGCCTGGGTCCTAGAGCTGGAGGCTGCGGAGAGGAGGGTCTTGGTCCCTCCGGGCCTCAAAGCCATGGCTGTCAGCATTTGCCACGCGAGGGAACGAGGGAGACACAGCCCCATGCCACCAAGCTCCACTTGGCGCCTGCCGTGGGCACAGAGCGCTCCCCACTCTGCCAGTCCGGGCCTGCCACTGCCTCCGCCTCTCTGTGTGGCCGTGGCCAGGCCCTGCCCCTCTCTGTGTCTGTTTCCCCAACTACACAACAGGGGAAGACTCGTCTGTGAAAGCTCTTCCAGCTTCCAGATTTGCTGTGTCTCTTATGGGAAGTCTCTGGTTTGGGAGAACACAGCCCCTCCACAAAAAAACAAAAACAACAACACCAAAGTGGGTATTTGTACCCCAGCCACCCCTGACTCAAATCTTGGAGGCCATAGGCCCAGCCTGGGCCAGCCCTGCAGCAGGCCCTGGGCCCCGGGCCAAGTCTGAGGCCCGGAAGGGGTAAACCGTAGTGGCTGGTCACCCACATCTCTGCCTGATGCTGGTGGACAGCAGGCCCCAGGATGAGCAAAGAGGGGCCCTTCCCCTCCAAACCTCAGGGCATGTGGCCCAGTGACATTGGAAACTCACTAGTGGGGTGGCTGGGCAGGGATGGCCATCCCCCAGCACAGACAAGGAAAGCCAGGTTCAGAGACGCAAGTAACCTGTCCGAGGTGCCCCAGGAAGTCAACGGTTGAGGAGCCGGGGTCTGCCTGGCTCCCGACCCATGCCCCGGGAAGGCGGTGTGGTTTCGTGGCTACATTCATTTCCTAGGACCACCACAACAAAGTACCACAAGTTGGGTGCTTCAACAACTGAAATTTACTGTCTCAGTTCTGGAGGCCAAAAGTCTGAGGTCAAGGTGTGAGCAGGGTGGGTTCCTGCTGGGGGCGGTGCGGGAGCATCTGTTCCTGGCTTCTGGTGTTTTGGGGCAGTCTCTGCATCCCTTGCTTGTAGAAGCATCACTCTGATCTCTTCATCTTCGCATGGCCTTCTCCCTGTGTGCCCTCTGAGTCCAAATTTCTCCTTTCTATACAGACACTAGTCATATCGGATCAGGGCCCAGCCTAATGACTTCCTCATTGGAAGGCTGTGTCTTTACAGAGGCGACACGTTTTTTAACTTTACAGAGGCAATCAAGGATTTTTACTTGGGATGAGGTGGCACTGCACTGTGGCTCTGGGGGGAGGGCGAGGAGTCGATGAGGATTGGGGTGTGGTTGATAAGTGGTGTGAGCCAGACTCCTGAGGGACACGTCTGGGTCGAGGGGCCTCAGGGACTGGGGGCACCTGGTGTTTCTCATCACAGGACTCCACTGCTGGCCCCTGTGATCATCCAAGTTCCCGCGAGATCAGGCTTCCTCTGGGAAGAGTGGTTGTGGCTGCACCATCTCGCGCCCATTGCTCCATTCTCTGAGCTGCCCCTGACGCTCAGCCCATTCCCGCCCCTCCTCTCCCTCAGGACCAGCACTTACGTCCTCTCCACACAAAAACAGTAAGTTAAAGTGTTTTAACTTGATTACGGCTGTGAAGAGCCTGTCTCCAAATAAGGTCACATTCTGAGGTGCTGGGGGTTAGGACTTCAACACGTGAATTTGCAGGGGGAGGGAAAAATTCACCCCATAACGGTGGCTAAGAGTCCAGATTTGCTAACTGGGCCCCGCTCCGCTCCAGATCTTCCCTGCATGGTTCCGTTGTTAAATTCACAGCAGGCTGGTCTTAGTTCATTCAGGAGGCAGGGGGCCAAGGGGCCCCTTTGGAGCCATGTCTGGGTGGAGCATGGAGGGCAATCGTGGGCACCCCCCGGAGGGCCTGGTAGACCAGCACGGCAGCTTCTGGGCAAAGCCGCCTCCTCTCCAGGGGCCTGGTGCTCCGGGCACCTCACATATTCCCTCATTTGATCTTCACGGCCACCTGCAAGGTAGGGATAAACCATTCCCATTTTACAGACCAGGAAACTGAGACTCAGAGGAGGGAATTCACCTGCCCAGGGTGTCAGTGCTGTGAGTGACAGGGCCGGGATTCGAAGCCTGGCAAACTGGCCCCCAAGCCTGAACCCTCCCCGCTCACACTCAGCTGCAGTAATGGACCACGGGGCCCAGTCTGTGTCCTGCGGGGCTGAGGGATGCATTGGTGGGTAAGACGGCAAGGGGGGAGGAGGTCCAGGTCCAGCGGCTGCAGCCCCGACGCCAGCCCCAGGCAGGGCCCAGCTGCCAGCTGCACCCGGGAGGAGGGAGGCCAGGGCGGGAACTGCCTCGCCGGCTCCGATGGGCCACCCCCGCCAGGCCTCAGTTTTGCTACTGTACAGTAGAGACAGCAATCCCCAGGGGTTCACGGGGCTAGGAGGCTCCAACGAGGTCCCCCAGGACAGCCAAGGGTCCCCTGAGGGCACGGCCTGGGCTGTGTTGTCCCCTTCTGGGCCCAGCAGAGCCTGGCACGCTGAAGGCACTGGGTAAAAACACAATACCAGACTTGAGGCTTCTATAAAGTTGGATGATTAGCAAAATCAGAAATTTTCTGAGCTGAGGTCAGAGGGCAACTAACTAACCTCCAAGGAGAGATGGGACCGGATGGCTGTGGAAGATGACATGAGCGGAGCCATATTAGAACAGAGCTAGAGCTGGCATTCTAGAGGAGTTGGTTTCACATCTTGTTTTCTTTATCTTCCAAACTGGACCAAACCACCAAAATCCCAAGAAGTCAGTAATAACAAGAATATCCTGTGTGTAAGAGCTAATAGGACTGAGCTTTGCTGAGGGCCGGATGACTAAGGAATCAGTGAAGCGCGTCCAGCCTTTCACCTGATGACGGAATCTCAAGCCAACCAATGACGTACAAACCCAGCCTCACCTCCTCTGGCACCAACGGACTCTTCTTTCTACAACTCACCTCATCCTCCCTCTTTCCCATAAAAGCCCTGAGCCCCCTCCTGTGATTGGGACACTATTTGGGTTTCTACTTGAATCTCTGTAATCTGAATTGCAATTCTTTGATCCCAAATAAACGCCTTGCGCCTTAACACTGGTTTCTGTTTTTGTAGCTCGACACGGCAGAGACGTGGCACACCATACAGCGGAGAAGAATTCAGCTAAAATTGTTAGCAACTTGCTAAAGGCGAAGGGTGAGCTAGTGTGAGGTACAGAGTCCCCGGGAGCTGCAGACACAAGGGAATTCCCACGCCCTCACAGGCTCTTCTCCACTGACCTCATCCCATGCTCATCAGAAAGATTGGGGGCAGGGCAAGAGGCCCCCCCCCCCTCCCCACAGAAGGCCTCCTGCAGGCAGTGTGGGAAAAGCAGGATGCCCCACCCACTATCTCCTTTTCCGTCTCTCCTGTATGGATCAAGAACCTCGAGCATCTGAGAGCAGGGCAGGAAAAGCCCTCGGGATTCAGGTGAAGACAAGCTGCCACTGAGGGAATCAAAGAGGAAAACCCTCTAATTCTGCGGGAGGGATAGAAACACATCCTAGGCCCAGACCTTTAGATCACTGAGACCCAGCTCCTGCCTAAAACCGAAGCTGAGCCAGAACAAAAGACGACGCCCCTCCCCAGCCAGGCTGACCAGCACTGAGTGACAGTAACTATGGTCTGCTGCTGGGGGCGGGGCAAGAGCGAGGAGAGGGGCTCTCTCTGAGGAGCAAATGCAAACGGGGAGACCTAAAGCTGAGGGTGGGGCAGACATCGAGAAAAATCCTCTGGCAAGTCAGGCCCAGCCCTAAACACACGAAAATGCTGGAGGAATGGAAAGCAACCCAATTTAAAAAATAGGCAGGGGGCCGGCCCCAGGGTTGAGTGGTTAAGTTCATGCCCTCTGCTTCGGCAGCCCAGGGTTTTGCCCGTTCAGATCCTGGGTGTGGACATGGCACTGCTCATCAAGCCATGCTGAGGCGGTGTCCCACATGCCACAACTAGAAGGACCCACAACTAAAAATATGCAGCTATGTACCGGGGGGCTTTGGGAGAAAAAGGAAAAAATTTTAAAAAAAGAAAAAGGGCAGATGATTTGAATAGGCACTTCATCAAAGGAGATATATATGGCAAATAACACATGAAATGATGCTCAATACTGTTAGTTGAGCAAGATCATGCTAGAGGAACGTGAAACACTGAGAGTAACCATAACAACAGACCCAAACTCAGCTCAGCTCCTGACCCCATTGACTCAACTCCCCAGAGGAAGGGCCTAGCAAAGGAAGAAGTGTACCCATTTCCAGGTATGAATATTGTTTATCAGCTCAACAGCAGTAGTGGAGAGTAGAAGACAAAGGAGCCGAACCCTCAAAATTATCTGGGAATATGATTCCCGCCTAGAATATCATACCCAGCCAAACTGTCACTCACGCATGGACATAGAATGAAGCCATTTTCAGACTTGCAAGATCACTCTCACACAAGGTTCTCAGAAGCCTCCTGAGGATGTGATCTGCCAAAATGGGACAGAATATCCAGAAAGAGGAAGACATAGGACCTAAAGAGCAGGAGGTCCAAGATGGGAGAGAAGCCAGGGGAGCCTGGGGTGACAGCTGTGCAGAGGGTCTCAAAAGCAATCAGCCCAGACTGGGGCAGGACAGAGGGTTTTAGGAGAAAGTCTCTCTGTGGTTGGGGGGGATCTACAAGGTGTTATTAGACGGCGTGGAGAACAGACGTCAGAGGGATTCCATGGTTCTGTAGGAGAGCTGGGGAAGCATTAACAATCGGGACATAGAATGCTAATCAGATGAAAATGTGAGCATCCAAAAGTTGTACAAGAAAGGAAATGTGATCAAAGTTGCCTACATGGCTCAGATGTGAACAATACTTATATGGATGCTAAATACCGATTTAACAAATCTTGTCCTCTACCTACATCGTGAGCATGGAAAAGAGAAAGTTGAGGGTGGGCAGGTAAGAGAACTAAATTTTCATATTCCATTACAGGAACTCAGTGGATAATATCTAAAGTTGATGAGTTGAGAAATCGTGGTAAAAACATATTATTGACAAATATGAAGTGCCTGTAAATTGTTTCAAGTAATTGCCTTTGGCGGAAAGGGACGCAGGAGGGAGGTACGGATGGGTCAAGGGACAGCTTTAGTACTGTTTGACTCTGTAAAACTATGTCCTTATTTTATTTGGGGGGAAAAATCGAAATAATTAAAACACAATAAGGAAGATGATGAGGCTGAACTGGTTGGTCTCCGGAAGGCTTTCCAGTTCCGTCAATCTGTGGTTCTGCAACAGCCATGGGAAAGGGACAGTGAGGGCCGTCTGATCCGGGCCAGCCCTACACGCCTCATTACAGTGTGGCCCACACTTCAACCTTGTAAAACCACCCACAAATCCTGCCAATTGTATTAGTATTTGTCTAATATTATCATTCATATTTTAATTACATGGATATATTTCAGAAGGTGTTACAGGTTGAATTGTGTCCCCTAAAAAGATATGTTGACGTCCTAACCCCCAGTACCTGCGAATGTGGCCTTATTTAGAAACAGGGTCTGAGACCGGGGCCATGGCCCAGGGTTTCACCGGTTCAGATCCTGGGCATGGACCTAGCACCGCTCATCAAGCCACACTGAGGCAGCATCCCACATAGCAGAGCCAGAAGGACCTACAACTAGAATATACAGCTATGTATTGGGGGCTTTGGGGAGAAGAAGAAAAAAAAGAAGAAGATTGGCAACAGATGTTAGCTCAGGTACCAATCTTTAAAAAAAAAAGAAAAAGAAATAGGGTCTTTGCAGATGTAACCAAGTTAAGATGAGGTTATTAGGTTGGGCCTAATCCAACATGACGGTGTCCTTAGAAGAGGAGAGAGACACACAGAGAAGTGGCCGTGTGACAACAGAGGCAGAGACTGACTGATCAGCTGGGACCCGAGGACGGCCAAGGATTGGCGGCCACCTCCAGTAGGGAAGAGACAAGGAAAGATTCTCCACAGGGTGTCAGAGGGAGCCTGACCTGCTGACACCTTGATTTCGGACTTCCTGCCTCCAGAACTGTGAGAGAAGCAATTTCTGTTGTTTTGAGCCCCTAATTCGTGATGCTTTGTTACGGCAACCCTAGGCAACCAGCACAGAAGGCAAGTGGAAACCCAGCACTGGTTTGCCATGAAACCGAAGATCACTGCAGAAAGATTGCCCTGACCTAAGGCTGTTCATGACATCTGGGCACCATGCGCTCCCCTGGTCCAGCAGTCAGGCCGCCTTCCCCATCTGTGGAAGTGGGTCTGCTTCTTGCCTCCTGGGCCGCTCCAGGCCCAGCCTCAGCACACTCAGGATCTGGGCCCACTGACAGGCTTTCTCCAGCCCCAGACCCTCGGCCACTGGCAGCCACCATCCTTCTGGCTGCTGCCAAATCCCCAGAGAGGCTTTAGAAATGCTCTTTCTGCCCGCTCACCAAGCAGAAGGGCAGGATTAAGGCCCAGAGGGCTCCTCTCTCTCCTACTGTCCAAGCAACCCCACTCCGAGGAATTTCCTGGCGACACGCAGAGTACAATGCCCTCTGAGCATGACAGCTTGGGGTGGCTGCTACAAGCACATTCTCAGGGGGGACCTCCATCCCCAACAGAGGGAGGGAGCTGACCTGAAGCAGACCAGCACATTTGGGGGGTCTGGAGACACCTTGGTGGGAGCACCCCTTGCAGAGGGTCCTGCGTAGGCTCTCCCTTGAAGAGGCCTCTTGTCCCACTGTCTCTGTCCCTCCCTCCCCTGCCCCAGTGTCTGCTGGCTCTGGGCCTCTAATGCTTTGTCAGATGAGTTCATCAATCTGGAAGGCGGGTTCATGGAGAGTTCCAGATCTAGGAACGGTCTGGAAGGGGGGTCCAGGCTGGCAGGAAAATAGAGCATGAGGTCCAGAGGCTGGGTTGTCTTGGACTTAGAGTGCAAGGCTGTGTGTGTGCATACCTTGTGTGCACATGCATGAGTGATTATGTGTGTGAGACTGTGTCCGTGGGCATGTGTGTGCACACGTGTGTGCTCATGTGCATGTGTGTGAGTACGTATTGGACTGGAGCAGAAGAGTTCTGCAAGTCCAACTAGGCCCACCCCAGATGGCCTGCACCCCAAACTTTTTGCCCAGGAAATGCATGTAAACCCTCTTCCCCCGCCCTTCTTGCCCCCGGTCACAATTGATCACAATGGTCCCAGCCGCCCGGCCTCCGTTTGGAGTCTCTGTCAGCCTGGTGCTCACCAGCTCGTGACCAACTTCCAGGTAAAGGATTAAATGGAAGGCACAATAAGAAGTGAAACAATTAGAATTTCTGCCTCATTATCATGGTAATCTTATCAGTCGGATAATGAGGTATTAATGGAGATTTAATGCGCATCTCATAACAGAATCCCTTGGAGAAAACACACAGGGAAATTGCTGTAAATCCACTTAATGATGGAGAAGTCCCAAAACACCATATTCCAAAGGATGAAAAATGCAGGATGCAAATGAGAAAGAATCAAGGTCAATAACACCACGGGGACAGCCCTAATGGCAGATTTGGAGATATATGTAATAAAAATTGCATGTTGCTTTTAAACCTCACCCTCTGTTGTTTTCAAATGTGCATTCCTAGTAATGAAACACAGAAGTGCAGCCAGAATGATTTGTATGTTTTAGAAACCATGGGGGGCATGGAAGCATGTCTCGAAACCCATCAGGCCCCCCACGAAGAGCCATGGGATACGGGTGTTTTACGGAAAGGGGGGCAGAGGAAGAGCCCCTTGGTTGGCGGAGGGGGAAGCAGCCTATCAGAGTTCAAGGTCGTTTGGGAAACACCAGTGGGAGGGAGCTGCCTGCACTTACTTCCGCTCCTTCATTCAACCAACATTTGTTGGGCACCTGCTGCGTCGCTGACCACCGCAACTCAGAAAGATGAAGGACACGCACAGATACAAACTGACAATAAAAACTCTAATCAGACAGCAACTACTATGTGCTGGGCAGTACCAATATGCCATACATGGAAAAGCGGGCACAGCTTTTCCTTGTCAAGGGCTGTGTGGGGGACCCTGGGGCCTCCATCTTAGTGATAGCCCGTGAATGTACAAATGGAGAGAAGAGCAGGGAAGAAACCTCCACCACCCAGCGACTGGCCAGGTTCTGGAAGAGCCATTGAACATCCATCACCTCCCTTTGTCCTCTCAGGAATCCCAAACCCACTTTACAGATGAGGAAACTGAGATGTGGGCTGGCAAAGGGACTTCCTCAAAGTCACAAGCAGTCAATGAGCATCTGAAAAGCTGAAGAAGGATGCCAAGACCCCGCTTGAGGGTGGAAATGGTCCCCAGAGAAAAGGTCAGTCTGAAGCAGGGAAAAGCCAGATATTAGGCAACATTGCCGGAGTCTTGCAGCTGTGTTCCGTTTAATCACAGACTGCAAATTGAATGAAGTTAAGACAGTCTTGCCTCTTTGAATTTCCCCCAGGCCCTGTTTAATGAATAAATAGGCATGATTTGTAATTAGCTTATGCATTGTGCAAATGCGTCTAGGGCACCTGAAGTGAGTTAAACACGCCCCCCACAATCTTGTCAACAATATTAATTCGCTCAGCAAACCTTTCTTCCTGGTCCACGGTGCCTGCGACCGAATGATCACATACTGCTCTGCAGTGGACATAGTGAGAAAAATTGGGATTTTTCAGCCAGGAAAGATGAAGACACAGTGTCCTCATCAGTCTTGCCTCCCAGGGTGGCATTTGGAAGCTACCAGTTCGGTTCGTTTTCATCAGCAAATGCTAGAAAACCCACAAAACAATTTCCTGTCTTCCCCCTCAACCAGGCTTTAAAACTCCCACAGTCTCCTGGACGAAAGGCTTCTGATCATTACTGCCACCTCCCTGAGGGGTCCGCGGCTGGGGCCAGGGGTCCTCACCAATCTGGGCTGCCTTTCTTTTGTGCAAGCTGTCCTCTCTTTGCAGGGGCTGCCTGGTACCCGCCTGCAGCCACCGTTTGAGTCCACTAATTCCTGCCAAGTGAGCGGGCGTCCTGTATCATTTATCCTGTAATTGGGGCTGCTTATCACGAGTTTTGCCTGGTTTCCGTGCTAAACATGTGGCTGCAGCTGAAATCCCGAATCCTCACATTTCCCTGCTCGGAGCTGGTGGGAGGGCCCCTCGGCACGGGTAGCCGTCTTGATTGCCTCCACATTTTCCAGCAAAGGGGTTTCCATTCATCTTCATCATGGGCTCAATCTGTGCACAGAGAGCAGGCGGCTGCCCCGGTGGGTCCTCTCCACCCAGTCACCTGGAGGCCCGCTCTCATCTGTTCCTCTGTGTTCACGGTCGCATTTATATTCCGCCTGCCCTGCTGCTCTCTCTGGGGTCTTCAGCAAGCAGACCCTCTCCTCCTGGGCCCCGCATGGGAGTCCAGGTGCCAGCCTGTTACAGCAAAGGAGGAAGCGAAGGTCACCCCTTCTTCTGAACAAGGCCAATCAGGCAGTAGAAACTGTCCATCTATCCTAGCCATGACATTGACACTAGGAAGTGGACCCGGGCCGGGTGGGGGGAGGGGGAAGTGCGCCTTCCCTGCTCCGGAGGCTCAAATCCGGTGAGATCTGCTGATGCCCACTGGGTGCCAGGCTCTGTGCTGGGAACTGGGGATGCCACCGCTGTCCAGCCCTGCCCTGGAGGGGCTCCCGTGCACAACAGGAAGTGCACACCAGGATCGGGATAATAATGAACCATCATGGGCACCATCTTCTACAGTTTACAAAGCTCCTTCCACTCTCACCTCACATGATGCCCTGCCATCCTGTGGCAGTGATATTTTGCAGAGGAGCAAACAGGATCCCATAGTAGCTAAAAATAAGGACTCAGGAATCCTTTAGATCTTCGCTCTGCCATTTATTTTCTGTGTGGCTTTGGATAAGCCACTTCACCTCTCTGAGCCTCAGATTCCTCATCTGTAAAATGGGGCTCATAACGGTACCCAGCTCACAGGTGAGGATTCTGCGAGGTAATGTGTGTAAAGCACTCAGCTCTGTGCCCAGCACATGAAAACGGCCCCAGAACTCAAGGCATTACGGTGACTAACAACACTTTCCCCCTCAGTAGCACCTCCCTGGAGAATGGGGCACAGGGGCTCCCCCAGGTCTCAGTGCTGTGTTGGGCCAGCATCGGAGCCTGTCCGAGCTGGGCTCACGTCGTGACTCAATTACTCATTGACTACGTGACTCGGGGCTGCTGCCTCAAAGCAATATGGAGATCATAACCTGTCATTGGGTTGCCATAGAAAAGCTATATCTATTGGGAATAATGGTTATTATTTGCCACAACACAGATGGGCCAAGGGGAACCTGGTGTCTTTGTGTGTCTAGCACGGAGGACATGGATGGGTTTTGGGGTTTGTCCAAAGCTGTCTTAGTAAACAGTTCATTGAAAAGCCCGATTACGGGGGGGACTGGTTGGTGCTTCTATGTCCTAGAGCATCCCTGGGCATCCTGCCCCTCCTCCAGAGAGGCCCAGAGGGGTCTTCCCTCACTGCCTTTCAGCCAACGTTCTGTACCTGTCCTTGGCCACAAGATGTCACCCAAGGAGCAGCATAGCAGGCGCCTGGGTGGAAACTGGCGAGCCCAGAAGTCAACCCAGGGAACAGCACATTCCAGCCACTGGCCCTCTCGGGCCCCGTGACCTCGGGGAAGCCTCGGGGGAAGTCTGCACCGACGGAGCATGCGACGGAGGATTCAGATCCCGGGGTTTCCTGCAGAACACGACACTGCTGCCCCGAGAGGACCCCGGGTTGTAGACCCCGCCTAAATTAATAAATAAATAGGGATAATCGTCCCTGCTTCACAGAGTGGGATTACACGGTGCCTGAGGACGCACGGGGGTAGGCGGGGCGAACAGCCAACCACAGTCGGGCGTGATTCCGGGCTACCAAAGAGGCAGGAGCGCAAGGGGGCGCCTGAGACCCCCCTCACCTCTGCCTGCCTGACAAGAGGTGAGGAGGAGACACCCGAGAGGCGACACTGGCATGCCCTCTGCCCCTGGGGCGGCCCCCAGATGGCCCAGCAGGGCCCATACCAATTCTTTGCGTGGCTGCCGCCAGGTGCCTGGATCTGGACCAGGCGAAGAGGCGGAGGAAGGGCATGGCCCGGCCCCGGCGCCCCCGGGCACCCCGAGCGGACACGCGCGAGGCGCGCACAGCTGGAGCGGCACCGGGCGGCCCGCAGTCCGGAGGCTGATGACCCCGCGCCCGGCCCCTGGCGCAGCGGAGCGGTCGAGGCCGGGCCTAGTGCCCTGATGTCTCCAGACGAGGACCGGCTGGAGCCGGAGAACCCGGGCGTGCTGGGCCCCCAGCCTGACCCTCCGGGACCCGCAGACCCAGGCCGGAGCCCCGGAGGCCCGAGCGCGCGGCCAAGCTCCTCGCGCACCGGGACTTGGCTCGGCTGCGCCGGCACTGCGCTGGGTGCCGGGTGCCGGGCTCCTCATCCGTCCCTCCACCAACTCCGGCCTTGGGAGGGGCGACCCCGGTGACCCGGCCTCTCCCGCCCCGGGCACACACGGCGAGCGGCGGGGCTGGGGCTGCGAGGAGCCTCCATCCACCTACGTCTACCCCGGGGAGACCACGGGCTTGGGGCGGTGTCTTCCCCGGCCCCGCACCACGTGAAGGTGGAGAAGGGAGACCCCTGTCCAGGCAGGGGCCGCATTTGGGAGAAAAAGATAGTGGAATCCCCGCAATGGGGGCTACTGTCTGCGCTCTCATCCGCCCCCAAGTACGGACATTTGGGGACGTCTGCTATTTGGGGTCGGAAGGTGCCCAAGGAAAGCGCAGGTTGCAGGGAGCTCACTACTTTGCAGGAAGCGTCAGGGGATGAGGCCGCGTTGGGGAGGCTGGGGGTATCTGGGGAGTCTTCCTCCTGGAAGGGCCATTTGAGGCTGGAGGAGCCGTGAGGGAGAGGAGTCAGCAAGGGCAAAGGCTTAGAGGTAGGCAAAGCACACACTTTGGGGGTAAAGGGGAGAGTTTTGAGGGCAGAGTGGAGCTGGAGGGGAAGGAGAAGGGACAGAGACATAAGGCTGAAAAGCAGGTTGGAACCGAAATAGAAGAGAGATTTTTTAGGCCGAAGAGGAACCTGATGATACTTGATAACTGTAAGGGCATCTAGGAGAAGAGGTGAGAGGGAGGCATGGGAACCAGTCAGGAGCCTCTGTGATAACAGAGGAGGGAAAAAGCCATGGTGGTGGAGGCACATGCAAGAGCTGTTTTCTTCAGGAGGTTTGCGTGATCCGGGGACTGAGGGCAGTGGAGAAGAATACGACAGGCTCGAAGGATGGCGCAGGGCATGGAAGCACCCAAATCCGGAAAGGTGTGGAGGAAGTTTCAGCAATTGTTTCACTGTAGTTAGTATTCATGAGCACGGCCGACTAGAACTAAAGCTCACAAGAGAGCCTTTCAGCTAAAATGGGTTGAGTGATTGCTACGCTCACAGGTGTCCACGTGTCCCTGGAACGTCTAGAGGCATAGCCAGCGCTCCCCCTCTTCCGGTGACCGCGCTGTGGCTGATGTGGGAGAGGAGCGCCCCTCCAGGATTACCTGGCCTGCCTTGTCACTCACAGTATAAGTCCTGCTTCAAGTTCATTAAACCAGGTCAGAAAGGAGCTTAGTGCCTACATTTGTGTTCACGTGCTCTCAAATCCTCCCGAGTCAGCTCGGTGGGCAGCGTCTTCTATCAGGGGTTCTGAACACCCACGGTACTTCTGGCAACCTCCAGTGTCACAGCACTGTAGCCCTATCCCCCAGGTAAATGCTGGCATGGGGAAAATATTTCAAGATTGTATATATGTGTATATATATATTTATATATATAACAAAACCAGAGACTGGATGTCCAGGATCTTTGAGGTAATACAGCCCAACTCAGGAAAAGCCCTTCAAAGGAGTTGTCACTTCAAAGGTCTGGTTAGTGGCAGAGCTAGGATTAGAACCGTCTGCAGGCCCCTGGACCTGGCATCACAACCATACACCACTTGAAACTCGGGGCTTTTCATAAGTTTCAAGAGAGATCCAGAAAAGGAAAACTTCTTAGGCTCACTGATGTGGTCCAGCTGTGCTGGGGAGGAGGTGATGGTGGGCATCACTGATGACACCGCGCTAGTAGGACGGCCCTCAGCACCTTCCCTTCCTATCATGCTACTTTTTTAGGCACTCACCTCCTTTCGCCTTCCTCTCCACCAGGGCTGGCTCGCTCCCAGCTTGCTACACCTAAGCTGCAGCAGACATGGCCTCACCTGTCACCATCACAGCCACCAGAGAAGGAAAACAAGGTTGCTGGTGATCAAGAAGTGAGGTGGGTGAGAGGGAGGTAAATAAATCCAGGAGTTGGAATCCACCTATCGACCGAGGGGACCAGAAATAGGAGAGGGGAAGCGCACTGCTGGAGGTTGTCACCTTCCGCAGGGGCAGGCCAGGCTGCTCTGTGGGAGAAGTCAAGTTGGAGACCAGGGGCTGCTGGAACCAATGCTGGTTTACATGGGACACTGGTGACCAATGGAAACAAAACACAACAGAAATGGAACAGCCATTTTAAAAGTTAAAACAAGGAAGATTAGATAAAATTTTTTCATACAGAGATTTGGACACCATCATCACCTGGAGATGTATGGCAATTTGAGGTGTGGGGAAGAGACAGCTTTGACAGAACCAGATTAAGAGTAAAGACAACACTTGGATTTAAGCAAATAAAAAAAGCTATCATTAAAGGATAAATTGGACTGGCTGCCGGTAAGAGTTCTTAGCCTTCAAAGGGCCTCGCTCACTCACGCCTGTTACACTTCAGGATGCGGGGCCTTTAGAGACTGAACACCTTCCATGGATTGTAGTGAGTATCGGAGTCAGACGGGGAGCTTGCTGGGAATGCAGACTCCAGCTCCTCCCCAGAAATTCTGATTCAACAGGTACAGGAGGGGATCAGGAGCCTGCGGGTTATGAACATCCCCAGGTGGACGGTGCAGGTGGGCCACTGCTTCATACTTTGTGAATGCTGGCCGTCATGGTGCCTCTCGAAATCCTCAGAATAAGTCACCTGGAGGAATTGTTTAAAGGTTCCCGGTTCCATCCCCTGTGGATTCTGATTTAGCAACACAAGTACCTGGTGATTCTCAACAGGGACGTTTGGGAAACGATGGTTTATAGAACTCCCCAGGGTGCTTAAAAAAGGACCAGTTTTGGGCACCACTCCCAGAGATTATAATTCATTTGGTCAAAGTGACTCAGATCAGATCCCTTGACTGAATTCACCAGGAATTATTGATATGAAACATCAGCAGTTATGTATATGAATCAAGAGCCCTGGTTACAAAAGTTTTGTCAAAACTTTGATTTAGGAGGGCTAAGGAACGCTGAAGTGGAAATATCCTTTTTAAAAAATTCATTGGAAACTCTTTTCATGGGAGCATAAAATTTAATGTTTTGGACCAGCAATAGCTGAATTTTTAGTTAATAGAAATAAGATTACCATGGTTTTCATGTCCATTGTCTATAATGGGTTCAATGACTTGAAACTGAGAGATATTTCTGTTTTAGCAAAAATATGGATGGTGTTTTCTGGATCCCCACAACCAGAGATTTTCCAGCCTCTTTGGTTAATTTTTTAAGTCTATGTACTGCCTTTTGGCACCCTAAGAAGATGGAAAAGGATTCTTCTGGAATGAAATGACTGAAGTGAAAAGCTCTTCAATGAATACTTAAATCTCTAGGTGGAGGACACAGCTACAGCCAACAGGAGCTCCTGACCTCATTTCACTTTTCAGGATCATGGCACTGCACTAGCTAAACACTGGCACTAACTCCACATCCTCTGAGAAAAGCTACACAGCCGCTGACTCAGAGAGAGGGCTGAGTGGGTACAAATACAACAGGAGTCCAGGAGGCATAAGTAATCCAAGTTGGCAGGAAAAGTTGAATTCCATTTTCAGTTCTAGGCGTCACAGCATTAATTTTAATACTGAACAGATTGAATAAAAACTCAGCTTTAATTGAATTTTTAAAAGTTTTCTCCTAAACGAAGGGCAATCGATATAGGGAAAGCATGAGGGAAGCCTGAGAGAGGCTGCCTCTTCAACAAGGGCTCTGCTCAGCTGAGAAGATCCAGCAGGGCTTCAGTGAAGACCGTGATTAGGACCTCTGCTCTCAGCGCTAAGGCTGGTGAACAGCCGCCAAATACAGGGGTCAGACAGGAACTGGGTACAACAGACAATGTTCGCCGCCTCGTTAGTAACTGTGAGATGATTCCAATTCCTTCCTGTTCCACGCTTAACAAATATCCTTAGATGTTCAGATGAAAAAGACAAGTGTGAATTCAGTGGAGAACATTAGTAATATTCGAGAAGTCAAAGAAACTTCAGAAATGCTTCTGCAGACAAAATAGATGATGGAAACATAAAACCCAGTGAATTCAACTGCTCTCCCTTTTTAATCAGGTTTACAGAATGGCATCATACATTAGTAATCACATTAGGAGACAGGATGGGTTTCCTGTACATATACAAGATTGTGCAAGCTCGTTAACTGAGGCTTATATAAGGTTTTACCAGTTTCAAGAGGAGAGGCAGTACAAAGCTTTTTAATACAGGTGAAGCACAAGAAGAATACGGTTGACAAGACAATATCAACTCAGCAGAGGTGAATTCTTAAGGCGTGTGGCCCCTGCCCACACTGTCTGCCACTCATCAAGCGGAGAGGACTTGGTCTCTCGTGAATTTAACCTTTGCTGAGCACAGGCATGTGGGACACAGCGCTCCATGGTGACTCCATGGCTCGACACACCAACTTGGACACTGAAACAAACTGAATCTTCCTTTCTCCAAGTGTTCTCAAGACTAATAAAGCTATTCCTGGTCCTCCTACTTCTTGGGTAACCTACATTCTAAAATACATTAAGTAATTATTAATCTGGCAAAGTTCTCAAGCATTTTGGCATTCGAAATATCTCAAATATCTCATCACTGTTAATCTACTTACTAAAAATTCTTTGAGCTTCAAGAAGATTGTTTCTGATTTTTGCCCCCCAGATTACGGCAATTACATATAGAATAAACTCATTAGACTTAAAAAAAAAAAAAAAAAAAAAAAAGAGGGCCAATATAGACTTTTCCCTAAAGAAATAAAGCAGAAACGGGGAGGCAGGGAGAGAAGGCGTAGGGCACACAATGGAGGAAGCCAACTCCACTGCTTGTCTATCATTTTATGCAATCCACTAATAATTTTGAGCAAGTGTGCTCCTATTTTCCTTTTTTATACCCAATCGCATCAGAGAAAGGAATTTTTAAAACCTCGTCCATTTAAAACATCTAGTTGACATTTACTTGGCCCAAACTGGAATGAATTCCCATGGCAGGCAACAGGAAGCGGGGCCGGATTGGCACGGTCAGCTGCAGTCTCATGGCAGGAACACAGCCCCTTCCTGCGTGGGCCGGCTCTCCTGCTTATGCACCTCAGGAACACACACAGTGACAGCCTACATTAAACAGGCTTCCAGGACACGACGGGCAAAGAAAAAACGTGCATCACATCCATCTCCATCCCTCACGAAGCCTAATTCTCTTACTGTAGCGATTTAACACATATCTGTAGAAAAAAGGATTTCATAAGCAGGTTTTTAAAAAGAAAAAGTAGAAGAAAGCAGTAACTGTGGCTGAGATTTGACCTAAAGTGGAGGAAAAAAACTAAACATTTACCAGCCTTTTAATAATTTTACAAGATGATCTTCAATCTGTATTTCTATTACTTAACTGTCTCCGAATCAGACTATTCATACCAAATACAAACGGATTTTTCATTACAGAAGTTAATACTACAAGATTTCAGTGAACTAAGCCACTATCTCCCCACTTAACATTATCTTTGTAAAGTCCATGTAATAATCGGTGGCTGCCGAATGCTTCCTACGGGTGATTTTGTACTTTAATGCTGATCCTTCATGTAAAATAAGTACTGGAAGGAAGCGTAGTAAGAAATATCCAAAGAACAACTGTTCCTCTTTCCTGAAAGAGCAAAATCAAATTACTCCCTATCTCCCACCCCAGAGCTTCCAGGCAGACGGTTACCAATTCCTAAACTCAGAACTCAGCACTATAATAAATCCTGTTATGGAGTCAAGCCAGCAATGGCTACTGCAGAAGTCCCTGCTCCTGACAGGGTTTCCAGAGGGCAATAGCTGGGCTGTGCTTCCCCGGCAGCACCCGAGTCAAGACGCGAGCACTCGCCTCCGTCTCAGAGGTTTCACTCTGATGCCAATCCCTGGGCTTCCACCCTCACCACTGGCTCAAGCACTGAAGAACACTCTCTCCTGCCTCCAGCGTAGCCCTACACCCCAAACTCACCACCTTCACCTCCACAGAAAAGAGCCCTCTGCAGTGCCTGCATCTTTGTATTTATTTCCATAGTGATAACATGGAAGATTTAGCAACCACTGTGGAGAAAAAAAGTCTCACTGACTTGTAAGTTAAATCCCTTAACAAGGGATCTCAACCATTCCAAGTCTTCTATTGACTTAACATTTATTGAATCAGATGCTGAAGTAAATGGACTCCCTCTAGGTCTTAGAACCGTGTTAGACAGTTTGTCTCGTAAAGTATTCATAACGGGATTTGACTTCTAACACCTAGGCGAGTTTGACAGTTACAGCCCATGAAGCACATGGCTCTGAACACAGATTTCTTGATCTGATGTTCAAAAGGACATTTTGTAGCACTAGTTTAATTTAAATCTCTCCTTAAAAGGCAGAAACCACATCCCACACTCCTATGCAACTTATTTCGGTATTTTAAAATCAATGAATGAGAAGAGGCGGAGGCATAAAGAAAATCGAGCTTCTTTAGGCACAAGGAAACACAGAGATCTTGGAGAGAGGGAGAAGACTGCCTCTGTACTCATCTGCTCAAGGCTGTTTGTCACAGTTCCCTTAAAAATGCCTGGAAGTGCTGTCAGCAAGAAGGGACTCAAAGTATGGGACCAAGTTTGTTATAAAAGAAGTTAAACATTTTTAAGAAACATACAAAGTGAAACCAGTCAGTGACGACCTATGTACAAGACTTGTGCTTGACGCTTTGGTGTGCCTCCTTGGCCAATTTCTCACACACCAAAACCCAGTCCTGATTAATTATCAATATACAATCAAACCAAAATACTGAAAGACAGATTTTTGTTCAGAAGAGGGAAATAAAGGCACAGAAACCTGCCAAAATAGATTTTTTTCCATAAGAGAATGGTTGATTAAAATAGTTTATCACTAGTAAAACTCGTATCACTAGAGCAGACAATACAAATTAGTTTTAAAAAAAATGACATTCACTGAATTCCTGGTCTGTGCATTCAATGTGAATAATCATCAAAAATATATTACAATTAAAGGTTTGTAAGGAGTTCTGTTTGGGGTTTCTACACTATATTTAGTATTTCAAATGGGAAGTACCATAAGAACGTATCAGAGATCTACTGGATGGCGATCAGGTCTGTCTCCCGCGGCAGGTCCGGAGCCATCCACGGTGAGATGCCTCAGTGACTGCGCGTCTTCAGACCCCTCATCGAAGGCAGCCCTGTGCACCAAACTCCGCACCTACACAGTTCGATAAACTGTATGACACTTTAATAAATATTTCTGTGTATTTGCTTGTTTTTTGCTTTTAAGCTCAGCTTAAATTTTGTCAAGGAAACCATTTTACAAGAGGGTACGTCACAACCTACTATCAGCAATATTCCTTGTTTATTAGAATCTGAAGATGTCCATATTACATCAAATATAAATATATATTATATTTACATTTCCTTCTTAGCTTTTCAATTTAGATGAGTGTATTTATAGATAATGCCACTAACGTCACCACTATTATAATCCTCAGTGCAACTGCTATTTTCCTTCCATTAGATGCATATAAGATTAGACAGCATCTTAAAAGAGGTGTACTGTTCTTCTTTTAAAATAAAAGGAAAGGATGGGTATCCAAGAATGGAGATCTAGGAATTTTCTAGATTTTCTTTTGTTTTTTAATATTTCAAAATACCTTAAAAATGTGGTCCCTTTGTGCAGTACTATTCTCTACTTGGGGACAAGAAAATAACAAATATGCAACTCAGAAAGGAAAAGAGCCCAAAGAAAAGAGAACCTGCTTGTTAGCTCATTAATCTGTTTAGTAAAGATCTGTTTTAAAATGTCTGACTGCTGTACAATATTATACAAAAACCATCTTCAGCCTTCAAAGCAGCTGGCACATTGTTTAAGAGCTCTGCTGGCCGCCTCACAGTCTGCTGCCTTGCTGGGCCCTGGTCATGGTCACTTGCGGTCGTCGATAGTTTTGATGAACTCCACTGCTGCTGTGAACTGCATCCACCAATAGGACTCCTCTCCAGACAGACAGCTGGCGTAAAAGCTACTGATGTACTGAACAGTGGACAGCAAGCAGGGTGGATTAGCCTAGAGAAGTGAAAAATAAAAAAAGAGTCAGTTACTCAGATGTATAGCTCTGCAAAAACCATTTAACAGCTTCAAATGTTTTTCTGTGAAAGAGATACCAGTCCTTTTGAAAATAATCCCCAAATTCTTTTTTGGAAGTAGTTTGTAAACCCTAGCTGCTGTGAGTAGCAAGAGTATATTGGAAAGGCACCCTGGACTCTAACCCTAGCTGAACTATCTGGAGCTTTCTATCCTTGCAAGTCACTTAACCTCACTGGTCCTTAAGCAGGCTGAACTAATCCCAGTGGATTTACTCAACATCCCAGGATTCCAAAACATTAGATAAGAAAATAAATGCTGTAGGTAAATTGAGCTATATCTGGTTAGTAAGTCCAGGTAGAATCAATCAGCTGAGAAAGAAAAAACTAAAAAAGATAATATGCCCTCTGTTGTAAGAGATAACACAGAACACCTCCTGCTTTCCACCTTCTTCCTGTGGTGAGAAAGGACACAGGTGTGTTAAGTGGGGAGGAGGACAAGCTACGGTCTGTTGGAACTGTTAAACTGACTGTGTAAGGACTGGGTACATCATGCGTGGAAGAGAGAACAATGGCCAACAGGAGGACTTATGACCATAGGCCCTGATCCTATGGGTTCTGACTGAGCTAAGAGTTCAGGTTGCAGAAATATTGCCGATTACTAATATTTATGTCAAATATACTTTGGACATCCAGAAATGGGCCGAGCTGATTGGAACACAGGACAGACACAATTACTTGCTGGCTGTGTGCACCTAAACTGCATGGTCCCCTCAAGATGTTCAAAATAGGGGGCCGGCCCCGTGGCCGAGTGGTTAAGTTCGCGAGCTCGGCTTCAGTGGTCCAGGGTTTTGCCGGTTCAGATCCTGGGCAACGACATGGCACCACTCATCAGGCCATGTTGAGGTGGCATCCCACACAGCACAACCAGAGGTGCTCACAACTAGAATACAAAACTATGTACTGGGGGGCTTTGGTGAGAAAAAAGAAGGAAAAAAAAAGATTGGCAACAGTTGTTAGCTCAAGTGTGAATCTTTAAAAGAAAAAATGTTCAAAATAAACCATTTAAATGATGAAACTTTAATTTTAAAGTCAAGAAAGGACATGAGATGTCAGTTCTTTTAAAAAATAATACGATACAGCCCTGATGGCCCAGCAGTTAAAGTTCTGTGTACTCCACTTCAGCGGCCCTGGTTTGGTTCCTGGGTGCAAAACCACACCACTCGTCCGTCAGTAGCCATGCTGTGGCAGCAGCTCACACAGAAGATCCAGAAGAACTTACAACTATACACAATTATGTACCAGGGCTTTGGGAGTGAAAAAAGGGAGAAAAAGGAGGAAGACTGGGAACAGATGTTGGCTCAGGGAGAATCTTCTACAAAAAAAAAAAAGGTACAATTACAAAATAAGAGGCTAAAAGAGGAGAGAGACGTTTGGTAAATTTGGTAGTTTATATGACGAGTACTATGAGGAATTCAAAGTGAAAGGAAATGGTAAAAGCACAATAAAAAGAATTTGCTCTCATTCATGCATCCATTCATTCAATAATTATATACTGAGTCCCAATCAAGAACTTTAGGCACTGCTTGAAAAGCTGAACATGTTCATCTAGGAATCCAGCCCCCTCATCCTTTCTTCTGAAAACCCTAACTTCCTTTTTTTTTTTGATTTTTAAAAACTTATTTATTTACTTTGAGGAAGATTAGCCCTGAGCTAACATCTGCTGCCAATCCTCCTCTTTCTGCTAAGGAACACTGGCCCTGAGCTAACATCCATGCCCATCTTCCTCTACTTTATATGTGGGATGCCTGCCACAGCATGGCTTGCCAAGTGGTACGTAGGTCTGCACCCGGGATCCAAACCCGTGAACCCCGGGCCGCTGAATAAAACATGCGAACTTAACTGCTGCGCCACTGGGCCGCCCGCCACTAACTTCTGAACAGAACAAAACCTGGCATTAAACACTTTCTTTCTGGATAACAAAGAGCTTGAGACTCATTAAGGAGCTGAGGTCTCTAACATCATGTGAAGCCCTGCACCACCCTGCTCAGAATGCCCAATAAACTCATTAATAGTAGTGAGGGACCCACCTTGATCAACACAAACACCAAAACTGGGACAAAGTCATCTGCGCCAGGGACGGAGTCCTCGTTGGCCAGGCTCAGGAGGTTCATGATCGTGGAGCACATTCTCAGGATGCACTGCACTTTGTCCCGGGGTGTCTTATAAGCACTTATTGTCCTGATTTCTGACTGTGCAGATGGCCACGGCGCCTCCCGAAGATAAACCTAAGGGAGACCACAGATAGACAGATCCTGAATCTGACGGCAACTTCAGTTACGACCTCAGCAACCTCCACGTCAGGAGGCAGAGGGGTACGGTTGGTGCCTTTGCCTTCTTCAGTAAAACCAGATTGCCGTTCCTTCCCCCTTGGACTTAACATTGAAACTGAACTTTTAAATAATTTGCTCTGCATTTTAAAATAAAGCAACCCAGGTATGCATTAATAGAGGAAAGGGCATACAATAACACAGAACCTAGAATTTATAAAATTTCAATTATCTTTCTTACAAAGCTAGAATGTTTTGAATTTCTCTACACGGAGTAGCTGATTCCAAAAGCACAAACAAGCTACTTTTAAAAGAGAATAATTAAAAAACTAACATGTACCTTTGTTGCAGTAGTTCTAGAAATAACAGATTCAAAAAGTCAAAGACAATTAAAAACTTTATGCAAATGACATTCCATTAGTGGGGATTCTAATAAAACAACCAGAAAGCTCAAATACTTGGAAATTCCCTATTTTCTTATTTTGGAAGAGTTGTATGCAGGTAAATAATGCTAATACCAATAACTACAAGGTGGTTTTGAGTTCACGCTCAGATTCAACTCCCTCTCCTGGAACAACAGCTTTCACACTCTTTGGAGTCCCACCAGATCCCCTCTTCAAAGGGGACGTCTCTGCAGAAACCTGACTCCAAAAGCATGGACGGAGGCACCACGGCCCCAGGCAGAGCAGGCCGAGCCCTGCCTGTGCACTGAGGGCCAGCGCAGGGGCTCCTCGAGGCTGGCTCTCCCTCCTCCCCACTACTCACATCCCTCTGCACGCCACAGAATTTTCATCCTTGGAAGGACCTTTGAGAACTTTACAGTTAGACTGGATTGCATCTAGTGCAAATGGCATTTTATAATTTGTTATCTTCTGTTTCCTCGAAAAACTGGTAACATGCAGATGGTCCACCGAGCAGCTCTTGGTTAATCACACCACCCACGCTGTGTGAGTCTATTACCTCTGGAATCTGAAGAGCTCTGTGATTGGCAGTCACTACTTTCGACAGTCTCTGAATATGTTCATGAAGAACCCTGAAAACCGCCAAAAACACAGATGTAAATATATATTTCAGAAAATAAGGTACACAAATAGTCAAAATTGATTTTTTCAAAACATCTTAGAGTTATTTCTTGATACAGATTACAATTACAGTTGAGCCTATCTCCTAGCTATAAGTATGCTGTCTTGTCAAAAAAGTCTTACATTCAGGACCTGCCTAGAAATGCTGAGGGAGCTGAGGGGGTGCAGGGAGAGTAGGGGAGTCCCTCTTTCCCAGACCAGGACAGCCTTCCAAGGGAGACAGGAGAGGAACCATCAGCCCGGAAGCGACTTGGGCACACTAAGTAAACAGGCTGAGAGGAAGCAGAGGGATCAAAGCCAGAAACCAAAGAGCACAGATGCTCAGATGGAGAAGGAGATCTGAGAGCACGAAACCTCATTTCAGAGAGGAAAATAATTAGGCTTAAAAAGGTGAAGGATTTGCCTAAGGTCACACAGGGGTTAGGAGCAGGGGCTAAACCCAGCTTTCCTGGCTGGAGGGTTCTTTCCAGAACACGGTGTTCACTCCCCACTCTATAAAACCTGCAGAAATGCCAGGGAGGAGAGGGTAGGAATACTCTGCTTCAGAGTTGCTCTTGGCAGCAAATACAGTTTGAATGTTCCCACTTCTCACTGGATTCTGAAAACCAGACACTGGTGTTCTGGAGAGAAAACAAGTCCCCTTTGGCGAACTAAGTACAGAAGCCTGGGGTGAGCTAACAGCCTCTAAGACTCCAAACAAGAGAGAGGGGCAGGTTGGGATGGTCCTAACCCATTCACAGGAAAGTGAACTGTCTCAAATATACATGTGGTATCTTAAAATTTCCATGAAAAACCCTTATATAAACCACTAATGATCGACCCTGAGGTCCTATTACAGGGACCCCTTGAGAGTCACTGGTCCAGTAAGCCACTGTTACTGCTGGGGAGCACAGTGGCCACCTCAATGTCTGGGGGCAGAAAGAGGGTTGTCAAGCAGTGCTCCAAAAAATGCAGAAGAGGAAAAGTAAAAATGCTAAATCATCCATAGTCTCACTACTCAAAAATGACCACTGTTCCATTCCAGATTTGTTTTCAGGATTGATTTTTTTAAGGATTACTTGTTTAGCAACAGCTTTATTGAGATAGAATTCACACACCATATAATCCCAGGTATTTTTGATATTCAAATATGTAACTTTTCACTCCTAATACATAGATAATAAGTATATATTTGAAGTCACGCCCGGTGCTTCACGCTCTGATAGAGCCTTATGTTCCAGCTCTCACAGAGGGAACAATCCAGAGGGGAGAGAAGCAGCCATCGAATGATCACACAAACCAGTGATCAAGAACAAGGGGCAATTCTGCCCCTCAAGAAACATTTGGCAGTGTCTTGAGACAATTTTGGTTCTCACAACTGGTAGGGTACTACCAGTATCTAGTGTGTAGAGGCCAGGGATGCTGCTAAACGTCCTACAGTGCACACAGTAGTCTCCCACATTAAAGAATTATCTGGGGCAAAACTGCAGTAGTGCCAGGTTAAGAAATTATCATTCTATCAAATGTAAAACTGCCAACTGTGGCAAGTGCTAAAGAACGGTACATGGGCCTGAGAGAGCCAGCAACAGGGGAGTTCACCCGGTCAGAAAGGCACACGGGCCTGAGAGCCCCAGCAGGGCAGTTCACCTGCTCAGGAAGGCCCACGAGCCTGAGAGCGCCCCGGCAGGGGATTTCCCTAGGTAGTCCAACAGAAGCACTCACTGGTCACGAAGTATGTCCCCATCCTGGTTAGGGTAGAAGGCAAGCTTGAAAATCCGATTCATCACACTTCGTTCAATGGCCAGCTGAGCATCCTGAAGCTGCTCCTCACTCGCATTTTGCCATATGACATCCTGGGCCATCGCACCATAAAGGAACTGCAGAAAATCTTCTACCTGAGCAGTTTTATCATCAGCTGCTGTGAGTTTCTGAAAGTCTCCAATGAAAAAGAACAATTTTTAAAATACACAGCTGAATAATTTTAAAAAAGAAATTACAGAAATCATTTTAATCACTAGCTATGCAGATACTCCACGCTTAAAGCTGAAAGTACCTAGATGTGGCTTATTGTAGGAGAACATGCAGCCAAATCATTAAAATCAGGAGAAAGGTAAGAAATGTGTAAAAGTTTAACAGCAAGGGGTTTGTTATAAAAATGATATGCCTTTTTTTTATTTCTTGTCTTTTTTTTTTTAAAACGATTTTATTTTTCCTTTTTCTCCCAAAGCCCTCTGGTACATAGTGGTATATTTTCAGTTGTGGATCCTTCTAGTTGTGGCATGTGGGATGCCGCCTCAGCATGGCCTGATGAGCGGTGCCGTGTCCACGCCCAGGATTCAAACTGGCGAAACCCTTGGCCACCAAAGCGGAGCGTGCGAACCTAACCACTCGGCCATGGGGCTGGCCCCTATATGATTTGTTTTTAAAAAACAAGAGAAACTATATGGATGCAAGACTTGACCAAGTTTTCCAACTTATAATTTATAAACTATAGATATTCAGTGCAGGATAAAAATGAAATTTATCGGTGTGACATCAAGGTTTAATTATTAAGAATCCATAAAATAACTAGGAATTTAAGGAACTGCTCTTAGACATGTAGGTGCTCAAACGAGCAAAGCAAACATTGCCAAATCTTCCCCATGATACACGGCTGACAAGACGCTTCTCCAAAAGGCCTTAGTTACCTTGAATGAACTCCCTGATCTTCTTCTCTTTGCTCTCCAGCAGCAGCCTCACACAGACAGTGGTAAAGTACCGATTGGCCACCTCTTTGTCCCGCAAAACCCTTTGCAGTAGCCTTTCCAGGTGAGCCTGTGTGGTCTGTAGTCCTTGTCGACAGCGAGTGAGATAAGCAATATAGGGGGCCCTTTTCCTAAAAGGAAATATGCTTTGCAGGACATCAGATATATTTGGTGCACACTTCCTCTGGAAACTAAGAGTCTAATTTTTCTTTAAAAAGAAATTACCTCATGGACTTTGGTTTTACAAATTAGCATGTCAGGCTGAAGACAACTGTCCTGAGGGCTAATTATGCTTGCCAGCTTAAGAAACAGAACCCTTCTGCACGTTTGTGACGAACAGCACCTACTGGGCTGAATACTTAGCTACCTAACTCACTAAACGTTACCAAGTCCCTTCAAATCGTTGGTCTATTTTATACTGGAGCACAGTCTCCATGCTGGCAGGAGTTCATTCTTAAAAGGAAAGTGATTGCCTCGGAAGACTAAAATAACAAAATACGGGTGAATATACCACTAGATCATTAAACACACCACCAATTATTTGCTTAGTCTAAATGTAACAATCACTAGAGCAGCTACTGCCCAAGCATCGAAGCCTCCTCACTTCGTAAGCGTCTCAATAGCATTTTTCTCCTTACTGTTAGCAAGGGGTGGCAACAGATAAAGCGGAGCACTTCCCAGGCCTACTCCCGATTCCCTGGTGCAGGGAAGTACTCTTCCTCATCACCCCTGAAAAAAGGAAAATGACATCCGAGTTTTCCTGGCCTCACCTCTGCCACGGCTGCTTCTGTGCAAAGCTGAATAAACTGCATTCCTCTGTTAGTATGAACTGCTCATTTATAACTACATTTCCAGACTAACTAAACAGCTAAATGTGTTCCATGGAAATGTACATCCAGGTAAACCTAGCAAGTACTTGTAGTAAGCCTCAATTCATTTTTGAAATAAGAAGCGAGAAAAAAATACCACTGAAAATAGATATAACAGCGAAACCAGATGAGAACACTACCTGTAGTCCTCGGCAATTGAAGCCAGCAGTTTCCTACAAGTCCTATTATCAAAGCGGCACACACAACGCATTGTCTCTTGAAGTTGAGCCATTAAATTCTTGTCTTGTAAATTAATTGCTTCAGCTATTTGAACTTTTAAGAAGCATACAATTTCATTATCTAAACAAAAAAACAAGAATTCCGTCATGGTTGAGAATCTCCTTGGCCTTACATAAGCTGTAAGCCATCCCCCAGCCTCTGGGACATCCCCCCTGCCTTCCCATGGATCAGCAGAACTCAGCTGCAGCGCACTCTCAGAGAACACTTCAACGAACCATTAGCAACCAAAGTGCCCTTAGCTGACACTAACACGAACATGTTAAGTTGAATCATACGAACTTGCTGCAGAGCTTAAATACAGTGGAATACTAGCAATTCCAGTATGGTTCAACCTTTAAATACAGGAAAAAATAAACTATAGTGCGGCAACTTACCTTCTGGATCGGTATGATCAGGTAAACCGTTCCTGGTTGAATGGGTTAGCACTGGGAAAGCGACAGAATCCGCAGAGCAAAGGGCAAGCCTCAGTTTCTTTTTCGCGTCTCTGAAGAACAAGTGAAAAGGACATTAATTTCTTTATCCAGATATGGTCAGTTTGTGAACATTTGCTATGTAAATTAATATGTTACCTCAGGACTCAAGTATTTCAAGTGGCCATAAATAAAAGATCATTTTTAACTTACTGACACCTCCCTTACAGGAACAGGCTGCCTAGACACCCGAGGAACAAGGCTGAGAAAGGGCTCTGGGCAAGGAGTGCTCTGTACACTCACCAGCATCAGTCAGACAACAAATCCTTTTTGACCTTCTAGCATAGCATATGCCAAGCTCTCTGAGGAGTTTGAAAGGTGCATTATGCCAGGGTTGGGAGGGGCCACAGAAGTCATTAGAACCATCTCACCACGCAAACTAAGAAGGCCTTCTACCACACCTCCTGAGAAATGTTGATCCTGCCACAAGACAAGCTCACCACCTTTCCCTATTGGTTTGCTTCCCATAAACATGTGATTTATGAAGCAAGCTAATCAAACGTAATGTTTGCCCATTTTGCAAAAACTCGTAAAATATACAGTGGTAAAGTCATGGCAGGAAAATAAAAATTCTCTTTGCTGCTCCCCCCAATTTTAGTGCTGGGAAACAATTATAAAGCTTCATAATATTTATAAATAAAATGAGGTACTGTTCAGAGTTTGCTTTAGACTAATTAGAGGAGGAGAGGTAAATATGAAACAATATTGGCCATGTATCAGTAACTGCTGAATCTGGGTAGTAAGCACATCATTGTACGCGCTCATTTTTGTATAAGTTTGAAATTTTCTATAAAAAGTTAAGACAGACAGAAACAGAGACGGATGGATGGATGACCAGGGCGTTAAAACTGACAATCCCTGTCTGGGGAAGCAGAGGTACCCTATGAAACAAAGGCAAATTCTTCAGGCTATTAAAGTCATTTTCTTTCTCAAGCCCCATTAGAACTAGAGAGTCTTGCCCAGGCAACGAGGAAGATGAGAAGCTGAGAGGGCTCCGGCAGGTGCACTGGAGACAGTGGGTCATTCAACAGCTCTGCAGCTGAACCCACCTCCTGCCTCAGCCCTCCCCCAGTGTCCTCACACGGCCTGGGGGCTTCGCATGGGCAGATGCACTGCCACTGGTTTCACTTAAATACTCACGTGGCCTCTGTGAGCATATGGGGTATTCTTTTTTTTTTTTTTTTTTTAAAGATTTTATTTTTCCTTTTTCTCCCCAAAGCCCCCCAGTACATAGTTGTATATTCTTCGTTGTGGGTCCTTCTAGTTGTGGCATGTGGGACGCTGCCTCAGCGTGGTTTGATGAGCAGTGCCATGTCTGCGCCCAGGATTCGAACCAACGAAACACTGGGCCGCCTGCAGCGGAGCGCGCGAACTTAACCACTCGGCCACGGGGCCAGCCCCAAGGGGTATTCTTTTTAATCCCTGAATTAAAGCCTTTGACATATGACATCTACAAGTGAGAGCAGGTTATCTTGGCAAACAGCATTTCATTCTTATTTCTGCTTTCTATTTGTGTGTTAAGTGACTCAATGAATCGCCTGACTTGAAGTGACTGCCTTGGTAACGAAAAGTCCAAATCCCAAAGTCCTGAATCCTATAAAAGAAATACCTGTAAGAGAAAGCGGAGTCCTGAGGGTGGGCCGCTTGGCTCGCGGAGTCTGGGAGGTCGTCAGCCGAGATGTTCTGCAGCGTTTCGTCACGAGGAGAATCATGTGCACTTTCACCATCACCCAGAACCTCTACACAAATCCACCCCCCAAAAAAGGATAAGCAGGTTAATTCGGAATATTCTGGCACTACTAGGTATTGAGAGCAACTCAATAATAAATTAGCATCGTGCTTTACAATAGGAGCTCTTTGGAAAAGAAAGAAAAAAATTTGAACAGTTAAGTTATTGATAGCAATGATAATCCATCAAGAGAGCAGTTGTTGAAGAGAGAATGGTTTTACTTCTTATAAACCAATCCTAAGACAAAATAATGAAAGTCTTTATTAACTTAATAAAGATAATACTCTGTAATCAAAATCACTGAACTACAGAACTAAAAGGGGCCTCAAAAATCATTTGACGTAACTTCTCAGACAAGGGAAACAATAGAAAGAATAAACAAATGGGACTTCATCAGACTAAAGAGCTTCTTCAAGGCAAAGGAAAACAGGATTGAAACAAAAAAACAACCCACTAACTGGGAAAAAATATTTGCAAGTCATACATCTAACAAAGACTTAATACCCATAATATATAAAGAACTCACACAACTCAACCACAAAAAATCAAACAACCCGATCAAAAAATGGGCTGGAGACATGAACAGACATTTCTCCAAAGAAGATATACGGATGGTCAACAGGCACATGAAAAGATGTTCATCATCGCTGACCATCAGGGAAATGCAAATCAAAACTACACTAAGATATTACCTTACACCCATTACAATGACAAAAATAACTAAAACAAATACTAACAAATGCTGGAGCAGTTGTGGAGAAAAAGGAACCCTCATACACTGCTGGTGGGAATGCAAACTGGTGCAGCCACTATGGAAAACAGTATGGTGATTCCTCAAAAAATTAAAAATAGAACTACCATACGATCCAGCCATCCCACTACTGGGTATCTATCCAAAGAGCTTGAAGTCAGCAATCCCAAAAGTCCCATGCACCCCAATGTTCATTGCAGCATTATTTACAATAGCCAAGACGTGGAAGCAACCTAAGTGCCCATCAACAGATGACTGAATAAAGAATATGTGGTATATATATATACAATGGAATACTACTCAGCCGTAAAAAAAAGAACAAAATCGTCCCATTTGCAACAACATGGATGGACCTTGAGGGAATTATGTTCAGTGAAATAAGCCAGACAGAGAAGGACAATCTCTGTATGACTCCACTCATATGAGGAATTTAAAAATGTAGACAAAGAGACAGACTAGGGGCTACCAGGGGAAAGGTGAGGTGGGGGGTGGGCACAAAGGGTGAAGAGGTGCACCTACAACACGTCTGACAGACAATAATGTACAAGTGAAATTTCACAAGATTGTAACCTATCATTAACTCAATAAAAAATTTAAAAAAAAATCATTTGACATAACACCCTCATTTTATAGCCATGGTATCCTGCCCAATCAGAAAATGGTTTCCTATAAATAAACCCTTTGGCCAGTGGCTGAGGTGGACCACGCGCTCAAGTCTCCCATTCTCCTTACCAGGGCTTCTCCCACTGCCCAAGAATGAGCCGGGGATGAACTCACAAATGCAGCCGGGCCAGACCTGTGGTTCCCACAGTTTTTATGTTATCAATTTAGATAACACATGCACATATAAAATCAAAAGGAATAAAAAGTTCCCTGGTGTAATAAAGATGCTGTGTTTATGTACAAAAAATATCCTTATTCTTAAGAGAGAATTTCAAGTGCTCAGGAAAAAAAGAAAAAACCATATAGAGAGAAAAAGTGGCAAAATGTTAATAACTGATAATTCTTAGATAGAAGGAAGATGGACCTTTACTGTACTAGTCTTTCAACTTTTCTGTTATTTTAAAACTTTTCAAAATAAAAAGTATGAGAAGATTCCCCCCCACCGGCTCCCTCTCAGGTACCCTATGACGCCCCCTGGAGCCAACTCATGTTACCAGTTTGTTAGAGATTCTTCCAGAGACACTCTGTGCACATACAAGCATAAATACATGCAGCATATGATTTCTGCTTTTATATACTTTTGTTTCCTCCTAACTTATCTTGGAGATTGTACCATATTTTTCTGACAGGTATTCAAAAGTAACTATACAAAGGCTACTTTTAATTCAGAACACCTTCATCAGTGTGATAGACACGTTACTATTCAATCTTTATCATGATTATCACCTGCACTTTCATAGTTTGCCATCGCTCCGTCACTGGGGCTGGTTCGTTTAATGGCATTTCTGTATTTGTCCAGAATATCCTCAGCGACCTGAGCTTGCGCACTGAGTCTAGGGCTGGGATCATCTGCAGGGAAAGGAGAGGGAGAGCATTAGCTCCCCTTGGTTTGTACCAACTCTGATGTTAGTACGACACCAGGAGCATAATCCCAAAGGCGGATTAGGAGGTAAGACTTAAAAAGAGCACATATCTCAATGTTAAGAGGCACCATGCAGCTGCCTACTCATCCTGCTTCTAGTTCAGTGAACCTTGCCAAAGCACGAAACTGGGAGGGTTAGCTCCACTTTTTCATCATCGCCAGAATTCTGCATGACAGTGTCAAAAAGTTCAGTGCAGACTGAATGGATGATGGGTTTCTAAAGTGCTTACACTCAAATCACTCTTAGCAATTCATTTTACAGAACTTCCAACGAGGCATTTTTACATGCAGACTTCATTTATTCAGACATCTCCATGCTGAAGGAGGAAAAAAGAAGTACTCAAACTTAGAATTAAACTCTTGTAAATAATAATAATAATAAATGCCTTCCTCCATTCTTCCTTCATGAATTTCTCCCTCTACATCACATGTGAAGACTTCAGATACTCATATTCTCTCTCACCCTGACAGTGCAGCCGCTGGACTAGAGCACCTCTGTGCGTGCAATGGTGTCAGAGGCGCTCCTAGAGAACCCAGACATTGTTGGGGAGTGCTGGAATTGTGCCTGCGGTGCACGGAGGAAAAGCTTATCACAATCACAGACGCAGCACTGCTTACGGACAGGACGGTTATCCTGTCAGCAATGTCAGCATAACAAAATGTTTTCCCGGAGTCTACGATGGCAGAGTCACTAATTAACAGTTGTCACAGCACAGAATTGCTAGAGATCTCTGGGACAAAATTAAGTTCCATAGTGAAACGCAAACTCCTAAGATAGATCTAGGCCAAGCAGGTAACCGTAAATGTCTATATTCTGGTAGAATCCCATTTTTTAAAAAGTCTAAAATTACATAAAAATCACTAGATTTTATATGTGTGTCTGTGTTAATAGCAGCTAATATTAGTAGCAGCTAACATTTATTGAGCACATGCCACGTGCCAGGAACTGTGCTAAGCACCTTATATGAATGATCTCAATTAATGACCACAACTACTCTACAAGGAGGTACTATCATCATCCCCTTTTATAGAAGAGAAAATCAAGGTAGAGAGAGGTTAAGCAGTACATTCATAGGCTCTTCTTTTGTTTCCATGAAAAAAATATTTAGTATTCATGTCTCCATAAAATTGTAGTCAAGTGTAGAGAGAAAGGATTTCCAAAGTAACAATCTTTCCACTATAATGGTATTTGAACGCTTGTTAAGAGAGTCCTAATAAAATCTGATCTTCTTCAAAATGTAAAACCTTTATCATTACAAAATCTTTTTTGGAGGGGGAATACCCTTTTGCTATTGATTTTGAGTGCTGAAAAAGGGACAATAAAATTTGGCTAGGGGGCAGCCCAGTAGCATAGTGGTTACGTCAGCATGCTCCACTTTGGTGGCCCAGGGTTCGCCCATTCAGATCCCAGGTGCTGACCTACATACTGCTCATCAAGCCATGCTGTGGTGGCATCCCACATACAAAACAGAGGAAGATTGGCACAGATGTTAGCTCAGGGCCAATCTTCTTCTTCTTAAAAAAAACTTGGCTAAACATAGTGAAAGCCACAATGTTGCTCATAACCTTTATTTCTATAATGCCATTCTTAAGAATTTTATCCCAGGAAAATAACGAAAATGCTATATATACAAAGATGTGTGTGTATATATATATATATATATATATATATATATATATCACACACACACACAGTAAGACATTGGATACAATTCAAATATCCAAAAGCAAGAGAACATTCACACTGCAGTAAAATCATATGATAGATTATCTTAGAGCCAATAAAAATTACTGAAAAGCCAGCTATGTCTAGTAGAAATTGGGAGAGGATTTATGAAATAACATGGTAAAAGAAGAATACAAAGTTACACACATACTCTGATTCAATCGTGAAAAGGCCATGTACAAATACGGAAAGACTGGGAGAGAACATGAAAAAAAGAATAGTTACAGTGGCGGGATTATGGACAGATCTTAAGAAATTTCCTTTCATAATATTTTAAGTTGATTTAACGATAATTTTCAATGAGTCATTAATTAGAAATGTGTAGAAATTCCCACACCAGTAGGGAAACTAAATTGCTTGAATCAAACACAAAGAAAATGAAATATTTTATGAAAAAACTTACTCTTTTCAGCTTCTGGTTTGGGCACCAAGAACCAAGAAAAACGCATGGTCCAAAGACACGAGTAAAAAGCAATTTACAACTTCTCCCAAGCTATTAATTCAACATTTTAAAAACATGAGAGTTCATTAAGAGTATCTCCCTTTATAAATGGTGGTAGTGTTCCAACACTAGCAACACGGTAAGGAAACAGGTATCTTGCCAAAAGGATGCCTTTCCAATTCTTCTCAATCAGACTGTAGTTCCTGAAGAACAGGAGTCAGGTGTGATTTGATTTAATACCTACAACACTCAGCACAGTGCCTGGCACGAGTCAGATGTTCAACAAGCATTTGCTGATGGAGTAAGACAGGCTTGACTGCTCTGGGCAGGGAACCGTGGCCTGCAAGCACAGCTCCTGGAGGTCAAAACTCTTTACTCCAGGAACGTCACCGCGCTGACCACAGCAGGGCTATATGGCAGGGCATGGGGACGTCTACTGTACAGAACGAGACATCAGAATAAGATGGATTAAAATGGGATTCTATCTGTGCTATGCTGAGCTCTTTGAGGAGGATGTTCTTTTGAAACGTATCCCATTTTTTAATGAAAAAATCTTCATTTTAACTTGGTAGGATAACATAATTTAAAATTCAAGATTAAAAAAAGAGGTGAGAAATTAAATTTCCCTCTAGAAGCTCTATAGTCATTGGAAACAGTACACAGCTTTCAAACTCAAGGTTGGGTCATTAACACTATTTCTCAGATTCTTTCCTTTTAGGGTGCTCATTCATAATGTACCAAAAAGAAGCTGCAAAAATACTAATGCTGAATAAGGCAAGAACGCAACCCCTAGTTGTATTTCCCTTGGGTCAGATAGCAATGCTAAAATGATTCAAGCTGTAAAAAATTGGTAAAGTTTATAAATTTATGGTATGTTTGACCAAACACTTTATCATGAAAAAAAGAAATGATTAGGTAAAACAGAATTTCACTGTGATCCTAAACAATCAAGAACTACAGATGGAAATAAATTTAGAATTCTACAATCAACATTAGAGAAAACTATTCAATGATCCCGATATGGCATGCATAGCACTAAAACCATCACCACACTTTCCTAAAAGGCACTGTGTGTCATCATCCCACTAAAATGCAGAGTTGGAGGATATGCCTAGAGGCTCAGGATCAGGGGCCTCATCATAAACGGAAGTTATGGTCATGAGGATGATGATGGTGGTGGCAGTCTGCAGGAAGAGCACACTGCGATTCACTGTGGCCGCCAACTGGACACCACAGAGCTACGAAGAACATACTCCCCAGGTACACACACAGACACACTCTTCTAAAAAGGCAACGCTTATGGCACCCAAGAAAAAGTGTTATGAAATATGTGCTCTGGGAATGAAGGAGCCAGGAAGTCCATGGGTCTACAAACCTGTGAGTGTTGAGAATCTGTCAGGCCCCAGATCATCTTTGTCTTTTTCTTGTTTTTCTTTCTTTCTAAATGGTATAGGAGCTGGAAATTAAATAAAGTCAGTAGTGTGACATATAACATACTGCACTACTTGGAAGACAGCAGTCATTTTGGAGTTAACTGGTGTGCCAACATTTCTAAGTGAAAGGAGGTGAAAAGTTTAAAAGCTAAGAAATCCCGGGTGTCAACTGATAATCGTTCTTAAAATAGCGTTGAAGGTTCTTAAAGAAGCTTTCAGGATCTGCTTTGGGGTCATCTGCCACAGGAAGAATGATTTAACGGACTCTACTGGGTCTGAATCAAAGACACTGCCTCTTAACTTCTGCTCAAAAACAACACATTCCAAGCTCTGAGCCTCATTCTCTCCTCCCATCGAGTGGGCTTGAGCATGGCGTGAAAGCAGTGCTCCTCAGCTCCTGAGCGAAACGGTGCACAGAAGAGCCCGGCGGAAGAAGCAGCTTTAATCCCAGACCATCTCTCCTTTCAGGAAGAGATGCTTTTGCCAACTCAAATCTCAGTACCTATTGGTATGATGCCAGGCTATTCACAAATAAAGCAAACAATTTTATACAACTGCCTTCCAAAATAAACACTCACTAATATTCACAGTATAAACATTCTCAATGAACAAAAACATAAAAAGCTTAAGTTTATTCCAGGAATGTAAAGGATGAATTTTCCATGTTTAATTACCAATAGCATCCCTTTTCCCTGCAATAATTCTTAGCAACACGTGTCAAAAGCCCTGTACATTTAACTTCAATGGTATATGACATTTAAACAACTGTGACCTGCATGGCTTCCATTTCTGAACACACTACCACTTCCTGCAAAGAACAGGAGCGGTCCTTTCTAGAGCTCTGCCTTAGCATTCACCTGAGTGAGGCCAGTTCCGAGACCCTCCAAACAGCTAGAAGCTCAGGCCCAACAAGCCTCACAGAGGAGCTGAGAGATGGGCTCTCCGAGAGATCTGAGGGCTTTGCTTCTGCTTGCTAATATAGCATTCTAATGTTTTATAAAATTACCTTTCGGCATGGCAGAAACAAAACGTTTTCTCCACCAAGGTCTGTTCCTGTCTGATTTCTCATCATCGCTATCTTTGCGTTCTTCAGTCTGTAGAAAAAGTTTGATGTTTTATTTGGAGTTGGACAGCAGGATGAATTACTATGAAAAGGATTTCAGTTAGTGTGTGAAATACAAAAACCACTCTTGTTTGACTTAAAAGCAAAACTGTTCTTACCGCTATATAGGCAACTTATGGAACACGTAAGTATACCTTTTAAGCACCAGACTATGATCTGCTTGAGGGTGGCACTATCCCATTACTCTTAGTAAACCAAAAGCTTAAAACAGAGCCTAGCATAGGGTAGGTACTCAATGGAATGAGTAAATGCAATGCAAACAAAATCTAGAGGGGTAGCAGAGATGGTAGCAGCAGGATTAATTAAAAAACCGCACATGCACTGTGTGTCAAACAGTGGGTGTAAGGATTTATATCATCTCATTTAAACTTCACAGTAGTCTTAGGAGATAAATACTACTATTAAGCCCTTTTTATAGATGAGAATTATCAGGCTAAAAAAAGTCATCTCCTCATCTTCCCCAAAGTTATAGAGCCTGTGTGTGGCACAGCTGGGACTCAAACCTAGATGTGACCAAGGTCAAAGTTCATATTTTGATCACCAATTATCATGAGTTATCATCAAGACTACATGCCAAAGGGCAGGGATGGTAATTTCTTTACTAGCCTATCATGTGACCTTAGACGAATCATTTCACTTGTTATTTTCATCTACAAAACTGGAACTAGAAACACCTTCTCTGAAGGCCTCCATGGGAAAGGGATATCAGAACCCAAGCAGAGAGATGAGGGCATCTGTGCCAGGGAGGGTTTAGCAGTGGGGATAGGATACTGATTACATATAGGAGGACTGATCGAATAAGTACATACATGAAGAATAATGAAAGCAGGTTTCTCACTGGTGGAGAAGGGAGTTACAAATATGGAAAGGGAGAAAGATGAAATGAGATGTGTTGATTTCAGACTGGGATGGAATGTATCAACGTGAGCTCATGGTTCTCAACATTTACAGAGAAAGAGAGATACAGAAATACACACACTTGTAAACGTGTGTGTACCACCCTGCACACACACACACACACTTCCTAGCTCTGTCTACTGAGAGGTCCTGGGGGCAGCAACGTCCCTACAGCAATGAGCACAGCTAGTATCCAGATTTTGACTTCTAAACACCATTTTCCACCAAAAGCAGCAAGGACTCCCTGGAGAAATTGCTGATTTCAGGACTAGGGCAGACAGAGTACAACATAAGCTCGTAGCATTTTGTGCCAGAAAGCAAAGAAACAGTCAAAGAATGATAGCAGCATGTCAAAAGAAGCTAGGAGTCAGCTTGAAGGGGTTCCCACTGGCCAAATCAGGGACAACTGGGCTTCAAAATAAATGATGGTAACAAACTCGCTGACTAAAATAGAAAATCATGAGTTAATAAGTTGATAAATTTAAAATTTGATGAGGAAAAGGATATTTGCATATTTTCAAGTCTCCCCTCCCCCTAAAGTTACTTATTAATTACAAAAGGGGAAAAAAACAACTTTACAGTGGTGAAGCCCGGCAGACAACACCTTTATCAAATGATCCAAATGAACAGCACAGTGATGGAATAAATAAAATTGCGTGCTACCTGACAGGATGTAATGAAAAGAACACAGAGTCACTTCAGTGATACTCCTGCCAAAGATGAATAACCTCAATCTAATCATGAGGAAACATCCAACAAACCTAAATTGAGGGACATTCTAGAAAATAACTGGCCTGCAATTTTCAAGAGGATGAAGGTCATGAAAATCAAGGAAAAACTGAGGAAATGTTCTAGCCTAAAAGAGACATGACAACTAAATACAAGATGTGATTCTGAATGGGATCCTTTTGATCTAAAGAATGTTACTGGGACAACTGGGGACGCATTAGTAGGGTGTGAGAATTAGCTGGTAGTAATGTATCAATTTTAATTTCCTGAGGGTGATGGTCATACTCTGATGTGTAGGAGAAGGTGCTCGTTTGTAGGAAACTTACACTTAAGTATTCATAGGTGGTGGATCAACTTACTCTGACATGGTTGGGGGGGAGTTCTTTGTAACTACTTCCAACTTTTTTGTAACTCTGTGATTGCTGCAAAATAAAAAATAATACCTCCTTGGGGAAAAAAACAATACCTCATCTAACCATCTCAGAAGGAAACTGTGAGGTTTTAAGTGAAATTAGATACAAAATTGCTTAGAGAAAAGTTAAAACATTACTACAAAAAAGTAGTCAGTAGTAGAAAATAGTAGAGGTTTCCCATGGGTTATGGTCATGGATATACTAGACAGATAAATCATCTTTAATCATCTCTACTGTCCATCCTTAATCTTAGATGTATGTATTCCATGTTAATTTCAGAGAGCAGAAGAACCAGGCAGATAGAACGCTACAGCTGACCACAATTAGCCAATTCTTCTATACGGCTTGTGCTCCATACCTCTCCTCTTGAGGAGTCCTTACTCGGGGATGAAGATGATGAATGAGGTGCAGCCATCAAAGAAGTAGCACCAATGGCTGCGGCTGGAGGGAGTTCTCGCTCTTCATTCCCTGGACGTCGATTCCAGCTGGGGTCACTCATGGGTCGCCGGACAGAAGACACTATATCAGAGCTCCTGCTGCGAACTAATCTCTCAGGGTAAGAATGCCTTTGCCTGAAGGCCTCCATTTCAGCCGGAGTTAAAACATGGGAACCAAAGTTCGGCAACCTGGCCTCATGTCCTCCCACAGCTCCTTCCAGGATTGGGGGATCTGGTGGTGGATGCGATGGCCTGGCATAGTGAACCTTTGGCCTTACCACAGCAGAGGCCCCTAGAACACAGGAAACGTTTGCCACTGAGACACAACTGATCCAACAAAGGCATTAACAAAGGGCTTTGGTTTTGTTCTTCCGTCCCTGATAAGACAAGAGTTACAAAGTTCATGTGACTAGTTTACCTTCATGTGAAGACAGTGGATCAAACATGGCAAGCAGAGACTCAGACTGCGAAGGAGGAGAGGTCAGCTGGTGGGCACCTAAAACAGACCGGCAAACTGTGAGACGACGTCAGAACTCAGGACTCGTGGAGAGTTTCAACACAGTGAAAAAGGTTCTAGCATTCTTCCAGTTTTCCTTTTTTAAGCAATTAGAATTTGAGGGGCATGTCAGAAAAAAAAATCTAATCAATATCAAACTCTGGTTACTTCAAATTCATCTGATGTTTTACCTACACACATGGATTTTCACTACATTTAAGCGGTCTAGTGGTACCTTTATGCTCTTAAAAATTACTGACCCGAAGAGCTTTTCATTATGTTAGTTACATCTATTGATATTTAACATATTACAAGTTAAAACTGAAAAGAAGCGCATAAATATAGTAATCCATTTAAATATGTCCACTAAATGACAACACAAATAACCCCTTTTAATGAAAAATAACTATATTTTCCAAAATAAAAAATAGCAAGAAGAGTGACGCTATTTACAATTTTGCAAATTCCTTTAACGTATGGCTTAATAGAACACAGCTGGATTCTCACATCTGATTCTGTTCTCGATCTGGTGCAACACGTTGTTTTGCTTGAGGTACATAAAGAAAAGCTGGCCTTGCACATAAGTAGTTGGAAAAGCAACAATATTTTAATAGTCTTTTCAGATAACTGTGGATAGTCTTCTTTGATATTACACCAAATCTTGACAAGTAGTAGTTTTTTCAAGGTTAGCTATAATGTGGAATCTGAAACCAAATCAATGAACATTTTGTACTCTGTTACACTAAAATTAATTGGTCTTGCACTTTGAATGGATCTTTTACTCATGCATGATTTTGTAACACCATGCCCTGATCATCTGGAAAATACTGGTTCAGTTAGATATGCAGATCTTTCAAATGTTGACACATTTCAACATGTGATATTGAAAAATCACATTCTTAATATCACTACCAATCTCACCAGAAAAGTCTTTCAATAGTGGGAAGCTGTCAAGCTCATGGAGGTGGGTACAAGTTTTCCAAAATTCTAATTTTTATCTAAAAGCTTGAACTTTATCATTGGCAACAAATTCTCCTCTGTCCGTTGTTTTCCTTGAAGTGAGGCTTGCGTTGTTAATTTTTAAGAAATGTCTGCCAAATACCCACGTATAATAACTATAGTTTGTCATTCTTTCAAGTAAAAATGGTGTTTTGTGAAAAATAAACAGGAAAAAAACAGCTAGTTAAGCTCACAGCTCAAATAATCATATAAGTGCTTTTCCTTGAGATACTTCATCATATTTCAGAATACAGCAGAAACACTTTATTTCTATTTCTTCACACAGAATATTAAAAAGATGTGTACTCGGGGCCGGCCTGGTGGCGCAGCGGTTAAGTGCACACATTCTGCTTCGCTGCCCAGGATTCACCAGTTCGGATCCTGGGTGCAGACACGGCACCGCCTGGCAAGCCATGCTGTCGTAGGTGTAGAGGAAGTAGAGGAAGATGGGCATGGATGTTAGCTCAGGGCCAGTCTTCCTCAGAAAAAAAGAGGAAGATTGGCAGCAGATGTTAGCTCAGGGATAATCTTCCTCAAAAAAAAAAAAGATGTGTACTCAAGAGTTGAAATGGAATTAATTTTTACTGCTTATCCAAGACATTCATAAGTAAACCTTTTTTTTTTTTTAACTGTGAGAGAATACAAAGGCTACTAGCTAGCAAGTTCTGCTGCCAGTGCCTTGCCTCGTGCTAAGGACCTCAGCAAATTTACCCACCTTTGCCTGTGCATTGTCAGTGCAAACGTCAATACAGTGAAAAGGATGATAACTTTTTATCATTATGAAAATAGTTTTGACCTCATAGTCTGGATTCCCTCAAAAGTGTCTTAAAGGCCCTCAGTGGTCCTTGGAGACCACACTTTGAAAAGGGCTGTTTTACAACACTGGTTCTCAACTATTTCAGCCCTCAAAGGATCAATGTCTGGAGACATTTTTGGTTGTCACAACTGCAGGGGAAGGAGCTGGGTGGTATGCTCCTGGTAGCGGCCAGAGATGCTGCTAAACATCATACCACCCACAGGGCAGGCCCCCACAACAAAGAATAACTGGCCCAAAATGTCAATAATGTTGAAGAGGAGAAATCTTGGCTTAAAACAAACAGAAATGTAAAGAAAAAAAGGTACCTCAAAACTCAGTACCCAATATATAAAACCACTGCTAGCACTTTGGTATTTCTTTCCAGTGCTTTCTCTATGATACGCTTTCTAATGTTTTATTATCTTACATATAAAATTCTTTAAAATAAACTAAGTGATATTATGTTCTAGGTATTTCTCCAAGTTAGTTCATATTCTTTAAAGCATTTAAGAACAGCTGCATAGTGGCCCTGTGGCCAGAGTGGTTAAGATCACACGCTCTGCTTCGGCAGCCCAGGGTTTTGCCAGTTTGAATCCTGGGTGCAGACATGGCACTGCTCATCAAGCCATGCTGAGGCGGCATCCCACATGCCACAGATAGAAGGACTCACAACTAAAAATACACAACTATGTACCGGGGGGCTTTGGGAGAAAAAGGAAAAAATAAAATCTTCCAAAAAAAAAAAAAAAAAGAATAGCTGCATAAATTCGCATAAGCGGTTACATCAAAAGTCACTTCGCCATTCTATTTTTCATTCTTAAGTTGTTTCTAATTTTCTGCCAACATAAATGTTATGAAGAACATCTCTGTGCATAAGACTTTCTCCATACATGGAACTGTTTCCTTATGACTGATTCCTAAAGTGGACTAACTTGCCCAAATTTAGTATGTGAACTTTTAAGGCCTTCTCTAAGTACTGCTAAATTATGCCCCAAAGTGCTCTAACAATTGCTATTATCACCAGCAATGTGTAAGACTGCCAGTTTCACCTATGAATGTAATCATTTTTAAAAGTCATTCTCATTTCCCCTTCTTACCATGAGTTATTTCATCCATGTCTGGACTAGTGACAGAATCTTTACCTCCAAAATCAGAGCTGCACTCAGATCTCAGGTCTTCAATCTTATTAGGAATATCCTCAGAGGTTGCACTTATGCCTTAAAAAAAAAAAAAAAAGTAAAAAATAAACAGCAAGAAGAACAAAGTAACCACACAGAAAGTATATGAAGTATATGGAGAAGTGTAAATATTCTCAAATTTTTTTGGTCTATACATGTGAGTTGTTTGGTATTATATGCTTTATTGTACTATAGCTTCAATACATTTACCTTGGTTTGCACAACATAATCAGAATTATCATGTGATATATAAACATAGTAGCAGAGGCTACCAAGAACAGATAAGAGTTAAAGAAGGAGCACACACAGACTGTTTGCCATCTACTTCAACAGGCTCTATAAAGCTACACATTAAGTTCTTATAGATTTAAGGTCCCACAGAAATAATTTTGTTTCCTGGAAATTACTCAGCTATTAAATAAAAATGTATCTCTTTGCCATCAACTTTATAAATAGGGAGGTGGAAACACACCTTGAAATCCTTATTCCTTAAAACAAGACAGACATACCCGACACAACACTGAGGCCTGGAGTGCTGGGGCGGGAACTGACCTCCCTGACATCCGTATCATCAGATGTGCTACCCAGTCCAGAACAGCTCTCCAGTTCCTGCAGGCGCTCCTCCTGCTTTAGATCTGGGGCCTCTAGACAGAAGAGGTGAGGTGTCACATTAGTGATTCTGTTAGAATGCCACAGTTTCAGCTTTTGTGACCCAGAGGAAGAAAGCTACCAGGGCATGAATGAAATCTGTGTAAATGGATTTCTAAGTCTGGGCCAGTTAGCAAAGTTAGTTAGATCAAGTGTTAACTCAAGGGCATGATTTTCATCCCAATAGAGGTCAGTTTGTTGTAAAGATGAAAACTCTGCTTCCAAATCACTAAACTCACAGGGTACGCTGTTGGTTAACAAGCACACTGAACAAGAGAATACAGAATAGCTTAGCATGAAATCAATCACTTTCTAAAAAATAACTCCTACAGATGTGCAATCAACAGTGAGCTAATCCTACTCTCTCCTTACATCAAGGTTAGCGTGTCTGAACACGTTAACAATATAAAACATGTATCAGGATCACTTAACTATTCTTGAGTCAAGTAGATCAGATAAAATGCATTTCAGACATATAGTTACTTATATTTGCACTCTGGTAGTTGAGATTTAGTTGAAGGCAAAGATTTATCTTTATGATCAGAAAAAAAAAGAACGGCAATACACAAGACAAAGTACAAAACACTTTACGTATATTTATAATCTGCAAAAAATAATTCTCAGGACTCCAGAGTCTCAATCTCAATGCATTTCAAACATACATGAGATATCTTTTAAAGAGTCAGGTTCTCCACCGGGCTAAATCTAAACACGCTTGACCAGGCATCCAACTACTCAGGGTTCGAGTTGTGTTGCTATTGCTATTTTACGATGAGTTAGTGAGAGATACTGATCTTAGAAGATGCTGAATATCCCACACTGAAGCCTGATGAGTTACTAACAATTGCTTCCAAAATAACTGAACAGAGTCAGAAAGCACCTGCCATCTTAGCCTACACCATCCAACAGTGCATTTTTTTCTTGATGGACAGAAAATCCCCTAATTTTCCATTTGAAATTCCTAGCAGTGTGATTGCTTTGTGCTTGTCAAATGTGTATTTGACAAAATGTACACAAGAGAGAAATTTGGATACCTTACATTTACAACTTCTGTGCAAATCAAAAAGCAAACAATGACACCATACTAACCTGAGTCACTTGGCAATACCTCTACACTCCAAGCTTCGCTTGTCGTCTCTGATATGGTAGAACCAGTGCAGGGGTCAAGCAGTACTGACCCTGAACCTGGCAGGCACAGTAAACTGCCTAACATGTTCTCTGCTGCTGCACCTGTATAACCAGCGGGGAGCAAAAGGTTAACAAAGGTCCTGATGGAAAGGAGCAGTGATAATGGAGAAAGGCCAGACACTAGGCTAACAAAATCTCTCTAGTCTACCCACAAGAAAGCAGCCAAGGTAAAAGTAATTCCAATCAATAACACCACTAAAAACACAATTTCCCACTTTGATCATAACAGCACAAGCTCCTTTTCATCAGTTTCTTCCTGTTCACCTTGGACTCGCCATAGACAAAACACACATCATTAGGTCAAGTCATTTCAATTAGCTTTCACCTTGGTTTTTTAACAAATTTTACGTGTGTCCCTAGCATCTTGCTAAAATCTGTACTCCTACAGGGATTAAAAACACTCAAACAGAGACATTTAACCACAGAAAGTTATACTGGTCAGATATGTTTTCTTCTGGCACATTAGCCGCATATTCAGAGCAATAAAATATATTTGCAGGAAAATACACACCTCTTTAGCACTCATTCAACTGCAAATACAGCTTATTGCTCAAATACAGCTTACTGCCATGAAAAATACTACTTTGGCATCTGGAACAACTAATGCAAAACCAATTAAGAAATCTATTTACACTACTTAAAAATACAAATAGAGAGGATTAAACATTATTGTACACCTGTGTTAAAAATACTCAAGTTTAGAATGCTCCACTACTTCTGATCAAACCTAATACAAGAACAATTCTACTTCAGTACGTGAAAAATTTTTTGGAAAAAAGTTCCTGGTAAAAGTTACCTTTTAAAGATATGTCATGAAATAACAAATAAAATGATGTCTCACACTTGCCACAACAGAATGGGGACAGGGGATAAAAACGGTGAGGGTGGGAGCAGAGATGAAACCAAACTTGCCCTGTGTGTACATATAACTGTTGAAGCTGAAGGACGGGCAAACAGAGGTCATTATACTATTCTCTCTTGTATTTGTTTGAAATATTTCATGATTTAAAAAGAAAACGAAGATGGTAGTTGAACTCTGAGAACTCACAGAACAGTATCCCAAAAAGGGTGAATTTTAATATATATAAATTGTACCTCAGTAAGCTTGACATAAAAAAAACCCAAAAAACTGGGGGCCAGCCTGGTGGCACAATGGTTAAGTGTGTACGTTCCACTCCGGAGCCTGCGGTTCGCCAGTTCGGATCCTGGGTGTGGACATGGCACCACTTAGCACACCATGCTGTGGTAGGCATCCCACATATAAAAATGTAGAGGAAGATGGGCATGGACGTTAGCTCAGAGCCAGTCTTCCTCAGCAAAAAGAGGAGGATTGGCAGCAGTTAGCTCAGGGCTAATCTTCCTCAAAAACAAAAAAACAAAAAAAGTGGTTACCTTTGGAACTGAATTAATCCTTTTAGAAGTAAACTCAAGTTTTAGAGAATCTCAGTATTGATATTATTCAGAAAGATTTTATGGCTATAATCTGTAAGAATTTTCATCTTAAGATAAGCTGTTTAGTCTCAAAAGAATATCCTAATCACAGACTAACAACATACACTCTGCCCTGCAAACAAGACTGGCAAGAAGGTAATTCAAAAGATTGGTTTTTCTTTCTCTGGGAGGGGGAAGGGGGAGTTAAATGTAAACAGGGAAACTGCTACCTATATTTAAGTAAAGAAAAAAAATACACAAATGCCTTGTTACATAAAGTTATCTCAGTTTCCTAGTTGACGCTAACATATACACCATGCTCGTCAGAGCACTGAGGTTTCCTCCCATGAAGGGCGGGTGGATATGAAGAACTAAACAGCAATATTCCAGAGACATCAAATAGCAGTTACCCGCAATTTCCTGCAAGCGATCTTCATCAATGTTGGGGTCAAAGTCACTTCCCAAGACATCTGTACTCCAGGTCTCACTCACTGTTTCTGATATGTCCCTATCATCTGTCAGTCCCATCATGTCACGAATTTCAAACTTCCTTAGCTTATCGTCGAGATTATCTTGTGTTGTAGCTATCAAAAACAAAATTAAGCACTTAAAAACTGGTAGCACAGCTTTGACTTTTTAATCAACCTTAAAGAACATTATGTCTTTGAACTTTAAATTACATATTTTACCATTAACACTGAGCACATAGTACCAAAACACTGAACTATTCTCTTACGATGTACTCTTTCGCTCTCTGAACTGAGCAAGTAGATTAACTAGGGCCATGGATACAATCATTTGTCATCCTGTGTTGACATCCTCCACAGTGTAAGTCTGATCAAGAATTGGGATCATATTCCCCTCTCTTTGAATTTTCACAGGCCTTGTCACTTGCTTTGGCCAAAAGGATAAGGAAGAAGCGTGCCAGTTGCAAGGCTAGGCCTCAAGAGACCTTATTAACTTCTGCTCTCTCTAACCCTTGCTCCTCTCACGAGAACAAGCTTAAGTTAGCCTGATAGAGGATGAGGGACCACACGGAACAAAGCAAAGGTCATCCCAGACCAGCCAATTCCCTCTGACCAACTGACCCCCAGCTACGATTAGCAGAGCTCCGTACTCCACCACTGGTGACCTTAGATACATGAGTGAGCCCAGTCCAAACCAGAAGAACCACCGAGCTGACCCAGAGACTTGAGAGCAAAGATAAATGTTCAGTGTTTTAAGTCACTGAGTTCTGGGGTGATTTGTTATGTAGCATTATTGTGGCAATAATTAACTGACAAACCAATACTAAAAAAAAATTTTTTTTTTCTGCTTGACTTGGATACATCCTCCCAATTCTAGAGTATTCTCTTCCCTTGACCAATGAGAAGCAGTCTGCAATTTACCTGAACTCACTTCCTAACCAAGTGTTCACAAAGCCTGGACTGCCAACCACCTACATGAGAATCACCTAGAGGGTTCGTTAAGGAAGTGATATTCTTTCAACTTCTGTCTTAAGTTAATATTACTTTAGGTTTCTGTTATTTGGAGAAAATTTAATCCTAATTAATACAACGACAAACTGATCCAGTAAAATACAGCATTACTTTTATTCAAGCCACACATACCCCAACTGGCATAACTCGCTTCCTTTCTAAAAATGGACTGAACCAGATTTCTAGAAATGAGATAGGGAAAATGGCTTTTTAAAAAAAAAAAAACTCACCAGATAATTTTTATGCGCACTAAAGTCTAAGAATCACTGCCTCAAACCCAGTCGAGAGTATCTGCCCTCAACACTCCCTTGAGGCCCACCAGTGATCTTTAAAAGAACAATCCAAAGAACTTTTTCAAACTAAGCTTCCTAAAGCACAACGGGGATCCAGCTACTATTCGATCCTTACCTCACACTATTCCCCTACCTGCTAGTTTCTGAGTAAGTACTAGGTTCCCACCTCTCTGACTTGCTTACACTATTCCTTCCCCTAAAGTGGCCTGTCTCCAGTTTCTGCCAATGCAACCTGAGCCAGGCTTTAAGGCTAGTATTTTCTGCCACTAAGCTCTTCTCTACACTTTCAACCACACCTATGTCTCACTCAGAACTGCCAAAGCACTTTTATGATATTTTTAATCATTTGTGTACCATTCCCTTCCTATTCTAAGTGACTTGAGCCCTGACTATTTATCTTTGTATCCCTTAAAATTTTAATATTACTGAATTAAAATACCAAATACTACAGAATTCAAGAAATTCATTTTAATTGTTCTATGTAATTTAAGCCTAAACAATTCACTTACCAACTAAACATATTTTTAAGAGCTAAAGGAACTCTGAATAAACGCAAACTTAATGGTCATTATATAATCAACTAAAACAACTTCTCTTACTGAACACAGCCAACTTACATGGGAACACACTGCTCATCCTGCAACAGGTAAACTCTATGCTACTTGAGCAGTTGTGTCCCACCTCACTTTACCTTGCTCATGCTCTAAGAGTTGTAGAGCTTCAACTCCATTACTCCCAGAAGGTCCCGCTCCAAGTTCTGATACAGACTCTCCTTCCAGGTCTAGAGAGGATACTGAATTAGAGCGATTTGAAGGACCTAGACAAATGTTTACACTGTGAGTGAGCTTTTTAAAACTGTCATGAGCCACCATGCAATTTTTCATGCCTTATTAGAGACTAAAGGCTGATTAAAGTGCTTTTATACTGCATTTACACCTTAAAAATATACATGCCCTTTAAGCCAGCAATTCTGCTTCTAGGAATTTATCCTAAGGAACTAATCAAAAATTCATCTAGGTTGCTTGTTGCAGGGCTTCTTATAATGTCTGAAAAGTAGACGCAATCTACACGCTTCATCATAAAAGAATGTTTAAATAAATGATATGCCCATTTGAAGTTAAAGAAAACAGCCATTAAAATCCATGTTATTTAAGAATGCTAAACTACAAAGGGAAATGTTACCATTACACTGTCAACAAAAAAGGTTACAGAACAGAATAAACCTAATTTTGCTACAAATAAACCAAAATGTTATTACAAAATGGTGAAATTATAGATGATTCAACTTCTTTGCTGCATTTTCTAGAATGAACATATATTACTTATGTTTTGAAGTTAGAAAAAAGGAAAAGTTATTACATTTGATGTTTATTTTAAAATGTTAGTAAACTTGAACTTTTTTCATTAACAAGTTATCCTAGTACATGGAATGACAAATTCTCTCTTTACAATCTTGGCTTTTAATTTTCTTTTTTACTCCTATTTTCACTGTATCTTTCTACTTCATAAAGGTGTAAGTGTGTGAATAAAGAAATACAGAACACTAAAAGTACACACAACATCCTGAAATACTAGTGAATCCATTTTTTTCCATTTAGACATGCATTATATCCCTCTAAAGGAGCTCTACAAGCTTTGGTATATATCAATAGCAGAGAAGCGAAACTTCTTATTGAAGTCTCAAGAAAGACATATCTTCCCCATTTTATATGACCAAAGGTCTCTTGCAATCTTAATTTTATTCAAGAAACAATCTTTACAGCCAAATCTTCTAGATCATTACAGGAAAACTTCATTACTCTCCTCAGTGAGTGGCACAGATGGTATAATTATAATTTAGAAGGCTCCTTTAAAGAACACAAAACAAAACATTACTTGAATCACACAACTCCTTGAATGAAGTAACCCTTCACCTTCAGATATTCCTTCCAGATTATCACTGCAGAGGGAAAAGCGCAAGGTTTTATCAGGTTTACCGTGGAGTTTGTTTTCATCAACAGGGACATCTCCTTGTCCTCCATCCGAAAGTTGCATGTTTAGGACCTGAAAAATAAAACGCCATGGGTTTACCACAACTGAAAGATTATTGCTAAGAAAACAAACCACAGCAAATGCATATTTAAGTTCTTCTTAATCTTAAATTATCATTTTTAACTAAAAACCCATTTACAAGGTTCTGATCAAGTTTTAAGTACCCCCGGAATGAAAGTCTATCAGTTAAAAGAACTCAGCCTACGCCTTTCCATCACCCTACCAGGGTCAGAGCCTGAGCAGACAACCAGACCTGAGACGAGCAGTGCAGTTAGGACTGCAGGAGTCAGAAGGCTCTGGAGTCAGCAGGCTGCTCCTTCTGGTTCGGCCATCAGCAATGCTGTAACCTTGGATAAGTTATTTACGCTCCCTAAGCCTCAGTCTCTTCATCTATAAAATGGTGACGTAACAGTATGTATGCCACAGAGTTGGGTGAGGATTAAGCAAAAAGATGCATTCGGCATGGTAAAATGACACAGTAAATTTGCAGTACATTTTTTCAGAAGTTAATAAACTAATTCAACAGGAAGAAGACATGTAAACAAATTATCTTGTAGGTACCAGAAGTTAACCAGTCTAGTTTGAACCTCCATTGATCACCATCCACACAGCCACAGGAGTCCATACCAGGAGCAGAAGTGTGACTTCACAGCCATATCTAGCTTAGAGCTGATGGCCTTTTTATAATGTTTTCTATTTGTTAGGTGATTTCAAAACAACATATTTACTTCTCACTCCCCACAAGCCTCATAACCTAGCTTTGTATGTTTATCTCCAACTTCAGGAAGAATCGAGTGCTTTGCTGGAAATCACACAGCATGTTTTAAGCACACATAAGGAACATCAACTCACAGCTGTTGAGTTCCTAAGCCGTGGCTGGAACGTAAAGGAAGAATAGTATCCTCACTTAGAATGGAAAAAGAAAAAAAACAAACTCCTCTAGGTGCTGTTTTGACCCTGCATCTGAGTAAATTAAAGGCTTTTTAATGATTCTACATATTTACTCATGTGATGCTTTTAAAAGGTCATTTAAAAATAGAATTTTTTTCCTATTTGCTTGAAATTAAATGCAGACATAAAAATTTTACATTTTGTATTTTTAAGATAACTTGGACCTTTAAATTCATCATAGTGAGTGATGTGCAACGAAACTTCAGGAAAAATCCATCTAAAGGCCTAGAGAGCAGGATGAATTAACAGAAAACAAGAGGACCCTGTCACAATGAAGATGTTTCCCTGCACAGAGATGCAGGCTGCCATCTTCCAGGCTGCCACTGAGCTCGGGGTTGGTGGAAGGTAACAGGGTAAGGCAAAATGTGACACAGCTCTCTGACTAAAATTCAGCACTTTTTTTACTCATTAAGCATTTCCCTGGTTGTTATAAATTTTTGACTACCTTCCAAAGTACCTAAAAAGTTGATTCTGACAATTTTTGCCAGTTTATCCATTTTTGTATGTGTGTGGAGGGACAGGTTTTTGGAGGTTGACAGTCCTCCTTCCTACAAGTCACACCGCAGTCCCAAACCTACCTTTACCAACATCATCATCACTTTAGCACCCCCTCTAACTGGTCCCCTCTTCCCGTCCAGGAGCAGGTTTTCCTGCATAATTGTTGAACATAAGATGCTGCTTTTTTCTTCAGGAGGTCACAATCTATGAGAAGAAGCTCCTACCTTTAGAATCAAGATTTCTTTCCTTTTGCCTCTGTCTCAAGCCCTTCTGCTTACAAATATCTTAAAGTTGATTCCCATACCCTCAACCCCATTTCTTCAAAATATTTTACTTTCTTAATTTTCTTTTCAGTTTTCACTTTGATTTCTTCCGAACTGACTAAAGAACAGAAAATATTTCTAAAGAATGTTTGGCCCTTTAAAGAAGGAATACCACTAGTATATTATTAGAAAGAAAAGAAACATAAGACATTTCCTACAGGTCACTGGAAAAATCTTTTTAATTTCCATACTGCAATTTCCTGGCTACCTGTGTCACCTACGAATATGAGGAAATTCCTTTTGGTCTGGACTTGGTCACCAACTATGGTGCCACAGCCATAGATACATTAATGAGAAGGGTCTCCAGAACTGTTCGCAGGGAGGTGAGCATTTGATGGAGTGCTATGGTAGACCCACTGAAGGTAATGAACAACATTCATTAAATGTACATTGATTTATAGAAGCAACCATTAATTGGAAGAAAAAAATCTAAATTTCTTAACATTGATGACCATAAGTTAAATGTAACAGCACATTCGTACCTCATTTTCTGACATCATCCCTGGAGTTAGCTGGGGACCCGTCCCTAAGGAAATGACCAACACCTCTTCTGGCTGTACCTCCTGGATGGTTTCTTGAGACGATCCTTCATGGTCCATATGTAAGTCCATTAGCACATTGGTGCGATTTCTGCTCCGAGTTGCTAAAAAAAAATTTTCAAATAAGATCATTTAGAGAAAAAGAAAAAATGAAGAAAATAGCACACTAAATACAAAAATATATTTTCTATTAATGTAGAACATTTGCACATGCACAAAAAAAGACTAGGGAGAATATGAGTAAGGAAAAAAACCCTACATCTTCCCAGTTAATCTACTGATGACTAATGCAGATTCTCTTTCAAAAGTGATAATCAGAAACGACGATCCATGTTCACCTGACAGGGAGTGACACACGGATGATCACACCTGCAGAACAGCAGACGCATACCAATCAATTCAAGACTAGAGGTGACAAGAAAGGATTACCTTATTTCTTATCTTTCCAAGATGGCTTCAACTATTTCTCCTATGAAATGATTTAATTGCCACAGATCTCCCATACTAATAACTTATAGGCATTAGAAAACTTCACATAGAAATCTAATAGCCATATAAAGTAATATACCTTAACTAGGCAACTGATGACAAAACCAGAATCAGTTTTTGAAAACACATTGTTTTTCCTGAAATGTACTTTTTTTTAAAGATTTTATTTTTCCTTTTTCTCCCAGAGCCCCCTGGTACATAGTGTGTATTTTTAGTTGTGGGTCCTTCTAGTTGTGGCATGTGGGACGCCACCTCAGCATGGCGTGATAAGAGGTGCCATGTTCACGCCCAGGATTCGAACTGGTGAAACCCTGGGTCACTGAAGCGGAGCACATGAACTTAACCGCTCGGCCATGGGGCCAGCCCCTTTCCTGAAATGTATTAAACTCTTTCCAAAAACACAAGAGAGAAGATTTGACTATATTTGAATAAGTTTCCTTTCTGCTTTATGGAAATATTCTAAACTAATAAAAGATGTAATTATTTTGGGGTGTTTTTTCCCCCTACCTATAAGTAAACAAGTGATACTTTTTTCTAAAATAACTCATCCTGTAGACCTTAGAAGAACTTTTGGACACTGAAAGATTTAGATAGTTTGTGACAATTTATGAGTTTTAATCTGTGATGAGTTTCAATTTTCTTTCAGAGGGCAATGAAATTCAATACAATCAGAATACCATATAGAAATTTTCTTTCAGTGCAAAACAACCAAAAGGACAAACATAAAGCAAAAACCCTCTACAGTAACAGGAGTCTTTCAGCTTCACTTTGAGTGAACACTGACCCACCTGAAGACAGAAAAACACACACTCGTGCCCCACACAGTGCTGCGCATCTGTCATTAATCACTCTTTCTCTCAAACTTCAGAGTGCACATCAGCTTCCAGAAGTCAGAACAGGGTCCCTCACACCTTTATTTGCTCACCCTCACTATCTTGTACTGAATTGTGAACTTAAACTCAACTTCATGAACCTTAAGTAACTAACTTTACAATTTATAAAAACGCAAGTAATCAAAATTCATGTAGCAATTTACATAAAGCAAAAGCAACATGCACATGGAGCACACTTTTATAAACTATTTCTTAAATAAAAGTTATACAGGAAGAGGAAGAACAGCCTAGTACCCACCAAATGGGGTTACTAGAGTAACATGAGTGGTAAGATTCGTGGCTGAGGAACCCCAGGCAGTGATGGCTGCTAACTGTTGTCCTGGGTTGCGAAAGCATTAAACAGAAAGAAAATCAACCCTCTGAATAATGGACACATTTTTAAAAATATGAAACAAATTCAATGACCAGGTCATATGACTATACAAACATTTGAAATTTACTTTCCATCACACCCATATTTAATGACACTTCTGGATGACAAGAAATGAAAGAAGTAATGTACAGGAGCGAATAATGCAGGAAAAAAATCTCTGATTTACCAAAAACCCACTGCTTTCTTCATGTTAACAAAGTGCAAATAACCTAAAATGTTAGAAATCACTGAGTGTCAAACTTCGTTTTTTTTCTAATTCTGAAAATTGGCATTTGGGTATGATGAAAGCCAAACACTTAAAGAATATGATGCCATGCTCCTGTCATTGATATTACTCCATATTCTGCTAAAGGGAAAGTAGATAAATCTGGGGCCAGCCCAGTGGCATAGTGGTTAAGTTCAGCACGCTCCGCTTTGACAGCCCAGGGCTCCCAGGTTCAGATCCCAGGGGCAGACCTGCACTCCATTCATCAAGCCTTGCTGTGGCAGGCAACCCACATACAAAATAGAGGAAGACTGGCACAGATGTTAGCTCAGCAACAATCTTCCTCAAGCAAAAAGAGGACTGGCAACAGATGTTAGCTCAGGGCCAATCTTCCTCACCAAAAGTAAAAATAAAAATAAAATAAAGTAGATTAATTTTAAGAAACTGACAGTTCTAAGCAAATTAGCTCATGGAAGTTTAAAAATGAAATCCCATTCTTCAAAATGTATAAAATACAATAACCATTCATGTTCACTAACTATTGCAGAGCTCCTTATTATCATTAAAAAATTGGCACTAAAACACTTTGTTCCCTTGGCCTAAACATTCTTTCCCTATCTTATTTACTTTTTCTAACTCCCATTCATCCTTCAAAAGAAAGTACAGGCTTCACCTGCTCCAGGATCTTCTGATACCATCACTCCCCGGGGCTAAGTTAGGCTTCCCACAACCTTCTGTGCTTATCTTCAGCAGACACTTAGTGTGCTGAAGGTTTAATGGTCTCTTCTTGCTCCCCCCAACTAGACTATCAGCAACTAACTTGAGAGTGAGGGCATGTCCTAATGGTCTCTGTATCTCTAGTGGCTAACACAGTGCCCCACCTGCAGGAGAGTGATTACACTTACTCTTTTTGCGTGGATTAAATGAAACAACATTTATGAAGTGCTTACCTAGCGTTTGGTACATGGTATATGCTCAATTAATTTTTTTTGCACATATATACATATATACATATAGAGAGAGAGATAATGGGTGTTTTCTAAGTGAACACAGCTTAATTAAACCTAATTCATAAATAAATGAATAAACAAAATAAAATGAAACTTTTGATTTATTTTGTAAAATAACAAAGATAGCTCAGTTGATAAAAGGCCAATTATTAATAAATAATGTAAAAATGGTAAATATGTTTTGCAACTTTACTGATAAACTTCTAAAATAATTTTTTTCTTTTTTGTTGAGGAAGATTAGCCCTGAGCTAACATCTGCCACCAATCCTCCTCTTTTTTTGCTGAGGAAGATTGGTCTTGAGCTACCAGCTGTGCCCATCTTCCTCTATTTTATATGTGGGATGCCTGCCACAGCATGACTTGATAAGCAGTGCATAGGTCTGTGCCCAGGATCCAAACCTGCAAACCCCAGGCCACCAAAGTGGAGCATGCAAATTTAACCACTACACCACCAGACTGGCTCTTAAAACGATATTATTTTATTACATTATTTAGAACTTTGTAGAAAGGACAGGGCTATATAATTCGAAGAATGACTACTTATAACAACTCTTCTAAAATTTTCCAAGAAAAGATACTAAAATATAAACAAAGAATATTGTAGGTGGCATGACTTCAATTACTTAGGAAAAGTATGTCTAGGTAAAGCTAAGGCCTACTGATAAACCTTAATTAATCTGGTGCAATTTTTAAAAAACTGAATTACTATCAGTAAACATGAAGGAAAGGTTTTTCCAAATTATTTAAAACTATATTCCCAACACGGAGCAATAACAAAGGCTACAAAAGGACTATTAAGTTTAACGGAAAGCTCTAACACGAGAAAGCCTCTTTACCTATCGGCAATCGGTTCTTTTTATTTGCAGGAGTGGTTGCTGGAGACAGCTGAGGAGTATTGTAGGGAGTCATCTCCAAACTGCTGCTTTTGCCTGGCTTTGCCTGCGGGAGGTTTGCCAATAAATTGTCAAGAGCCATTCTATCTTCTCTCAGTTGATCTCCAGACATCACACTCTTCATAAAATTCACCTGGCAAAAGTAAAAGGACATTCCCTACTGAAATCAATTTTTCAAACATAATATACACACAACGTACTCATCTATGACTCTGTCTGTGCTTAGATAAATGACTTTTGAGAAAATTCTATTAAAGAATAAAGCCATTACCAGAGTAATAAGCTGACTGTAGGTGATATAAACCACAGTTCTGCTCAACCCTTCCAGAAGATTAACGGAGGACATTGGCGGCGTCTCCACTGCACGGCCCCCAATCACAACATCAAGGAAAGCGGCAACACAGCTCTGTTAAAACAAGAAAAGATCACTGAAATACCTCCCCTTCACAATAAGGGAACAAAATTTCTGATTAAGGTGGACAAGCATGCAAAAAGTTTTTCTTCTTGAAAATTATATTAAACCAAATATTTACGAAAATTAAACTCTTTATGAATTGATAAAGAATAATCTCCAAGGTATTCTGGTAAGTGAAACAAACGATGCAGAACAGTGCACACACTATCCGACCATTTGTGAAAAGGGAGGGATGGGTGACTGGGAAGACATAAGCAGGAATTCGCCTGTATACACACAGACCTCTTGAAGGATGCACAAAAGATTGATAACATCAAAAACCTTTGGGGGAGGAAACGAAGGCTAGAGATCAGAAGGCGAGGGGAAATTTCACTGTATAACCTCTGAATTTTAACCTAGATTGAATGTACAGCCTACTCAAACATGACTAAAGTTTTATTTAATTAAACTAACAGAACAATGCCATAGATATTAACTTATGAAGTATACTTAAAATTATGAGTATTGCTGATTTGACTTAGCAACAATTTTTTTAATTAAACTTTTTAAAATAAAATAATCTTAATAGCTCTTTGGTTCTCGTTACAATGGCATCTCCTCAACACTTCTTTAAGTGAGAATTAGTAATCTTTAGTGACAGCTTCCTTAATGCTACTGATCCAACACTGTATCCTCTACAGCTATACCAAGGGTAATTAAAAAGAATATTTAATTTGTACATCACCAAAGGTCAAGATTGAATAAAGAGAATAGTTTCGCTAATACTTTGGCAGAATTTTTTATAAACCGTATTTCACACGACATAGTATTCATTCTTACTTTGTCAAATTTTCCAAGGCTGCTCTTTGTCCGGGGATCTCCCTCTTCAGACCCAGTCATTGCTAACTGCTGTAAGAGGCGGCCGACCTGCAACCAAAGCAGCGGTAGGGAGACACAGGCTATAGGTACTCAACAATTCCTCTCTATGGAAGCTCTTCCATTCTGCGCTAAACTCCTACTTCATAACAACATTCGCACCACCTGACCAGGCACACAAAATAGGGTCCCAAATAAAATGTGGATCTTGTCTATGTCAGCTTTTACTATATTTAGGTCAAGAGTTACAGAGAATAGGGGCCGGCTGGGTGGCACAGCGGTTAAGTTCGCACGTTCTGCTTCTCAGCAGCCTGGGATTTGCCGGTTCGAATCCCGGGTACGGACATGGCACTGCTTGGCACACCATGCTGTGGTAGGCGTCCCACACACAAAGCAGAGGAAGATGGGTCTGGATGTTAGCTCAGGGCCAGGCTTCCTCAGCAAAAAAGAGGAGGACTGGCAGTAGTTAGCTCAGGGCTAATCTTCCTCAAATGAAAAAAAAAAAAAGAGTTACAGAGAATAAGTAGAAAATTCTCCTTTAATTTCTCTTTAATACATATTATATCAACATTAGGAATAAAAGTACAATACCTTTGTTTCTGATATTATACTTTTCATGCGTTTAGAAATTTCAAAATTAACGTGTAAAAACTGCCTCAAACTATTTCAAGTTAATATTAAGTACGTATCCCGACATAGTTCACAAAGTACTCAAGGTAGAATGTTTTTTTCCCTACATTTAAAAGCAAACAATTCATATGGAATATAAGCTATTTAAAAAGTAAATATTAATATATGGAGCAAATTCCTTACTGCCAAAAGTGAAATGTTAATTCACCCTCCTTAAAGACACTTTGCTGAAAGTTAACATCCTATGGCATCATCTTCTAAATATCTGGGACAATCCCCCATTTTACTCATTTTGAATATAAGTGATGCAATCTCTATTGGAATGAAAAGAATAAAAACTATAACTACATTATCATAAGAATAAATTTAGTGCCTCACAGATGATAAAAAATTTTTAACTTTATTTCAAGGATTTCTATATAGTTAATTGCTAAACATCCCAATGTGATAGAATTCACCATGAAAAAAAGCTTATCATTAAAAAAAAAATCATCCAAAGATATATTCTATTCCAAATAAAGCCAGTCTCTTTTTTACAGTATATGTGGGGGATAAAATACAATTAAAGATTTCCTTAAGAAACAAGAACATGATTTCAGCAGTTCAGATGATTGGGGGGGGGGGAGCATTACTATAGATCCAAAAGTCCTCTTTTTGAAACTCTTAGGTCCAGAAGAGTTTTAGATTTCAAAATATGGAGATTTTAGAAAATTTGGTTAGCGAATACATGTACATGTCCAGTATGTAGGGTGGCACCCTGTAATCAAACACATTAATATTTCTGCAGCAAAACATGAGTATTCATTAGCACTAAATGGGGACTGACAATTATCAATAGCCTCATTATAGTTCAGGTTAGGTTTTGCTACCAAATGAAGTATTAAAGACACTCTCAGTTTTCAATCATTCTGGATTTTGAAATTATGGAAAAGGAAGGGTAGACTTGCTCTAGAAAATCGAATCAACATTCAAGTTTGTGAGGAATCCATTTAAAAACCAACACAAAATATGACTACAAGGTTTTTAAATCCCAATATGACTGCTTTCATTTCTTAAGAAGCAAATATTTAGGACAGTTTGAGGAAAAGAAACGGCTGTCCTATTTTCTGTTCCCAGCCCCACTGCCCAATCAACTGCTTTTAAATTGAATGCCACATTAATAATAATACCAAAGCATACCTGCATCAGATTAAATCTTGCCACCTCATTAATAGGAGCATCAGAAATTATTCCATACTGTTCTGGATTGACAACTGCGGGACAAATGAAGCAAGCCAATAGGAGATCAGTACACATTGCCCTGACCTCCCCAACTTCCAGTCTGTCTACACAGGAGAGGGTTTTGTACATCTGTGACACAATCCACCTCAAACTGTGTGGGAAGCAGTACGTGTTCTGTTTGAGATAACCAATGAATTTGTTCACCAAGGCCACCAGTTTGGCCTCGTTGGAATCCACCATCTCTTGGACCTTTTGCCTGAATCTATCTGAGCCTTTCTCCCCGAAGAGTTTTTCCTGCTGAGATGGGGAGAACCTCTCAATTAGCTTGTTTGGATCTGTTTCCAGGTGATCTTCATCTTCAACAAGCAGTTGCATGATTGGCTCATGTAAAGTAGCTGTGAGGAAAAGTTTGGCAGAAAACAGTCCTTCAGAAAAAAGTTTGAATAAGATGCTGAAGGCACAAGTTCCTCTCCTCAAAAGTCGCCTGGGGTTGTCACTTTCTTTAAGTTCAAATTCAATCAAGTATCTCAAAACCTGAAGGAGGTAGCTTTCATCTTCTTGCATAATGCAGTTGCCATAGAGGGAGGTAAAAACTGTGTAAATAACACTTTGTGTGTTCTCCTGATTAAGTTTCTCTCCAGCAACCAAAGAGGAGGCAATAAGACGAGGATTTTCCCTTAATCGACTCAAGAATTCTCCATAAGCAGTCTCCTGAAACCCCAAATGCTTATATCCATCAACAAACTGTGTATCTTCCAAAATCTTGGCATGTTGGCAACATTCAGCAGGAGAAGCTTCAGCACTAAAAAAATAAGCAAACAAGCAAAATAATAAAATTAACAATAATATAACAAATATACTAAAACATGGAAATATGAGTTGATTATGGTCCCAAGCAATGCGATCACTCTGAATCTTTTAGACCACCAGCATCTGAATGGGTAAAGAAAGACAAACCCAAAAAGTACAAAGGAGGACAAATTCCTCATATTAAATCAGGTTCGATGAAAAGTATCAAGAAGTAACCATTATTCTGATTCTATCATCAAAGATTAGTCCTGCCTCTTTTTGAACTTCATATAAACGGAATCACATATGAACTCTTCTGTGTCTGGCTTCTTTTCTCAACATCATACATCACACCACTATTTCTAGAGTTAAAAACTACTTCTTGGAACAATGAGGTATTAACACAGTGAAAACTGAGGTTTCTAAAACTGAAAAGTAGATACACAACAGTAAAACTTAGAAATGCATATATTAAATATTGGGAGAAAAGTAGAACACAAAACAATTTCTTCTCTATAACAATATAAAATTAGGGGCCAGCTCCGTGGCCGAGTGATTAAGTTCCTGCGTTCCGCTGCAGCGGCCCAGGGTTCAGATCCTGGGCGCGGACATGGCACCGCTCATCAGGCCACGTTGAGGCAGCATCCCATATCCCACAACTAGAAGGACCTGCAACTAAGATATACAACTGTGTACGGGGGGAGTTGGGGATATAAAGCAGAAAATAACAAACAAACAAAAAAGATTGGCAACAGTTGTTAACCCAGGTGCCAATCTTTAAAAAAAAATATATATATATATATAAAATTATATATACAAAGATACAAATCAACTGGTGTGGAATAAAATATTAATGCTTAAGTTAATAAAATAAGCACAGACTTATCTTGATACTGATTTAAACTAACTTAAACCACACACTTTGTTGGATATATATTCATTTATTTACAGTTGGCAGTCAGTACAGAATTATAATGTTCACAAAATTTAAGACCTCAAAACCTTTTCTTTACCTGGTTATGATAAGCCGATCCAAATTAATTCTCTGTTGCTTAGCAATCCATGCTGTACGATACAACTTCTCAGCTGTCTTAAGCACATCTGCATTGAGCCTCTGAATGAGCTGTTTCTCAGAGTTTACATATAAGCGTTCCTGCTTAAGGTGATGGGCCAGAGTATGAATATCCAGCTTCACCATCTTCAAATGTGGGAAAAGTACAAAGGCTAAGAGTAAAAAGACAAATTGGAAAATTTTATGTCACTTAAATTGTTTTCCAAAATCAAAAGGGAGAGAACGCTTTAAGAATTAGGCTACATTTAGTACCGTGGTTAACTCTAATTTAAATAATCTCTATTTTTTTTATTACAGAAGCATTACAGGTTCAGTCGAGAAAAACTGGTAAATAGTGAAAAGCAAAAAGATAAAAAGAAAAGCTCCTAACAAGGCGACTGCTCAGAGACAGCCACTGTAAAATCCTTGTGTATGTCCTTCCAGTCCAGCTCTATTCAACACTGGAGTTTCCGCGACTGCTCTCTTCACAGTGCAAACAATCAACATATCCTGTTGACTCTACCTTCAAAATACATCTCAAATCTGAGTACTTCTCATCACCTCCCTTCTCTCACGCCTGAAGGTCTATAAGCACCAATTCCTAACTCATCTCCCTGCTTCCTTTCTTGTACCACTAGAGTCTGTCCTCTACAGCATAGAGTATCCTTTAAACTTAAGTCAGATCACTTATTCCCCTCCTAGAAATCATCCAAAGGCTTATTTTACACCTAGAATGAAATCCGAAGGTCCACCATGATCTAGCCCTGGCTACTTCTCCAACCTCATCTCCTGCCATTCTGCTCTTGCTCACACAGCTCCAGACACACTGGCCTTCTTGCTTGAACAGGCCAAGCATGTCCCTTCCTCAAAGCCTCTACATTTGCTGATCCCTGTCTGGAAGGCTATTCCTCCAGATATCTTTACAAGGCTAGTAAACTTCATTTTACTTCATTACTTTACAATAAACTTCCTTTAACTTCATTCAGGTCTCTCTGCTCAAACATCTATTCAGAAAGGCCTCCTCAGACAACTCTTTCTAAAATAGAAACTATCACTTCCTACACCCTCTTGGCCTTTTTTCAAAGCACTTGTCCCTATCTCACATTCTATTACAGATAACAGCTACTTGCATGTTCATCATGCTTAAAGTATGACTCCTCCACTAAAAGATAAGGGCCACCAGGGCCAAGGCTTGTCTGTTCTCTTCACTCAGCGTTAATTTCAGAGCTGAGGAGAGGGCCTGGTTCACAGCAGGAGTTAAATAAATATTTGTCAAATGAATGAATGAAATCACACAATCCTCATTAATCTAGTAGCTAAACAAACTGACACAAATAGCACATAATTTAAAGCATTATTATTTAAGCTGTACCCTTGAACCCAGAATGCCTGCCAGACCACATGTTTCACATCAACAAGAGAAGTGCCTGCGGCCCAGATAACAGAATACAACGCTGTGTCCAGACAGCAGACAGTCATTAAATTAGAAAAATACTTCTAAGAATTAAACATCATGATTGTACACTTGAAGTCGCTATGAGAGTAGAGCTTTAATGTTCTCACCATAACAACAAGAAAATGGTAATTACACGAGGTGAAGGATGTGCTAAGTAATCTTACTGTGATAAACATTTTGCAATATATACATATATCAAATCATCACATTATATGCCTTAAACTTACAAATCTTCTATGTCAATTATATCTCAATAAAACTGGGGGGAAAACGTTGTCCCAAGCAATCAGATTCATAAGTAACTTTAATGGATCTATTTGGAATTGATAAAATACAATTTGTGTGAATTCAGATTCTAAAAAAGATGACAACCTAGACCACAGAACTCTCAGTATGTTTAGAGATCCAATGAAACATTCATTTACATGAAATAAGTACTTCTGGTGCTAAGGCAAAAAAAAAAAAAGAATTACATATTTTTATGGCAGCGGCTGGAAATATATTTAAAACCACCTTATTTAAAAGAAATACATTTAACAACTTTTGTTTGATTTCAGAAATTTTTAAACTTTCTTTTATTTTAATGTACTGATGACTAGGAAAATTTGAGATATTACCATCTAACCTGAATTTAATTGATTTCAAAAAACACTTTCTTGTACCTTATCAATTCCCTAGCAAATTATGCAAAGCTGTTATTCCAAATCTCCTGTATCGTTAAGACCCTCATATTGTTTCCTCTCAAAAGATCTAAGTATGCCTACTTCACCAAGATGATTTGTTATTAAGGCAGTCACAAAAGTATCTGTGTACACTCAAAAAAAAATTGGTGACATACATATATACATATAATTTTATTAACTCAGTCTACAGAAAATGCATACAGTATACAACTTTGTAGACTTCCATGTGGGAACTCTAACATCCCCTTAGTCTAAGAACAAAAGCATTGAACAAATGGTTGTCACAATGAGAAGTACCATAGTTAACAAAAACAGTACTGAAATGAACTCAAAGATCTGTATGCTTCATTAATTAGTTCTGTTACTTTGGGCACAAAATGCATATTCTCTGAACCTGTTTTTTTCATCCATAAAACGTGGACACAATATCTACATTTATTTTGTGCAGGGTACAAGCAACATATTAGGTACTAGGGATATAAGAAAGGATAAAACCTAGTGTGTGTCCTCAAAGACTTTCTAATCTACTAGAATGAGGCAGACATGCAAATGGCTGCCCCAAAATGTTCTGGGTATTATGCTACAAGACTGTAGAGTGTAGAGTAGGGACAAAAGAGACATAATAATTGAGGAGTTAGACACCTGCACCTAGTCCTAAAAGACAAGTATTTGGGGGGCAGGAGGGAGCAGGGAGACAAGTATTTGCCAGATATAAAGAGGATGGTGGGTGGGAGCAGATAGGGGGAGCCAACCAAGCAAAGGCACAGAAGCGTGTAACATAGAGTATATTTAGAGAACTACACATGGTTTGCTCCAGTTTGGGGACATGTGTGTTTGTGTGTGTTAAGAGTAAGGCTGGGGGTAGGGCAGGAGAGTATAAGGAGACACAAGTCTACAGAGACAGAGGCCAGAGTTAAAAAACATGGATTCTGCACTGTAGGCGATGGGATGAGTTTTAAACAGGAGACGAACATAATTAAATCTCTATCTGAGAACATAAACTCTGGCAGTAAGGAAAAGGATGAGCAGGTGGGGATGAAACTAGATGAAGAAAGACTTCGACAGGCAAGAATGATGCAGTGGCAACAGAAAGAACAGAAATTTGAGAGAGGTTAGGAGGTAGAAAACATAAGATTTGTTGACACCTACATATAAGAAGGTGAGGCAGAAGTTTCCAACTCTGGTGACAAGGGTGCGTGTGGCGTTATTCACAATTCAGCATCATATGAGAAAACATTTTATAAACTGAAATTGTGCCTGGTACGGTTCTAAGAACTTTACACACTTAATCTTCATATACTATCATGCAATGAGCTCAAAGCTAGCTATATAATTTCTGGTAATTTATATAATCTTTCTAGAATTCAGTTTTTCAACGGAGAAAAGGGATTAGATGATATGGGTGCTGTCCCTTCCCATAATTAACACTCTATGAGTCTTCCGAAAGATCCAAGTTCCCCCAGCTGGTTCCAGAACATCTTGGTCACCCTGCTCTTTCTCTATGCAACTGCGATTTTCTGTGAGCAGGTGAGCCAGGATAGCAACCAACATGTCAGAGTAATCTGTGCTCTTGGCATAACATCTGCCTTCTTCTAGGCTGGGAGCACAGGATAAAAATAGCTCGCTATTAGAAAAGGTTACAGAATATTCAAGATTATCACGTTCCTCCCAGTCACTCCTTCACACTACATCTCCATAGTGTCCTTCCTGGTCTCTCCTTGCCGCTGCTGAAGCAATCTTCCTAAAGCACGAATCCTGTCATGCTGCTTCCCACTGCCTTCAGGACAACGTCCACAATCTGCTACATGACATCAAGCTCGCAACCACAAAGCCCTCTTTTTACATCTCCTACTTCATCTCCCACCATTTCTCCACTTCCTCCAAATCAGATGTTGCCGCCATACTATATCCTAAAGTCTCCAATTTGCAAATGCTATTATAGACGCCTAGGAGGCCCATATCCTCCTTATTTTCAAGTGAACTCACATTTCCCTTTTAAGGCCCAGCCCCCAAATCTCTCCTCTCTGTGAAACTCTGGAGGAACTGCTCCCTCTCAACAGAGAGCATCCCTTCCTCCCTCATGACACTAAATGACACCAAATCACTCAGTGGGAAAGTTACTCCAATTTCAAGTCTCTTTCAGTCCGTCTACTTACATCACGAAGAACATCTAAGCAGGGTGCCAATTTGTCTTCAACCCTTCTCTAACACTTGATAATCTCTCTTTTTAATTAAGGGATAGCAGGCCTCAAATTCAGCACCTTCTGCAAACAGCAGCTAGCTGGGTTTTACAACACTATTTTGTTTTCATTATATTTAAGTTGTTTTCTATTTAGGGTAAGAGACGTTAGCCTTTCGTTACAGTAGTAACATAAAGCTTCTTTAAAAATATTTTTTGAAGTGTGTCCATAAAAAAAGACATTAAATAAATAATAGTACCAGTGGCATGCATATTTTGGAAAAATCATGTTACTTGAGGATTAAGTATGGGAAACATTTTTATATACTGATGCCTACACCTTGACAGAACTGTCAGTCACTTTTTTTATTATATAGGCACTTTTCTCCATAGCATATATGTAATATATTAACGTGATAGCGCAAAAAACAGACATGACTGCCTTTTTCTAATGACCTGCTACAATTTTAGCTCCTGTATTTTATCATTCAACTAATTCTAATTTGAGAATTTATTTTATTTTATTCTTTATTTTTTTAAAGATTTTATTTTTCCTTTTTCTCCCCAAAGCCCCCTGGTACATAGTTGTGTATTTTTAGTTGTGGGTCCTTCTAGTTGTGGCATGTGGGGTGCCACCTCAGCATGGTTTGATGAGCGGTGTCATGTCCGAGCCCAGGACCTGAACCAGCAAATCCCTGGGCTGCCAAAGTGGAGCATGTGAACTTAACCACTCAGCCACGGGGCCGGCCTGGAGAATTTATTTTAAATTACCCACTACTTTCCAGGGATCAAACCAATCCATACAAGAGAGGGGTGTCCTTGGCAAATTTATTTTATTTATTTTTTTTTGAGAAAGATTAGCCCTGAGCTAACTGCTGCCAATCCTCCTCTTTCTGCTCAGGAAGACTGGTCCTGAGCTAACATCCATGCCCATCTTCCTCTACTTTATATGTGGGACGCCTGCCACAGCATGGCTTGCCAAGCGGTGCCATGTCTGCACCCGGGATCCGAACTGGCGAACCCTGGGCCGCCGAAGCAGAACGTGCGCACTTAACCGCCGCGCCACCGGGCCAGCCCCAAAATATTTTTTATAAATACAAATAATCATGTTGAATTACAATCATTTGTCTACCTGCGCTTCTCCTTACAAGCGCAAGGAAATCTCCTTCAATGTAGGAATAGTTTTCTTACTGATTTTATAATGTTTTGTTAAATTACATGATCTAAAAATTGTCAGGTATTAAAAATAATGAGCTCATCTCCTTCCAAAAAATGGATAGACAAGCACAGTAAGCTTTAACACACTTCCTTCCCTCCTCTCTTCACCAGGTATTTATTAAACACCTACGATGTGCTAGGCACTCATGAACAAGGGGTGTACATTCTCATAGGGATACATGACATTCTAATGACAATTTTGAGTGGTTTTCACAAAGCAGACTTCTATATACTCTCTATTTAGAATCGTTTGCTCACTCCTTTCAACGGCCAGTTAAACCCCACTTAGGCAGCAGGACTCAGCTCAAACAGAGGAGACTTTACTGTCCATTCTCCTGACTCAGATACTTTCTCCTTTGGGCTCATCTCTATCATAGCATTTTACACTATTTCCAACAAAACGCTGTTTTCTCAACAAAATTCCATGTTCCCTGAAGTAGGGACATGGTCATCTTAGTATCCCCATTACTTAGCAGAGGGAATGGCATTTCACAGGTGCTGAATAAGTTTTCATTTATAAAAAATTAATAAATAAATGACTGAATGACGAAGAGCAGTGCTCTTCAGCCAAATTAGGAATCAGCCAAGCTGCTGCTAACTCAGTTCCAAAATGAATAAAGAATAGTAACTAAATTTAAGTTGAAAATATCTACTAACTTTCCAATGAACATATTTGAAATAATTATTAATGTACTAAAAAAGATATTTCCTCAGAATTAAGAAATGCATATCAGGGGCTGGACCCGTGGCCAAGTGGTTAAGTTAGCATGCTCCACTGCAGTGGCCCAGGGTTTCACTGGTTCGGATCCTGGGCACAGACATGGAACTGCTTGTCAGGCCACACTGAGGTGGCATCCCACGTGTCACAACTAGAAAGACCCACAACTAAAGTATACAACTATGGGGGCCGGCCTGGTGGTGCAGTGGTTAAGTTCACACGTTCCACTACTTCGGCGGCCCGGGGTTCGCCAGTTCAGATCCCAGGTGCGGACATGGCACCGCTTAGCAAGCCATGCTGTGGTAGGCGTCCCACATAGAAAGTAGAGGAAGATGGGCATGGATGTTAGCTCAGGGCCAGTCTTCCTCAGCAAAAAGAGGAGGATTGGCAGCAGTTAGCTCAGGGCTAATCTTCCTCAAAAAAATATATATATATACAACTATGTACTGGGGGGATTTGGAGAGAAAAAGCAGGGAAAAAATGCATATCAGTAAGGAAAAAATGTGATACTTTTTATCTTTAGTTGGTATATCTGAAACAAAAGTAAAACACTAGAAAAAAGAATCGACTTAGTATCACCTATTCCTGGCACAAGTACAGGGTACCAAAACGCACACTATGAAGATACAAGTAATAAAAGGCCAGAGTATTCAGAATTCAAGTTAACACTACAATAGACTTTCTGTCATGACATCAAAATTCCAGATCCTACCAAAAGTGAATAAAATCGAAACAGATGTCAATTTTACCCCCAACACACTACTAATTTTCCAGAGCTACAGAAGACACACTAACCACAAAAATAATGAAATTCATGCATAACAAATGGTTTGTGGGTTAAGCTCAGGGTTTAACTGAGAGAATATCAAAACACCTGGACAGCTAATATGCCTTACTTAAAAATACTAATGTATCCTCACTATTTCACTTCAAAAACTTTGACTTTTTCAAATATTACTTGAAATCATTACTGAGATTCACAATATTAAAAAAGATTAAGTCTGAAAGACATTTAAGTTATAGCATACCCTATCCTGGACTACACAGTTATTAAGAAGGAGGTATAGGGGCACAGAGAGCTGTCCATCATGCATCATTAAGAAAGCAAACTGCATGGGGCCGGCCCCATGGCCAAGTGGTTAAGTTCTCGCGCTCTGCTCTGGTGGCCCAGGGTTTCGAGCCCAGTTTGAATCCTGGGCTCAGACATGGCACCACTCATCGGGCCATGCTGAGGCGGCATCCCACACGCCACAGCTAGAAGGACCCACAACTAAAAAAATACACAACTATGCACAGGGGGGCTTTGGGAGAAAAGAGAAAAATAAAACCTTTAAAAAAAAAAAAAAAGAAAGAAAGCAAACTGCAGAATAATATGCACAGTAAGCTCCCAGAGGCAATACAGGGGTTAAAACACAAACCCTGGAGCAAGACTACCGGGCTCAACTCTCAGTGCACTCTCTGGCTAGTTACTTCTCCTCGCCTCAGTTTCTTCAGCTGCAAATGGATATAAAATACAACCCACTTCATAAGGTGTGTTCACAGGGTTGTGAAGGTTTAATGGGTTAATATACGGAAAGCATTTAGCAAGCACAAGTGTTAACTATAATTTTGGGGGAAAAAAACTGAAATCATATAGTAAACACATGTACATGTGGGGAAGAAAACCTTTCACTTTTTTGCATTGTTTTTAGGTGTCTTTTTTTTTAACAAAGAACATTTATTACTAGGAAAACAATAAAACTTGCCACTAAGATCTACCACACCAAAAGATCTGCTAGTGCAATTACTTAAACGCTCAAGACCAGACAAATTCTGTAAACAATAATATAATAAAAACACAAAAAATTTCAAACACAACAAAAAGAACACATATTTAGTTTCTAGACACAGTTCAACAAGAACAAGCTACACACCAATAAGCAGAACTGCAATGGCACTAAAATTATACCCTTTTACTTCCCAGAGGTAATAAATGATACAAAAATATCCACCCAATCTAGAAATGGGCAAGTATAAGGAACTTTCACAATTAGATAAACCTCCATTAATTTTATTAGTCTGAAATTAAATGCCACCAACTCTAATTTCTTCCAATTCAACAATCTCTAATGACAACTGCGAATTTTCTAGGGGTCTCTGTAATGTCTTTTATTTTTCTCTTGAGCTTGAAGATGAACCAGATACCTGAGAGGTATTTATATCTGAAAGGAAAGTGTAACTTGACGCTGACTCTGTAATTATATATATACCAAGCCAAAATTATCTTTGCATATACCTTTTTTGTAAGCTACTTTTTTAATATAAGGTTTACGCAGCATACTGTTTTAACCGTAAGACATATAAATCTGGAGATCAAGATAAACCAAATAACTAAAGAAAAATCTAAAATCCTAAGAAGCCCTCTGTGCACTTTTGAGAGGAAGATTTCACCACCCACACGGTTTGAGGAAGCTTTGGTCTCCTGCATAAACTTAGCTTCTTCCGTAAATACAGGGGGTGTACAAAACCACCAAACAGAGGAGCAAAAAGAGAACTTTGAGCTTCAGCTGCATTTCTGCTGAGCTGTAATACTGGTAAAGCCTGTTTCAAGATCCAAGCGTCTACCCTCAAAACTAAGGAAAGCATTTAAACAACAGGCTGTCATGTCTATTTCATCATATTTACCAGAATAGTATTTCATAAAATCATAAATATTTATTATCAAACTTCAAACTATTACTATCAGTGACCCTGTTCTACCTACAAGGAACCTCGTGGACCACAAAAAAAATTATCTAGTTACTTAAAACAGCTTTTCAAAAAGAAATCAACCATTAAGATGCCTCCAAAGAATTAAGGAATTTGTCACTTTAGTTTACATAATGCCTAGAAAAAGAGAACTCAATAAACGTGAGCTATTACTATCATTACTATTATTATGATAATGTTTTGAAATGATGGAACAGAAACTTACTCATAGAGAGGTGTCACTTTCCATCAAAATCCAAGTTGGCTCCTCACAACTTTGAATAGATATTTTAAACGGTGCTTTTGATTTAGGGGAGTCAAAGTTAGAGTCCTCGGGTTCTGAAGGAGGTAGTAAAGATGAAAACATATTCTGTGAAAAGAACTCATCTATTTTTTCCTAACCTTTTCTTAGAGAAATCTGTATTTGTAAATATTTTTACAATTCTGCCTTACGTGCTATGAGTTTTAGACCTCATGTATTTTTGTTAGGTAGTCAGGATTTATAAATAATGGAAGTAAAAACAAGAATGGGTCAGAGCTTTGCATTAGAAAGTGAGAGGAGACAGTTCAGGGTTGAAAATAAATGAGCTTAGCCTAAGACCTAAAAATTTGTTTCTAACATGTATCTGGACAAAATTAAGATTGCTTAGGGGCTGGCCCCGTGGCCGACTGGTTAAGTTCACGTGCTCCACTTGGGCGGCCCAAGGTCTCACCGGTTCAAATCCTGGGCACGGACATGGCACCGCTCATCAAGCCACGCTGAGGCGGCATCCCACATACCACAACCAGAAGGACCCACAACTAAAATATACAACTATGTACTGGGGGATTTGGGGAGACAAAAACAATGAAGACGACTGGCAACAGTTGTTAGCTCAGGTGCCAATCTTTAAGGGAAAAAAAAGATTGGGAAGATAACTTGACTTTGATTCTGAAAAAAAGTAAATGGGCTGATATTCCTTGACTAATTTTTATTTTAAATTTTCCAATTTTAATACTTTCAAAGAATTCACAGAAAATAAATTGAAAATATAAATTAGCAAGAGAGGGGCCGGCCCCGTGGCCAAGTTCGAGCGCTCTGCTTCTGCAGCCCAGGGTTTCACCGTTTCAGACCCTGGCCACAGACATGGCACCGCTCATCAGGCCATGCTGAGGCGGTGTCCCACACACCACAACTAAAGGGACCCACAGCTAAAAATACACAACTATGTACTGGGGGGCTTTGGGAGAAAAAGGAAAAATAAAAAAACCTTGAAAAAAAAATTAGGGGCCGGCCTGGTGGCGCAGCGGTTAAGTGCGCACGTTCTGCTTCCGCGGCCCGGGGTTCACGAGTTTGGATCCCAGGTGCGGACATGGCACAGCTGGGCACGCCATGCTGTGGGAGGCGTCCCACATAGAAAGTAGAAGAAGATGGGCACGGATGTTAGCTCAGGGCCAGGCTTCCTCAGCAAAAAGAGGAGGACTGGCAGCAGTTAGCTCAGGGCTAATCTTCCTCAAAAAGAAAAAAAAATTAGTAAGAGGAAAAAAAAGGCAGAAGAACTGAACATGTCTGATGACGTGCTTTCCACTAGTCTCAAGCGTGGGTGTGCTGGCATGACACGGGAGCAAGACCAAGCAGGCACCTTCTTGGACAGACATCTTAGATTAATGAGCAGACATCTTGCCTGCTTTTACAGTTCCAACAGTATGCTGCTTGAACCTTATATTAAAAAAGTAGCTTACAAAAAAGGTGTATACAAAGATAATTTTGGTTTGGTATATATATAATTACACAGTCAGCGTCAAGTTACACTTTCCTTTCAGATATAAATACCTATCAGGTATCTGGTTGGTCTTCAAACTTAAGGGAAAAAAAAGACATTACAGAGACCCCTAGAAAGTTTTTTTTTTTTAAACATTTGCTCAACCATTCATTTGTATATATTAAATATGAGAACTTGAAGTATCAACAGATATTCACCACTTCTGACCATTGCATCGCAGAGTTCAAAACCAGGTTTCAGCTTAGGAACGATGAAGAACTGTCCTTCAGAAAATGTTTTTACCAAATCATAATACATATTGAAACACATTCCAAAAAATCAGAAAATGCAGGTAAGCATAAGGAGGGAAATTTTAATTAACTATCATTTTAAAAAGCAGAAATCAAACAGATTAGTACCTAAAGCTTCTTCTAAAATGTGTACATGATACGGAAATTATTGGTCCTAGTTCCTCTACAAATGGAAATACCTTGATGGAGATTACTTAAGGAGTTAAAGCTGCAAATAATTCTATACAAACACAAGTTTAGGCAGTTCAAATGTGAAAAAACTACATAACTGAAATCCTTCTTGCCTAAGAAAAAAATAACTCCAGAGAAGGAAATATGTGAGTGAAAAAACAGAAAGTTGAAGGTGAAAAAAATGCAATTAACCATTTGAGAAATTTTAAGTAGTGGTCTTTCCAAAGCAAGTAAGAGGGATTCCACTTATAACAGGCTTTTACAGAAAATTAAACAAATAAATAAATCACACTTTACCTTGAGAATCCTAGAGCAATGTGTAACCAACTCTTCCCAATACACTCACTCCTAAAAAAATACAAATAAAAAATAAATCTTACCATTAGGAATATATCCACTCTCCCTCGTCAATTTTCTACAAATATTAGGGGTAATTTTCCAAATAATCAAATCTGAACTGAAGCACATCACTTTTAAAGTGACACATTTTGTATTGTTGGGCGCGCCAACAAAAGATTAGTGCATACTGTTGCAATTTCCAAAATGCCACTATCAGGACCGAACCACAGACCTCAGTCAGGGATGCGGCACCAAGGTGGACAAGAGTGAAGGCAGACTGACAGCTGGAGCACCAAAAGGTAACTAGCAATTACTGAGTGGAAGCCATGTTCCTGATGCTTTCCATTTATTATTATTATTACATTTAATCCTGTGTGATAGGTATTTATCACCTCCATTTTACAGATGAGGAAACAGGTTTAGAAAAGTCAAATAACTTACTGCCTAACCATTCAGCTATTATGCAGCAGAGAAGGATTTCAAAACTAGATTTGTCTGACTCCACAGCCCATACTCTCTTCATTTCCCCATGCTGCCTCTCTGGTTCTTCTTTAGTATACTGACTTTGGGTTCCCAGGTGAGCAACTTCATCGGGGGCTCTGGGAAAGGAGTGATCCACCTAGAGGCAAATGATCACGTACTATCACCCGGGTAGCCTAGATTTTTTTCAGCCTCTTCATTCCATTTTCATCCCATAATCTTTTCTCCCATTTTTCCCTTTCACAGACCTAACACACTAACCAAAAAAAAAAGGAAAAAAAGAAAGACCTGGATGTCCTCCTATTCAATTTACAAATTCCTCTACTTTTATTTTTTATTTTTTTGAGGAAGATTAGCCCTGAGCTAACATCTGGGCCCATCTTCCTCTACTTTACATGTGGGACGCCTACCATAGCGTGGCTTGACAAGCGGGCCATGTCCGCACCTGGGATCCGAACTGCTGTGCCACTGGGCCAGCCCCAGCTCTGCCCTTATCTTTGTTCAAGTTGTTCCCTTCACCTGGAGTCCTTCTCCAATATCCCTAAAGCCAATTACATCTATGATTTGAGGTCCAGTTCAAATGCCACCTCCTCCATACAGCATTCCTTGATCTCCCACTCTCCCATTTAGCAGCAGTATCTCCAATCTAAATTTTCTTGACCCTTTATACTGGTACCTGTATTAACAACTTATGACCTTGAGGAAGTTTTAAAAAATTATCACTCCACAGATTATTTATGAATTATAAAGGAAAAAGGGTGCCTTTACAGTATAAATCTAGTAGACATTACCTCATTCAACTGATCAAACTTACATCAATAATGAAAATGACATCTCGTGTCTCTGATATGATACGTTGAGAGAGACCTAAAATGACCTACTTACCATTCCATCCAAAAACGTTTAATCTGATCATGAAGAAACATTCAGACAAACCCAAACTGAGGGGCATACTACAAAACAACTGGTCTGGTTGCTTAGCATCGTGAGAGACCAAACAAAGGCTGGAAAACCATTCTAGATTCAAGCAAGCAACTAAATGCGATGCAAGATCCTTAACTGAATCTTGGGTCAAAACCAAAAAACTAAGATCAGTATTGGGGGGCCGGCCCCGTGGCCGACTGGTTAAGTTCACGTGCTCTGCTTCAGCGGCCCAGGGTTTCACGGGTTCGAATCCTGGGCGTGGACATGGCACCGCTCATCAGGCCATGTTGAGGCGGTGTCCCACGTGCCACAACTGGAAGGACCCACAACTAAAAATGCACAACTATGTACTGGGGGGCTTTGCGGAGAAAAAGGAAAAATAAAATCTTAAAAAAAAAAACAGTATTGGGACAACTGGGGAAATTTGGATATGTACATTAAATAATAATAACACATTCACATTAAATGCCTTGAGGGGGACAACTCAACTGCAGATACACAGAAAAAAGTCTTTGTTCTTGGGAAATAAATGCTGAAGTATTTGGAGGTAAAGCGTCCTGATGGTATCTATACTTAACTAGCAAATAGTTCAGCAAAAAATGTCTACTTGTACATAAAGCAAACACAGAAAATGTTAACAACTATCAAATCTAGGTAAGAGGAGATGGGCATTTATTGTACTACTCCTGCCAACTCTTCTGTAGGTTCATACAATTTTTCAGAGTTAGGAAATACATAAAAGTTATGGATCCGAAAAAACAAAATCAACAGAAAATGGGGAGAGGTGCAAAGAATGACTGAGCATTTGTATTCTGCCTCCCAAAATTACCTGTTAAGACTATCATAGTTGCTTCCAGTCTTTAAAAAAAGATTACAGATAGCATTCCCTTTGCCACCACCTCCCATTCCTCTAGAAGTTGTGAAATTATGGGGTAGGGTACGCCCATTTTCAGCTTTAAGTATGGCAAATATTCTCTCTCAAGGCAGCTGTACCAAGTTAAACTCCACCAGCAGTTTCTAAATTATCATTTCCAACCACACCTTCGCTAATATTAGATACTGTCAGACAATTTTTTATCAATTGGATGTGATAAACTTGATGTCATTTATACCAACCTAAGATGACACAGTAAAAGGGCCTTAGCAAAATAAGAACTTCACCTAGGACCCTTCCTTTTATTAAATCATTATAAAAAGTTAAGGACAATCAAAACTACCTGGCAGCGTGTACTAAGAATGGCCAGTCCTCATATGAACCAAATGCCCACAAAAGCACCACAGAGTGTTCGGGAAACAATTTCCTGACTTTTAAAAAAATAAGATGCAAAGGTTCAAATTCAACTCAGCATATATAATGCCATTTGCAAGATTTTTTTAAATGGATGAGTTTTATTCCTAGAAATAAAAACCCTCACTCTTACAAATTAACTCATTCATTTACTTGTTCAGCAAATATTTACTGAGTACCCATTTTGAGCCTGCCACTTCTCCAGCACAGTGAAGACAAAGTCCCTATTCTCACAGAGCTGACATTCTAGTGGGGAGACAAAGATTAAAATAACTATATAAATATACAACTAATATGATATCATATAGACACATGCTATAAAGAAAACAAAGGGACAGGGGACATAAAATGATAAAGAGGGCAGTGTAAGGACACAAAAAGTACCAGGCAAGACCTCTTCAAGGCAGTGATTTGTAATATGGTGTGTTCAATTCAACACAAACTAGTTCAGCACCAACACCTGCTTCATAAAATACTCTTCTTCACCTTTCCATACCCTACCCCTCTTTATTTTTTCCAGAAAAAGTTTGCTGCAGTGGTTTTCCATTATTGCTATTATTTTAGAGGAAAAAAACCTGACACAAGACGCTGACAAGGTGCTTCACAAACAGGTGCAAATTCCAAGTCACACCTATTCTGAAAAAATGTTAACAGTGATTTGTCAGTGAGAAGTCTGATGTCAAAATGATGCTGAACTGCAAGAATTTAAAACGGAATTTCGAGGCTGGCCCGGTGGTGCAGCAGTTAAGTTCGCACGCTCCACTTCAGCAGCCCAGGGTTTGCCAGTTCGGATCCTGGGCGGGGACCTACGCACGACTTATCAAGCCATGCTGCAGCAGGCGTCCCACATATAACATAGAGGAGGATGGGCACAGCTGATCACTCAGGGCCAATCTTCCTCAGCAAAAAGAGGAAGATTGGTGATCGATGTTAGCTCAGGGCTAATCTTCCTCAAAAAAAAAAAAAACCCCAAACAAAAAAATAAAAACAAACAAAATTGAATTTCAAGAAAATGACTTACCAACTCTACAACCTGCCCATTTACATTATATCATATATGAAAAGAATTATAATAGCAATAGGAAAATGTATTTGAAGAGAGATCCTGCTGTTTTGCATTTAAAGATAAAAAAATTAGAACACCTCCCTCTTTAAAAGCCATACTACCTACATGATTTACAGAAAAGCAGCACACACTAAAATTTCCTTTCACAGGCTTACAAAAGGGCTTGGAGAGCTTCAATCACTTGGAACCAGGCGGTGCCTTAATACAGAAATCTAAGGGCCAAAGCATTCACTTTCCTTTCCTCCTCAGATTATTTTGCTAATTCCCTAGCACCCTGAACAAAATATCTGTGGTCTAGTTTAGCTTTCAAATCTATTATACTGATCCCAACCAAACCTTTTCTTTTTCTTCCCTAATTACAAAATTCCCTCTTTCATCTACACTATCATCCTGTCTCCCTTGCCTTCTTCCTTATCTAATGATCCAACTATTCTGCCAGGCAGACTTACAGATCCAAAAAAACTTATTTCTCCTTCAGGAGTTCTGAATCCTTGTGCCATGGACCTCTCTGGTAGGCCGTGAAGCCTATAGACCCCTTCGCAGATTGCTTTTAAATGCATAATTTCATACAAGAGATTACAAAGGAAACCAATTATACTAAACCATTAGCAAAACAATTTTTAAAACCTAATATGGTAATATATGTGCAGCTTTATCATCACATTAAATATGATCTAACAGTGGGTCTAAATACACCATAAATTCAAAGAAATGATAAGCGTGCTATTTTGAGATACCTGCAACAACTGTACACATGATACAAAAATATCTGTAATTTTTAATGGTGACAAAGTCACAGGCATTGCTAATTCTACTGTGGTTTGCATTCATAATGGAAGAAAATGATAAATTATAGATAGATAATAAAAATAAAGATGTAATTTTATCCCCATTCTAGTTCAAGAACCCCCTGAATTGTAGCCAGCAACTAGTAAATCCCAGGTTAAAAACTCTTTCTAGCTCAAGAACCCCCTGAATTGTAGCCAGCAACTAGTAAATCCCAGGTTAAAAACTCTTTCTAGTTCAAAGCCTTGATCAAACTGATTTTTGTCACAAATTTTAAAATAAAACACTAGTTCCTCCTTTGACCTACCTCTCATCCGAATATATCATCATGCCTCTCGTTTTTATGCAGATTTGCACTCAGAACCCTGTTTATTTCCATGGTTTGCCTAGCCAGCACCCATTTGATTTTGCCAATCAATAAGAGGTGAAGTTGAAGGAAGGGAGACGGAAGCAACCAACAGTCCCTCGCTTCCAGACCTCCAACAGCAAGTGGAAAGATGCCAAGTATAGTGTGTGTTTATGGTAAGTGGGCTGCCCCCCCAGACCCGTGAGTCCAGCTTGTCAAGAGCCCCCGAAGCACGCCACCTTCACCAGCGGCACTCAGAAGACAGTCCACCTCCTATCCTCAGTTCCCCACCTGCCGGGTCGCTGGGTTCTGGCTCCCACCAGAAGCCGCCCCGCGGTACTCCAGTCCCTTCCCACCCCATCCCCCACGCGTCCCTCCCTCGCGTCCGCCCCAGGCCGCCCCGGCCCGTGCGCGCCGTCACTTCTCTCCCCTGGGCCTAAGCGTGTCCCCTCCCCCCACCCTCACTCCTCCCGACACTGGAGGGAAGGGCCAGGGCCCAGGGGTCAGCTGGACCGGGCGGCCCGGCCGTCAGGCGCAGGCTGCGGCCTTAGGCCGGAGCAGCCCCGCCGCCAGGCAGGAAGCCGCGCACTCCCCGCGGGTGAACCAGAGCCGCGCACTCACCAAGAGGATCAGGCGGTGGAGGGCACCGAGGTCCCCGCCGGACTGCCACTCGGCCTCGGAGCCGTCGCCCTCGCCAAGAACTGCCACCGCCGCTGCCGCCGCCGCCGCCGCCACTCACTAGCTGGCTTCCCTGCGTCCTGCGGCGGCGCTGCCGCCACGCCATCGCGCGTGCGCGGGGCCGCGGGGCCCCCTGGGACCAGTAGTTCGGCCGGGGCGGCTGGTGGCTCCTCTTCCGCTTCAGCCACCCGGTCGGCGGCGGTCTTGAGCGGCCGTGTGTGGCTTCGGAACCGGGAAGCTCTTTCTGGAAAACTGCTCTTCACCCAACACGGGCCCTTGCTCCCGTGTACAGTACCGATGGATGTGAGAAACACGCCTGAGCAAGTGTGTGTAAAGGAAAACAATTCAGAGCATTTACGTTTTCGATAACAACTGTCACTTGCAAAGAACAAGTCGTTCGAATCACACACACGCCCCTCCTCTCCCGCTCTGTTAGTGGCGCTAATTGCCTTTAGTGGTACCTGGGTTTTCGGTTTTAAACCTGATCTCTCACTCCTCAGTTTATCAAATTTTGCTTATTGTCAACTTGACCATACAGTTTTAAGTCGATTGACAATTTCCGTAATAAAAAACTGTTTTACTAAAACAGTTCAGATATATTCAAATGTTAAGTTAACCGAGCTGAACAGTCATAGAAATCTTAGAATTGGAAGACACCTTAAAGGTCATTAATCCAACTCCGGCCCGGGCTGGAATTCCCTCTTGCACATTCCAGCCAGATGGTCATCCAACTTCTATTTCAACAGTTCAAATTTCAGGAAGCTCACTACCTTAAGTAAGGCCGCCTGCTCCACTGTTGGACAGTTCCAAATGTTAGAAGGTTCTGCCTGCTGCTGAACTGAGGTCTCCTTCCCTTTTACTTCGTTCCATTGCTGGTAGTTAGTTATGCCACCTGAGCCGTATAGAATGTTTTCCACTTGACAGCCTTTCAGAAAGCTGGAAACAATGGTTATATCCTCCAACATTGGGAGTCCCCAGGCAAAACAAAAAAAGAAAAAGAAAAAAAGTGGTAATAGTTTTCCAGCTATTTCAAACGTATGGAATCAGCTCCCAGACTGCTTTGCACTTAGTCATCCTCCTCGAAAATCATCAAAATTTGCCCTCACGTTTATTGCCTCATTTTATTACCACAACATTCTATGGTAAACTAGTCAGGTATAATTGCTATCATATTGCCAGTCAGCTGATTTAAGAATTCAATTCTATCAAAGATTATTTATGAGCTCTGTTATAAAGCATTGCCCAAAACACCAAGGGAATGAAAAAGGCAACAGGATATGGTTTAAAATCTAGGGTGAAAGGATACCTCGAACAGATTAAGGACCATGATAATAAGCTAAGGTACAAAGTGCTATGAGATTCCCAGGGACAGGCTTCATCAATTTTCGGGGCCATGACCTTAAGAAGGAGGTGACACTTGGGAGTTACTGGATGGTGAGATTTCAAGATGGGAAATGGCACACAAGGACTGCCAAGGAAGAACCCAGCCTAAGCAAAATGAATGTGTAATGAATCAGTTCAGTTTGCTCTCACTTCACACTGAGTACTGGAGATGGCCTGGAGCACACAGGCCAGGGAGCAGGGTAAAGGAAGGACCCCAGAGGTTGGGAAAAGTTCCTGAGGGTTGTGAAGAAACTGCACTGTGTGTGGTAAGTAAAAATAACACTGGGGTGGTCAATTAACCATTCTGAGTCCTACTCTGTCACCTACAAATGAAGAACTTGAATTAAATAAGCAGTTTTCAATCTTTTTTTCCACTCAGCACATCCAAGGAATCCAACTCTGCACGTTAGAACAGTGGATCATGAGAACAGTAATTCTTGCGGAATACGGTGAAGGTATTATTCTCAACACTTTCACACCTGGGAAAGTGAACACAAGAGGTGAAACGATGCTCGAAATCAGCAAATAGTACTCCATGAGGGCAGAGAAGCCCATCGTTTTTTGATGTTTTTTTTTTTTTTGAGGAAGATTAGCCCTGAGCTAACTGCTGCCAGTCCTCCTCTTTTTTGCTGAGGAAGCCTGGCCATGAGCTCACGTCCGTGTCCATCTTCCTCTACTTTATATGTGGGACACCTGCGACAGCAAGGTGTGCCAACTGGTACCGTGTCCGCACCCGGGGATTCGGGCCCTCAAACCCCTGGCCGTGAGAAGCCAAACATGTGAACTTAACTGCTGCGCCACTGGGCCGGCCCCAGAGAACCCCGTCTTGTTCACCACTGTCTCTCTGGACCCTGGCATAGTGCCTGGGATGGAATTCCTATTTGTTTTTGTTTTTGTTATTAAAAATGAATGGTATGAATAAACAGTGAACCTGGCCAAAGCCCTTTTCTTTCCACTACAACACTCAGCCTTCCGTGACATATAGGGATATGCAGTTACTTGTCCACAATCACAAAATTCATACTGGATCTTGATTAGAGCTCAGTTCTTCAGACTCCCAACTCCTTAGTTCATTAGACTACTCTGACACAGAATCAGAGAGCAGTGATAAACTCAGAATGTCTAAAAAATGTTCTTTTTCCTTCTATTTGTGCACAGCTGGTCTTAGAGATAAGCCAAAAAAGCAGGTGCTATGCCAGGTCATTTGAGGGGGCCCTTGGAAAGTATTTCTGGACAGAAATAATTTTATTCTCAGGTCTGTGAAAGGCCCTGGAAATGTCATTAGTGATAGATACATTGAATCAAGGGCGTTAGAGCTGAGTGTCAGATCATCGAGTCCGACACCCTCATTTGTTTGAATTTGGAGGCTGCTGCTCTTCAAGAGATCCTAATTTAAAAGCACATGCCCCTTGGGAAAGCAACATTTTAAGTTATTATGCATCTATACTGAGGAAAGAAATAAGACAAGTGAGAGCAAACGATGCCAAAGAAAAACAGGGCCATATCTAGAAAGAAATAAAGATTAGGAAGATGGAGAGCAAGTTGAAAGGGAAGAAGCAAGGACTTCACCGATGATGGAATTTTATCTATTTGGCAAGCAGTTTGAGAAACAAATTGCTTTGAAGTGGTAGTACACACTTGGCTGTGGAAAGCAACAGTCTGTGGAAAGATTAATTTTAGTGTCTCATCTGAAAGAGTCAATTAAATTATAAAGTAGGTGCTAAGTAAATACAGCAATAGCATGAATAGAAACCAATAGAGCAGAGTATTCATAATTTTACTATGAACGAACTCTGAGACTGTATTTTCAACAGTAAAACAGAGATGTCACCAATCCTATCTATCCCATCCAGTTGTTATAAGGAAAAAAAACAAAGGAGGCAGGTCAAAGCTTTATTTACCATAAAGCAGAACACAAATGTAAGCCGTTATACTATGACATAGGTTAAACTGAAACAGCAGGCAAACATTTAAGATATTCAATGCTAAAGGCCAACAGCCATTTTTAGTTCATTACATTTCTTTTCTAAAATTTATTTTCAATCAAACAAGTAATACAGGAATTCACTCTTGTTCTTAAAAACTGTATTCAATACAAATAAGTCAAATTTTCTTGCTTTCCATCCAACTCCACCCAGAGGGAGCCGCTCTTGTCAATTTGAAAGGTATCTGTCCAGATTTGGGGTGTGTGTGTGTGTGTTTAACACAAATAGGATCACATTGTATGTAATGTTCTGTGTTCTGGAACTTGCTTTTTTCATTTAACAATAAATCCTGCACATCTTTCCGTGTCAATGCATAAAAATCTACCTCACTGTCTTGAAATTTTACACAATATTTCCACAGTGTAATCTATTGTGTTTATTTAGCATCCCCTACTGGTGGACATTTACATTGACTCATTACATTTTGAGTAACAAAAAAATACATGTGAATTAACTATGTTTTTGTGTGTGTGTGAGGAAGATTGGCCCTGAGCTAACATCCATTGCTAATCTTCCTCTTTTTGCTTGAGGAAGATTCACCCTGAGCTAACATTGGTGCCAATCTTCCTCTATTTTGTATGTGGGATGCTGCCACAGGATGGCTTGATGAGGGGTGTGTAGGGCTGTGCCGGGGATCCGAACCTGTGAACCCTGGGCCACTGAAGCAGAGTGCACAAACTTAACCACTACGCCACCAGGCCAGCCTCTAACTATACATTATTTTTTAATGGGAAAAATTTCCTAAAGCTCTGGGAATCTGTGAAAGAAAAGATTCAGAAAGACATTCATAGAAGCTGCTCTATACACAGGTTGCAGAAAATATTTCCTCATAAAATCCTTTTTGCATTTTGGAACATCCCATTTGAAAATAAAGGATAAGACTCCAGTTAAAGCCTTATTCTATGCTCTGGGCTCTTCGTTGTCCTGTACTGGCTCCCACTGGCAGGCTCAGAAATAGTAGTACTCAGAGGTCAATTTGCTATGAAGCTGATGGAGCTTATGATTTAGGGCCTCTCACTTGTCTGGGGACACTTCCAAGGTACAAGCAATGTATTCATATGGTCATATGGTTTTGTAATATTTGCCAAAGAATTTTAAATTATTGGCTAAGTTGAGGACAATAGATAAAAGCCTAAAACTTGAGAATACTGAAAATGAAGAAAGTGACTCCTGTAGAACAAGGTCATAAATCAGGCAACTCCCACTTCAGCCAATGAAATCTACTGTAAACCTTCTTTTTCTACCAGTACCAGGACGTCCAGACTGATAGGAGCTGTAACGTTAATGCAACATAAAACTTTGATGCATTTCCTGTATTTGAATTTAACCCATGACTAATTATAACGTATGAAATATCTGTAACATAATTATATCTTACATGTCTTTCACTGACAACCTTTTCACCTTTTTTTCATTGTGGTCATAATAGTTTATAACATTGTGAAATTTCAGTTGTACATTATTCTTTTCGCTGACAACCTTTTTTGTTTCTTGTATTACTTTTAGTTTTAAGTTCTTAAAGTTTTTCAAGCTTGGTAAGTTCCTGAAAAACAGAGATTATTATTTTTTAAATAACAAGAAAATGTAGACAGAAAAAGGTAACATACTTACAATTTACTCTTTGAAAAACATAGATCAACAATTTTAATGGCTACATACTATTTCATGATGTTGATGTATCATAATTTATCATTTCAAAATGGAATTGCTTATTTCTGATAATTTTTTAAATGCTAAATTCATGCAAATTTTTAAAAAATTCTAGAATTCAGAAATAAACTAGTGGCCAGCCCCAGGGCCAAGCGGTTAAGCGCACACGCTCTGCTTTGGCGGCTCAGGGTTTTGCCAGTTCAGATCCTGGGTGGGGACCTAGCACCACTCACCAAGTCATGCTGAGGTGGTGTCCCACATAGAAGAACTAGAAGGACGTACAACTAGGATATACAACTATGTACTGGAGGCTTTGGGGAGAAAAAGAAAAAAAAAAGAGGAAGATTGGCAACAGATGTTAGCTCAGGGCCAATCTTCCTCACCAAAGAAAAAGTAATAATGAAAGGAGTTGGCTGGGGGCGCAACAGTTAAGTTTGCACATTCTGCTTCAGCAGCCCAGGGTTCGCTGGTTTGGATGCCAGGTGCAGACCTACGTACCACTTGTCAAGCCATGCTGTGGTAGGCGTCCCACATATAAAGTAGAGGAAGATGGGCATGGATGTTAGCTCAGGGCCAATCTTCCTCAGCAAAAAAGAGGAGGATTGGTGGCAGATGTTAGCTCAGGAATAATCTTCCTCAAAAAAGAAAAAATAATAATAAAATAAAGAAATTAAGTAGAAATTTAAGACTGTGAAGCTTATTTAAACAATAAATGGTATAGTACCATCATACTGTTGAGTAAGCTTTTTTTTATATTGTCACTTAATAATATATAACAGGTTTCTTTTGCTAACTTAACAAGCTAATTCTAAAATTTATATGGAAATACAAAGTGCCAAGAATAGCCAAAGACACTCCTGAAGAAGAGCAATGTGGAAGGACTTGTTCTACTGGATACCAAGACTTATTATATAGCTATAGTAATTAAGACAAAGGCTACTAAGCTGAAAAATGGTGCTGGGACAATTGAGTATCCATGTAGAGAAAAATTAATTTGATGCACACTATATACAACTCACATATATACAAAACCAGTTCCAGGTGAATTACAGAGATCTAAAACAGACAGGTAAGAAAATGTTTTTAGCAGATAATTAAGAATATCTTCTTGATCTCAGGATAAGAAAAGATTTCTTAAACAAGACATAAAAAGCACAACCATAAGAGAAAAAATTGATGTTTTTGTTTCTCAAAATATCTGGTCATCTGGGGCCAGCCTGGTGGTGTAGTGGTTGGGTTCATGCGCTCTGCTTCAGTGGCCCAGGGTTTGTGGGTTTGGATTGCGGGCGCAGACCTAGCACTGCTCGTTGGGCCACACTGATCCCACATAAAATAGAGGAAGATTGGTACAGATGTTAGCTCAGGGCCAATCTTCCTCATACAGACACACACACACAAACACAAATCTGTTCATCGAAAAAGAGCATAAGTTCTATAACTTGATTTTAGTGATGGTTACATGAACCTATATATATAAGATAAAACCGTATAGAACTATATGCAAACACATACACACACAAATGCAGGCTAAAAAAAATTGTGAAAACTGAATGAGGTGTGTAGTCTAGTTAAAAGTAATGTGCCAATGAGAATTTCCTAGTTTTCCAGCTATATAAGATGTCTCCATTGGAGGAAGCTGAGTGAAGAGTACATGGGATTCCACTATTTTTGCAACCTTCTGCGAGTCTGTACTGCTTTCAAAATTAAAAAGTTTTAAAAAACCTCAGTATGGAAATAAAAACACGTGCTACAGAGTAGGAAAAGATACTTGCAACACATAGAACTGAAAAAATGACTAATATCTAGAATATAATTAATTAATTACAAAATAAGAAACTCAATAGAAAAATGGGCAACTTCAGAAAAGAAGAAATCGAAATGACCGATAAAAATATGAAAAAGTACACAACTTCATTTGTGATCAGAGAAATTAAAATTAAAACCATAATGAGATGCCAGTACATATGCCCCAGACTGTCAAATAAAAAGTTTACATCAAGTGTTGACAATGATGTGAACATCTGGAACTCACACACTTCTGCCGAGAGCGTACATTTGTACAACCACTTTGGAAAGCAGTTTGCCCTGACCTACTAAAGCGGAAGATATTTAAACCTTTTGATCCCTAAATTCTAATCCTAGTCATACGCCCTAGAGAAATTCATGCCTGCGGGTACTAAGAAACATGTAGAAGAATGTTCATAACACCATTATTCAAAACAGCCGAAATATAAACACAACATAAATTGTGATGTGTTGGAATACTATATAGAAGTGAAAACGAATGAATTAGAGTTACATGTTTCACAATAAGGACAAAACTTAAAAATGTTGAGTGAAAGAAGCCAGACACAAAAGAATATACACTCTCTGATTCCATCTACAGCAAGTAAAAAAACAGGTGAAACTAAATCACAATGTTTGAGGAAGTATATTTAAGTGGTAAAATTCTAAAGATTGTACTGATAAAGAAAAGTAACATTTTTATGGAGGAGGGGATTGTGATCAGCTGGGGGAAAAAACAAGGACTTCTGAGTGCTGACAACATTCTATTTCTTGACCTGAATATTAAATACCTGGGCATTCACTTAATGGTTACTCATTAAACTGTACATTTGTCTACATTTTATGCACTCTTCTGTATTGACATTGTAATTTATAATAAAAAAGTTTAAAATATATAGAACATCCAGCACATAGTAGATATTCAATTAAGGGTAGCTACTATTGACTTAAAAAAAAAGGCAGCTTATTCGTGACAATCTCCAAGAAATATAGCTAACTAGATAAAGGAGCAGAACCATGTGTGTAGCATGCTCCATCACTGGTTTGAAAACAGGGATACACACACACATACACACAAATACACACACTGTATGTGAATAAAACAACTCTGGAAGGCTACACAAGAAAGTAGTGACAGTGGTTACTTTTACCAATGCAGGGGAACAGGGCTAGGGACTGGGTGGCAGGCAGACTTATTTTCATTGTATATTTTATGTTGTACTCTTTGAATCTTATACCGTGTACATATATTTCCTACTGTAAAAATTTAGAAATTTAAGATATATATCAAATGAGGTCACTTAAATTCCACAGACGTAGCTCTTTATACTTAGTATCTTATTTTACTTCAAAGGAAATTTAAGACAGAAGAAAAATTTAAACTAACTTTTTATTTTTATTTTTTTTTTTTGAGGAAGATTAGCCCTGAGCTAACTACTGCCAATCCTCCTCTTTTTGCTGAGGAAGACTGGCCCTGAGCTAACATCCGCGCCCATCTTTCTCTACTTTATACGTGGGACGCCTGCCACAGCATGGTGTGCCAAACAGTGCCATGTCCGCACCCAGGATCCGAACCGGTGAACCCCGGGCCGCTGAGAAGTGGAATGTGCGAACTTAACCACTGCACCACTGGGCCAGCCCCTAAACTAACTTTTTACGTGTAAAATTAAAATGCTTTACAGGGGCTGGCCCCGTGGCCAAGTGGTTAACTTTGTGTGCTCCCCTGCAGTCGGCCCAGTGTTTCGTTGGTTTGGATCCTGGGCGCGGACATGGCACTGCTCATCAAACCATGCTGAGGCAGCATCCCACATGCCACAACTAGATGGACCCACAACGAAGAATATACAACTATGTACTGGGGGGCTTTGGGGAGAAAAAAGGAAAAAATAAATAAAATCTTTAAAATATTCAAGATATCATTTGAAAAAAAAATGCTTTACAATGAATCAAATACTTTAATCATAACAAGAGCCCTGTGAGGAGCAGACTTATACCCATTTTACAGACTAGCCTCAGAGAGATTAAGTGACTTGCCCTAAATCACAGCCAGTTAAATGACAGAACTGGAACTCATAGTTTTTATGCTTCCAAACCCTATGGTCTTTCCTCTCTATCAGACTAACATAGCATGCCCTCCTAAATGCCTTCCACCATTCAAATATATGTGAACAACAGAAAATGCACTATTTGTTACTTTTCATTTGTGTGTGTGGGGGGAAGGTTCAACATGGATGCCGTTCAAAGGCATCATGCCAAGTGAAATAAGTCATACAGAGAAAGACCAACACTGCATGATCTCACTTATACGTGGAATGTAAAAATAAAGAAATAAAAACCAAGCTCATGGATACTGAGAACAGATTGGTGGTTGCCAGAGGGGGTGGGGTGGGGTGTGGGAGAAATGGGTGAACTGTTTTGTTTTTGCTTTTTGGTTTAAATAAATTGAATAAAAGTTAAAAGGAAAAAAAGAAGACAGTTTTTATGGAATCTTATACCAAGGACACACAGTTGACAGGATGAGGACAAATTTCCTAATTCCTTCAGAGCTTCACTATCTTTTTTAGCAAAATTGAACTAGTTCTACTGAGCTCTCTCACCACATTCTATGGAGAATAATTTACATCTAATTTAAATACAAAACGAGCAAAATGTTCAGTGTATAAACCCAAATATCTATAGTGTCACAACACTGTACAATAATGTACAGTACCCATCCTCTCCCCTATTTAAATTCTGCTTATTATTACTTTTTCCAGTCCAAATGGCACTCAAATCATTTATACGCAAACTTTTTCTTACTTACAATGTCATCCTCATTTAATAGACATTTAATGGGGACCTAACTTGCTCCTACTATTGTGTTGTACAGAGGATGATGAATGTGGTTCAGCATTTCAACTGCTCACAGATCAGCGAGGAGACAGAAAAATAAGCCAATAACTATAATTGTGAAAAATGTTCTAAGAGTATAATGTATTATGGGACCCCAGGGGAAGGAAGGTACTATTTGGGCCTCTCTCCTTCTGGTATATACACTCCATACAGGCTTTCATCCTCACCACTCTTCAAACTGTTCTGGACAAAATGAACAGTGGCTCCTATGTTGCTAAATCTGGGTCATCTCTTAGTTCTCATCTAGCTCAGTATGTTAGTTTCACACAGTTGTTCATTTCCTCCTTCTTGAAAGAAAAAAGGAGTTCTCTATTAATTGCAAAACTCATTTTTAAAAAATGAAGACAAAGAAGGAAACATTGCATAGCACATTGTATTTTTGCAAGCACAAAAAACCCACTATATGATTTCTACCTACTATTGCTCCCAGCTCAGGTGTCAGGGAGATACATTTGTTTTATTCCTGTGTTGTTTAATGAAGGTTGAGGAACTATCTCCAGTAACTTAATAAAAAAGACATTTATGTGGCCAACATGAGCGTCATTAGATGTAGCACTTTTAAAAGCATTTCCAAAACTCTTTGTCAAATTCAATGCAACCGTCAAACTTATTATTTCCCATTAAAAGAACCTTGAAAACGGACTCTGAAGAGGTGGTTTTCTTGAAGAGCTTCTAAAATTTCTTCTCGTAGTATATTTACATGATTAATAATAGCATTACCACTATTCTACAACTTTCCAAACACTTCACATACAGTAGCTCATTTGATCCTTGGAACAAGCCACTAAGACAGAACAGAAATCCCTGACATTCAATAGATGAAGAAACTGAAGATGTCTTTTTTCCAAAGTCATGCACCCTATCTCCTAGTTGAACATTCTCTCCAACAAAGCATGTGGAAATTTGCCAATTATCAGGGTATAAACATTCAACTTGTCAATTACATAGGCCTTTTCCTTTTCTTTCCTGCTCTATGCCTTTAATTCCCTTCCAGAAAGGAAGATTTAGTAGCTAAAAGATAATTCCATCCTAATCAGTCCTAACTCTGTTGAGCTTTCTGAGATCAGATGGGAACTAGAAGCCTATTTTCTTACTCGTAAGAACACAAGCGAAACAAGCTGGTTTAAATTAATGGAAAAAATCTACATTTCTCTATCACCTATGATCAAAATATTTGCAAACTATGTAACTACTCTGTATCCTAAAATAAAATACAAGTCTTACAAACTTGGAAACTCAGGATGACAACCTAGACTACAGAAATTAAAAGTCAAACTGCCAAGGCTCAAATCCTGGCTCTGTATCTTCTCAGCTGTGTAATCTCCTGGGCAAGTTTCTTTACCTCTTGGGGCTTCGGATTCTTTAGATCTAAAATAGGGGCAAAAAAAACTGCTTTCATAAGGATTAACAAAGATAATGCACATAAAGCATTTAGCATAGCGTCTAGCATTTAGTTAAATATTGATAACTTGGCGTTGATACTATTATTGGCATTTAACACAGCAAACTAGATTTATCTATGCACTTTCCTATTCAACCCATAAATGACTGTACTTTGGAATATAATATATACCTAATATACTTGGTTTTAAAAAGATACTACAACCACCAATATACTCAATTCCCTTTGGAAGTTAGCCAGATGTCACTTTTCTACATCTTAGAAAAAGGAGAATTGTAATAGGTTACCCCATCAATCAAGGGTGAGGTTGAAACTGAGAGCTTTGTTTTTAATGGAAATGGACTGTAATACATACAGAAAATTTGCTTGAAATAATATGAAGCTGTAATGCGGCCAAATAGTGATTTTTATCCTGATAAATGGACTGATGCAACATAAAGAAGGGTCAGTGTTTCAGCTGTATTACAAGCCCTGGTGAAAGAGATGGATGATGCAACTTCTATAGTAAGAATGGAGTCAACTCTGAGTCACCACTATAACCTTTGAGAAGCACTAAAGGAGAAAGAAAAATTCCTGAGTACTGACTCCCAGGCTAAGTCACACTCAGTGAATGGTGTGTAAGATGTTTCAGTGCTATCTGGACACAGTATTGCACACACCCATGAATCTCAAGAATATACTCAGTGGGAAAGATACCGGAGTCATTAGCTCCTATGATAATGCCCCACACGCTTTCTGTAAGCATCTCAAAATATTTTGCATCAGGCATTTGGCCTGTCCATACTAGGTCCTCCAAAAAGATTTGTTGAATGAATGAATTTAATTTTTAAAAACTGTTGATAGCGTTGGCTATGGAGTCAAGCTGACTTGGACATCAACCCTAACTCCACCACTCACCAGTTCTGTGACTTTAAACTAGTTACCTAATCTATTTCGGTTTCAATTTTCTTATCTGGAAAATAGGAAACTCCAAGTAGAGAACTGTAAGGACTGAATGACACAGGACATATAGAACAACGTCTGGCACATAGTAAGTGCTACTAGAGTGAATCGTAGCCCCTATTATTTTTTGCTACAGGCTTTTATACTAGACAGGCATTATCAAGAAGTCTTTGTCTATCAAAAGCGTTTAAGCACAATCAGACCTTTCCCAGCAGAGTGAAGGTAGAAAGCTATCAAGAACAAAGGACGAGGAAGGCCTTGTAAACGATAATTTGAGCCACGAGGGTAAACAACGGGCAGGGGAGGGGAAGGCAAGGGGTGGCAAACCAGAAAAATGACAGATCCCAGGGTGGGAGCAAGGGCATTAGTTAAGGTCTTCAGGAGAGGGTTGACACAGTGGGGAGGGGACCTGGGGCCAGGAGGCAGTTACTTTGGCCGGACCTATCCTGTGACTTATTGTAGGACAGGGTAACGTGGAGAGGCCTGGTATAGACAAAGATAGCTGGGGAGGGGGTACAGGGGTGACAGGAATGGGTAAGAGAAGCCATGATTCGCGGCCAGGCAGTGCCCAGACCAGGTCCCAGCTCGAGGGCTGCGGTCCGGAGACACAAAAGACCCTGAGGCTCGGACACCGGTACCGGTAGTGGCTACGAGGGGCAGAGAAATTTGTTGCGAGGTGACCACAGCATCTACGCTGAGACCCGTCTCCCTAGGACAGGATGGAGGCCCGCAGGAGGAAGAGCCGCTTCCCGCTTCGAGATGAGGGACAGAAGTGGGGCGAGAAGGCAGAGGAGAAGCAAAGGACCCAAATCCCACCGCTTCAAGGGAATCACGCGCGCCGGACCGGCTCCAGTTACCCCGGGCCTAGCGTGGAGGCGGGACCTCAGCAGTTCCCGGCGGAAACGGCTTCGGGGTGAGAGGTCGCACCAGTGACAGGCAGCTGCTGAACCAATGGGGCCAGCGCACGGGGCGGATGTTGCCTCCCATTGGTGGCTGTTGGGCGCGACCAGCAGCCAATGAGTCCGCCCGGGAGGAGTAGCGGTGACGTCAGTTGCGGAGGAGGCCGCTTCGAATCGGCGGCGGCCAGCTTGGTGGTCTGGACCAATCAGCGACCTCCAACGAGTATCGTCTTCGCCAATCGGCGGCCTCCACGACGGGGCTGGGGGAGGGTATATAAGCGGCGTCGGCGACGGCGCGGTCGACGCTGGCCGAGACATCACAGTTCTAGCGATTTGGGCGTTTCGTGAGTGTGAGAGGTAAGCGTCGCGGCCTGTCTTTCCTGACCTGCCCTTCGCCGTGTCCGCTACTTCTCGTGACCCCGGGCCCTGTCGCCCTCAGGTCGGTACCCTCGGTGCGCTCCGGTGCTGCGGCCTGTGACTGGATTGCCTGCGACGTGCTGCCTGCCTGCTGACCGACTGGCCGACGGCGCCGGCAAGATGAAGCTCTCCCTGGTGGCTGCGGTGCTGCTGCTGCTCGGCGCGGCGCGGGCCGAGGAGGAGGACAAGAAGGAGGACGTGGGCACGGTGGTCGGCATCGACCTGGGGACCACCTACTCCTGGTAAGCGGGGTTTGTGGAAGGGGGAGAGTGGGGCGTGGCCTCCTGGGCTGCGGCGAGCATCGCGGTGCTGATGCCTTCCGTTTCGTTTTTCCGCCAGCGTCGGCGTGTTCAAGAACGGCCGCGTGGAGATCATTGCCAACGATCAGGGCAACCGCATCACGCCGTCTTATGTGGCCTTCACTCCTGAAGGGGAGCGTCTGATCGGCGATGCAGCCAAGAACCAGCTCACCTCCAACCCTGAGAACACGGTCTTTGACGCCAAGCGGCTCATCGGCCGCACATGGAACGACCCGTCTGTGCAGCAGGACATCAAGTTCTTGCCTTTCAAGGTTTGACCGGGTTTTTCTCCACCCGGGTAGAAAGTGGGGGGCGGGGGGGGGGGGTGATGGTGGAAGTATTTAGCTTTCAGAAGTTACTGGAAAACATTGTTGAGCAACAAAAAAGGATACAGACGTGGGATATGTAATAATTTTTAGTTAATAATTTTAGTATGTTACAAACTTAAACCAGTGAAGTTGGCAAAGAGACTTAACACGTAATTACTCTGTCCACATTAGTTTAGGATTAAAAGACTGATTAAAACGGAAGAGACTTGTCTTTATAAGGTATCCATACTCCTTAGTATTTATGATCAATATGCAGCTCCAACGGACCAAAGTACATCAAGTATGGGGGAGGAAATGGGTCTCAGACAATCCTCCTTAAAGTTTGAAATGTCATTGCTTCTGTGTCTGAAAATAATAATCATTCTTTAAAATAGGTGGTTGAAAAGAAAACAAAACCATACATTCAAGTTGATATTGGAGGTGGGCAAACAAAGACATTTGCTCCTGAAGAAATTTCTGCCATGGTTCTCACTAAAATGAAGGAAACTGCTGAGGCTTATTTGGGAAAGAAGGTAAGCATTTCTAGAACAATTTTAAGTCATTTTATTACTACTCTCATGATTGTGTTGCATAGATGCCTTCATCATTTGGCTAATTTAAATCTGAATGACATCCACGTATATCAGTTTTAATTACTTGCCTGCTTTACTGTAGGCCAAACAAAATATTAGGGACTTTTCATCTGTCATCACTGAATGCTTACAAATCCATGGGTATAAAATTATATATATCCTACCCATCTTACAAATAAACTGGTTTAGAAACTAAAGTGATGGTTTGACTGTAACTTAAGGGTTAAACCATGTGATAAAATACATTTAATTACCTTTTGTTCTTTTAGGTTACCCATGCAGTTGTTACTGTACCAGCCTATTTCAATGATGCCCAACGCCAGGCAACCAAAGATGCTGGAACTATTGCTGGATTGAATGTTATGAGGATCATCAATGAGCCGTAAGTGTTACATTCAAAATTATGGCATGTTAGCCAAATGGGAATGTAAACTTAACTAAACTTTTTTTCTTCTTCTTTCTCATTCTCCTAACAGTACAGCAGCTGCTATTGCTTATGGCCTGGATAAGAGGGAAGGGGAGAAGAACATCCTGGTGTTTGACCTGGGTGGTGGAACCTTCGATGTGTCTCTTCTCACCATTGATAATGGTGTCTTCGAAGTTGTGGCCACTAATGGAGATACTCATCTGGGGGGAGAAGACTTCGACCAGCGTGTCATGGAACACTTCATCAAGCTCTACAAAAAGAAGACTGGCAAAGATGTTCGGAAAGACAACAGAGCTGTGCAGAAACTCCGGCGTGAGGTAGAAAAGGCCAAACGGGCCCTGTCTTCTCAACATCAAGCAAGAATTGAAATTGAATCCTTCTATGAAGGAGAAGACTTCTCTGAGACCCTGACTCGGGCCAAATTTGAAGAGCTAAACATGGTATGTTGTTTTTTGCTTTGCTAATGACATCTAGTTAAACTCTTGAGTTTGGGAAAATGCATTTAGATACCAGGCAATATCTGGTATATCAGGCATCATCAGCGTAATTATGTCTCTTATTCTAGGACCTGTTCCGTTCTACCATGAAACCTGTCCAGAAGGTGCTGGAAGATTCTGACTTGAAGAAGTCTGATATTGATGAAATTGTTCTTGTTGGTGGCTCCACCCGAATCCCAAAGATTCAGCAACTAGTGAAAGAGTTCTTCAATGGCAAGGAGCCATCCCGTGGCATAAACCCAGATGAGGCTGTAGCGTATGGTGCTGCTGTCCAGGCTGGTGTCCTCTCTGGTGATCAAGACACAGGTAGGTCAATGTCATCTTCCACAGAACTTCAGTAGTTTGATGGGAAGAATGTAATTAGCTGTTGCTTTAAAAGGCAATAGAGTATGAGCAGTAAGGTCACACAGCTAGTAAAGGGTATTGTGAGGACAAGACCTGGTGCAGTCTCAAGAGCCTTGGCCAACTAGATTTAGTTGGCCTTCTAAATACTTCTAAAATGCTTCTAAAATGATTTTACATAGAACCTGCCAAGTGGCACGATGGAGAAGATCAAGTTATACTGTTCTTGGGGAGACTGCTTGGTAGTGCTCCTATCAGTCTTGAATTAGAGCTTACCTTGATTAACTTGCCTTTGCAGGTGATCTGGTTCTACTTGATGTATGTCCCCTGACACTTGGTATTGAAACCGTGGGAGGTGTCATGACCAAACTGATTCCAAGGAACACTGTGGTGCCCACCAAGAAGTCTCAGATCTTTTCTACAGCTTCTGATAATCAACCAACTGTTACAATCAAGGTCTATGAAGGTAATTGCTTACTTTTGTTAATACCACGGTGTGTTTTTGAAGAGCATGACTTCTTGCTTAATATGCTCTATTGAAATGACTAGGGAAAGAAATAGCTGCTGTTTTCATATGGGGGTGCCTAATTTGACAAGTGTTGGGTTTGGTAGAGTCAGCACTAAAATCCACCTCTTATCTAGCTATCTAGCCCTCTGTTCCCATTAAAAATAACTTCCGTGCTGGCTCCTAGAATAGAAGAACAAGAAAAGGGTTCTTAATGCTGGGAAGGAGATGAAATTCAATTAAGAGTTGCTAGTAACTTAACTCACTGTTAGTCCAATTTGTTGCTCCTTATAGACCAATTTACTGACCCACTTCTAGCCTGATAAAAGTGCCTTTGCCACTATCAGCTCTAACAGAGTGTGGGGATTCAGATGTACTAATGTTTGTCAGTAACAACTAACAAGGTTTTCTTTGTGTAACTTTAGGTGAACGACCCTTGACGAAAGACAATCACCTTTTGGGAACTTTTGATCTGACTGGAATTCCTCCTGCTCCCCGTGGGGTCCCACAGATTGAAGTCACCTTTGAGATAGATGTGAATGGCATTCTTCGAGTGACAGCTGAAGACAAAGGTACAGGCAACAAAAATAAGATCACAATTACCAATGACCAAAATCGCCTGACACCTGAAGAAATTGAAAGGATGGTTAATGATGCTGAGAAGTTTGCCGAGGAGGACAAGAAGCTCAAAGAGCGCATTGACACTAGAAACGAACTAGAAAGCTATGCCTACTCTCTAAAGAATCAGATTGGAGATAAAGAAAAGCTAGGAGGGAAACTTTCCTCTGAAGATAAGGAGACCATGGAAAAAGCCGTAGAGGAAAAGATTGAATGGCTGGAAAGTCACCAGGATGCTGACATTGAAGATTTCAAAGCTAAAAAGAAGGAACTAGAAGAAATTGTTCAGCCAATTATCAGCAAACTCTATGGAAGTGCAGGCCCTCCTCCAACTGGTGATGAGGAAGCAGCAGACAAAGATGAGTTGTAGGCACTGTTCTGCTAGTGCTGTAATATTGTAAATACTGGACTCAGGAACTTTCGTTAGGAGAAAATTGAGAGAACTTAAGGCTCGAATGTAATTGGAATCTTCACCTTGGAGTGGAGTTGAAAATGCTATAGCCCAAGTGGCTGTTTACTGCTTTTCATTAGCAGTTGCTCACATGTCTCGGGGTTGGGGGGAGAAGAGGAATTGGCTATCTTAAAAAGTGGGTAAAAATGTGGTTAGGGCGTGTGTTCACCTTGAAGATGTTCTATTTAACAATTGGGTCATGTGCATCTGGTGTAGGAACTTTTTTCTACCGTAAGTGACACCAATAAATGTTTGTTATTTACACTGGTCTAATTTTCGTGGTAAACTTCTAATTAGGTCAATCATTTATTTTTAAAGTCAAGATTCTCACTTGGGGGGGCTGTGTTTGGGGTTTGAGGTAAGGAAACATTTTTATTAATACTTTCAGGGAACTTGCCGAACCTCAATCTAATTTAAGAAGAGGGGCGGGAGGCTCATCCATACCCTTACCTAGGAGGGCCGTCTCACAGTGCCCAAGGGGGGAGTTTTCTCAGACATATTTGAAATTTCCTATATCCCCTTATCTTTCTAAAACTGTCTTTCTGATGGCTTTTTAACTCAATGATGCTTTATAGCTGTTTGGATTCTCAAGACTTGATAAAGTGACAGATCATTGATGTTGACTTTATGTGCTTGGATCCAATTCATAATTTCAGACTGTAAAATTATATTTTGAACTTAGCTGTGTCAAATCTCCATCTCCGAGATTTCTTTTTTTCTTTTTAAAGATTTTATTTTTCCTTTTTCTCCCCAAAGCACCCCCATACATAGTTGTATATTTTTTAGTTGTGGGTCTTTCTAGTTGTGCTATGTGGGACGCTGCCTCAGCATGGCTTGATGAGCAGTGCCATGTCCGCGCCCAGGATCCGAACCAGCAAAACCCTGGGCCGCCAAAGCGGAGCACGTGAACTTAACCACTCGGCCATGGGGCTGGCCCCCTCCGAGATTCCTTATTAGTGGTACTAGAGTGGGATCTAGGATGGTGACCCTGAAACTATATTAAGCCCTACTAATAATTGGGAATCAAAGGCAGTCAGTTGTGTCAAGAAGGGTTCAAGATTAATTGGATTGGCCTCCTGAGGAAAGGGATGGTCTAGGTGCATAATTAGCACCAGCACCAGAGAGCCTGCCTTTTATCGATCATACTAACACGAAAGTCAGTACTGCCCAAGAATAGCTATTTTGTAGATAGGAAGCCAGCTGAAAAGTTAATTTGCTAAGCGTGGCAGAACTGGGACCTGACAGCATGTACTCTGAGGCCTGGACCTCTGCTGCATTGCCCCAGAAGCATTTGGACAGGCCTGGAGTGTAATACAGAGGGTCTTCAGGCCAAGTTCAATACAAACGTTAAAAATGACCTGCGGTGCTGTGTTCAGTGGGGGTTAAACGGTAGTTGGAAAAGACAAGGGCCAGTCTTCATCCCTGTCCCCAATGGCTCTCCCTACCAAATGCCAACAGTCTGCACCTCTTTCTGAGGAGCAGCTGAGTATTAAAGAGACTTCAGCCTGTAAGTGTCCACTCCCTGATTTCTACAGCTTATCTAGCAATTATGATTCCACAACATTTTTGTGATCAGTTTTCTTAACAACCACTCACACTTACCTAGGTTGTATTGCTGGTAAAACGCTTTATATAACAGAGGACTTTGCACTGGGCTATCCAGTTCATTTCTTCACCTACCAAAGTAAATAAGAGCAAGAGGGATATACAGTGCAGAAGATATTTTGGAGGTACAAAACAGCTAAGGTTTCATTAAACTCTTCTGAAAGTAATTGACATTTAAAAATCAGGAAGATATTGGTTTTATTAGTCAACTACGGTCACGATGCAGTCATTATAGATTTCCCCTTCTGTATTCATCCCACCAAACACGAAGCAGAGCAGTGTGTCGGTCTGACTTTCCTCGTGTGAGTCACCGCCTCGGGTCACTCTCTTGTCAGTGGACTCCCCTTTCTCAGCATCACAGTTTAGAGGGACAGAATTTGAATCTTCTTTCTCAGAAGTACACATCACTGGCCATGGAATAATACACATGGAATGGTCCAATCGTCCGGGGGGTAGAAAAGTATCAAATTTAAGCAAGGTCCAGTGCCGCTTTTCTGTTAGGGGTAAAAAAACGTTCTGTGTTAGGAAATTTCCAGAAATGCTCAGTGATTTGTTACATCACCTGAGCCCTAACAGAAACAGGAAATAAAAGAGAAAAAAACCCTAATGGCAGTGTTACTGCTTTGATGATGTCATTCCCTAAAAGTCTGATTTTCATTCCTTTGGATTTAGACGTGGAGGGACCAAATTGGAAAACCAAAGCATTGCAATACTTTTCAAAGAATGGTCGCATTTGTTTAAAGACCCACAGTGAACACCTGCTCACCTATGTCATATTGGTACATGGTGTCCAGTGCTCCTGTGGGAGTCATCCCTCCGAAGATATACAAGTGCTTGCCCACAGCCACACCTGAGTGGGCAGCGCAGCCTGTAGGAGCTGCCCCAGTGGGACTTAGCTTCTGCCACTTCATGTCACCTGCCAAGAGAAAGAGTTTGGGTACAACATGGTCTAGAATGTGGTTTCAAATTTATCTGTCAGACTCCTGCAGTTCGCAAACCAATCACTGAACATCATTCACTAACAGCTCGGAAACAGAGCAAGGTCTAGCATGCATAAAAATTACTTGGAGGAGCTTGGCATTCTGTTTGGGTAGTCCAGGTAGGGAGTGGGGGTTCAGTAATCTAGAGTTTTAACACGCGTCCCAGGTGATTCTGATGTAGGGGGGCTTCAGAGCACACTGAGGAATGTGATATTATCTTTGGTGACCACCACCATTAATTATTTTGGAGCCCAGAAGTAGGTGATTTTCTGTGTGTGTGTGCGCGCGCATGCATGGGTGCACACGCATGTGCACACGTACACATGAGTGCATGTTTTAAATATCAACAGTTCCTTAGAAAGCCACTGAGTGCTGGCTAGACACTAAATATCTTGCTTACCTAATTCTCATAACAGCCCTATGAAATTGCTATTACTTCCGCCTACCTTCTTTCTTCTTCCAGATGAGGATATCACCGGATTTTAGGGTTAGAGACCTACCTGGGCAGGAAAGGAGGAAGAAAAGTCGCCAGGAAGTAGTTCCTCAGCGCAAGAGAAAAGGACTTTCTTTTTAAAAATAAGCATTAAAACTCTATTTGACTGCCTGCACGGAATGCTTCTGTGAAGATATTTTCCATCTGTCAATTCAAGGCAGGGTCCAGCATCTCAGAGTTGGAAGGGAGACTCGCTCAGTCCAGCCAAATGTCCTAGCCAATGCAGGAATCCCAGCCAGTGTCACCTGGCCTCAGATGTCACCAAGCCAGAGAACCCATTGTTTGGCAGGGTAGCCCGAGACACGGCACTGCAGTTCTTATGCCTTCTGCCCACTGTTCCAGCTCTTATAGTCTGGAGCAACTCGGAACATGTTCATTTGTTCACTCGTCCACTCACGAACAGATATGCACTCATCACCCGCCATCTGCCACACACTGTGCTAAGTGCTGGAAATTACACTGGGGAACAAAAGAGACAAAGTCCTCACCCTAAAGGAGCTCACAGGTTGAAAGAATGACCCAGAATGAGTCCATGCTCCCCAAGAAATGTCAGCCCTTCAGACACTTAAAGACAATTCTTATGTTCTCCCTAACTTTCCTCTAACCAGTGTTTTTAACGTGACAGTTCTGGCTGCCCACCTCCAGACACACCCCAGAAGTTATCCGTGCCCCTCATGGGCATGGGGTTAATGGCTAATGCCTGAAAGAAATCCAGTTAGGGAACACAAACCATAATGAATTTTAATGAAAGAGCAGGGTCGTTGGAAGGATAAGAGATAACGGCTGGGTACACAGCAAATGCTCAGGAAATGATTGCTATTATCGTTATTTATTATTATTAATATTCAGGCCACATTTGAGAGAATTTAGTGAAGTTTCTGCTGTCTGGTCAAGTTACCCACATCTAAGAGCAAGGCGATATTCTATCAAAGCACATTTTATTTGATTTTAAGCAGACAAGCCCCCATGCCCCCCACCCTACTTACTTATATCAATGCAATGGAGATCATCATAGAATTTGTCCCCTGCCAAGCCTCCATGAATGAAGAGCTTTGTCCCTGCTGCCACCATCACATGACCATGCCTGGGGGATGGAGGTATTCCAAGTGTCTCTGGCTGTGACCAGGTCAGAGTGTCTAGAAAAGTAAATGCAGTGACATCATATGACAAAGCTATGAGGGACAAACATGAGAAATACGCTTGAGCCTCACTTCCCAGCAAGCAGAGCTGCTCCAAGCAGAAGGTGACTCCAACTTGCCAACCCAGTAGAGGCCTCCCTCCCTCTATAGCCTGTACAGCCTCTCCTTGGACACTTCCAGGGCTGGAGAATTCACCGCCTAACACGCCTGCCCCTTCTGCTGGGTATTAGGAAACCATTCCTTGCTTTGAATTAAAACAGACCTTCCTTAAGCTTCCATCTAGAACTTCCCCGGAGTTAAAAACAATGAGTCTACTTCTTCTGTGACAAGCCTGCAAAGTCTTCTTTTTTCAAGACAACATTCTTAGGTGATTTGCTGGAAGTGTTGGGGGAGGGGCAGAATAGGCTATTTGAAAAGCCAGGCTCCCTGAAGTGGCAGTATAGGCTAATGGTTAGAACATGGGATTTGGCTTTAAAACCAGGTCATTGCACTAAATGACTGTGTGGCCTTGCCCAGTTAGTCCTCTAAGCTTCCATTTCTACAGCTATAAAATAGGGAGGAAGACAATTCTGGACAATATCTACCTCTCAGGGTTGAAATATGGATTAAATGAGATGATATACATAAAGCACAGGCAGAGAAAGTACTCATTATATGACAGTTCTCAATATGGTTGTGATCCTAACAGAGCAGATGTGTTTCACCTTCATATCGTCACAGTTATACACGTATAGAATTCTGGAAAGTTAATTAATCATTTCAACACAGCAGAAAAGTCTTAAAGGAGTGCTGCAGAGATGATCTGAGACAAAGGCCTGCCCAACAATTTATTTTTGAATTACCATTTGTGGCACACCTGCAGTTGTTCAAGGAGCCCCCAGTGTTCCAAGAAATACAGTTTGAAATAATCTGAAAAGGTTTATGCACAAATAGGTTCATCATAGCCTTGTTTGTAATATAGAAGAATTAGCAATAGGGTAAGTCCAGCAACAGGTAAATGGTTGAGTTACTGCTAATCATTATAGACTACTATGCATCATTAAATGTCAAAGACTTTGGGATTACAGGGGAAATGCTTAAGAAAAATACAGGATACAAATATTACATATAGAATTATCTCTGCTATGTAAAAAAAGACTGGAAGTACACTCAGATGTTAGTAATTTTGGGATGAGAGTGTTTTTTATATATATATATAATATATACACATACACTACATATATATTTTTTCTTCTTCCTTAGAGCTTTATATATTCAAAACCAATATTATTTAAAATTTTAAAAACTGCTTTAAAAGAATCACAAAGCCCATTCTTTCTGGAAAGAGAAAAGTCATACTGTGATGTGTCTTAATTCTTCCAATTTTACTTTGTAAGTTTGAAATTTTTCTAATAATTTTTCTCAAAAAAGGCTGCATCTTTCCTGAAAAACACGCAGGAAAATTATTTTTGTCACATTATGCTTGTGAAGGGTTATTCATAAATGCCCACTAGTAAGAGGAAGAAATGTAAATAAATGCTCCTTAGACAACAATGTGGCAAGAGGTCTCAAATTTTAAATATCCATGCCATTTTGGCCCAGTAATTCCACTCCTCAGCATCTATTCCATATAAATGTTTGTAACACATACAAAAATTAATGTATATGTTCACTGTAACACTGCTAGCAAAAAGTCAACCAGCAGGAAAATGACTGACTGAATAAGGGATACTCACAGGATGTGCTTTGCAAGGAAATTGGTACTGACTTAGAAAGACATCCACGACGTGTGATTAAATCAATCAATTTTTTTTTAACTCCACAGTGTTGGAAGATAAACACATAGATAAGGAGAACAGATCGGTGGTTACCAGGGGGGATGTGGGTGGCAAAAAAGGTAAAGGGGCACATGTGCGTGGTGATGGACGGAAATTAGACTATTGGTGGTGAACACAATGCAGTCTATATAGAAGCTGAAGTATAATAATGTACACCTGAAATTTACACAATGCTATAAACCAAAGAGACCTCAATAAAATAATTTTTTAAAAACCTCCGGGTGTTGTATGTATTTATTCAGATTATTAGTTTTCTCAATTTCATACTTGATTGTGCTTCTCAAGCTTTCATGTGTATACAAATCACTTGGGGATCTTGTTAAAATTCAGTTTCTATTCAGTTGATCTGTGGTGAGACCTGAGATTCTGTATTTGTTTATTTTTATTGAGGTCACATTGGTTTACAACCTTGTGTAAATTTCAGGTGTACATCATTACATTTCAGCTTCTGTATAGACTGCATTGTGTTCACTATCAGAAGTCTGATTTTGAATAAATGATAATAATATAGTTAATATTCATTAGGTGCTTCCTATGTGCCAGGTACCGTGCTATGCACTATATCACGTTATCTCATTTAATCTTTCCAACTCTGTGGTAGGCACTATTACTATCTCTATCTTACAGATCAACAAACTAAGGCCTAGAGAGATTAAGTAACTAGTCTAAAGTAATACAGAAAGTATATGTCAGATCTGGTCCTGAGTCCAGTTTGTGTGGCCTCAAAGTTCATGCTATTAACTACTAAGATGTACCCTTACCCCTGTAAAAGTAAGCTGCAGAACAGTATTTATAATTTGATTCTATGTGTGTGTTTTTAAGTTTTGATATAATTTCAAAATTCATATAAATTCATATATGTTCATATACACATGTACATAGGATTATAAATGCACAGGAAAGTCTGGAAGGAGACATCAGGAACTGCTAACAGTGTTTACCTCTGTCTGGGGAGTGGGGAGGAAAGGCTAATCAGGAAACTTAGTTTTTTACTTTATAAACTATACTGTTTAAAATTTTAAATTATCATTTATACCTTTTTGAATGCAATTTTGCTGTGGGAAGAAGATATCAGCCAAGGGATATACTGAAGACATCTAGAAGCAAGACACTCAGCCAGCGTGTCATTTTCAAACCTCTACTTCCTACATCAGGTAAGCCGCAGGCCAGGGTGGCCCTGACCAGGTAAGTGGCAGCCCCGAGGTGCCGGCCATTCCATACTTGCGTCAAACACGTGCAGCTCCACATCCTGCACAGGCTGGGCGCCTCTCTCTCCGCCGCCAAACACATACAGCTGGTTTCCAATGGCTGCTGCTGATGTGTGGAACGTCCTTGGGGATGGTGGGGGGCTGGTCATCTCTGGCATGGTCCAGGTCCTGGTTTCTGGTCCAAAGAAAAAGCAGGCACCTAAGACAGACTGAGGGGCCTCTGACCTTGACTCTGAGCCTGGGCAGGGTCACCTTTCAAACCTCAATCTCCCGGGGAGCGTATAGGTCTAGCCAGGGATTTCATGCCACCAAAGTCAAGGAGGGGTAGGGAGGGCGATATTTAGAATTCGCCTAGGTAGATTCAAATCTCCAAGATTGAAAAACCACAAGTGCAATTAAGAATGAGGCCAATTTGTTTCTGGAGGCCTTCTAATACCTCTCTGAACCCTCTTGCACTTTGCAGACTGCTCTGCCCCGTGCGCATTCAGAGAAGCCTAACATCTGCTAAACTCTTACGAGATGCCAGAGACTGGATGTGCCAAATTTCCCAGGATGTGTGGCCATTACAAGAATGTAGACAGTTTCAGCGGCATTAATAATAGTCCCTACTAAACAGTAAGTACTAAATAAATATCAGTTTCCCTGTTTTACAGGTAAGGGGACTGAAGCAGAGATGGATGAAGTCATTCAGGTAAGGTGACATGGCTAGTAAGTGGCTAGTTGAGATTCAAATTCTGTTTCAATAACACTAAGTTCTAAGTATTTTCCATTCTTATGACTTGAGAATAAAATTTCACCACCTGAGTAAGTGTGTAGAAGCTGTTTTTTTAGAATGAAGCACGAATTTTATAGACGCCAGTGTTCCATCTGCCAAACCATAGCTACATCAACCACAACAATTACTGAGCATTAATTATGTGCCAGATATTGAGTTAATTTAAATCCTTGCCAAACTTAGCAAGCAAGGTAGGAAGTATTATTATCCCAAAGGGACAGAGAAGACCAACTGTTACACAAATAAATATATTGTTGGTAGAGGGAACTGGGCAGGAGTTGACTGTCATGTGAAAAAAGTTTAGGTTACTAGTATTTAACAAAATGCATATTTAAACAACTAGATACAAGTTTTTTTGCCTGTCAAATCAGCAGTGTTTAAAAATGATAAAGTCAATGCCAGTAGGAGTGAAACAAGCATTATTAAGCACAGCTGGAAAGAGGCTAAGTTGGAAAAATCTTTCTGGAGAGCAATGGGGTAGCAGGTATCAAAAGCCTTAAATTCACATTGTTTTACTTAGTCTTTTTATTTCTGGGCATGAATTCTAAGAAAATAATTTGAAATACAGTCAATGACTTCTGAACAAAGATGGTCACTACTTTGTCATTTATAATCCAAAAAATCTGAAAACAACCTAAATTATGGTTATCATCAAAAAATGGAGAATGACACAGCCATTAAAAATGATGTTAACAAAGCATTGTTAATAGGAAATCATTTCTGCAGTAATTACGAAATTAAAAGGAAAAAGGTAGAATAGTGGAATGGTGAAATGTATGATCTCAGGCTTATAAAAACGCAGAGAAAAGACAGAAAGGAAGTGCACCAAGATGTTCTAAGAGCCTCACTGTCATAGGATTGTGGATGGCTTTTGTCCACATATTTATACTTTTCAAACATTTTACGATAAATATAAATTATACTTAAAAAGAGAAAAACAAAACAACTTTTTTAACTGACAAAAACACAAGTCCACTTCCCACAGGCGGTTCAGCAACATCCTCGCAGTAGTGACGTTTCCAAACTGCCTTCTCTGTGATAAAACTGCCAGTGAGAAAGTCAGGAACTTTCTACTTTTTGGCTAAAAGAAACATACCAGGAGGATCTAGGTCAGAGTTTCTTAACTTTGGCACCACTGACATTTTAAGACCAGATAATTCTTCTCGTGGGGGGCTGTCCTGTGCATTACAGGACGTGCAGCAGTGTCTCCCACCTCTACCCACTAGGTGTCAGTAGCAACCTGCTGGCTCTGAGTTATGATACCCAAAGATGTTTTCAGACACGGCCAAATGTCCCCTATGGGACATCAATCGCCCTCATTTGAGACCTCCTGATCTAGGTGACTTGGGTTCTAGCCTGACTCAGTCACTGACTCCCTGGTGACTTTAGGAAAGTCACTTCCCCTCAGTGGACCTGGGCTGCCCACTTGGCATAGCTGTTCTCTGAAGTCTCTTCCAGCTTTGGCTTTTAAGAAGTTGACAATTGTACATGTTACTAGGAAAATAAAATGCAATTCTGTTATTTTCAGATTCGGCTAGAAGTTAAACGTCCTATTTTCTACAACATCAGCAAAGTTAGATTATTCAGTAGAATCCAAATGGGTTTGGGTACAGGAATTGGAAGTGGATTTTTTTAATTTCAGTAAATAAAATAACCTTTGGCTACTTACCAGGATTCAGAACTTGCAGGCAATTTCGATTTCCTGACTGGTCGGCGCCTCCAAACACCCAGATGCTGTGAGGTGTGCAGGAGGGGACGAAGCTGGCATGCTCGTAGCGGGGCAACAGGCCCTCCGAGGTGGCTAAATCCCACTGGTGTGTTCCTAGAAAACATTTCACCCAGTTCCCAGGTTGCTGCCAACTGCTTATACTGATCGACAAACGTGGGGCAGGGTAGTGAGGAGAAGAGGGTCCAAAGCCATCAGAACACTCCGAGGGGATGTGGTCAACCTCCGAAGAGTTCTAGACAAGGCACCCTGGGGGCCTCCGCCTAATCCATAAACACTCTTCTACGGAAGCTGTCCCCACTCTCCCAACCCCAGGGGCAGATCCCAGAAGACTTGTTTGTACTACAACACCTTCACTTTCAGGCCTTGGCTGATGGGGTCAAAGGTAGCTGCTTGACCCAAAATGGGCCCATCAGATCCTCCCTCCCAAAAACCTGGAATTCGAACAGATTTCTGGATTTGAGCCACCGTCTTCTACCACGTGTGGAGAAGCAGAGAAAGCCAAAGTATGGAGACGAGAAGAACGAAACATCGACGTAAAGAAGCAGACCTTCCCAGAGAAAGTGAGAGAGGAAGTAGATGGTTTTTTGACAGCCTTCCAATTCCTGCTTCCACTCTCTCCTGAGGCTAGGCTGTATTTCCTGCTCTGGGGGTCCTCATTTTTTTGCTGGTTTAAGAGAGTTTCTGTTACCTGTAACTAAATGATTTCTGGCTAAAACAAGTTCACAGAATAATAATAGCTAACCTCTTCTTTTCTTTGAAGAAGATTAGCCCTGAGCTAACTACTGCCAATCCTCCTCTTTTTGCTGAGGAAGACTGGCCCTGAGCTAACATCTGTGCCCATCTTCCTCTACTTTATATGTGGGACGCCTACCACAGCATGGCTCTTGCCAAGCAGTGCCATGTCCGCACCCGGGATCCAAACCAGTGAACCCCAGGCCGCTGAGAAGTGCAACGTGTGAACTTAACCGCTGCGCCACTGGGCTGGCCCCATAACTATGCTTTATTTTAGTTAGTAAGCCACTTCCATAGGATCTTCACAGGCATTATCTTGTTAGATCATTACATCTGCCAAGAAAGCAAGTTCTCTCCATTTTACAGGACATGGAAGTCCAGATGGTTTAAATGCATTAGCCAGAGTCACAAAGGCAGTAACAGGTTACAACAAAGATGTAACTGAATTAGACAGGGAGCTTCTTGAGGGTTGGAACAGACTTAACTTACCTTTGATTTCCTACTGCAGGGTGTAGAAATTCAAATGCCTAGATAGGAGTGGAGGGAATGAGGCAAATTGGAGCAGGAGAACCCCACCAAGAGGGGGCAGCTCAGCTCCAAATAATTGTTGCCATGGAGACATACAGGCCTACTGATGTCAGATTTTCCAAAATTATCAAAAGAAGCCGAACCATTTCTATTTTTACATGTAGACTCCTGTACATTTGGTTGGGAAACTTAGCTTAAAATAACAGCAACGTTACATGGACCAAAGGAAACACACATGCGGGTCACCAGTTTTCTTCTGCCATTGTGTACAGTACATAGCAGTCACTGTTGGCTCATCCACTCATTCATTCATCCATCCAAAAACTTGTAAAGCACCTATTCTGTGCCAGGCACTGTGGTAGTGGCTGGGGATACAATGATGAGCAATATAACCATATTCCCTGTCTCCAAGAAGTTTATACTCTTGTGAGGAAGACAGACAAGAAATAATCACATGTGATAAAGGCTGTGAAGGGGGAAAAGGATGCGAAAGTGCAGGACACTATGGAAGTACAGAGTGTGGATGTGACATTCTGATTGATATTAAGAAATATATATTTGATCTTCATCAGTTCCAGGCACAGAGCTCCTAATAAAAACCTTGGAATTTCTTAAGTAATAGGATCGTTAAAGATGTCTTTTGTAACAAGCCCCTGTCAACCACACCTGAGTTTATGTTAATGAAGTGACTTTTGGAAAGCCCCTAAGGATAAGGGCTAGTTTCCAGGGGAACCAACCACAATATTTGAGGGCTGGAGGTTGAATCAATCACCAATGGCTAATGATTTCATCAATTATGCGTACGTAAAGAAACCTAAATAAAAACTCAAAAGCAGGGGTTTGAAGAGCTTCCAGGCTGGTGTACACATGGAGGTGCAGGGAGCATGGTGCACCTGGGAGAGGGCCTGGACGCCCTATGCATCTCTTCTATCTGGCTTTTCCTGAGTTACATTTTTTTATAATAAATGGATGATCTAGTAAGTAAACTGTTTTCCTGAGTTCTGTGAGCCACTCTAGCAAATTAATGGAACTTGAGGATGTTCATGGGAACCTCCAATTTATAGTTGGTCAGTCAGAAGCACAGGTAACAGCCTTGACTTGTGACTGGTGTCTGAAGTGGGATGGGGGGTTTGTGGGACTGGGCCCTTAACTTGCGGGATGTGATCCCGACGACAGGGAGATCTTGTCAGAAGTGAACTGAGTCATAGGACACCCAGCTGGTGCTGCAGAATTGCTTGGTGTGGGAAAAAACCCTCACACGTTCGGTGGCCAGAAGTGAAGTAGTGAGACTAGTGTTGAGACGAGACACAGGAGCAGAGAAGGAAAACGGGAGCTTCTCCTTTATAGTGGTAGTGCCTGAAGCAGTTCAGAATCATCAGGGAGAGCTTCCTGATGGAAGTGACATTTAATCTGGAACCTGAAACCTAGAAGATAAGGAAAGGGAAGAGCCTTCCAAGTAGAGGGAACAATACGTGCCAAAGCTTAGAGACTAGAGTTCAAGATGTGTTCAGGAACTGAAGGATACTCAGTGTGGCAAACCTGGGCTTGGGAGAGCCAAGAAATGAAGTTGGGAAAGGCTTGAAGTGCAGAAGTGGCATGGTCACGTTTGTATTTTAGACAATACTCTCTGCCTGGGTCTGAAAAATGCACTGTACGGGGGGTAAACTTGGAAGCAGGGCCCCAGAGAGGAGGCTGTTGTAAAATCTAGTTGAGAGACAACAATGCTTGGATTACAGTAGAAGTAGTGGGAATGGACAGACGTGGATGATAATAGAGCTATTAGGATTTGGTGAATAACTGGATATGTGGATGGAAGAGGAAGTAGTCATCAATGTCTCCGGAAGAAATATTTGATGAATGAATGGCTGGATATCCACGGCTCCACATAAACTCTTTCTCCCCAAACTGAGATGTATTGGTTCCCCTAAAACTGAGGGGTATTTGTTGGGTGGGTGTGTTCCAGGGGTCTGCTGAGACCTTAGGGACCTCTCAGTGAGGTTCATGTTCTCAGAGGAAAACCCTGTTGTCTTGTCTGAGCTGGTGTTCTTAGGAATGCTCTGGTCATGGCCAGCCACACAAAGCCCTGGTCTGGCCGCAGGGCACATGCTCTGCAGCTGCTGGCCTTACCCAGATCCATGGTGTGCACATCAGAGAAGCTTCTGTTTGGATCTGCTCCTCCAACAATGAAGACCTTCCCTCTCTTGGCGTCTCCAACTGGAGGTAAATATGAGCAGCTGTGGCCAACCCGAGCACAGGGGCTGTCTCCACGGGGGGTCAAGGTGTACCTGCCAAAGAGAGGATGTATTCAGGAGGCTTAAGCAGAGAATAAATGCAGTGGTGTGTTCTTCCCATTCTTCATAAAAGAGTCACCAAAATGGTCTTATACATACACAGACACTTTAAATTGTATCCAGTAAAGCACCATTTCCCTGATTAGTAACAGTACCTTCCGTTTGCACATAACCTTTGATTTTTCAACTTGGTCACTACTTTCATCTCACATTAACCTCATGGGGATGCACTGGGCTAGTAACTGTCCCCATTTGGTAGATGGGGACACCCAGAAATGTTCGATGGTGCATCCTGGCATAGGATAGCAGTTATGAGCACGGTTTGTGAATTCAGACAGACCCGGTTCAAGTTCCAGTTCAGGGGCTTTCTAGATGTGTGATCTCCTGGAAGTCATTTAACCTTCCTGAACCTTCCTCGGTTGTAAAATGGGGACAGCAATAGTTCTTCCCTGTAACGAATGAGATGAAGTCTCGTAACAGGGCAGGGAAGGACTCAGCGAATGGCGGCTAGAGCTTTATGTGCAATCACGTAGGAACCTACAGCCCCAACGCTCTTGCCCTAGCCACTGATGCTTCCCTCTGACAAGTAATGTTCTAGAATTGATTGATTTTAAGAGCTTTTCCAGATCACTCACCAAGCTCGACCTGATAGAAGCCAAAGCTAGGACTTTGAAAAATCGAATACAAGATCCATTCATTCCACTCTCTAAAGTTATTCTGAATGCTGACTGAGAAAACACTTCAAGCTTCCTGATTAGAAAAGAAAACTCCGTGGCTGTTTTTCAGGCCCTGTCTTATTTGACCTCTCTGGCATTTCATGTTCCTGACTCCTCCCTCCTCCTTGTACCTTTTTCCTTATCTGGCTTCCCCACATTCCTCCCTTTTGGTTCTCTGCCCACCTTCTGGCTGCTCTTTCCATTTCCTTCCCTAACTCCTTTCCCACTAGCCTTCTCCTAACCCTCAGTATCCTTGGATTCTCTTCTCTTCTCCTCAGTCTACAGCTGCTTACCTGATCAGTTTTACCTGTACTGATGGCTTCAATGACCACCCATCGAAATACTCATTAGTGATTTCCAAATCTCTATTCCTTTTCCAAATCCCTCTTCTGATGTCCAGACTCACATATCCCATCACCCCTGAATAATTACTAACAATGTACTATGCACGCTGGTAACTTCATTACAACCCTGGTTTCACTTAATCTGCATAAAACCCCTTTGAGGACAGTACTATTATCATTTGAGTCTTATAACTGAGGACCCAAGGCTTAGAAAGGCTATATAACTTCCCCAAGAGCACAGAGCCATCCAGATACATGGGGAATAAGACAAAAAAAGGCCCTGCCTTCACAGCCCTGACAGACTAGTTGGGAAGACAAACACGAAATTGATAATTTCACAAATATCTATTTCATTTCAATTGCGTGATAAAGGAGTACAGAATATATACAAACTTTATAATATGAGAACATGTCATAGGGGAACCTAACCCTGTAAGGAGAGGTGGGAGAGGAAGGATAGACAGAGAAAGCTTCCATTTGAACTGAGATCTGAAGTGTGAGTAGAAGTTAGCTGGGCAAAGAGAGGGACAAAAGATGGCAAGAGTGATCAGGTAGACGGGCCAGCACATACAGTTCCTGAGAGGGGCAGTGCAAGGCACGCAAGGAAGAGAAAGAGAACAAAGGATGAATAAGGGGATTTGAGGTTAGAAAGACAATCAAGGACAGATCATGCAAGGCTCAGTGGGTCGTTTTAAGGACTCTGGTTTTTATCCTAAGACCAATGGAGGGGCACAAAAGGTTTTAAACCAGGGAACGCGATGATCAATTTATGTTAGGTAGACAGCAAGAGTGGATGCAGGGAAGCCAGATCAGAGACTCTCCTCCGAGGTCCTGCAGAAGCAGAGCGTCTTCTCTAAGTCTTTCATGAGCCCTGCTTCAGCACCGATCACACTTCATCACCATCACCTGCTTAGTGTGCAGCCCCCATTACACTGAGCACTGAGACTATTCACCTTCGTACCTTCAGCACCTACACAGCAGCTGCCCCTGTCGGGCCGGTGCTAGCTGCTGAATGAAGGCTTGGTTGAGCAAGCAGCCAAGAAACAGTGAAGCCAGATTAATTCAAATCCAATTCCCTGAAAATCTTAGAAATGAGTCAGGGCTTGGGGGAAGACACACTGTTGGAGCTGAGGACGCCAGATGGTCAGTGCCTCCCTCTTCTTGGTAAATGGATTTTAATAAAATCAACATCTGCTCTGTGATCATTATTGTCCCACTATCTTTCCTCTGAAGACCTTCTCAGACAGTTTGAGTCTAATTACCAGAAACTGCAGACAGTCTCATCTCTACTCTTTTTCATTGATGATCAAATATGTTAGTAAACTACTTATAAATGAAACAAAAACTCATGTTTTTCTCTGTCTGAATCCTTCCTTACAGACCATGTTGCTTTCCTGGGCTTGTCTCCAGGCTCCAAGACTGGCAGCTGCTTCATGGTGTCCTATGCATGAGAAAGAAAGGCAGTTTATAGACATTCACGATTATCTTCTACCTGAAACACAGAACAAATCAAGTCACTCCCTTCTTTAAAACCTTTCCTGCTGATGTATCAATTTCTAGGAACTGATGAATTTGAATAGACATTATCAACTTTTTGACATAAACTTATATTTGGGAGGCAAACATAGCACAACTTTTTTTTTTCCTCTAAAGATTTTATTTTTCCTTTTCTCCCCGAAGCCCCCCGGTACACAGCTGCACATCTTTAGTTGTGGGTGCTTCCAGTTGTGGCATGTGGGATGTCGCCTCAGCATGGCCTGACAAGCGGTGACATATCCGCAGCCAGCATTCGAACCAGCGAAACCCTGGGCCGCCAAAGCGGAGGGCGCAAACTTAACCACTCGGCCGTGGGGCCGGCCCCTAACACAACTTTCTTAACACAATTACAGAAGTTTTTTTAGCTAAAGTTTTGTGTATGTGATTTTCGTGGGAAGGGGCATATGATACCAAAATAAATTTTCAGAGGTCATAAGATGTTTATGTTTATCAAAAGATAAAATATTTTCAAAGGCTGAGAAATACTGAACTCTTGGATAAATCCTAGCCGCAGCATGGCATTCAAGATCTTCTGGCCTCAACTTTCTTTTCAGGAACTCATCTCCACAATTTCTTGCTATATTGAGCTGTTCTTCCTATACTCGTTGTTCCTTTAACATGGCAGGCCCTTACATAACTTGCATCCTGTGCTGCTTTCTCTACCTGAAATGTTCCTTCCCTTCTCGTCAACTAAAAAACTCCTAATCAACCTCGAAAACCCAGTTCAAATGTCCCCTCCTCAGTAAAACACTCCCTGATTTGCTGCTTTCCACTCAGGTCCTCAAGTTACGTCCTTCTCCCTCTGAAGGTATCTATTTCAGCCACCATCATTTCAGGGATCATCTTAAATGTAATTATCTATTTAAAAGTCTCTAGACTAGGTTCCAGACTAAATTCCACTAGACTAAATTCCAAGAGAGCTGGGCCTGTCGGACTCATTCAAAGAACCTACCAATGGGCCCGGCATAGAGTAGAAGTGAGAGATGAGAGAAGGAAGTAAGAAAATGGATGGGATTTCTGAGAGATGATAAATTCAACCTTAGGCTTCAGCCACTGATGGCTGTCCCCAAAGCCCAAAGCTCAGTGGGGTAAACTTCCCATGGACAGGGACTTGCCGCAGCCGCCGCTACCAGCCCCATCCCCCAGTCCCACCCCCGCGTGGCAGCGATAAGAGCCAGGAGACAGGGTCGGGTGAGAACAGGCTGGTTCCTTTCCGTCCAAGTAGCCCGGCCGGAGCCCGAGGAGGCCCCCCTCAGCGCTTTCCACTCGCCCGGGCCCACCCCCTAAAGAATACGGCCGCCCCCCACCACCGGGATCGCGTCGGACCCTCGGTCCGGAGGCCGCATTACCTGCGGTGGCTTGAGCCAGTCCCGGGCCTTGGCTCCGCCCCTAATGGGGGCGGGGCTTGAGCCCTCGCCCCGCCCCGAGACCCCGGAAGAGCGCGGCTGCCAACCGCTCCCCTGCTTCGGGTCCCCCGGGCCGGCCTTGGAAGGGGCGGCGCGCTGGGCGCCCGGGTGCCGGCTGGGTTGTGCATGTCCCGGGAACCGGCAGGTCGGGTCGTCTCTCGGGCTCTCTCCCCTCGGCTGGGTTAATAAGCCAGAGCTACTTGGAAGCGACTTGCAAGCGAAATGCCAGGGGTTGGGCATCCTCTTGTGGGACCCGAATTACTCCGGCAGGTGGGCTGTCCTAAAGGGGCTAGGATATTTTCAGTTCTGGAGGTTGTTAGAAATAGTTTCTGAAAGGGAGAGTTAAGGGTGCCTTCCTCGGTGTGAAATCTCTCTGTGCAGTCTTTAGGCCAGTTCAAGCTTTGGCACCTTAAATAGCTGACTCACTCCTTAATCAGCGTTTGTAACTATGGCAGACCCTATGCTGAACCAGACGAACACGGCCCGTGGCCTCCTGGAGTTCACCATCTAACTCGAGAGAAAGATTAACCAGGAAAACAAATAACTAGGAACATTTGTAAAAAGTCCAAGAAATAAAAAGTTCATCAATGAGTACCTATTCTGGAGGAAGTCACTTTTCTCTGGGCATCAGTGTCACTGCCTGTGAAATGGAGCTCACGAGATTTTTGTCACAAGGTGATGGTGGAGAATACGTGAGTTAGTGTCTATCAAGTGCTCAGTGCCCAGCAGCTGGTGCAGACCTGGTCCTCCGTAAAGTGTGATGCTATTCCTAGCTATAAATGAACTCTAGACACCAGCCCTGAGTTAGACATGTTCACATGCATTCTCTCTGGTCTCTTTTCTACCCATAGGTTCCCCATGGCTGTCCTGAAAATGCAGAGGTGTCTCACCCATGTCTATGTTTCAGGGAACCCCATAATCACTTAGGAGGGCTGAGGCCAGTCGTTGTGTCCTAGGATATAAGAAACCACTAAGGAAGGAAATCACGGGAGCTCCTGGAGTCCAGAGCAGACTGGGAAGCAGTCACACATATTCTTGTTCAAATCCAGGCTCCAGCACTAACCTTGACATTTAGCATGTTAATTACCCTCTCTGAGCCCTAGTTTCCTCATCTCTAGAATGGGAATAATAATACCTACCTCACGGAGCTGTTGAGAGCATTTGATAGTACAAGTGAAAGGCCAATTTGGGGAATCTTTTAGCTGCTTGAAACTATAGTGAAAATTTATTGACAAAATAGAATTCGAGGTCTGCAGCTCTTCTCACTGCTCAAATCTTATTTCAAACCCCTGAAGTCTTTGTGAGTTCCCATAGTAACAGAAAAATCCCCATCGACAGTCTGCCAAAGGGGAGTTTAGAGAGTAGTCAGCCATTCTGCTCTCCTTCAGGAAAGAACACCAAGGCCGGATTGGCTCTGCCATATGTCCGTGTACATCTAGATGGAGATTTCTGCTCAGAGCTGCAGAATGCTCTGACAGCCCTTGTGTCTCTTGGCTAGATCCATTTCAAGATGCCATGCTTGAGTTGCACATAAACAAGAAAAATTGGAAGAGGTTTGTGGGAAAAGTAGCAACCAGTTTTCATCGTGGGACCTATGCTGTTGGACTAAAAATTACATTTCAGAAAGTGCTGGAAGGAAGTTTTGAGATGTCTTTTTAAAATGGAAATCAAGGTCCAGGGAAGTTAAAGTGACTAACCCACATAAATGGCAGAACCAGGAGCCCGGATCTCCTGCTTTATGCAAGGAAAACTAAGAATATTTCCAGTCAGCAAGCTCTGTACACGGTCTCCATCCCAAACTACCCAGTGTGTCTATCACCTCTCCCAAGAACTTGCCCAACACGCTGAGGGATGCTTCCCTCCTTTCTCTCTGCTCTGGATGTCAAGACTGTAGTTCAGTGAAGGAGCAGGGAGCTTACTGCCAGACAGTTTGGCAATGTGACGAGTGCCATGTATTCACTGGAAGGGGACACCATCCACTTTCATTACCTACCTGTTCACTGACTTATCAGCAAGGGAAGCAATGACGCTGGTGACACCTTCCTTTTAAGCACTTTACAGTTTATAAAGAATACTCATATCCATCTTCCTATTTCTCTTTCTTCCCGATTCTGAGAAGGCATCTTGACTAGGAGTCATTTCCAGTTACTGAGGTTCCGAGACGAAAAGTGAATTGCTAACTTTCCAAAGAGGACAGTTTTAAAAAAAAAGGTCGAAAAAGAAAAGGGGCTGGCCCCATGGCTGAGTGGTTAAGTTTGTGCGTTCCACTTTGGGGGCCCCAGGCTTCGCCGGTTCAGATCCTGGGTGAGGACATGGCACCCCTTGTCAAGCCAAGCTGATGTGGCGTCCCACATGCCACAACTAGAAAGACCTGCAACTAAAATATAAAACTACGAACTGGGGGGATTTCGGGAGAAAAAGCAGAAAAGAAAAAAAAAGTCAAACAACAGTGGCATCTTTTCCTGATTTGGATATTTTTCTCTAAGAAACTCTGAGCATATTATCCTTTTACTTTTTTTCCCCAAAAGTCTTAAATTTTACCTCTTCAGAAAGGCCTTTCCTGCCCACCCAATACTCAGAGCTAACACTTACATTACACTCACTCTGCACATAAGATTGTTTTAAACCCTTTCCATATATTAACTCCATTAAATCTCAGTACAAACCGATAAGTATTATTATCATCTCCATATGAGGTAGGCACTTTTACTATTTCCATATAGATGCTGAGAAACTGGAGCACAGAGAGGACAAATAAGTTTGCCAAAGTCCCACAGTGAGTTTTAGAGCCTGGACTTGAACTCTGGCCTTCTGGTGCTAGACCGCACACTTTTCCTCCACTACATTGCCAACCTAAAGTAGGCCTCTTCCGCTGCATTTTTCTTACTCACAGTATGCCTTTTTTCCCTTTATAGTACTAATTACACTTTGAAATTCGTGGTTTGCTCATTTATATGTTCATTATTTGTCTCCTTTTCAGACTGTAAGCCCAATGGGGCCAGGGATCACGTCTGTCTCATTCATATCATAGGTACTATATAACTATTTGTTGACCAAATGAAGAAATGTATGCTAGTGGGCACCATTCATTCTGCAGCAAACATTTACAAATTACATTTTATTTTGAAACAATTTCATACTTACAAGACAACTGCAAGAATGATACAAAGAACTTCACCTAGAGTCCTCATTAAAGTTTAGCCAAATGTCCCCAAAATACACTTTAGACAAGAGGATCCAGTCTAGGGTCACTTGAACAAAAAATATTTATTTATTTATTTATTTATTTATTTTTGAGGAAGATTAGCCCATCTGCTGCAAATCCTCCTCTTTTTTTTGCTAAGGAAGACTGGCCCTGAGCTCACATCCATGCCCATCTTCCTCTACTTTATACGTGGGATGCCTATCACAGCATGGCTTGCCAAGCAGTGCCATGTCCTCACCCGGGATCCAAACGGGCAAACCCTGGGCTGCCGAAGCAGAACATGCACACTTAACTGCTGCGCCACTGGGCCGGCCCCAAAAAATATTTATTGAGTACCTGCTACTATTGGATTATATAACAGTCTCCTAACTGGTCTTTCAGATGCGACCGTTCTTCCTACAGTCTCATACAGCAGCCAGGGTTATCCTTTTAAAACTAGTTATGTCATGTTACTCCTCTGCTCAAAAGCCTGCAATAACTCCCATTGCATTAAAAGTAAAAATCAATGTTTTTTTATCTCTCTTATTCCTCTCACCTTGTTCAACCAGACTAATCTTGCCATTTCCCAAAAGATTCTAGACGTGTTTCCATCTTAGGGCCTCTGCATCAGTTCCCAATAATTTCCCTCAAGTATCTGCACGGCTAATTCCCTCACGTTTCTGTTGGTTCTTAGAAATGCATCACCCCACCTCCCTTACCCTGCTGGTTTCTTTCCCTTCGAACTTATCACTAATATGCTATACAGTTATTTATTATATTTATTGTTTATGTTCTGTCTCCTCTACTAGAATGTAGCTACGAGTTGAGGATAGGGATCTTTGTCTATTTTGTTTGCTGAATATCCCAAGCGCCTACAACTGTACCTGGCACATAGTCTGTTCAATAAATAGCTGTTGAATGAATGAATGTCGAAGATATACTAAGTGCCAGGTCCTGTTCTAGGAGCTGCGAGTACAACAAAAAACTCCCTGCCCTCCTGGGACTCACACTGAAGTATACTTAAACTAGCCAGACCAGATATCCCAATCTCAGCTCCTCTGCCTATTCCCTGTGAGATTTGGGACAAGTTACTCCACCTCTCTGAGGCTTGCTTTCCTATCAGTCGTTATGAGGATTAAACGAAAAGACAGCAGTTGTATAGCATTTAGCATAGGAAATGCTTTAATATTTGTTTTCCTTCCTTCCAGACTAGAAGACTGGTAGTCTGACATCTCTGCCACAGGTTTAGGCAAGGTTTTCACAGAGCCTTGCTAAGGTGCAGACAGGTTACTATGGCTAGGTTAGGTTTACCCAATTTTTAACTGAAGGTGTTCTGGTGAGACAATGCTTAATAGGGTCAGAGTGAGAAACCAGGGAATGGCTAGGGTCAACTACTTCGCCGTTTTGCATCGGAAAAGCCTCGCTGGGTCCCCAGAGGTGAAAATCTGGAGGAAGGAAGGGAGAGGAAAAGAGGAGTACCTGGCCACTACTAAAAACTACAAATCCCAGCACTCCCCGCGGCAGACAACTACGGGTCCCAGCAGGTAACAGGGTTTGCACCGAAAGGGCCTCCAGGAGCCTGCGGCCTGGGTTCAGCGGGAGAAGGTGTGGGGCGTGCCGAGGCAGCGGGGAGAATCCGGTCAAGCTTTATGCCGCTGCGCAGATGCCTCTCACGGGCCGGACGTGACGTAGGAAGAGTTCCGGCTTCGGCCTTCGCCGCTGCCGCCGCCGCTGGTACAGCAGCCGTCGCCGCCGCCGTCGGGGCTTGTTATTTCTAAAATGGCGCCCCTAGACTTGGACAAGTATGTGGAGATCGCGCGGCTGTGCAAGTACCTGCCGGAGAACGACCTGAAGGTGAGCCCGGCTGGGGCGGGAGCGCTGCTTGCGGGGCTCGCCCCTTCCGGCAGCGGGGTGCCCGCCGGCTCGCCCTTCCTCCCTCCGCGGGACCCCCGCCGGCATCCCGTCCCGTCCCGGCGGAGGGCCTAACGCGGGGCGACGCGACCCGGTGCGACTCGGCGTCGCGCGGAAAGCGGGGGAGCCCGGGTTCCCCGAATACTGTCCCCGTTTCCTGAGCGGGGAGCCCCAGGGATGCTGCGGCCTCTGCCCCAGCCTTGCCCCCCCTGGTCTCCGGCTGCCCCAGGGCTCCAAGCCCTAACAGCTTTGCTTAGAAGGCTCCTCTCCCCTAACCCCACAGCCAGAGTCCCGGACTCCGAGCCGAGCCCCAGCGGGCAGTGCCCTCGGCATGGGGTCATCCCTCTAGAGGCGGTGACAGGAGCCGGGGTGGCTGGCGTCTGACAGGAGATGCCGCTGGCTCCCGGGACGCGGTCCCAGTGTGTGTAGGTTTGCGGGGAATGGGACCAGGGTGGGCCGGAGCGGTTCGGTAGTGATGTGAGGACGTTCAGTCGTCCCTCTTTGCGTCCTACTCCCCGACTGCTTTTTAGGGGTGTTGGTTTGCGTCTGCTAAATCAGGTATGAGTCCCGTTTTCGAGTACATTGTTGAGCTGATTTAAGTGGGTAAAGGAGTAGGCCCTCCAGAAATACAAATACTTTTCGGTCCTTCAAGTCGTTCTCCCTTCATCCTTTCTTAACTCAAGATTTCATTTTCTTGGTTTTCTGAAGAAGGAGAGTTGTTTCTTGTTGCTGCCGAGTGCAAACGACAGTAAATGTATGTGTGGGTAAAGGATGAATGTAAGAGTAAAGGAATGTAAATCTTTGGCTCACTGCTTTTTTGACAAGTGTTTTCTGCGTTTGTTCAAATCAGTGCTTAGTGTCTAGCGGCGTTGAGCAGTTAGTGCTGGTGTCTGTTGTATTCGTTCAGTTAACTTTGATTTACTATTTGGTCAGTGGGTAAACTGTTGATAGTTTTTTCTTTTTTAGGCTGTGGGTTGAAAGCGATTTATCTTTGTGAATTCCTTCGCTTAACTCAGATATTACTGTTTTTCTCTTTGGCTGTCTTTTTTTGGTGCAGGAAGTTGATATTTAACATCAGTCAACAAGTATGCAAAATGTTTAAGGCCACAGGAGCTGTTGTGAATGTAACTTACTTGTACTTAGATGTTAATAATGTGTGCTACATGATAGGGGAGCCGTTCTTGTGCGTTTTCCCCTTTTTAGTAGGATAATTTAATGAAAATGAGGGCAAAGCCAGTATTAGTAGAAATGTAGCTTTCATGCTCATCCCAGTCCTTCAGACATTAGTTTTGTGGCTCCTTTCTGCTATGTATTTTTTTAGGAAACAAGGATACAACCAACATTGGGACTCAATTCATGGAAAACTAACCAGACATTTTTTAGCAGCGTTGTTAATCTGGTAAATGAAGTTCGTTTTGCATGTCAGTGAATTGATGTGAAATTTTCTTTTCTTTAACATGTGTAAAGTGGTTTTAAGCTTTGTGTTTATAGTGAGTAAAATGTTGATTATGAAAATGTATCTTGATATTAACTTGAATTTGAATATTGAAATGATTTGGAAGATAATCAGTTGGACTTTAGACTTCTTAATTTGATAAACATTAGATTTCCTTCCTACCTTAAGGAAATATAGCCATTAAACCATTTCATTTTCCTTTGCAACACAATTGAACTGTACTTAGCGTCTATTTCTTTTTTTTTCAACTTTTTATTAAGATTATGGTAGTTTACAACCTTGTGAAATTTCAGTTGTACATTATTGTTAGTCATGTTGTAGGTGCACCACTTCACCCTTTGTGCCCTTCCCCCACCCCACCTTTGTCCTGGTAACCACCAATCAGTTCTCTTTGTCTCTGTGTTTAACTTCCACCTGTGAGTGGAGTCATACAGAGTTCGTGGTTCTCTATCTGGCTTATTTCACTTAACATAATACCCTCCATCCATGTTGTTGTGAATGGGATGCTTTTATCCTTTGTTATGGCTGAGTAGTATTCCGTTGTATATATATACCACGTCTTCTTTATCCAGTCATCAGTTGATGGGCACTTAGCTTGCTTTCTGTTTTCCATAGTGGCTGTACCAGTTTACATTCCCACCAACAGTGTATGAGGGTTCCTTTTTCTCCACAACCTCTCCAACATTTGTCACTTTTTGTTTTGGATATTTTTGCCATTCTAACAGGTGTAAGGGATATCTTAGTGTAGTTTTGATTTGCATTTCCCTGATGATTAGTGATGATGAGCATCTTTTCATGTGTCTATTGGCCATCCGTATATCTTTTTTGGAGAAAGGTCTGTTCATGTCCCCTGTCCATTTTTTGATCGGGTTGTTTGATTTTTTGTTGTTGAGCTGTATGAGTTCTTTATATATTATGGAGATTAACCGTTTTTACCGTTTGTAAATAACTTGAAAATATTTTTTCCCAACTAGTGGGTTGTTTCAATCCTGTTTTCCCTTGCCTTGAAGAAGCTCTTTAGTCTGAAGTCCCATTTGTTTATTCTTTCTGTTGTTTCCCTTGTCTAAGGAGTTATGGTGTCCGAAAAGATTCTTTTGAAACTGATGTCAAAGAGTGTACTGCCTACATTCTCTTCTACAAGACTTATTGTTTCAGGTCTAATCTTTAGGTCTTTGATCCATTTTGAGTTTATTTTTGTGAATGGTGAAAAAGAGTGGTCAATGCGTGTATCTATTTCTTAATAAACTTTTCTTTTTAAATCTTCTGGGCAACTAATGGGAAAAAAAGAATTCTGAGTTTTCCTCTGTAAGTGGAGCCTTTTCTTCTTTGTCTTGGAAATGTTTTTATCAAATTAATTTGCTTGTGCTGCTCATGTCTGGTTTATTTAAAGAAATTTAATTTTGTTGCTACTTCTTGGCATGAAGTGCAGACTAAAATTAGGCAGGCCAAGAAAGTATTCCAGGAGCACCTTTTCTGAGGTTTGAAAGCCAAAATAAAAGATTCTGTCAGAGGAAGAGAAGAAATCATTGGGGTTATTTAACGGTCGTTATGAAACAGGTTTGTTCTGGTAGGAGACTGAAATTCACCTGTGTTTTAAATTGACTAGAAGTTGGAGGGACTAAATAAAATAATAAATGTGTAGGGTGTTCTAGATCTAATTATGATTTCTCTATATTTAAATTGGAAGTGATCAGATCACTGGTACTGAATCGAATCTACATAACTGTTTGGAAGGAATAAGGATAAAATGTGTGCAAGGAGACCAAAGCGTAACCTTCCTTTAAGAAGAGCTCATGTGATTCTCAGCCACAATGAAGATTTCTGAGCAGATCATAGAAGATACAGATTCCGTATCTGGCCAAGTGGAAGAATGAATGATAAAAGGCAGGCTTACCGAATACTGAAACTTTTGACAGGAGAGGGGTTCTGTAATTTGGAGATTGCCTGATCTCTTGGGCAGTTATTAAAGGTGACATGTAAGTAAAGAAGTTGCATACTGAATTGGTGTTCAGTTTTCTTACTGAAGACAGTTATGGTGGTAGGGCTTGGAGAATACTAATGTCTGTCTCAGAGATGCAACACAGGGAATTATGTAATTCCATTGTAACCACTTACGGATTAATGGTTAATGTAGTCTTTTTGGAACTCACTTATGTTTAGTCTGCGCTCTCTCTGAGTTTTTCGTGTAGGGCTGCCTGCTCTGCAGACTCGTACCTCATCGGAACTGCCTCCCTAAAGCTTCAAAGAATTCTCCCTTGCTTTTTTCTGAGATTTGGTGAACAGCCTTTCGCACCTCCTCAGCCTCTATCTGATTTTGTAGATTCTCATCATATATGGTAGTCTTTATCCTTATGGATTTGGAGCCTGTTAGTCTTGTCACTCATCTTATTGCCTGTCTTATCAATAATCTTGTTTACCTGAGTTGTTTGGCTTTGTACTGTATCTTTCTTCGGGTACTGCAGGGAAAACCGAACGTAGTCCTGCAGTTAGGGACACACCATGGCTTTGTATAGGGCCAGAGGAGTGTTTTCAAGACCCTTTCTGATAATGCCTGGCTTACTAATGGATATTATGCCTTTTTGAGTACTAAGTCTACGAAATATGGTGTATATTTTACATTTATGGCACATCCCAGTTTGGAACAGCCACATTTCAGGTGCTCAATAGCTACATGTGGCCATAGGTGTCGCATGGGACAGTGCGTGCCTCTGACTCCCCAGCCCCTTTCCTAGAATTTCAGAGCTGAGAGAGAATCAGGGTTCTTCTAGTTCTGTACCCTTCTCATTTTGCCAACAGGGAAAGTGAGTTTTGTAGAGTTTATGATCTGCCTGAGGATGTCCAGCTGATCAGTGAATTAGGTTTGAAGGGCTCTCTGTGCAGATCTCTTTCTGATATAGGAGCCTTTTTAGGATGGCAAAGAGCATGCTTTTTTAGGTACATCTTCCACTTTGTCACCTTTCTTTTTGCCTTCCATTCTGAGTACATTGGATGGATCTCTTCTGACAACATGCCATGTACTTCCCTGCTTCTTTGCTTCTGCTCAGACTGTTTCTTTCATCTACTTCTTTAATACTTACATAGCACACACATTAAATCATTTAATACTCTATGAGTTGGGTACTAATATTTGCCCCATTTTATAGATAGGTAGCTGACTAACTTTCCAAAGTCATACAGCTAAGTAAGTAAGTGGAAGAGCTGGTATTCAAACCTAGGTAGTCTGGCTCCAGAGTTCATGTCCATAACTATCATTTATGCTTCCTCTATCCGTATCCCTTGTGAGCTCTAGCTTGGATGCCACTTTCTCCACACAGGGCTCTTGGATTTCGCAATCAGAATTATTAGCAATGATTAGAATTTGCCTAGGTACTTAGAGTTGCCAGAGCGCCTTCATGTTCATGCTATCATTTACACAGTCTTTGTGATGGCAGAACAGATATCAGAGCCAGGACTTGATGAGGTTTAAGTGATTTTTGCCACAAGGACTCAGAGTACATACTTGAATTTATTTGCTCTTAAAAATTCCCTTTCAGGGGCTGGCCCCGTGGCCAAGTGGTTAAGTTCGCGTACTCTGCTGCAGGCGGCCCAGGGTTTTGTAGGTTCGAATCCTGGGCGCAGACATGGCACTGCTCATTGAGCCACGCTGAGGCGACGTCCCACATACCACAACTAGAAGGACCCACAACTAAGAATATACAACTGTGTGCCTGGGGGCTTTGGGGAGAAAAAGGAAAAGAATAAAAATCTTTAAAAACAAAAAAAATTCCCTTTCTTTTCTATATTGACCTTTGCCCCTTGGCACTTTCTGCTCGATTTTACCACTTAGCGTATAGCGTTCTGTCTTGTATGACAACAAATATGTCTGTCTCCACCATTAGACTGTAAGCTTCTCGAGGGCAGGATCATCTCTTGTTGATTTATTTATTTATTATTATTATTATTTAAAATTTTTTTTATTTTTTCCTTTTTCTCCCAAAGCCCCCTGGTACATAGTTGTGTATTGTATTTTTAGTTGTGGGTCCTTCTAGTTGTGGCATATGGGATGCCACCTCAGCATGGCTTGATGAGCGGTGCCGTGTCCGCGCCCAGGATTCGAACTGGTGAAACCCTGGGCCGCCAAAGCAGAGTGCACAAGCTTAACCACTCGGCCACGGGGCCGGCCCCTATTTATTTATTTTTTTAATAATTAAAAAAAAAATTCTTCTTCCCAAAGTCCCCCAGTACATAGTTGTATATTCTAGTTGTAGATCCTTCTGGTTGTGCTATGTGGGATGCTGCCTCAGGATGGCTTGATAAGCGGTGCCGTGTCCATGCCCAGGATCCGAACTGGCGAAACCCTGGGTCACTGAAGCGGAGCACACGAACCCAACCACTGGGCCATGGGGCCAGTCCCTCTTGTTTATTTTTGTATTCTCCACAGTCTTAGAACACTGCTTGTATGTGATAGGCAGTTAAAGTTTGTTGAATCAAATGGTATACTGCTTTACAACAAACATTTCTTTTTTTGTTCTGAGGAAGATTTGCCCTGAGTTAACATCTGTTGCCAATCTTCCTCTTTCTTTCTTTCTTTTTAATTTTTATTCTTTTTTTCCCTTTTTCTCCCCAAATGCCCCCGGCACATAGTTGCATATTTTTAGTTGTGGGTCCTTCTAGTTGTGGCATGTGGGATGCTTCCTCAGCATGGCCTGATGAGCGGTGCCACGTCTGCGCCCAGGATTTGAACCAGCGAAACCCAGGGCCACCGAAGCAGAGCGCGCAAACTTAACCACTCAGCCATGGGGCTGGCCCCTCGTTTTTTTTTTTTTTTTGGGCTGAGGAAGGTGAGCCCTGAGCTAACATCTGTGCCAGTCTTCCTCTATTTTGTATGTGGGTCACCACTACAGTCTGGCGGACGAGTGGTGTAGGTCTGTGCCTAGGATCTGAACCTGTGAACCTGGGCTACCGAAGCTGAGCATGCTGAATTTAACCACTACGCCACAGGGCTGGCCCCAACAAACATTTCTTTAAATGTTTCCTTGTGTCAAGTGCTGTTCACTGTGGGTGATAGAGAAGAGTCCGATACTTCTCTTTGCCTTTGAGGATCTCTCCATATAGTAAGGGAGCTAGAAAGGTAAACAAATTGCATGGTGTGGTAGGTGCTAAAATAGAGGGCTCTTGGGATATTGGGGAACATAGAAGAAGCACAATCTAACTCTGGAGCCAGAGATGGTTTCACAAAGGAGGAACAATGAGAGGATGAGCAGTTTGTTCAGGTCGACAAAGCGGGAAGGCAAGAATGTGCAAGGAGAATAAATACCATGTGTGATGGTATAGCTTAATCTGAAAGAATGTGGCTGGTTCAGGGAACTTGACGTAGTTTGGTATGCCTGGAGGTGGTGGTGGGAAGCCAGGCAGAGGCCAAATCATGGAAGACTAGGCTGATAAACTTGGATTTTTATCTTTTAGGTGGTACATGGATAAACACTTTGAAATGTTTTTGTATTTTAGAGGGAAACAAATCATACTGTGCTTTGTGATATTGCTGAAAATGTGACTAACTAGAAAGAAAAGTAGATTCAAAGAGAATGAGTACAGGGATACATCGTTCTGTGTGGTAGGAATATGACAAAATAATGGAGAGTATATCTGAATGGAGTTTGGGAAACACTGCCATAGACAGAGGAGTGCCCTTGAGAGATTTTTAAGGAGGACAGTGACAATAGGTTTTATAAATATTATTCTGGCAGTATTGTGGACCATGGATTGAAATGGGACAAACATGTCATAGAAGCAATAGGCCAGGTGACATGAGAGCTTGAAGTAAGGCCATGACAAGTGATTGTGGTTTTTAAGAGGAAATGAAGAAGGTAGAATAGGGCCTGTTGACAGATTGTGTTTAGGTTATGGGAGGGAGGGAAGAGTTCAGTGTAATCTCTTAGTTTCTGATGGATTACTTAGTAAATACTATAGCTAGACTAAGGAATGCAAGGGAGTTTGGTTTGGGCTGTACTGAGTTTGAGATGCTGTCAAATCAAGACATTGAGGTAGAGATGTTTAGAAGACTGTTGGATGCAGAGGTTGGTTAGCTAGCAAACAATTATTGATTGCCAAGTTTGCTACAGACACCATTCTAATAGTGTAACTCAGGAGAAAGGTCTAGACCGGTGGTTCTTGACTAGGGGTGATTTTGCTCCCGAGAAGATATTTGGCAATGTCTGGAGACATTTTTGATTGTTGCAGCTCTGGGGTTGCTATGGGTATCTAGTGGGTAGAGGCCGGAGATGTTGTTAAACATCCTATAATGCACAGGACAGCAGCACCCCACAACAAAGAATTATCAGTAGTGCTGTGGTTGAGAAACTGGCTTGGAAGATGCAGATATTTCCTTCTGGATTGTAAGGGTATGAATATCATTGTCATCTTGGATGCCCACTTCCCATTCTCAGTGATTTGTATTATAGTAGAGACTTTGTGCAAAGGCTCTGTAAAATATAATTTTAGATAGATTTTTGTTTCTTAAGATAAGGGTATTTTATAAATACCAGTATGTAAAAGGAAATAGTATGTTTTAGATAGCAAGATCAGCTAGACAAAGAATTATAAAAATTGAATATCCAGTGTGTTTGAGGGGCAAGAGGAAACAGGGAGACAGGAGCGGAGAATAGAATGGAACCATGAACAAGTATTTTGAGGAAAAGGTAGAGAACAGAAGTAGGACCTCCTGAGAATGGAGGTCATCAAGCATTAGGAATTAATTGGGCATTGTGGGGAGAGATGGGTGTAGGTTGCCCTACATTTGAGATAAGATTGACACTCTTGCCTTGGTGACTGTTTTGGAGCAGTAAGAGAAACCATGCTTCCTCCAAACCCAGCAGCAGAGCAAAGCTGTGAAGGGCTCTGGAGGAGCCTCGCTCTCCAGTGGCAAGGCTGGGCTCTGTGAGGCCACTGGCTGTAGCTGGCTGATTATTTATATAGAATTTGTAGAGATTTCATAGACTTCTTATTTTTGTGTGTGCTCGATATGAATTTGTAAGCTACTGCTGAACTGGATAGATGAGAGGCAACGGCTTTGGCTTAGAGACTCAGCGCCCTAAATCCTTCGTTGGCACTACAGAAGTGGCAGTTACAGGAGGCAGCTGTTATTTTCCTCAAGTTAGCATGCCTGGCCTGGGGTTGAAGATGCTGCCTAAGTAGTTTTTGCGTGTGTTCTCTGAACACTCACTGGCCTTTGAGACTGGCAGGGTTTCACAGTGATGTTCTTTAGTGTCTTGTCTCCTGTTACTTTCAGATGAGCACTGGGGGTGTGGGCCAGTTACTAGGGGTGACTTGCAGTTCAGCAGGCATTATGAGCTAGGAGAGCCAGTGATATGTGGGTGCAAATTCTGGCACCTTCAAATATGGGAATCATGGAGTCCCTCTGGAATCTGTGCTGTGATTAGTTTCAGAATATTAATTAAATGATAATCCACTTTGCTCCAAAAAGGATATAGAGTGATTTGCAAAGATTCCTTCAATATAGCAAGATAAAGTACATTCAGAATAAGTAAGAAAAATGAGACAGAGAAAATAAAGATAGGAAACCAAGATGGAGCCACCAGTAACAGTGAGAGTAGTATACAAAATAAAAGCTCTGATGAGGACCAGGTTACTTCTTTGAGATTAGGTCTTAAGCTTTCTAGGAACCTACAGAAAGATGGAAACTAATCAATTAAAAAATTTAGAGTCTACAAGGTGATAAAAACAAGCTTCTCAGGGAAGTCACGTCTATCCCTGATAAAGGGAGCAGAGAGACATTCTTCCCCTGGGTCCTCCTTGAAGGCAGCTGTTTAACCACAGCATCCTATACACCTTGTTTATAGTCTACACTGTGACAAGCTCTCTAGAGGACTCTTTCCTATAATGTCCCTTACTACCGGTTGATGGCATGACATTAAAGTGCAATTTGGGAAAAAGCAGTTGAGAAAGGAGGACAGTATAATGCAGGGTGAGTACAGGCCTCTCTAGAGGACAGTTTGGCTTAATTTAGGGTGGAGTTTATAGTAGGTTGGTTTTTTGGGTAATATTTTAATATTTGATCTTTAAAGAGGTCTACACAGTGGAGCACTGAAGTTTACAAGTAACCAACAGTTTCCTGAGAGTGGGCAAGTAGAGAGATTAATGTTGTGGGAAATAGACAACTTTTCTCTCCCAGAGACGTATTGTGGAAAGAAGATTGGGAGATGAGCTTCTGAGGCGCCTTGTGTCAGAGGATGTGTTAAGGGGAAACATCCAAGTTGTGTTCATGGTATGGGCTCTGACCTTCACTGATAGAAGTTAGGCCTGTTCTTAAAAGATGTGAAATCTGAAAGGAGTGTGGACAGGACAAGTGTCTGACAACACGCAGGCTTCATGGCGGCAAACAGAAAACTCTGCCCACTCTTGTACAAATGACAGCAAAGCACTTCTGCAAGTACCTTGGTGGAATTCTCTTTGAGGAGATTTGGTGAGTATACCTGAACCAATACTGCAGATATTAATTGAGCAAGGCATTATACCTAAGAAAGTTGGGTAAGGTCCTGAGATAAGTACCTTAAAACATCACTATACTGTTTTATTTTGAAAATTGTATAGTATCAGAAAAAAAAATTTTTCAAAGTATTAATTCCTGCTCTATGAAGCTAACCTAAAAAGAGTAGTGCTTTTTATTCTGGCAAGATGAGGAGAAGGGAGGTAGTAATGAAAGACTATAAAATATTACAGGCCAAACATGGCATATTTGTTCTTTGGGAATACCCTTAAGCTAGATGGAAATGAGTTAGGGTAAAAAAAAAAGATGCAAAATAGTAGATTATAAACTTTTGGAACTAATTACTATAAAAATAAATTATATATCACAGATCTAATGGATTATAATAAAAATAAATGCTGTACAACACTGATCTTTTGAAATTGACTGGAATGAACAACTGTCTCTATCCATAGGAGTGGATTTGGGTGGTTGTGGTAAAGGTGGTAATTATTATTTTTTTAATAAGATATATATTATTTATTTTTTAAAAAAATAACAGCTTTATTGAGATAAAATTCACATATCATAAAGTTCACTTTTAAAGTATACAATTCAGTGAGTTTTAATATATTCATGGAATTGTGCAGCCGTCACCATAATCAATGTTAGAACATTTTCACTACCCCAAAGAGAAACTCTATCCCTGTTAGCAGTAACTCCCCATTTCCCCCCACCCTAAACCCCAACCCTAAGCCACAACTAATCTACTTTCTATCTCTATGGATTTGCCCATTTTTGTTATTTCATATAAATTGAATCATATGTGGCCTTTTGTTACTGGCTTATTTCACTTAGCGTAATGTTTTTAAGGTTCATCGATATTTTAACATATATCAGCACTTCATTCCTTTCTTTGGCTGAATAATATTCCATTATATGGATGTAGCACATTTTTGTTTATTCATTCATCTGTTGATGGACACTTGGGTTGTTTCCACCTTTTGGCTTGTAATGCCACTGTGAACATTGGTGCACTGTATCTGTTCGAGTCCCTGCTTTTGATTCTTTTGGGTATATACCCAGAAGTGGAGTTGCTGGGTTATATGGTTATTCTGTGTTTAGCATTTAAGGAACTACCAAACTGTTTTCCACAGTGGCTGCACCATTTTATATTCCTACCAGCAATATATGAAGGTTCCAATTTCTCTACGTCCTCATGAACACTTCTTATTTTCTGTTTTTAAAAAATTATAGCCATCCTAGTATATGTGAAGTGGTCTCCCATTGTGGTTTTGATTTCCATTTATTTCCCTAGTGACTAATGGTATTGAGCATCTTTTCATGTGCTTATTAGCCATTTGTATATCTTCTTGGAGACAATGTCTATTCAAGTCCTTTCCCCATTTTTTAATTGGGTCGTTTGTCATTTTGTTGTTGAGTTGTAGTAGTTCTTTATATATTCTGGACGTTAAACCCCTATCAGATATATGATTTCGAAGTATTTTCTCCCATTCTGCAGATTGTCTTTTCACTTTCTTGATAATGTCCTTTGATGAACACAAGTTTTTAATTTTGTTGAAGTCAAGCTTATTTATTTTTTCTTTTATTGCTCAAGCTTTTGGTATATCCAAGACTCCACTGCCAAATCCAGGGTCAGGAAGATTTACCCCTATGTTTTCCTCTAAGAGTTTTGTAGTTTTAGCTCTTATATTTAGGTCGTTAATCGTTTTAATTCTTGTATATACTGTGAGGGGTCCAAGTTAATTCTTTTGCATTTGGAAATCTAGTTGTCCCAACACCATCTTTTGGAAAGACTGTTTTTTCTGGTAATACATTTTTAATGTTTTTTTGTATAGGTTATACAGTTATATGGTTCCAAACTTAAAAAGTTTGAAGGCTATAAATGTTAAGTCTTCCTTCCACTCCTGCCCCCAGCCACCCAGTGCTCTTCCTCATATTGGTAGCCAGTGTTATGTTTCTTATGGATGCTTCCAGAAACAGCAGTTTAGGCCTATACAAATAAAAATAAGCAAGTGTGTAGATGTACGTGTGTGCATGTGTATATGTTTTTTTTCCTTTAATACAAGAGGTAGCGTATACATTATTCTGCATCTTGCATTTTTTTCAATTAAGGCTGTTTTCTAGTTTCAAAATGACATTTATTAAGTTTTTTTAAAAAAAGAAATGCAGTAACAGCAAAATATGAAGAACACTCTACCAATACCTCAGTATTTCCTTCCACCAAGAATAAAATTTTTTACACTTTTTTTAAAAAGTAAAAGAAATAAACAAAGATGAAAGTGGAATTCCTTTTGTTTGACATCTCCAGCAACTGCTATTATGGGTTTGATGTATAGTCTTATAGGTCGTATTTTATAATTCGGCATACACTTGTATGTGGTAGATTGAGTGTATGACTCTGTGTGTGTGTGTAAAAGCTCTGCAGAGCACTTTGCATGCGCTATCTTGTTTAATCCTCAGAATATCCTCAGGCTGGTAGCTCTGTTTTGTGCATGAGGAAACTGAGGCCCAGAGAGATCAACTAACTTGCTCAGGGTTGCACAGCTAAGTAAGAGACAATAAGCTAAGTAATAGGTAGTAAGAGGTGGAGCTGATATGTGCTGTCTCATCTCTTTAACTTCAAAGGCTGTGCTCTGAAGCTCTGAACTATGCCTTGGATTTCCTTGATATACCACTTTTCTGCTCTAGAGTATAAGATATTCTGGGATTGGTACTTGTTTATTTAGGAATAAAGGAGTATGTATTCCCTTTCAGTCCTACTCTGTTTCTTAAGATTTGACCTTCCAGTAGCATTGAACACAGTTGATCACTCCTTTTGAAACATTTCCTTCACTGGACCTCCAGAATACCCATACTCCCATGGTTTCCTTTGTTCCTCACTAAGCAGTTTCTTGCTGCTTCCTCCTTTTCCCCCTAACTTCTAAGGGGAGTCTTAAGGCTCATTTCTTTCTTTTTTTTTTTTTAATTGAGTTCATAATAGTTTACGTCAATGTGAAATTTCAGTTCTACATTATTTCTTGACTGTCACCACATAAGTGCTCCCCTTCACCCCCTTCTGCCCACCCCCAAACCCCCTTCCCTTGGTAACCACTGAACTGTTTTCTTTGTCCATGTGTTTGTTTATGTTCCACATATTAGTAAAATCATCTGGTGTTTGTCTTTCTCAGTCTGGCTTATTTCACTTAGCATAATTCCCTCCAGGTCCTTCCATGTTACTGCAAATGGGATGAATTTGTCTTTTTTTATGGCTGAACAGTATTCCATTGTGTATGTATGTGCGTGTGTATGTGTGTGTGTGTGTATATACACACCCCCCCCCCCCACATCTTCTTTATCCAATCATCAGTCGATGGGCACTTGGATTGTTTCCATGTCTTAGCTATTGTGAATAGTGCTGCAATGAACATAGGGGTGCAGATGCTATTTTGGATTGTTGGTTTCAGATTGTTTGGGTAGATACCCAGTAGTGGGATAGCTGGATCATATGGTAGTTCTAGTTTTAGTTTTTTGAGGCTCATTTCTTGAACTTTTCCTTTTCTCTATTTGTAAGCAACCACTTTACTTATTGCTTCTAGTCTCATGACTCGAAATATGTATATCCTGACAGTCTCCAAATTGCTCTTTCTGGCCTGGATCCTTTTCCTGAAATTCAAGACTCATTTGGTCAACTGTTTCCAGAACATCTTAGGCACTTGGAAGTCTGATAGGCATCTAAGACTCAATGTGTCAAAATCAAACTCTCACAGCTAATTTGTGGAAACAACCTAAATTCCAGCAACTGATGAATGGGTAAACAAAAAGCGGTAAATACATACAATGGAATATTATTCAATTATAAAAAAGAACAAAGTAGTTACACGTGTTACAGTATGGATGAACCTTAAAAACATTATGTTAAGTGAAAGAATCCAGTCACAAAAGGCCACATATCAGATGTCCAAAATGGAGAAATCTGTAGAGACAGAAAGTAGATTAGTGGTTGCCTAAGGCCGTAGGGTAGGGTTGTGGGAAATGGAGAGTGACTGCTAAATGGTACAGAATTTCTTTTTGGGGTGATGAAAATGTTCTCAAATTGATTATGGTGGTGGTTGTCCACAGAATATACTGAAAACCATTAAATTTTACACTTTAAAGGGGTGAATTTTATGGTATGTGAATTATAACTCAATGGAGTTGTTAAAAAAAACCATCAAATTCCTGCTTCCCCATCCCTCAAACCAAACCCAAACAAAACAATCTCATGAAAAAAAATAATTGATAAGCTGGACTTCATTAAAATTAAAAACTTTTGCTTTGCAAAAGACAGTGTCAAGAGAATGAGGAGACAAGCCACAGACTGGGAGAAAATGTTTGCAAAAGATATATATGATTGGGGCTGGCCCCGTGGCCGAGTGGTTAAGTTCGCGCGCTCCGCAGCAGGCGGCCCAGTGTTTCGTTGGTTCGAATCCTGGGCGTGGATACAGCACTGCTCATCAAGCCACGCTGAGGCAGCGTCCCACATGCCACAACTAGAAGGACCAACAACAAAGAATATACAACTATGTACTGGGGGGCTTTGGGGAGGAAAAGGAAAAAAATAAAATCTTAAAAAAAAAAAAAAAAAAAAAAAAAAGATATATATGATAAAGGACTTTTATCCAAAATACACAAAGAACTCTTTTTTTGCAGGGGAAGATTCACCCTAAGCTAAAATCTGTCACCAATCTTCCCCCACCCCGACCCCCCTGAAAGCCCCAGTATGTAGTAGTTGCATATAGTTGTAAGTTCTTCTGGTTCTTCTATGTGAGCTGCTGCCACAGCATGGCTACTGACAGGCAAGTGGTGTGGTTCCGTGCCTGGGAACCAAACCTGGGCCACTGAAGCAGGGCATGCTTAGGCCGTCAGGGCTGGCTCACAAAGAACTCTTAAAACTCAACAACAAGAAAACAACAACCCCATTAAAAAATGGGCCAAGGACCTGAACAGACACCTTGCCAAAGAAGATATACAGTTGACAAGCATATGAAAAGGTACTCCATATCATATGTCATTAGGGAAATGCAAATTAAAAGAACAATGTAATGCCACCTTACGCCTATTAGAATGGCCAGAAACCAGAACATTGACAACACCAAATGTTGACAAAGTTGTAGGGCAACAGGGACTCTGATTCATTGCTGATAGAATTGCAAAATAGCACAGCCACTTTGGAAGACCATTTCTTACCAGACTAAAGGCAGTTTCCTGCCAAACTAAGCATACTCGTGCCGTACAATCTAGCAGTCATGCTCCTTGCTATTTACCCAAATGAATTGAAAACTTAGGGCCACCCAAAACCCATACACAGATGTTTATGGCAGTGTTATTCAAAATTGCCAAATTTGGAAGCAACCAAAATGTCCTTCAGTAGGCAAATGGATAAATAAACTGGTACATTGGGACAATGGAATATTATTCAGTGGTGAAAAGAAATAGTCTAGCCATGAAAAAACATGAAGGAACCTTAAATGCAGTTTACTACGAGAAAGAAGCTAACCTGAAAAGACCACGTACGTATGATTCCAACTATATGACATTCTGGAAAAGGCAGATGTGGTGACAGTAAAAAGATCATTGGTTTCCAGGAATTGAGGGGAGAGAGAGAGATGAATAGATGTAGCATGGAGTATTTTTAGGGCAGAGAAACTATTCTGTATGATACTACAATTCTGGATGCATGTCATTATACGTTTGTCAAAACCCATAGAATGTACACCAAGAGTGACCCCCAGCGTAAACCGTGGACTCTAGGTAATAATGATGTGTCAGTGTAGGTTCATCAGTTGTAGCAAATATACCATTCTAATGTGGGATGTTGATATACAGGAGGCTGTGTGTGTTTGTGAGCAGGGGATATATGGGAACTCTTTGTACCTTGTGCTCAGTTTTACTGTTAACCTAAAACTGCTCTGAAAAATGAAGTCTATTTAAAAGGAAAAAAAAAGCTACAATAGAAGAAAATCTTTCCTTGGAGTCTTAACTATCTGAGAAATGACTGTTTCCATCCTTCAGTTACTGAAGCCAAAAACCTTAAGTCATCCTTGATTCTTTTCTTTTAATATTCTGTATCCACTTGTTCCCAAATCTGATGGATGCTACATTCAGTAAACATCTGGAATCTGTTCCCTTGTGACCACTACTTTTATGACTCTGGTCCAAGCCAGTATTAACTTTTACCTAGATGGTTGAGGAAGCCTCGTCAGTGGTCTCCCTACTTCTGCCTTTGCCTCTTCTCTACCCTAACTTCCCCATTGTCCATTTTCAACATAGCAGACATCAGATCCTATCACTCCTCTGCTCAGGACCCTCTAATGACTTCCCATTAAAAACCTAGGTCTTTACGTTCACCCCCAAGGACCAATTCTGTGGTGCTCTCCTATTTCTCTCCTCATTCAGTCTACTCCAACCACACCAGCCCTTGATGGTGTTTGTCAAACAGCCAGCATGCTTCCACCTCTTGGCATTTTGTACTTACTGTTCTCTCTGCCTGCAATGCTGTTCCCGCATAACCTTACCTTTTTCAGATTTTTGCTCAAAAGTCACTATCAGTAAGGCTTCCATGCTCACCCTATTTGAAATATCAGTGCCTACCTCCTAACTTTACCACTCTTTTTATTCCTGTTCCAGCGCTTCATTTTTCTCCATACCTCTTATCACTATCTGAAAAATTAGTATATATCTATTATTTATTTGTTTATTGTCTGTATCTCTCCCCATTAGAGAGTAAGCCCCTGAGAGCAGAGCATTTAGTCTGTTTGGTCATTACTGTTTGTTTACTTTGTGTCTGGAACGATACCCGCTTCCATATTAGGCTCTCATAAATACTGGTTTCATTGAACAACTAAATATTAAAGATAGTGTAGTGGAAAGAGGTAGGAAACCTGGCTTCCAGATCTGTCCCTAAGATTAAGTAGTTTTGTAATCTGAATGCTTGTGAATCTCAGTCTTATCATCCGGGTCAAGCAAGAGATTTGGCGTACGTGGTTTTTAATGCAAACCGGAATTTTACATCTGAAGGAACCCTAGAGAGCATCTTTCATTATAAAGTTAAGGCTCTGAGCTCGGAAACGTTGTTTCACTCACCTGTATCTGTTCCTTTTATGAATAATGGATGAATTATGTGGCAAGCCTAAGGATCGTTTGTCGAAGCAACTGAGGGTTTGGGGAAATTCAACACAAGGAGGAGCTAGCTACTCAGGGACTGAAGGCCAGAAGGACTCTAGGCCAAAAGGAAGATCTTGTCTTTGAGATGCTGTTTGAAGGTCAGGAACTTAGTTGAGGAATTAGAACAGGCTATTTTATTTAGAAATTTCTAAACATCCCTATTTCCCCTCGTTTTCTTTTGGGGGCCTTTTTGCCTCCTGTGACCCCCCCGCCCCCACTGTGAGTTCTCTCCTATGCTTGCCTCTGTGTAAAGTGTTGTAGCTGCAACTGTTGAAGTCTCTCTCTCTCATATATTTAAGTAAATTGTAGCATTTAGATTCCTTAATTGATATTTAAAATCATTTCATTATGCTTGTGTGGTTTAATTTCTCCTTTCTTGGCAGACCTATCCTAAAATCCAGTGGGGCCTCTGGTTATAGTATAAGCTGGTCTCAGATGGGAGGAAGGTTCCCATCCAGTTCTCTATACGTAGTGGGACTATACACTTCCTTTTCTAGACAGCTCTTGTTAGGATCATTTTCCTTCTGTGAAATCTTTTGATTTGAGTGCTGTCAGAGGACAAATATTTCAAAAATGCAAACATTTAAAGTCATTTAAAAAAACTTAGTACTCCTCAATTTTAGATTTGCATTTTGTAATCAATTAATTAATTTTAGTTAACCTTTTTATTTTTAGATAATTGAGGATTTATATGCAGTTGTAAGAAATAATACCAAGAGGGGCCAGCCTGGTGGCATAGTGGTTGAGTTCATGCACTCCGCTTTGGCAGCCTAATTTGTGGGTTCAGATCCCAGGCATGGACCTACACACCACTCATCAAGCCTCACTCTGGCGGCATCCCACATGCAAAATAGAGGAAGATTGGCACAGGTGTTAGCTCAGCAACAATCTTCCTCACGAAAAAAAAAGAAAGAAAGAATACTGAGAAATCCCATGTGCTCTTCACCCAGTTTTTCCCATTAGTAACAAATTGTAGAACTAAGTTACAAATACCACAACAGAATATTGACATCAGTACAATCCACAGATTGTACCTTTTCGGATTTCTCCAGTTTTACTTATACTTATTTGTGTGTGTGAGAGTGTGTATGTATTTAGTTCTGTGCAATTTTATTACATCTGTAGTCTCATGGATCCAAAACCGCATTCAAGACACAGACAGTTCCATCACCACAAGGATTCCTCATGTTGTCCTTTTATAACCACACCTACTTCCCTCCTGCTGCCTCTAACTCCTGGACCCCTGGCAACCACTAATCTGGTCTCCATGTCTATAGATTTGTCATTTCAGGCATGCTATATAAATGGAATCATACAGCATGTAGGGGATAGGTTTTTTATCACTCAGCATAAATCCCGTAAGATTCATCCAGGTTTTTGTGTGTCAATAGTTTGTTTCTTTTTATTTATGGCTGAATAATGTTTTCTAGTGTGGATGTACCACAGTTTGTTTAGCTGTTCACTTATTGAAGGACATCTGATTTATTTCCAGTTTTTGGCTATCGTGAATTAAGCTTCTATGGACATTTCTGTACAGATTTTTTTTTTTTAAAGATTGGCTCCTGAGCTAACAACTGTTGCCAATCTTCTTTTTTTTTTCTTCTCCCCAAAACCCCTCAGTTACAGTTGTATATTCTAGTTGTGAGTGCCTCTGGTTGTGTCTGTACAGATTTTTATGTGAACATAACTTTTCATTGCCAAGAGTACAATTGCTGGATCGTATAGTAAGTGCATGGTTTGCAGTTTACTTTGAAAATCAGCAAATAAAAACTTTTCCTGTTAAGATTATTTACTCTTACATTTTTTAGTGAAAAGCATCATTTTCTAGTTCTTTGTAAAGCCATCTGTCTATTAGAACCTATTGTTTGTGTAGCCAGGGAGTTTGCATTTTGAAATAGTCATTGTATCATTCTTAGACATTATGAGATGAAAGTGAAAGCTGGCAGAATCTAATCCCAGAATCATCAAAGGATAGTTTCCTTTCTTATCAAACGATGTATGTATTAGTTCTTGTCTTTTTTGCCTTTGATCCTTAGTTTTAATATTGTAGTAAAAAGTTGCATTTTATTTTCTCTTTTTACAGCGGCTATGTGACTATGTTTGTGACCTCCTCTTGGAAGAGTCAAATGTCCAGCCAGTATCGACACCAGTAACAGTGTGTGGAGACATACACGGACAGGTAAAATTTCCTGAGCAGACTTTTAGTTTTTTTGCTGTCCATGGTACATGTGTGTTTCCTCTTGTGCTGCAAAATATTAAAAAAGCCCAAAAAGCAAAAAACCACAGCTGATGGGTGGCTAGGTTGCCTCAGTCTGTGTGACAGTAATGATTCCTGGTTACTGTTACAGTGAATAAAAGTAGTGGTTAGAGGCTGGCCCTTTGGCCGAGTGGTTAAGTTCGCACACTCCTCTTCGGCAGCCTGGGGTTTCACGGGTTCAGATCCTGGGCACAGACCTAGCACCGCTCATCAGGCCATGCTGAGGCTGTGTCCCACATAGCACAACCAGAAGGACCTGCAACTGGAATATACAGCTATGTACTGGGGGACTTTGGGGAGTAAGAAAAAGATAAAAAGATTGGCAACAGATGTAGCTCAGGTGCAAATCTTTAAAAAAAAAAAAAGGTAGTGGTCAGATTATTAATGAAGTTTGTTGAAATTATCCTTGCAAAGTGAATAGAGTGTACCGTTACTGCTCTGTGGAAAGGGGGAGGTATAAAACACAACATAGACTGCTCATAGTTATGATTAATAGGAGATGCTTTGGTTTTAGACACTAATTTTTTATTCATTCTATTCATTTCCTTTTCATTTGTTCTATTCACTCATGTCATATTTTGTTGAAGATTTGTCATTTTCTTAGTGTGAATGAGAACAGCAGAAGTTCAGAAAGATAAAATTGTTGGTGCATGATTTCACAGCAAGTCACTGCTGTAATGAGATGAGATTTAGTTCAGTTTTTCATCCGCTACGTTTTTGTTTGTTTTTGAGAGTTTCAAAGTAGTGACAGGAGGGGCACACCTCATCATTAGACTCTTACTGTCAGTGTTTACCCTTGGAAACCTTCTGTGTATGTGTAGAGGTTTTTTTTACAGGGAAATGAACGCTGAACAGCACACTCAACCTGCTGTATGCATGCAGAGGAGTTGCAGCTATAAGACATATATTACATTGTGGATAATACAGTATTTATGAATGGCAGTGGGACCTACTGTCTTCCGTGAAATTTCCCTGCCTTAAACGTGACTGCCTAAAGGAGCAGAAATATGTGTAAATTGGTTGTGATTGGTGGTTGCTCCGTGAGTAAACTCCTATTATGACTACTTAGTAGTCTCTTTTCTTTTTGGTTTTTCCATCTGTTCTCTGGATGGTTGAGGTTATAATAGATCTGACATCTGCATGTTATCAGCTTCTAAATAGAGGCCTTATTATATCATCTTTGATGGGTTGGAATTCTAATTCTCTAGAATAGACTTTAGGAGTGGATTTCTTAAAATTTCCATATAACTTGTTTCAAAAAGGGTAATAAACATTTGTATTTTGCTAACCTAAAGGTTATTAATATAAGCAGTGCCTTAACACACTCCTAAAAGCTGGAGCTACTTGGTTTATTCCAGCTTTTAGAAACCAAGTATTGTTTTTCCCTGGTTAGAATATTAAAATTGAGGGGTTACCTGTGTTATCAGAGACTTTTCATTAGATGAATTACAGCCATGATCAAAGGTCAGGAAGTTAGAGGCGGCTTCAAACTAATAAAAGTAATTAAAATCATAAAGTTGGAAATTTATATTATATATACCTTCAGTCAAATGTACAGTTCTTGCTAACATTAATCTTGTGTTTTGAGGTTAACGAAGTGCTTTTTCACATACTCCATGTCAGATTTTTTCAAGAGTCTTATGAGAGAGTCATTTTATGGAGAAGGAAACTGAGCGTGAAAGATTAAGAATTAGCCCAAACTCGCACAGCTGCCAAGGAACAGAGCTCAGTTTTGACACTCATTTAGGTGCCAGGTAGCCCATGTTATTTTAAGAATGCCACCAACTGAGCATTGTTTCTCTTGTACTTGACCTTTAAAACAATTGCTAATCAAAAGCATGGAAGTTGAGGAGCTTCTGAAGTCTGCTGACTGAGTAAATCAAATGTGAGATGTATCCTTTGGGACTTGTACAGTGTCTTCCCCTTGAGCCAGTTCTGGAATTGCAGGATTGGGTTGAGAATAAATAAACATGTTGGCAAGCATGTAGCGCTGAGAAGCATTGAAATAGTGTAATCTAGTGAGGAGATTGTAGACTTCAGTGTCAGACAGAGCTTGACTTAAGTCCTGGCTTGGCTACATACTAGCTGTTTAAGAAGCCACTTCAGCTAGCTCACAAATTCTTTAACTATGGCCTATGGACCCTTGAGGGTACAAAATCAATTAGGATAAATTTGCTGGTGCCTCAGCACGAATCAGGGGAGTGGCACCAGACTGTGCTGGTTGTCATTGTATTCTTTACCAGCAGGCATGCAGAGTAAAATAAAATGCCAGGATCACTTAAGAATGTCCTTGATGAAGCAGTAATATTAATTGGAACTCTCAGCTCTTGTAGATACATCTCTTGGGTAATGCATGTGATGACATAGGAAGTATGCATAAAGCACACCTGCTGCCTACCGAAGAGAGATGGTTTGCTCAAGGAGAAGTGCTTGTGCAGTTCTTTGCATCACTAGCTGAAGTAGTCTCTTTTTTTATGGAACACTATTTTTACTGGAGAAAATGAGTGACAAACTGTGGGTATTTGGCGACCATTTTTGCAAAAGTAAAGGAAGTGAGCTAGTCACTTCAAGGAAAACAATTGACAATGTTTGTTGCCAGTGGCAAAATTTGAGTTTTCAAATAAAAAATTGGGCTTTTAGAAAAATTGAGTCCAATCACCATGAGGCTAACAACTTAGAGACTCTTCTGATGAGATGAGTGTGATGTTAACAAATACAGTTTTTTTGATGATGTGTGATGAAATGTCATTTCCACTTTCTAAATGGCCAGTGTGTTATCCACTCAACATGTTAGACCAGTCTATCTAACAGAGTATGATAAGACCCCTTTTTGAATTTTGATGTACAGTCATATGCCGCATAATGATGTTTTGATCAACGACAGGCTGCATCTATGATAGTGGTCCCATAAGATTAGTAACAAATAGACTAGGTGTGTAGTAGGCTATCCCATCTAGTTTTGTGTAAGTACACTCTATGATACTCGCACAACTACAAAATCACCTAATGGCACATTTCTTAGAATATATTCCGTTGTTAAGCAGCACAGGACTGTATCTATATGTATACACATATGTATACATATGTATCTGTATGTGTACACACTCTCAGTCTATGTAAACACACACGTATATATGTAAATATGTGTTACTCTGACTAGTAATTTCACTTCTTTGACTATGTCTTAAAGGCGAAAAAAAAAAAATTTATCAGGGGCTGGCTCTCTGCCCGAGTGGTTAAGTTTGCACGCTCTGCTGTGGCGGCCCAGGGTTCGGATCCTGGGCACGGACATGGCACCACTCGTCAGGCCACGTTGATGCAATGTCCCACATCCCACAACTAGAAGGACCTGCAACTAAGATATACAACTATGTACAGGGGGTTTGGGGGAATAAAGCAGGGAAAAAAAAAAAAAAGATTGACAACAGTTGTTAGCTCAGGTGCCAGTCTTTAAAAAAGAAAAAAGAAACAACTTTCCATGACTAGCATTTTAATAAAGTGTATCTATCAACTCAAGGCAGTCATGAATAATGATTATAACGGAAACTATGTAGCAAAATGAAAAAATGTTTAGGGAAAAGAATGGAATACAAAACTATACCTATAATGTAACTACACAGTTTTACTATGTAAAACTGAGTATGTCTACACACAGAGTTAGGAAGGGAACATTAAAAAGTTTTATGAGACTGTTGCTTTTATAAAAGTATGGTGAAAGAGTAAGCATCCTTAAACTTTTCTACCGCTGTTTATAAAAATATATTCTTGAACAAAAGCTTTGTAAGTTTCCGTTTAGCCTATATATGTTTAATAGATGATCAGATATTCTACTTCAGGGACCCATAGTTCCTACTCTATATTGGAAGATTTTTCCAATATATATATTTCCAAAGTCTTTATACAATAAACATTTACCGAGAACATGTGCAGAAAATTAGAAAATTAACTGTGTCCTACATTACTGGAAGCCTACCTCATCATTTCACAAATAATTTGTACCACCTATTGTATGTTTTTCATATCACAGACACTCTGTAAATGTTCTCATTTTAAAAGAAAATCAGTCCTGAGGAGTGGATTTTATTCCATCATTAGAGGAGGCAAGGATACAGTTGGCTAGCTCAGGAGTTTATAAACTTTTTGATTTCAGGACCCATTCATAGTCTTAAAAATTGGAAGTCCCCAAAAAGTTTTTGTTGTGTCAGTCGGTATTTACCACATTAGAATTAAAACTGTTCTTTTTTAAATTTTTTTGTTCATTTTTTTTAAGGCTTAAATTCATTTTAAAAATTAATAGTTCATTAAATAGTAACATATATTTTTAGTGAAAAATAAACTGTTTTCCACAACAAAACAAAAATTTACTGAGAAGGTGGCATGGCTTTTAGGGGTTGGCCCCGTGGCCGAGTGGTTAAGTTTGTGCACTCCGCTTCGGTGGCCAGGGTTTTGGCGATTCAGATTGTGGGCGCAGACCTCGCACTACTCATCAGGCCATGGTGAGGGTAGTGTCCCACATACCACAACTAGAAGGGCCTACGACTAGAATATACAACTATTTACTGGGAGGCTTTGGGGAGAAGAAGAAAAAAAACCCAGAAGATTGGCAACAGATGTTAGCTCAGGTGCCAATCTTAAAAAAAAAAAAAGAATGATAAAAAAAATGAGAGGCATTGTTTTATATTTTTTGCAAATTTCTTTTACATCTGGCTAAATAGAACATGGCTAGATTCTCATAACTTGCCTCTGCATTCAATCTTTCAGGATATACTAATTAAAGTATATGAAGACAATCCAGCTTCACACAGATATGTGTTACAAAAGGAAGGAATATTTTAATAATCTTTAGAGATAATTATTTAGAGATAATTCTTTTAATACTGTGCCAATTACAACTATTAATTTCTTGCACATTTATCTTTTACACTTGAAAATAAAATTACTACTTAAATTTCTAACAGTTAAAACAGTATAGGAATCTGTTTTGTCACAGTGAACAAAACTGAAATTTAGGTGTTAACTACTGAAAGAAATAAAGCACTACCCTTTATAACAATGTTTCATAAGTCTGAAGAGTTGTTACTAGCTTAGATTAAAAAAAACTCTAGAAAGTTTAAAATAAAATTTTTCTATCTTCTTAAAATTAGGAAGTAAATGAATGAAACAAATGTTCAGTCTCACTTCAGTGGTAGACTATTATTTGTTTAAAATATTTGCTGTCAATTTCTACTAGAGTTCCTCCCTTTGAAAGTATACTTCTCACTTCCTAACCCACAGATGTATATATAATGTGTGTATGTGTATCATATGTCATTTATTTATATATATATTTTATATATATATACACACACAGTATGAACAATAAAAAAGAAATATCTATATAGTATTACAGTCACTTCCTTTCATCCTTTTCAGAAAAGGAGTTAGGATTAAGATAATCTAGTTGACTGAAGTTACCAAATGCTCAATTTATCAGTTACCAATTTTCAGTCAACTAGAATATGGTGAAATACACAGTTCTTTTTTACTGATTATCAAGAAGACACTCCACAGCTGTGGAGCCTAAGGGTACACATCCCCAACGGTAGAGTATGGGAAGTAGGTTGATCTGCTCTTCATGACACTCTAAAGTATGTAAATTCATTCTTTGAAAGAAATTCTTATCCACTTGTTTCCTTATCTTTTATCCATTAAAATAGATGCTGACTGGGATGGGGTGGTTAGGTTAGCTTATTGACAGGTTAGGTAACTGATAAGTTAAATGATTTCAGATTCTCAAGTGATAGATAGGGAGACATGGGAAAGAAATTTGAGCAGGGGAGATCTCTGACTTTAATGGTATTATGAGCTTTATGTTAGTGCCCTTTTTTAGGCTTGGGAGCTGTGTGCTTGGCAGTTTTGCTTACACTTTATTTCCTTTTGTAAATATAAATATTTGAAGTCCTCTTAATTAACTGCTTCTTTACACATTTTGCTCTCAGTTTTATTATTTTACTCCACAGGAATTGTAATCAACATATATTGTCTTTCTTTTATAGTTTTATGACCTTTGTGAGCTATTCAGAACTGGAGGTCAGGTTCCTGACACAAACTACATATTTATGGTATGTAAACACCAGTGATATCAAATACTTATTTAAAATGGAAAGGATCTGACTCATTACATGTAAATCACATAATAATTTCATTGCCATGTGAGAATCACTTAATTTATGAAAAGGTGATTCTGTACTTTTCTACATTTTGCTGCGTCCTCTAGTTGAGAATAATTGCTTGAGTAAAGTGCTGTATACATAGGACTGGGGTGTAGCTCTCAGTAATGGTTGGGCAGAAGAATAGCCCAGAACCACAGGTTTAAAGCATAAATATTCAATATATTGTTATTTTATCAGACTTTTTGAGCATTCATTTTCATCTGTTATTAATCTGTGGATTGATGAGTATACACATGTACGCATTTGCTATTAAGGTGGATACTTGCTTGCTTTTCTTTTGTAAGGTAATGTTACTGTTGAACTTTTTCTGAATCCTTCTATCATGTTCCTTCCTTCTGAAAGTCTCTGGGTCACTTTCCTATTCTTTTAGTTATTTACCCATTAGTCTAATACTGGCTCAAGTAAAACATTAATGGGAAGTATAAATAATATATTATCATATGCAGCTGTTAAACAGAAAGCTGAACCTAGAACAGTGTTACAATTATCATGTTATTACAAAAATCTATTTTCTCCAAGTTGGCAGCTTTTCTGATATAATTAAAATGATTTTTGAAATTCATTTTTAAAATTTTGATTCACACATGACCTTTTAGAAACATCTATTAATATAGGTAATAGAGAATTGAAAAAAAATGGTGGTTTTGCAGGGAAAACCCCCAGAGCATTGCACTGCGTTCCTGTAGGCCTCCTGAATCCTAAGACTAGCACAAACATTTAGTACAAACAGCTTATTTACTTTCATTTGGATTTTTTCTTATGACCCAATTTCCAAATAATTCAATGTGTAACTCTTCATTTTTGTTGTTTTGGGCTGTGTCTCTGAGTTTGTGGCACTTTGGTATAATTTTAAAAATGCATTGTTGTTGTATTGTTTGTAACTGTAAACTTTTGCTTTGCAGGGTGATTTTGTAGACAGAGGTTACTATAGTTTGGAGACCTTCACTTATCTTCTTGCACTAAAGGCTAAATGGCCCGATCGTATTACACTTTTGCGAGGAAATCATGAAAGTAGACAGATAACACAGGTCTATGGATTTTATGGTAAGATCTTCTGTCTCTCTGATTCTGAATGTTTTACTTTCCACTTTGGGAAAAAAGCCACACAAGTCATACATGTGCTTTATAGTAAAATTAGAAAATACAGGTAATCTTTTTCCACTTTCTCACTCTTTAATTCCCCTCTTCCCTCAGTCAATTGAAAATATTACCATGGAGAGAGAACCGTTCTCAACTTTTTGATGTACATCTTTCTAGATCAGTGCCTCAAAGTGTAGTCCTCAGTTTACCTCATTGGAATCACCTGAGGTGCTTGTTAAAAGTGTAGATTCTGGGGCCCACTGCAGACCTTTTGGGGTGGGGCCTTAGAATCTGCTGAAGGTGAATGTTCTGCACGCTCAAGTTTGAGAACCTGTTCTCTATATATGTGTGTGTGTGTGTGTGTATTTGTGTGTGTATACATATGTGTGCATGTTCACACCACACTAAATGGGATCACACCTGCTTTTTTCACTTAATATTGTGACCAGCCTTTTCACTTCATTGATGTTATTTTTATAGCTGCATTTTATTACACTGTATGGATGTACTATAATTGATTTGACCAGTCCCTTTAACATTGGATGTTGGGATTGTTTTTAAGTTGCTATATACACATAGTTGAATGAATATCCTTTTGCATACATAGAATGTTTTATATATCTATATATCGGCTTAGTATATATGTTATCCCAAGGATATATGAATATCCTCTTAAATATATATATATGTGTGTGTGTGTGTGTGTGTGTGTGTATTTCTTCTGTTATATATATATCTATGTGCTTGCTGCAGAGAATGCTAGGACATCAGGGGTCAGAAACAACTCAGCTCTGAAAAGCAAAATAGCTGCTTCTATAAAACTTCTATGTGGGGGCCGGCCCGGTGGCCGAGTGGTTAAGTTCGCATGCTCCGCTTTGGCAGCCCAGGGTTTCGCTGGTTCAGATCCTGGGCGCAGACATGGCACCACTTGTCAGGCCATGCTGAGGTGGCGTCCCACATAGCAGAGCCAGAAGGACCTACAACTAGAGTATATAACTGGGTACTTGGGGGCTTTGGGGAGACGAAGGGAAAAAAAGAGAGAGAAGATTGGCAACAGATGTTAGCTCAGGTGCCAATCTTTATAAAAAAAACTTTTATGTGGTTGAAAGTTTTAAAAAAATGGGGTTTGGAAACTCTTTGAAGGAGGTAGACAGCAGAATTGTTGAGATTATTTATATGAATTTTTATGGCACACAATGCAGGTATTGAAAGATTGGAAAGTATTAATCTCAATTGTTTAGTTTTAGATTTTATATGTATATATAAATATATATATATTTATATATATTTTATATATAGAATTATTATCTGTCATTATAAAGATAAGCTGAACTCTCTTTTCAGTTTGTCAACCACTATCAATTAAACTGAGAAATTTTGATAATATATTACTTGTATAACTTTGATATTAATAATTGAAAAGTTAGATGGCTAATATTTGTCTCCTTTCTATAAGTTACTTCTGATTTTCATTCAAAAAATACTAAATACCATTTGAAATAAGTGTTTTTGCTTGTTTTATTAAATACTCAATATTTTGAATAATACATATTGTAGTGTTAGCTCGGTGAAAGCACCTGGTTCCAACTGTCTAAGATTAATGTTGTACATGTAATTACCCCCCAGAATTTGACCAACATTGATCAATGTAGGGCAAAAGGGATAAAAGAGGGAGAAGAAGGAAGACATTTTAATCAAGATGCCTTGACTGAAGAAAATGACAACAGCACAACATCTAGTATTGAATTTTCACGTTCCCAAAGCTGTGCTCATCTATGGTTTTGTTTAATAAGAGGAAGCCCAGCAGCTGCTCAGAAGGGAGATAATTTTAGTCATCATAGAACTTAACATTGATTTTAAAGTAGTGAAAGTGTCCATATATAGCTATTAAGTATATGGGGACTTCAGTTCACATGGATAAACATATACTGAGCAGCTGTTATGAACCAAGTGCTTTGCCCTATGTGTGAAGGTGAAAAATACAAGATTCCTGCCTGCAAAGTGAGCTCAATGTTAGAACTCTCTCAAGGCAAGTTTAAATAAGGGTCCTGCTTCACATAGAGATGTAATTTAGAAAATCATGAGGATTGACCATACCCCATAGTCTTCTATCCTTTATCATTTTCAGCTGTACTTAGGGCAATAGTGATGTCAGTTGTTTTCAAAATTAAGGAGGAAGCCAAAGAGCAGAATTTCCATGGTATTAATTGAAAGAAGAAATGTGTGCCCTATTATCTGTTGTAGATAGCAGAGAGAGTGTTCAGCTGGGAATATGTAAGAACCTGATTGGCAGTCTATCATCAGTCATGACTACAGATGTACTTACTGGAGCTCAAGTATTTAGTTGCACAATTTCCAGAAAATCTCAGAAGAGACAACCTAGTTCTGAGAAATGTTGAGATAGGAATTACCCGTGCTCTTGTAATTAAGGATCTTCTAATTTGTTTGATTATCCTGCTAGAATAAGGTAGTCACATTAAATAAATTACTCTTTGATAGAGTTTCCTGGTATTAATAACATAGTGTACAAAAGCATTTGCTTTGGGGTATATGAAATTACTATTGAATTCTTCGTGATCATAGCATTTTGACCAATAATTTCAGCTACTTCTTAGGGCCACTTCTGGAATGAAAAGCAGGACCACATTCTTAGACTAGTTAAATACTAGTTTCCCTCTGACTGTACATGATAGGACCTACCAGGGCAAAATGTGTGTCATAACTTGCTGTCCTAGTTTTAACTGCATTTCTGTTGTCCTAGTATTGGATGTATTCTTTATTTTTATTGGCGGATTCAGAACTTCATTAATGAGAACTCTTCTGTTTCTTTCATAGATGAATGCCAAACCAAATATGGAAATGCTAATGCCTGGAGATACTGTACCAAAGTTTTTGACATGCTCACAGTAGCAGCTGTAAGTTTACATAAATCTTTTTAAAACCTCAAGTATTTTCCTGACAATAACACTTTGCATGTTTTTATCTAACTGCCGTCTCAGTTATATTGATATCATTAGCATTCCTTGATGCACTTAGCTATGGCTGAGTTTATTATTATACATTTAATTCTTTGTTATTATTTTTTTTTTTGCTAGTTAATAGATGAGCAGATTTTGTGTGTTCATGGTGGTTTATCTCCTGATATCAAAACACTGGATCAAATTCGAACCATTGAACGGAATCAGGAAATTCCTCATAAAGGAGCATTTTGTGACCTGGTTTGGTCAGATCCTGAAGATGTGGATACTTGGGCGATCAGTCCCCGAGGAGCAGGTTGGCTTTTTGGCGCAAAGGTCACAAATGAGGTAAAGCCAACATTTTTGGGAAAGTGGTTTGTTTGTGGCTAATGGACTATGTAAAGAACTATGGTGACTATAGACAGCAAACTTCTAGTCTAGTTTATTCAAACTGGCGGCTATGGATATCGAATTTCTTACCTAGTTTATCATATGTGTCTTTCCTTAGTGGTTAAATGAGATCACATAATGAAAGCACCTCCTTCAGCATCCACTTGGTAATATGTGTAAAATAAATGTTCCTTTTCTTTCAAATATTGCAATTTAAGCAATGAGATAGCAGGGACAAGATAAGGAACTTTTTTTTAATATATCCATTTTTAATTGAGACACAAGTGACATATAACATTGTATTAGTTTTAGCTGTACAGCATGATGGTTTGTTATATGTATATATTGTGAATAGGCAACTTTTTGAGGTTCAGCTATTTTCACTCTATAGAAATACACACACACACTTACATATATACACATATACACACACTCACATGTAGGGATAAGCTTATATTGGGAAGTAATCTAGCATAAAGGAGTCAGAGTGCGAGGTTCAACATAACTGAGCTAAGTTATTTATCCTGAATGCACCTCTTGTTTCCTTAAGTTGCAAAAGAACGATAACAAATCATTGCAGAATTTTTGCAGGAACTATATAAACCCTCAGTAAATGATAGATATTGATAACAATATATTTATTATTAAACCATAAAAACTTTATTTCATATCTGATAGTACTTATGCTTTTCTTCAGAAACTTCTGATTATATGACTAAATGATTTCTCTGACTCTCTAATAGACTCAGACCAAAGTGGCTCTATTGCCCTATAACTTATTGAAGGTACTGGGGATAACTGTAGAATTGGTTCTATAATTGTGAGAACTTTAGTAGTAACAGGATTTATACTTTATTTTCTGGGGCTGGCCTGGTGGGTGGCACAGCGGTTAAGTTCGCACGTTCTGTTTCGGTGGCCCGGGGTTCGCCGGTTTGGATCCCGGGTGTGGACATGGCACCGCTTGGCAAGCCACGCTGTGGTAGGCGTCCCACATATGAAGTAGAGGAAGATGGGCACGGATGTTAGCTCAGGGCCAGTCTTCCTCAGCAAAAAGAGGAGGACTGGCAGCAGATGTTAGCTCAAGGCTTATCTTCCTCAAAAAAAATTATATATATATATATATATACACTTTATTTTCTTATGTATGTAGGTTGATTTTAAAAAATGTGCTGGATACTTAACAAAACCTTTCTAAATTGCAGTTTGTTCATATCAACAACTTAAAACTCATCTGCAGAGCACACCAACTAGTGCATGAAGGCTATAAATTTATGTTTGATGAGAAGCTGGTAACAGTATGGTCTGCTCCTAATTACTGCTATCGTTGTGGAAATATTGCTTCAATCATGGTCTTCAAAGATGTAAATACAAGAGAACCAAAGTTATTCCGGGCAGTTCCAGATTCAGAACGTGTTATTCCTCCCAGAACAACGACGCCGTATTTCCTTTGAGGCCTTCGCCCATCCTGCTGACCCATTTTTCTGCCCTCTTCTTACCCCAACTTTTGTGTGTTATCCTCTACAATATACTTTTTATTGAGCACTTTGCTGCTGAAATGCTGCCTCTTGCCTTTTTTTTTTAATTTTAAATTATCTAAATTTATTGTTTGTTATGGTGTCTATAGCAATGTTTTTCTATCAATTTTCTCCCCCATCTCATCACCAACTTGGACTCATTTGAGAAGACTTGAGAAATGTCTTCATACTCACACTGCTGCACGTGGCTCTTGCTTATTTACTGGTCTGGGGGAAACAGGATGTGTTTCCTTTTTTAAAAAAAAGCCAATTGACAGAACAGACTACACTGAAATACTTCTCCTTTTGTATCACTCAGCCTTTTGTTTTTAGTTTGGTAAGTTTTAAGAAATTTCAGCAGCAAAGATGTTATTCATTGGGCACGATGGACTGAAAATGCCTCGAGTTATGTATACCTGTCCCAGCTGTAAACTTCATTGTCCTTTGTTGGATATTTTAAATGGATATAAAATAAATTGGTCTAAAGGGCTGCCCTCCTTGTTGTGTTTTTAAATTTTAGTTAAAAACTGCTACAGCTTATGACTTTGTACATTGATAATTGTATTGATCTTTTTTCAGATTCCTTGTATTTTTTAATAAAGTAATCTTAAATAAAACCCAGATAGGTTAAAGTGTTAGAAATTTTAAACAACTTACATTGTTAGCTTAAAGTTATTCTTCTTTTCTTTTTTCCTAATCAGAATTCTTGACCCTTTGGTTATTGAGTTTAAAACTTCAACTTAAATTCAATACTATTTATTTAGAAAAAAATCACTAAACTGTGCCTAAAGAACATAACTGCCATATTAATGTTTTGGTTTATATCCTCTATAGTAATAGAAAAACATTTAATACTTGTAACGCTGATATATTCATTTGATACCAGTTGAGTAGAATGTGATCAATCAATCCAGTTTACAATCTATCATGAGTATCATTAAGTAAAATCTATGTACTTTTTAATAGGAATCATTCTTCTCTTGCTGTAACACTTGACCTTAACTTTTAGAAAGTGTTCATTTTTTAACTGCAACTGGAAAGGTTGAAAAGTCAGGACTCTTGTATCTGTGAACTGTAATCCGAAGCAGATTATAAAAAGTTTAGAAAGAAACAAATTGTCCTTTTTTGTAAAGGTCTGTGATACCATGTTTTGGCTTTGTGTAAGTAATTTGAATATCCAAAGGGTTGTGATGATCAGTTCTTGATATGCAACTGTCCACTTGATAAGGACAAATGTTCCAGTGTCTCTTATGACTGTGGTCATAAATGATGTTGGAATTTACCATTTTGTGAAATAGTTGGTATCCCTTTACTACTATAATTAATTTTTGTCATTCCAGGAACTCTTTGTGAAGCCAGCCAATTAATAAAGCACTTTAGCATCTGTTCAGGTAGTTTTGAAAACCAACTTTTCCCCTTCAGGATAAGAACTTCCAGGTTACCTAAAAATGCAATAAAAATCTTTATAGTCTAAGCTTCTTGGCACATAATTTTTCATCAGGGTTTTCTTTTATTAAATGAGCACAATACTGTTGTGATGTTTTTTTTTCCCTCAACCACCCAGCTCCTTGTATAGTTTTTAATTGTACAGCTATGTGAAAGAAGTGGCTCAGACATTTGCTGCACACACTTGAACTGTTGGGTCAGTAGCTTTGTGTTACTGCCCTGACCCCAGCGTAATTCAGGGGGAAAGGTATTTTTATCTTACAGGGATATGTAGCTATGTATTTTACTGATTGTGAAACACTGGAAATTAATGATGCAGACAACTTGGTGTGGTCATTGAACAGCGCTCTGCAGTATTTTTTTCTGTTACCATAAATTGTATTTAAGTGCTTGCTCTCCACTGCTTTTAAGTTGTACCAATAAAACCGGTAACCCTCAGCCCTCCCTTCCCATTTGACACTCCATAGCTTAGATTGATGTAGTTGTTTTAGTTATCCCTGTAATGTGACTTTTGTTTTTAAGTCATGGTGTACTGCATTTGTTTGTCACTAGTTGGGCATGTGCCAATAATATTCTGTCCATTCCTTAACTGCCATCTCTGTTTTGCTTGATTTTTTCTCTTCAACTGAATAATGGCTTTTTGCATGAAAAAAATAGTTTTTACTATTAGACATGTAAAGAGAAGAGAAAGCGAATGTATTAGACTTTGTAAGCCTAAAAGGAATATTTGGATCCCTCTAATAAATAAGGGCTATGTACTATATAGAGTAATCATGTGGTGAAAGATACTGCAAGTCATAGATTTGTAGGCAGGAGGATATGTTACTCCCTGTATCTAGGCTGAATGTAAAATCCCTTATGTTGTACTAACGGGGGTAATAACTATTTTTATTTGCCTATGATATACTTGGTTTCTAATAAAGTATCCTAGGCTGTAGTGAGAACTGTCTACTTTTAATTGCCAGTCACTCCCTTTCCTCATTTGCCTGATATGCTCTTGGCTAGCTTTTTATAGGTTAATGCTTTTTCCTGAAAAATCTCACCACTTTAAATGTGTTCATTCGAGTGTGATCCTAAAAAGCCTGGATCAAGAGCACATCTAATATGCAACCTGCATCAGCTCCTACTCTGTCTGGATGTCTAGAACTGTTGGAAGATTTTGACGTCTTAAACCCTGCGTTTTGCTTTTGAAATAAGGTTTGGAATATTGTTCATTGCATTAAGATTTGTGTATTTTGCTTTGTAAGCCCAGCACCAGGTTTTGGAAAATGCCTGTATTGTGAAAGCAAATCTGAACTCTTTCTGAGCCTCTTTCGTTGTCAGAAATAGAATTGCTTTCCACCAGCCTCCAGAAAACTGTGTATCTGGAGTGGAAGAGATTAACAGCAAGAATCCAGATTTTTAAATGTAATTGTTTTTTAAATGCTAATGTTTGTAAAGCACCTTCACTTCTTTGGATGAAAGGTGCTGTATTCTCTCAGTGTAAATTAATAAAACGATTATAGGAAGTTTGTCAAAAAATTTTATCTAGTGCATAGTCTGTAGTATGTCCTGACAAGAATTTAGCACTTTATATAACATGAGTTAAATTAAAAAACACTTATTCCTTCACTTGGTTGCTTTCCTAGTAAACATAAGTGAAACCTTTTCTTTTTTCTGCATTTGACTCTGAGCTGAGTGTTCCAGTTCTTGAGGGCAATATTCTTTGTTAACGTCCTGGATCCAGTGCCCAGAACCATGCTTCATGAAACTCTCACAGCTCTTTCAATTGTGTATTTACAGTGTGCAGTCATGCTGACAAAATATACGGTCATAGAAAACCAAAAAGAAGCATTTGGAAAGTCCCCTAGTATGATGCCAACACAGTAGATGCTTGGGGGAAGGTTGGTTCCTTATTCTCCTCTTACTAGTTTTCTATTTCCTTGTCAGTCAGTTGGTGAATATATGCCTTTCTTACCCACATGAGAGTAAGCTTATGCTGGCTTAGGTCAGTCAGATATTTCCTTAATTCAAAAATGCATGAAATTTATGAAGATGTTTTTGTGTGTCAAGAAAATTACTTATTACATTAGTATATTCCACTCAGTCCCCGGGACCCACTGTTTTTCTCACCACTCTGCTTTTGTGTATAAATGGTAATGGGATATAAAAGATTCTATCGAGGCATTATGGAATAGTGGAAAGAATATAGGCTTTGGGATCAAAGCATTTGGGTAAAAAACCCCAGCTCTACCAGGCAGTAATAGCAGCTAACCTGTATTGAACACACCCAGCTAAATGCCGTACATGCCCTGTTTTGTGGTACCCCTTACTATGACTCTCTGACTATATTACCTCTCCCCCCCCTTCAGATGAGGAAACAGGCTTAGAGAGGATAGGTAACTTGCCCAAGGTTGCACAGGAGAGCTGGAACTTGAATCCCTGTAGGACATGCCAGAGTACGTCTTAAGCCATATGTGTTACTGAAGCTGTGTGACCCTGAGCAAGATGGGTTCTCTGAGTCTTAAAATTCTGTGTTTAAAATAAGAGAATACCATACAGGGTTGATATCAGGGTCAAAAATGGCACACATAAAGTGCCGAGTCCCTGGCCCAAAGCTGCCATTTATTGAGTGCTCACTTGCATATACCATTTGCCCAAATTCGGTGTAGCTGGGAAGTAAGAATAATCCAAGGCAATATATAATTGCTGACATAGTGTAGCTTATCTAAGTACGTACAACAAATATGGAGAAGGAAACGTTTGATGTAGGATGGAGTCATTGGGGAAGGCTTAAAAGAGGAAGTGTGAATTAAACGTGGTCTGGAATGATGGGATGTGTATTTCTTAAGATAGTAAAAGCCCAGAATACTAGAACTTGGACATGACTCAAACATACAACTTGAGGGTTCTTCTTGGGAAGACATAAGAAATTAATACCTGCAGCTCTGTTGACAGTATCTACCATGTATCACGTGTTGGCCAGTTATGATAGCCTTGAAAACCAGGCAGAGGATTTCAGTCCATATTTTAAGAAACATAGTATTTCGAGATTACTTTCCTAGTGAGTTTATCCTCCCCACCAGGACTCCTACCCCAACTCCCCCAGTCTTGTCTGGCATTATTTTGAAGTTTTTTTTTTCTGGCTTGGTGATAATAAAGGTAGACACTATTGATGGGGATTGAAGCGGTTTGTGGTTCTGTGATTTTGGGATTACATAATATATTAATTTGGGAAACCAACAGATGTTTGACAATATTCTTTTCCTTGTCAAAGCCATTTAAAAAAATCCCACTACAATTTACTATCAATTATTACATAGAAGGAAGATCATTTTTTTGACATCAAAGATGTAAAAAGAGCCATCTCAAAGGACAGCCCTTTACACCAAATAAATTTGATTTTGTGAAAAACTGTAGTATCTTCATTTTTGCCATTTGTGAAGATTGGTGAGAGATTTGTCCCCAACCTGTTGGTGTGTATTACTCTAGGCTGTCACATTATTGATGCATAAAAATGTGTTCTAATAAAATGGAAGTAGGTTAAGACAAAGTTATATGCCTCCTCCCAGCTCCAAGAAAAGATGCCAATGATCTATTAAACAAAAACTGTACCCAAGAAATCTAGAGAGGCTGAAGAGGATTATCACATTAAAGGAAGAATTTTATAATATGTTAATAAGCCATGTCTTATTTTCAAGGATATCCTTATTAAAGTAGAAGAGGAAGGGTAACATACTGTGTGCTGGTAGTCTTGCATTCTTAGGTCTGTCAACAACAATAAAAATGCAGTGAAATTTAATTGATTAACTGGTGTAGAACTTAGAATCATCTGCAGTATCATAGAACGGTTAGCACACACAGGGATCAATTCTTTTCAGGCCTTTCAAAATAGAACACATTGCGTTTAGTTAAAGCATCAATTTGCGGTGTTGATTTTTCTTTCCTGGTAATTTAAAAAATCTCTTGCTTTTTTAGAAGCCTGCACTCAAGCTTGTCATCTTTTCTGCAGAGGACTGAGCATCTAAACCACGCTTTATTTTGGTAGATTCTTACAGTTTTCTGGCTGGATCCTCTAAGAAGCGTATCTGTGAGACCATTTCAGCATGATGTAGAGACAGGGACTGCATACGAGGTGGTTCAGAATGAAGCTCGTTTTGGAGAGTTGCCTCACTGTCGCACCTGCCAGAGGAGTTTGGGAAATTGCAGTGCTTGGCGTTTGGTCCTGGCGTGATGCAGCGTTGGGGGTGCCAGCAGGTGTGTGGGATGCAGGACGCAGAGCGAGCAGAACCTGCCGGCAGGTGTCTGGCGCCGGAGATGCAGTTCCTACTTTCCGGCGCACGGTGGCGCTTAGGTCTCCCCGGCCGTGCTAGCAGTATCTAAGGCACCTCCGCTGCCACCTGCAGTCTCAACCAAACTCTAGGTGGCGGGATGTGACGGCCCGAGCGTCCAATCGACCTCCAGGCTTTCGGCCACACTAAGGCTCTAGCCAATGGGAGCTGAGGAGAGGCGCGGGGGAGGCGGGCCCCGCGGCAAGCCGTGCAGAGGCGCGAGGCCCTCCTCCCGCCTCTCCGCCTACTCCAGCCTCCGCCGCCTCAGCTTCCCGAGCGAGCCCTGCGGCCGCCGGAGCAGCTCCCGCGGCGGAGCAGGAGCCGGATGGTCAGAGGAGCCCGGCAGCCCCAGCAGCCGCGGAGTCGCCTGGCCCCCAGGTGGGGCGGGGGCTGAGCGGGGGTCGGGGTTCGCGATGGGGCGGGGGCGCTGGAGCGGGCCCAGGGGCAGCGGCTTGGGGCCGTGAAGCATTCGGGGCGCCGAGACTGGAGGGGCGGGGGGTTCAGGCTGGGGGCCTGGGGGGCGCCCAGGGGCGGGGGAGCGGGCTGGCCGGCGTAGCATCCTCGAGGCGGGGTGAGAGGGGCGTGTGAGGGAGGGGCCCCGAGGGGTGAGGCTGGGGGCGCTGGGCCGGGAGGGGCCGTGGAATGCGGGGGGCGCGGGGCCTGGAGGGGCGGGGCTCGGAGGGGGTGGGCACAGGAAAGGGGAGGCCGGAGGGGCTTGCGGGGGTGACGAGGCAGACAATGAGTAGGTGGTGGGGGGTGGTTTTGGGGAGCTGGGCTGTGACGAATCGGAGCTGAGGATGGAGTGAGGGACCAGGAGGCAGAGCAGGGTTTGGGCTAAGCAGACATTAGGGGAACAGCGAGTCCCAGGATTGCTTGGTCTTGGCAAATCGGGGAGACAGAACATAAGGCGGTGGTAAGGTCAGGTATAGACTTAGCCAGCCTGTAGTTCAGAGGGTGGGACACTGAGGTTTTGACTGGCACAGGAGATGTGTTCTTGGATGTTACTTTTAGTTACCGTCTTATCTGTTTGGTCTGTAGACTGACTGGCACAGTGGAGAAACCACCTCGAAAACGGAAAAGCAGGTAAGGCAAAAGGCCTGCCTTTTTTGCTTCGTGTTTTTCCATTTGCTTGGCTACACCTCTGCCGTACTGCCTAATTAGACACAGTGAGTAGGTGAAGTTTTTTATTTCGCTCCTTTCTCCATGAATATAACTGTCTGCAAGATCTTTCTTTTGGGGACTTCAAAGTACTACTTGTACACTTTTTTTTGTGTGTGGTGTATAAGATTATATGGGACAGAAACATGGATAATTGAGAAATCCTGTTTTTCACTTGAGCCATAATTTCAGCTTCTTTTCCACCAACTAAAAACAGCTAATTTTTATTGAACATCTACTATGTGGCAGGTACTATATGTAGGTGCTTTATATGTATTATCTTCTGTAATCCTCTGAGTACCCCAAGGAAGTATGCACCGTTATCACTGTTTTGCAGCTGGGGGGAACTGAGGCACAGAGAGGCCACATATTTACCCAAGATCATACATCTAATAAGTGATAGGACCAGGGTTTGAATCCAGGCAGTCTGACTCCAGAGCTTAAGCTCTTAACCATTATACCATGACGTCTCTAATAAATATGCAATTGAAAATAGGTCTTCTTATTGCTTTTTTTTTTTTCATTGTACACAGAGGCTACAAACAGTTGAACCACAGGAAAATAGAAACGAAGGGCTTACGTAGTCTGCAAACAAATGAATTATTCCTTGAGTATGAAGAACATATATCCATTCCACAGACATTTTTGAGTGCATTCCATGTGTCAGGTACTACATAGCAATTCTGTGTAGTCATTAGAGGATTCCTTTTTCACAGATGTAGGCACTGGCCTAGAGAAAGTAACCTAGTTTTGAGGATTTGACTAGTAGGATTGCTGTTGTAGTTAATACTTGGTAAGTTATTGATGTTAGTATTCAGAAAACCTCAACAGTAGGTAGATATGAAATGCTGATGGTGGAAGTGCTAATAGCCAAAGTTCCTTTGTCACTCCTTAGGCCTGTATGGTCCAATATGGTAGCCATATGTGGCTATTGAGCACTTGAAATGTGGCTAGCTTGATTGAGGAACTGAATTTTTAATATTCTTAATTGTAATTAATTTAAATTTAAAAACTGATACTTGACTCACATATTGGAAAATGTGTAAATATATTTAGAACAACTTGGGTATGTGAATCTACTTTTTCTTCTGTAAATTTTATAAAATCTAAATACAGATCACATACTTCCAATGAAAATTTAATGTCCAAAATGAAGTGTACCCTAAGTATAAAATACACAGTAGATTTCAGGTTAGTACAAAAAATGAATGTAAAATTTCTCATTACTAATTTTTATGTTGATTACATGATAAAATAATATTTTAGATATATTGGATTAAATAAAAGTATTACTAAAATTGTTTTCACTTCTTTCTTTTTCTAACATAGCTACTAGAAAATTAAAAATTACATATATGGCTTGCATTATATTTCTTTTCAACAGTTCTTGTTTAATTCTTGTTACCCCACTGCCAGATTCTTGCAGTAGCTTCCTGACTGGTAGGATTCCCTACCTTGAGTCTGTAATTCATTCATCATGCTTTGTAAATTGATCTTATAATTCTTGTCCTTAAGATCCTTCGATGGTCCCATTACTTACTGAACATAATTCAAACTTTTTAGCCTAATCATAATAAGAGACTGCCTTTATTTCACTTCTGCTTATCTTTCTAGCCACAATTTAGTACTGTGGCCATAGAAATTCTCAATAATGGACCTATTAAATGTCTAGTATTAAATGATTTAACTTTCTGGTGAACCCTTCATGATGAATTAATGGCTGGATGTAACTGCATGTTCTGCTTGCCATTCCCAGAATTCATGTTTTCTCTTTGCTTTGGGGTTTTGCACATGATTTCTCTTTCTCTCTGGAATACTTTCTCCTTGACTAGCTCCCTCCTTTAAGAGTTGGCTCAAATGTCACATCGTCCGTGGGACTTTCCCCACCCTCTCCTTCACCTTCCTCTACTTGACCTTGTTTGCTCCCAGGATAGGCTGTACATACTCCTAGGTGTAATCGTTTGGGCTGAATTTGAATTCTAGCCCTGCCAAATACAAGTTGTGAGAGCATATGCGTGTTAATAAACCTCTCTGAGCCTCAGTTTCCTCTTCTGTATGATGGAAATAATAATAGTTAAACCCTTCTAGGGTTGTAAAGTGCTCAGGACAGTGGGTGGCACATAGAAAGTACAAAAAATGCATCCATCAAACACTTTTTATTTCCCACCTCTTTTCAGAATAGATGCAATCTAAAGTATTAAAAATAAAGATATTAAGGCAAAAAAGAAGTGAGGGAAGAAGAATAAAATTAAACCAATAGCAAAGTTAGTACGTGGACGGGAAAGTACTGCACAGTCACTAAAGGTGGTTCCATATTTGGCTCTCAGTTTCCTAGAGCAAAGAAACTCTCAACTTCCAGATTTATGGTGTTTATAAAGTCAAACACATGTTGTTCAAGAGAAGCACAACTTTTTTTGTCTGTTAGATCTGAGAAAAATTTCTCTCACTGGTCTTCATAGAGGGGACAGTGTGGTTTCATGGGGGGAAAATCCCAATGATAAATATAGTAGTGAGTATTTTAAGATTCTTGTAATACTTCTCAATCTGGGTTCAGGTAATGCCAGTGACCATTCTTCAAAGAGCCAGAGCGATGTGGTTTAGGTGTCCAGCTCACTGATGGGTTGGCTTGGCGCAGGGTGAAGAGACGAATAAGCTGCAGGGACTCTGCTTATCCCTGGCACTTAGAAACCAGTTGATTGAATTATTGAATGAATGAGTCCTTAAATAATTCTCCGTGAATATTATTTCTTGTAACCAGGTTTTGGTAAGCATCAGGCAGCAATGAGTTTAAGCTTATATTCTCAGCCATGAGTCATGTGGGCACATATTCTGCATGTCTGATTAAGGTCAGATCCTGATCAAGGCAGGATTTGGATCTGAAAAATGGACAGCCAGTATACATCTCTAAAGAGGTCCTGTGGGCAAGACCAAGATTTTCCTCAGAAAACCATTCCGGGATTGCTCTAAAATAGAAAACAAAATGGCCAGTTAAGGCCCTACGGATGGGATTATAGAGAATGGATGTAATGGTTCTAGCTAGAAATTTTTTATACCAGTTATTATCAGTTGCATTCTGTGGCCATAAAAATTCTGAGTATCAAATGATGTAACTTCCTGGTGAACACTTCACGATTAATTAGTTGCTGAATGTAGCCTTAAGGATCCTTTTGAGTTGACCTACTGTGTAGAGTTCTTGACTATTATATTATATCCTCTTAGACATTTTGGAAAACAATTGCCAAAAGTATGGTTTTTATTTTAGGATAGTTGCTGTTAAGTCATTCTTTTTAATAGACATTAGTTACCTGCTGAGTTATCTTTTGAAAACATTCTTAGTGCAGACCAAGCTATCATACCGTTGAAGAAAAACTAAGATAATTTGGGATGAGCAAGCACCTCGTAGCCTACTGTTATGTCTTTGTTCTTTTTTCCCCCTCTAAAACTTTTATTTCCTTATCTTAGTTCATCTTAGCACCTCTAGTATTGAGGGGGTGCTCAGTAAAACTATAGTGAACTAATAAATGAGTTGGTGGCCAGAGGGAGTTAGCATGGGATGGGGCTTTGGTGGTCCAAAATAATGTGATGTTATTTAATGCCCCTGATAAACTGTACTAGACTGAAAGGAATTTTAAGGTTAGGAAACTTGATCTCTGTGGTTTCAGAAAATTCTGAAGACTTCAATATGTCTGTTAATAAAGTTTGGGTTATGATTTAGAGAATTTTTCAGATCCAATTAGGAATAAGACCCATTTGTTTGGATAGGATTTATGTTGATTAAAGCTTTATTGTATGATTTGGGGGCTTTCTGTGTGTGTGATGTATTTAAAGCAAAGGGATCTGGCATTTTGATGGTATATGTAACTTGTTAGAATTGTATTTGAATTAAAAAAACATTTAAATGCTTTCTAGTTCTGGGTGTTAGGGATATAGACATGAGTGAGATATGGCCCCTGCTGGGGAAAAGTTTAGATGTTAGTGAGGAAGATAGACATAAAAAATGAGACAGTGTAATGACTTTGTATACATACAAATGGTTTATAGTCATTCTCAATGCTGGTAGTGAGGGCAGTTTCCACAGAGATTTCATCTAGGCCCTGACGGTTTAGAAGGTTCATTTTAGTGGTAGTATGTCTGTTGAAATGACAGGGTAGAGGCTGGATGTAGACTAAGTAATCATGAGGTCTTAGGTGAGCTGAATTCAGAACCTGAGCCAGGGCAGTGTCAGGTGTTTTTAGAAGCTTGGGCTGTGATGTCAGTTTTTAGAGATTAAGCAGTAGCTCTTAACTAGCAGTGATTTTGCCTCCCAGGGGGCATTTGGCAATGTCTGGAGACATTTTTGGTTGTTACAACTACCTGGGTAGAGTCCAGGAATGATGCTGAACACCTACAAAATACAGGACAGCCTCCCACCTCTAAGAATTATCCAGCTCAAATTGTCATTGGTGCTGAGGTTGAGAAGTCCTGGACTTGTTTGAATCCCAGCTCTTCCAAATACTAGCGTTGGGCTCTGGGGCAAAGTATTCAACCTCTGAACCTGTTTGCTCTTTTGCAAAATGCAGGTAATGAAAGTACCTACCTTGTAGGATTATTACTCTCCTCTCATGGTATATAAACTGTGCGAGTGCAGAGACTTTTGTCTGTTTTCTGTACTATTCTGTTCCCATGACCTAGAGCAGTGCATCACAGGTCGTAGGTGCTCAGTCACTTTGTTGGAGCATTCAATAAATGGCTGATTGAGAGGAGTCAGTGAAAGAATGAATGTGAAGGACATGATACGGTACTTACGTTACATACATTAAGGACTCAATAAATGATAGCGCTATCATTAGTTTAAGTATTTTTATTTTGCCTTTCCTTCCAGTCTTTTTAAAAATAAGTTTTATTGAGGTACTATTTACATATAATAGAATTCACCAATTATAAGTATACAATTTGATGAGTTGTTTTTTCTTCTCCCCAAAGCCTCCCACTACGTAGTTGTATATTATAGTTGTATTTTTTTTTAAAGATTGGCACCTGAGCTAACAACTATTGCCAATCTTCTTTTTTTTTCCCCTGCTTTTTTCCCCCCAAATCCCCTCAGTACATAGTTGTGTATTTCAGTTGTGGGTCCTTCTAGTTGTGGCATGTGGGATGCCGCCTCAACGTGGTCTGACGAGTGGTGCCGTGTCAGCACCTGGGATCTGAACTCGCAAAACCCTGGGCCACCGCAGCGGAGTGCACGAACTTAACCACTTGGCCACGGGGCTGGCCCGGACTAGTTTTGAGTGCCTCTGGTTGTGCTATGTGGGACGCCACCTCAGCATGGTCCGATGAGCGGTGCCATGTCCGCGCCCGGGATCTGTAACAGTGAAACCCCGGGCTGCCGAAGTGGAGCCCACGAACTTAAGCACTCGGCCACGGGGTCAGGCCCTGATGAGTTTTGACAAGTGTACACAGTTGTGTAGCCCGTTGCAGTTATGATATAGGACGCTGCCGTTGCTGCTCATCCCCCCCACCATTTGCTTGTGTTCCCTTGTAGTCGTGGTTTTGGCAACCACTGATCTTTTTTCCTATCACTATTGTTTTGTCTTTTCTAGAATTTCATATAAGTGAATTATTCAGTATGTAGTCTTTTGTATCAAGCTTCTCCTACTTGGCATGATGCTTTTGAGATTCATCCTTGTTATTGTTTGTAACTTAGTTAATCTGTTTTTATTGCTGAGGAACATTTCATTATATAATTTTACTACAATTTGTTTATCCATTCCCAAGTTGGTGGACATTGGCTTGTTTCTAGTTTTTAATTAATATGAACACAACTGCTGTGAACATTTGAGTTGTCTTTGTGAAGACATATGTTTGCATTTCTCTTGAGTAAAATGCCTAGAAGCGGACTTGCTGGGTCTTATGGTAAGTGTACTTTTAGCCTTTTAAGAAATTGCCAAACTGTTTTCCAAAGTGCCTGTACCATTTTGCATTTCCACCAGCAATGTATGGGATTCTATTTGCTCCATATCCTTGCCAATACTTGGTATTATTGTTCTTTTTCTTTTAAACGGCTTTATTGAGGTATATAACTGGCATACAGTAGGCTGCACATATTTAAAGTGTACCATTTAATAAGTTTCGAAACATATGTAGACTCTTGAAACTGTCACCATTGTTTGCTGTTCTAGGGGTTAAAGTGATATACATCATTATGTTTTAAATTTACCTTTCCCTAGTGACTAATGATGTTGAGTATCTTTTTATGTATTTATTTGCCATTCATATAACTTCTTTTCTGAGTTTCCTGTTCAAGTTTTTTGCCCATTTTTTAGTCCATTGTTTGACTTCTTATATAGTTATAACAGTTCTTTATGTGTTCTGGAAACAAATTCTTTATCAGGTGTACGTTTGCAGATGTTTTCTCCCAGTCTGTGCTTGCGTTTTCCTTTTCTTCACAGTATCTTGAGGAGCTTTTAGCTTGAATAATAGGTTGAGTGGGAAGGCTTTTAATTGAGACAGCAGATATGGGAGCAGGTTTGGAAGGGTAAGATTATGAGTTTATGTTGGCTATGTGGAGTGTAAGGTGCTTCAATGTGCCGTCTCTAACTAGGCAGGTGAAAACATGGGTCTGGAGCTGAGAAGAGAGGTTAGGGCTTGAGATACAGATTTAGAATTCATCAGCAAACACTTAGTGATCCAAGTCACGAAAATGAATGAAATAACCTAGAGGGACCGTGTTGAGTGAAATGTGAAGGACATAGAATGTTCCAATAACATGGTGTGGAAGTAGACCAGACCACTTTCTGTCTCTGAATGTTCTCTCTTTCTTTGCAGTGTAGTCTGTCCATTGCAGTCCTTCTGTAGGTCATCATCAAACAAGTGGTGTTGATCTCAGGAGACGGAACTCTGCACTTCTTGGTGAGAAACTGAAATTCTGGAGGTAGTTATGTGGAAAACTAGGGGAATGTTTTCCAGTCTATATTGAAACAGAGAAATATCCTCTGCTTACAGAGTGTTTTTGTAATAGTTTCTTTGCCTCAGCAACATCCCTACAGAAATGCAGTGGTTTTCGTAAAGCTGTTTCTTACGGAATGTGTCAGCGAAAACCTAGGGCGTGAGGCCAAAATTTCATTCTGCGTAAAAGTGTTCTGCAGGGGCCCAGATCCCGTGGTCAAAGGATTCAGCAGGTTCATGGTCATATTTTATTTGAGAATAAAACGTAAACTAGCTCAAGCAGTGACTTTCAAGGGTGTTCAAAAAGAGCCCAGAGATTCCTTGGGACTAATTAAAGGGTTCCCTCGAGGGCGGGGTGCCAGGAGTAGCCAGAAGAAGGGTGAGCAGACTAGCTTCTCAAGCGCCGCTTCTGCTTTGTATGTATGTATGTATGTAGGTTTTTAATATGGAAAATTTCAAATACAGACACACTTAGAATACTGCAGTGAACCTGAGTTGTTTATCACCCAGCTTCCCCCTGCTCCGCTTGAAGTGTGTTCCATGCGTTATTCATCTGTAAATATTTCAGTGTGTAATGTTGAAAGATAAGGACTCTTTTAAAACACATAACCACAATACAATTAACAATAACTTAAAAATTAACAGGGTTCCCTTAATATCATCAAATATCTCGTCAGTGTTCAGATTTCCACAGTTGGCTAATCATTGTTTTAAAAATCTGTTTGTTCAAACTGGTATCCAGAGAAGGTTCATAACTTGGAATTTGTTGATTAGATCTTAAATTTTTTTAAATCTATAGTTTTCCCATCTGTCTCTTTTTCCTCATTCTCTTTATTTGTGGAAGAAAGCTTGTTCATTGTGAAGAATTTCCCGCAATCTGAATTTTTAATTTTCTAAAAAGTTGAAGTATAATTTAAGTACGATAAAATTTACCTATTTTAGTGTACAGGTCTGTGAATTTTGACAGTTTGCATGCCGTTGCGTAATCACCATCATAGTCATGACGGAGAGCAGTTCCGTCGCTCCCCCCAAATTCCCTTCTGTCCCCACTGACTTGGCAAACCACTGACCAGTTTTTCCATAGTCAGAATTTTGCTGACTCTGTCCTCATGGTATCACTTAACATGTTTCTCTATTCTCTGTGTGTCTAATAAATTGGTAGTTAGGACTAGTTCTAGAGACTTGATGAGATCCAGGGGTTTTTTTTGAAAGACTACTTTGTAGGAGTGGTGTGTGCTTCCCTCAAGGCCTTTCTTTTTTTCATGTTAGGAACTCATAGTAATCAGTGTCTATATTTATAATTTCATTTGGGGTTACAGATGGTAACATTCTAATTCTCTCATTCCTTCATTATTAGCTGGCATACTTCTATAAAGAGAAGTAACTTTAAAAAATTTAAAAGAATTTTTTTTGAAATGAACATTACAGTGAAATTGATTTTTGTGTGCACAGTTTCATGAAACTTGGACACGTGTATGGATTCATATAACCACCACTGCAGTAAGAGTACAGAACATTTTCTTTACTCCAAAGAACTTGCTTGTGCTGTCCTGTTGCAGTCACATCCTCCTTGCACCTCCAGCTCCCTGGCATCTGATCTGTTTGCCTTCCCTTCGTCAACTGTTTGATTTTCCTTAAGTACAGTTTCTAAAAGGAAAATCAGGATAAATGCCTTACCCTCCGCTTTATTTATTTATTTTTTTACCAGATTTCAATATGCTTTGGTTCCCCAGCATGCTCCAAAGGTGACTGGGTGTCTTTTTTGTTGTTTTATTAATAATATTATCGACTCGTGGATTCAAACATAGTTGATGAATTTTAGTCCATTATAATTATTTTTCTTATTGATGTTCATGTTTACCTAGCTTTGCCCAGTGGAAGCCTCTTTATATTGGCTCCTGGCTTCCTTGCTCCTGGTTGGACAAGATATTCCAGACCCGTCTTGTATGTTTTCTGCTCAGACCTAGAACTGGCCATTCTCCAAGGAGACCTGTTTCTTCTAGCATCACTCTGCTCCTGTCTATCTGTTTTATATCCTGGGATTCTATTTGAAAGAAAGCATTGTATAACCTAGAAGTAGCTTTGCAAGCAACAAATGTGGAAGAATGCTATGTGGAACATATGCTACGTTTTCAGTAATCCTCCATAAATGTAGTTTTTTTCATTTAGGTTTTTGATGAAAGTTGAGTAGCACACAGTTGGGAGTTATAATTTAAGATCCTGAAATATAGGGAACCTGTAATGCTGATTATGGCTCGATCTATTGAGAGATCAACCAACTAAGCTGTAGAATTGATTTTTTTCTTTTTTATGGAAATCGTGGATTCCTAACTTTAATGCATGGCTTTCCCACAAGCTCAGGTTTTTTCTGGGGTAGGAGGGGAAACCCAGGCAGATAACATGGATATATAACTAATTGCTTGATATTCTATACTTTATGAGAGGATAGCCTGAAAAAAAATGGGGGTAATATATTACTGATGGAAAAATCTTAACATTTTTTATGTAACAACTTGTTTGGAACTTTCTTTGAAACCAGCAAGATTAATGAGTTGTGAAAGATATCCATAAGTTGGTAAATTAATTGACCATAGAGTAAGTATGAATCTTATTTCACAAAATCAGGTCACCAAGAAATGTTACAATATTTTATTTCCTTCAAGTGAAATTAAATCCTACCTTGGGAAACCTTATTCCAATTCCACCAAACTGATGAAAAATTCAGTCTCAGCATTTGAACTGAAGATTGGGCATCTGCTGCCTCCGTAGGTTTGTGCGAGAATTGGGGAGATTTAGGATGAAGGGTGGAAGGTTAGTTTTCAGTCCATTATGGCCGTGACTGCAAAGCCTCTTGCCGAAGGGGATGTGGTTCCTTGATGTTTGGTGGCTCTGATAGTTGTGACCAGCTTCAGGCACAAGAATCTTTGCCAGGTATGGGGGTTCTGGTGTAGAGGTTTCAGCCTTCCTGGAGCAGCATTCACCATTTCCCTCTACGGACTTGTCATTTAGCTAGAACCCTGCTAGGAAGTAGAGTTGTAGGTCCCTATTTTTGTGGGTCCCAAAGAACCCCTTCCCCTTCCTAGACAAATCACTCCTTTTTTCTTCTCGTTTCTATCTTTCTGCCCTCAAAGGCACTATCTTTCTACCCTTCCCTCAGCGTCATCGCCTCAAGGAGTTCACATTTTCAGAAAACAAACACAAACCTCCCTTGAGGCAAGGACTGGGGATTGGGGAATACAGTGAGAAACATCCGTTGAAGGGCTGGCCCCGTGGCCGAGTGGTTAAGTTCGCGTGCTCCACTGCAGGCGGCCCAGTGTTTCATTAGTTCGAATCCTGGGCGCGGACATGGCACTGCTCGTCAAACCACATTGAGGCAGCGTCCCACATGCCACAACTAGAAGGACCCACAACGAAGAATATACAACTATGTACCGGGGGGCTTTGGCGAGAAAAAGGAAAAAAAAAAAACACTTAAAAAAAAAAAAAAAGAAACATCCATTGATGTCTTAATAACTTATCCAGCTACTTTTTTTTTTTCCTTAATAATTCTTTTAGTCTCTGTTGTGTTTTAAAGTTCTGTCCACAGATTCTTTGACTTTCCTTTCTTTGAAAGGTGGAGCTTAATTCTCCTCCCCTTGAGTGTAGGCTGGACTTCGTGACTCACTTCTGGTGACTAGAATACAGCACAAATGGTGTGATGTCACTTCCCAGATCAGGTTATAAGGAGACTTTGGCTCCTGTCTTGGATGTACTCTTTCTCCACCTCGAATCACTCCCTCTGGGGGAGGCTGGCTGCTGTGATGTGAGGCAGCCCTGGATAGAGGGGAGCCAGCTGCCATGTTGTAAAGACACTTGGGCAGCCCATGGGGTGTGCCACATGGGAAGGAAGTGCGGCCTGCCAGCAGCCACGTGAGTGAGCTTGGAAGGCGACCCTCCGTCAGCTGAGCCTTGAGATGGCTACAGGCCTGGCCAGCAGCTTGACTGATGATCCTGGCTTCACAAGGGCTGAGTTATGTGAGCCTGTGACTGTTTTCTGGAGAGTCTCCTTTCTTTCTGCACTGGCTCCGCTGTACCCAGAGGGCTCAGTCTCTGGCTGAGCTTTTGCTCCTGGATGCCTCTGATGGGCAGTGTGTGTGTGTGTGTGTGATATGGATATGTTTTGAAAGCAGCTATCTTTTGATCAAAGGCCTCGAAGGATGTTTTACTTTCAGGCAGTGATGTTTGCCTTTCCTAATAACTGAATCTCCAACCATTTGCTCTTCATCCTGAGAATCATTGCCTTCTCTCTGGTCTTTTGTCCCACAGATTGGGAGGTAGTACCCTGCTCATGTTCACTCTTTTTGAGGGAAGAGCCAAAAGGCAGTTGCCCAGTAAAGAGTCACTTTTCCTCTGCTTGGTACCTGCCACCTGGTGTTAAACTCTTTTTCAATCCCTTCTTGGCTGTCTAGGAAGAATGGGCAAATCAGAGTCAAGTAAGCTGTGATGGTTAATTTTACATGTTAACTTGACTGGGCCATGGGGTCCCCAGACATTTGGTCAAACATTATTCTGGGTGTGTCTGTGAGGGTATTTCTGGATGAGGTTAGCCTTTGAATTGGTAAACTGAGTAAAGCAGATTGCCCTCCCCAGTGTTGGTGGGCCTCATCCAATCAGTTGAAGACCTGAGAAGAACAAAAAGGCTAAGTAAGAGAGAACTCCTGTTGCCTGATTGAGTTGGGACGTGAGTCTTTTTCTGCTTTTGGACTTGAGCTGAAACTTTGCTCTTCTTGGGTCTCAAGCCTGCTAGCTCCCAGACTGGAACTGACACCATCAGTTCTCCTGGTCCTCAGGCCTCCAGACTTGGACTGCATCCATACCTTCAGGCTCCTGGGTCTTCAGCTTGTTGGTTGCAGATCTCGGACTTGTCAGCCTCTGTAAATGTGTGAACCAGTTCCTGATTATCTATCTGTCTGTCTGTCTGCACACACACATTCTTTTGGTTCTGTTTCTCAGGTGAACCCTGACTAATGTGTAACCTAGTCTTTTTTATGGCCTTACTTTGTTTCATCCCTGGTTTTCCAAAGTGCTGCTAAGCTCCCTGTCGTGGCTTCTGTGTTATTAGCTGTGGGTTCTCTTTGTGGATGCAGTCTGCCATGGAAAGGCCACCTTTGCCACACGCTAAGCAAAAGAAGAGGTGCTGGTGTTTTCATAAACTTCACTGCTGTTTTGGAAACATTTCACTCTGAGGCTAGGCACCCTTCTTTCTTTTGAGGAAGATTAGCCCTGAACTAACTACTACCAATCCTCCTCTTTTTGCTGAGGAAGACTAGCCCTGAGCTAACATTTGTGCCCATCTTCCTCTACTTATACGGGGGACACCTACCACAGCTTGGCATGCCAAGCGGTGCCATGTCCGCACCCGGGATCCAAACTGGTGAACCCCGGGCCGCCAAAGTGGAATGTGTGCACTTAACCGCTGTGCCACCGGGCCGGCCTCTAGGCACCCTTCTTTATGTTCTTGTTCTGCAGGTGGGTTTCTTTCTCCCCAGCTCCCTCCATCTCTCCATGGGCCTTGAGGACATATGTGCCTCTTTGGCAGTATCCTGGGAGTTCTCTGGGTAGGGAGCCCATGTTGAAGCTGCTCACACATGGTTTCCCAAAAGCCTGCAAAGTAGCAGTCAGAACTTTTAAACTGCCGTGATGCTTTCTGAACTATAGTTATTGTGTATAGATTTTTAGAGAACAGCTGCCAAAAATAAATCTTTTAGATTTAGAATAGTTGTCGTTTGCCTGTCTTTCTAACAATAGATAAGCAAGCCAGTAATCTCTTGAGGTAACTCCTGGCTGGTGATAACAAAATTGACATTAACAAGTAAGAAGATTCTTACTTTTTTTATAAAATAGGAATATGCATGTGTTTTGTCCCAAACCAGTTTTAAATCATTAAGGTATAAATTAAAAAGAAGGGGAATGGTTTTAATAATTTATAAGAGAATTGTAGAATCTGTGTTGGAAGAGATTATTGAGTCTGACCACACGCACAGTAGGAGAAACCCTACTGTAATGTACCTGAACAGGAAGTCCTAAAAATTCCTCAGTTTCAGTCTTTTCAAATATGGTTTACTCACATGTTTACCAATGACTGACATGTATGCTGTTTTTCCTAAGAATTTTATCTGAATCAAATGTACATGCTATTGCATATAAATGCCCTTGTGACAAAATACCAGTAGCATTTAGTAGAGGTGTTAGTGAGTTCGTGGTACTTCGGTCATTATTGATTTTTCTCAATAACCAAATAATAAAATCACAGCAATTGTCATATGGATGTCCACAGAATTTTTACTCTTAAAAAGAGGTTCTTATCCTTGAAAACGTTGGGAACCATTGGATTGGATATCTCTAGAGCCAATTCTAGCTGTAATCTGTGTAATCTGTGTAATATGTGTAGTATCTGTAAGTTAAGGATGAAGTCTTTGTACAAGCGTGTGTTTTAAGAGCATGTATTATAACATGTTGGTGAACTCCCCAGAGCTTTGGCTGACTTCTAGTCACTCTTTTTCTTTCCCGTGTGCCCCAGGGGTTTGATTCATTTTCAGTATCTGTCAGGTAATCTGTTCTCTCTGCGCATGAACCCTCTTTGACACAGAATGCAGGTGCCTCAGCTTTTCTCATACCTTGTTGGTTCTGAAACTATTTGATGCTTTTGCAGTTTGAAGGGTTTTTAAACTGCCAGTAACAATAGGGAATGAAATGAATAAAAATTTATGCATTTTAGAATTTCGAGTTTCGCTAAAAATAAGAGGCTTCCCTTACATTCATTGAAAGGTAAATGAGAAAAGTTCGATTTTCTAGTAGTTGCTAGAATAAAGACAGTAGACTAAGTGACGTCAAAAGTTTCTTCCAACTCAAATACGTTCAGTTTTTAGTGGGAGGTAACTCACTTTCCTTATTTTATCACTCTTTTACTCTGAGAGGTGCCTGACCATTCTTTCTTCTTCTTTTTTTTTTTTAAAGATTGGCACCTGAGCTAACATCTCTTGCCAGTCTTCTTTTTTTCTTCTTCTCCTCCTCAAAGCCCCGCAGTACCTAGCTGTATATTCTAGTTGTAGGTCCTTCTGGCTGTGTGGGATACCACCTCAGCATGGCTTGATGAGTGGTGCGGGGTCCACGCCCAGGATCCAAACCAGCAAAACTCCAGGCTGCTGAAGCAGAGTGCGCAAACTTAACCTCTTGGCTACGGGGCCGGCCTCTCTTTCTTCTCTTTTTCTCTATTGTTTGGCTCTGCAGATAATTACTTGTAGGCTGTTGAATTCATTTCATCACAGAGGAAAAGCTCCAGATTATTGTTTTCAATCTCTTTACCCATTGCTTTTTGCAGGAAAAGTCTATTTAATAAAAACAACAAACACTATTAACAAAAAGTCAACTTTGATGTATTCTGAGACGTAACCATTCTGTTGGCGTGGTAGATTGTGTTTCCCAAAGATGTCTTCAACAGTATCTTTCATTCTACATGTTCTACTTACAGTGTGACCTTGACACTGCTCCCATCTAGTGGTAAGGTCTGTGTCCCCATCTCTTAAATAGGGCAGGCCTTTGTAAGTGTCTCCACCAAGAGAGCAAAGCTCAAGCAACACTGTGTGACTTCTGGGCCTGAGTCATAGAAATGCCGTGTACTTCCATCTTCCTCTCGGGCGATACTCACTTTTGGAACCTCACCACCAGGCTGTGCTGTGAGGAGATCAAGTGGGAGGCCTGTGTAAGAGAAACTGAAGCTCCTGGCCCTGGCCCCAGCCGAGCTCCCAGCTGACGTCTGGCATCAGCGCACCAGCCTTGTGAGTGAGCCATCCTAAAAGTGGCTCCTGAGCCTCCAGACCGCTATCATCTGCCCCAGCAGGTGCCCGTGTAGAGCAGAGAAGAGCCTTCCCTGCCAAGCCCTAGCCAAACTGCAGATTCCCGAGCACGTTAGGGATTGTCGTCTTAGGCCACCACGTGATACTACAGAAGACGGCTGGATTGCTATTCCATTTTGCCGGAGTTTGCAGGAGAGACCAGACTATGCATTAAACTGCTTCACCTTTAAGAACAAGCTGTATTTCTACCCTCAGGAGCACTGTTAGTATCATAGAAGAAGAAAAACAGATTCTATGTCCTCTTCCCTTCTAGATTTTTATCTCATTGACTTTCATTTTGCATATTTATTAAATTTTTTTCAACTAAAGAGTAGCAAAAACAGCAAAAAAAAGGACAATAATATCCCTGCCCAAATAACTCCATTCTCATGTCCTTCTAGTTTAGAAGGTTGTGTGCATGTTAATAATGAGCAGTGACTTTGGAATGATTCAGGCCACGTGTGTGACCTTGGAAAGCAACATCCTCTTTGTCATTCAGTTTTTTTTTCCTCCCCAAAGCCCCAGTGTGTAGTTGTATATCCCAGCTATAGGTCATTCTGGTTCTTCTGTGTGGGACACCGCCACAGCATGTCCTGATGAGTAGTGTGTAGGTCCACGCTTAGGATCCAAACCGGCAAATGCAGGCCACTGAAGCAGAGGGCATGAACTTAACCACTTGGTCACAGGGCCGGCCCCTGTAGTTCAGTTTCTTCGTTTATAAAATGGTATCTACTTCATAGGGTTCTTGTGAGACTTCAGTGAGATATATATATGTGTGTGTGTGTGTGTGTGTGTGTATAGTGTCTAGATAATGCCTGTTACAAAATGTTGGCTGTTCGTTACTGCTGCTAATCACTGCTACTGTTTGCATTATTGTTAGACTAGGGAGGGAAGGATAACCAGCAGAAAGGTTGCAGTCCGAAATGATGGAGTAAATACTTCTAAGTAAAGAAGTTAGGGGCAGTGGGATGCTGGAAAGTCTAAAGGGACTAAGAAATTAATAAACATGTTTTAGATTTTTCAAGGCTTAAAGCTTCACTTAAGAGGTGAAGACCAGAATGACTTCTTTGAGGAAAAGGATTAGGGAGACGGTGATGGGGAAATTTCAAAACCAGAGGTGGGCAGGTACTGGTTTTTGTACTTCTTAATAATAACTGGCATTTACTGATAGATTAGGCAGTGATGTCTTACATATATTACCTGTTGTCACTAGTTTATTTTCTAGCAAGCCCTTTAAATTTGTTGATGAATACTTGACATGCAATAATTGTATAGATGAAGTATTCAGTTCACTCTATGTTTTTATCGATTCTTAATTGTTTAATGTTTAGGTTGATTACAGAGTAGAGTCAATGAACTAAATGGAAGGAGGGGACCAAGGGAGGGTAACTGAATTCCCAGGGTGCTGGTGCTTATTAGCAGATCGCGTTTGTATTTGTTACTCCGTTAGAAGGCAGATGGTATTGTTGCCATTTACCAACAGAGAAACTAAGGCTCGGGAAAGTGAAGTTATTTATCCAAAGTAACACAGCTAGGAAATGGCACAGTTAAGGCAAAACACATTTTTTGTCTGGCTCTATAAAATTTTGTCTGTTGCAGACTAAAATAGCGACAAAGGAATTTTTTTAAAACTTTGGTGGAGATAATTTCCTGTGAGAGTTTATTAAAATCCCGTGAGTACAATGAAAACAGTTTGTGGATGTGTTTTTAAATGCTTCAAACTTCTTCGCCTTTCGAAAACCATTATTTTCTATTTTCCCAATTTCTATAATTGACGTAGTATAGTTTTATCAGATATTCCTCTTCAGTGGTTCAAGTAATTAGGTAAAAGTAGCTATTTTGGGTAACCAATGCGTTTTTACTTTTAAGTATCAAAGAAAGTAAAGACCATTAAGAATGAAAAGAATTCTGTTTCTAGGCAGTTCATGCTATCGCAAGTCTCTTAGATACAAGATTTAAAGGCAGGAATGGAAGTGATGTTACTTAATTTTACTGGATAAGAAACAAACCTCAAGCTGAGACTAGATGATGGACAAGTAATTTGAAATGTTACTTAGGGAAAACATCTTCAGGTGCAGGAATGCAGTCTTGGATTCAATCGACATAGTATTCCTGAAGGTCTGTCTCATTTTTCTTTCTTCTCTCATATTTTAGATTCCTTTATCCTTTGCAGTACGTTTTTTTGTTTTTGTTCTATTTGAAAATTGACACCAGATAAAGAAAGAAATATAATAGGTTAAAGGGTAAATGGGAGTTGTTATTCATATTCATAAATTCTTTTTAAAAATTTGTTTCTTTTGGGGCTAGCCCAGTGGCATAGCAGTTAAGTTCACATGTTCCTCTGCGGCAGCCTGGGGTTCACCAGGTTGGATCCGGGGTATGGGCGTACGCACTGCTTGTCAAGCCACGCTGTGGCAGGTGTCCCACATATGAAGTAGAGGAAGATGGGCACGGATATTAGCTCAGGGCCAGTCTTCCTCAGCAAAAAGAGGAAGATTGATGGCAAATGTTAGCTCAGGGCTAATCTTCCTCACAAAGAAAATATTGTTTCTTTTATGGAAAATGCTAGCTCAGAAAATGGGATAATTAAGACAGATTTTATGTGTAAACAATGATTTGTTCAACAGATATTCTAAGAGCATCTAGATTTGCTAAGTATTTAAAAAAATATTTTGAGGACTTTTTGTGGTTAGTCTACTTGACGTTCTCAGGAATACTGAAAGCAGAAAATGGTTTTCTCTTAATATATTATTGATGGTTCCATCTCTTAGATTGTTTCCTAGTTTCTTGTAAACTGGTAAAAATCTAAGAGTTTTTATTTGTAATAAAGTTATATTTATAATAAATATTTTAAACATCTCAAGTTAAATTCATTATTTCATGTTATATAACCTGTACTCCTGATATCCTTTTCTCTGCTCTGCTTTTAATTTTTAAAATAAGAAAGTATCTATATTTATGTGTTTTTTCATTCATTCATTCTGGGTTTTGCTTTCTGTCTTCTTCCTCTGCTAGAGTATAAGCTCTGTGAGGGCAGGGATGCTTCTTTGTTCATAAAACACAGACAATATCTGGAACATAGTAGGTGTTCAAGAAATATTTTGTTGAATAAATAAGGTTTATTTTAATCGATTATTTAAAACTGACATCTAACATATATTCATAAAAGCGTATGACATATATATGCTTTAAAGAGGGAAAGTAAACATCTTTGTTTCCTGGCCAACTTTGAAAATAGTATCTTACCAAAACCTCGGAAGTTCCTCATATGCCTCTTTTCTATGGCATTCACTTCCTTCCTTCCCCTATCAGAGGAACGCACTCCTTTGAAGTTATTTTTATTCCCTTGCATTTTTTCATAGTTTTACAATATATGGATGTAAATGTAAATATATTGTTTAGTTTTAGATTTGTTAAACTTTGTATATATGAAATCATACTATGTGTATTCTTCAGTTTGCATCATTCATTCAATGTTAGGAGTTTGAGATTCATTCATGGGATGCACATAGATGTGTTCCATTCATTTTCATTCTTATGTAGTATTCAGTTACATGACGGTGTCACAATGTATCCATTCTCCTATCTGTGAGTAGTTGAATTGTTTCTAAGTTACGAACAATGCAGCCACAAACATTGTTTTAAAGTACCTCTTGCTGTACATGTAGAAGAGTTTCCTTAGCGTATGTATCTAGACTTTCTGGGTGGTACAAAATGGGCGTTCTCAACTAAATATTGACAGTCATTATCTGAAGTGGTTGTACCCGTTCTCACTCCCATCAGCTGCAGGTGTGAGAGTTCCAGTTTCTCTACTTACTTGTCAGCACTTGGTATTTTACAATTTTAGCCATTGTGGTAGGAATATAATAGTATTACTGTATGGGGTTTTTTTAGGAAAACATTTTTTATTTCATTTTTTGACATTTTTATTTCTTTTTGGGAAAGATTAACCCTGAGCTAACATCTGCCACCAATCCTCCTCTTTTTGCTGAGGAAGATTGGCCCTGAGCTAAAATCTGTGCCCATCTTCCTCTACTTTATCTGTGGGCCACCTGCCACAGCATGGCTTGATAAGCAGTGGGTAGGTCCGTGCCTGGGATCCAAACTGGTGAACCCTGGGCTGCCAAAGCGGGGGCACGCGAACTTAACTGCTGCGCCGCCGGGCCAGCCCTGTCATTTTTAATTTTAACGTTTTTTGTTTCATTCTTAACCACAATAACTTGGGCACTTCTCACACCTTGTTATCATATTGGACGCCACCACCTCGTTTCCTGTACCACAGGATGTTCACATGGTATTTGCTTTTAGTGACAGTATCCACTGAGAAAATGACCTTCACAAAGACGTGACTTTATTGACAGGAATGTAGAGGGATCTACTGTTAACCTGACTCCCTGGAGTTTGTAGTTTGTGTTGTATCCGACAGATGTCGCTGTGCTTCCCTCAAAAGTTTAAGGCATCCAGACTCCACTCATAGGTGGAAGTTAGTATATTGATAAGGAGATCAGATCGGTGGTTACCAGGGAAAAGGGGGGGTGGGGGGAGGGCACAGAGGGGGAAGTGGTGTTCCCACAACATGACTAACAAAAATGTACAACTGAAATCTCACAAGGTTGTAATCTATCATAACATTAAAAAAAAAAAAAAAAAGTTTAAGGGATCCCACAGCATCTTTGTGAATTTGCTGCGGTGCCCTGCGGCCTGAGTGCAGTTTGGGACCCACGGCCTTGGAATATTAATCATGCTTACCTCCAGGGAGTAGAATTTTTATTTATTTTTTTATACTTTCTGGATTTTCCACTTTTTTTTATAAATGGCATATAAGATTTAAGTGAGATCAGAGAAAAAATTATGTATATGTACTATTTTTAAAAGACATTATTAACTAAAGTCCATACTTTATCCTGTGTTCTTTAGTTTTTACCTAATGTCCTTTTTCTGCTCCACACAGGGTTCCACGTTCCAGTTAGTCATCATATTTCCTCAGAGGACTCTTGGCAGTGACAGTTTCTCAGACCTTTCTTATTTTTGATGACTTTGACAGCTTTGAGGAGTGTTGGTCAAGTAGTGTTTAGAATGTCTTTAAATTGGGGAAGACCACAGAAGTAAAAAGCCGTTCTCATCACATCATATCAAGGGAAGATGCTGTCACGTAACTTATCACTGTTGATGTAACCTTGGTTGCTTAGCTGAGGCAGGCTTGTCACATTTCTTCACTGTAAAGTTACTCCTTTATTCCTCCTTTTCGCACTGTTCTCTTTGGCAGGAAGTCACTGTGTGCAGTCTGCACTTAAATGGGTGTTGTGCTCCACTTCCTTGAAGGCAAAGTACATAAATTATTTTAAACTCTTCTTCATAGGAGATTTGTCTCTTCTCCCCCTATTTATTTATTTGTCTATTTATTTGCTCAATCATTTATTTGTATAATTGGACTCATGGGTTGTTTTTTTTTTTATACTTTAGGTTATAATCCAGTACTGCTTTATTTTTTGTTGTTGCTGAAATGGTTCCAGCTTGGCCATTGGGAGCTCTTCAGGTGGCTGCTGTGTCCTTCTGACATACTCCTATAAATGTGGGTTTAAAAAAATTTTGGAGGGGACCACTTCTGCCACTACAAGATGCTCCAGGCTCATCTTGTATATTTCTTGCCTCAGTTGTAGAATCAGACATTTCTCCAAGGGGCCCCGATTCCTGTTATTGGAGAATGGTATTAAAAGTCAAGATCTGGTGTGCTTGTTGCTACTGGGGTACAATGTGATATTAATTTGCATTCCTCTGATAATCAATGAAGTCAAGGACCTTTATGTATGTTTCTTGGTTGTTTCTATATCCTGTTTGTTATGTGACAAGCTGTTCAAGACTTTTGTACCACAGCAGAGTTGAGTAGTTGTGACAGAGGTTGTATGGCTCACAAAGCCTGAAATGTTTAATCTCTGGCCCTTTACAGAAAGAGTTTGCTTAACTTTATAATTAGGATAACTGTTTTAATGTCAGTTCTGGGTTGGTTTCAATTGGTTGGCTTTTCTCATCAGTGCTGGTCCTATTTTCCTGCTTCTTTGGATGCCTGGTAATCTTTGATTGGACGCCAGACATTGTGGAGGAGCTGGAGTTTTGTTTTGTTCTTTTCCTTATAATTTCTGGAGATTTTTCCTGGGATGCAGTTAAATTACTTGGAAATATTTTGATCCTTTTGGTTCTGATTTAAGCTTTATTGGGTGGGACCAGAGCAGCATTTAGGGCTATTGTCATTAGGGCTTATCATTTCTAGTACTATAGTAAGACCCTTCTGAATACTCTACCAGGGAATTTTAAGGTCTGCCAAGTCTGGTTGATGGGACCAGGCGCTGTTGTTGGCCCTGCGAAAGCTCCGGGCACTGTTCCCTCTAATCCTCTTGGATGGTTCTTTCCCTGTCAGTAGTTTTCTTCCATGCATGGGCTGATGCATATTTGGTAGAATAATTAAGAGAAACTTGCCCCAGGTCTCCAGCATTTTCTCTCTGTGCATCTTTTTCCTCTGCAATATCCTGCCCTGTGAATTCTAGCTGCCTTGATCTCCCTGGACACTCAGCTCCGTCTTATCAACGTAGGATGTCCCTTGGGCTCTGCCTGGGTTCCCCTTCCCTGCACCACTCCTGGAAATGCTCTCAAGGCAGTGAGCTTGGCGCCTGTGGGACTCACCTCTTTTGTCCTCAGAGATCACTGTTGTTTGTTGCCTGATATACGATGTCTTGAAACCATTATTTATCTGTCTTGTCTGCTTTCTTCTGGTTGTTTCATATAAGAGAGTAAATCTGGTTCCTGTTACTACATCTTGGCCAGAAGTGGAAGTCCTCGAGATATTTTTTTAAACCTTGAATGGGTGTTTAATTTTGTCAGATGCTTTTTCTGTGTCTTTTGAGATGATCATATGATTTTTTTGTCCTTTTTTTCCTGTTAATGTTTGTTGAATAACACTGATTGATTGTTTTCTAATGTTAAATCAACCTTGCATTTCTGGAATAAACTCTACTTAGTCATGATACATTATCTTTTTAATATATTCCTGGATTTAATTTACTAGTATATTTTTTAGGATTTTTCATCTGTGTTTATGTTCATACGCTGCCCTTCTTCAGGTTTTGACATCAAGGCTGTCCTGGTTTATAAAATGGGTTGGGAAATGTCTTTTCTTTTTCTCTAGAAAAGTTTGCATAATATTGGTGCTTTTTCTTCTGTAAATGGTTAGACAAATTCTCTGGTGAAGCCACATGGTGATTTCATTTGAGAAACTGTTTAATTGCAGATTTATTTCCTTAATAGATACAAGACTATTTAGAGTTTTCATTTGTTTTTGTTTCCGTTTTGGTCAGCTGTTTTCCTAAGAAGACAAATGATCTATTCAAGGTCATCCATCTAATAGTGAATAAACCTCCCCATCCTGTGCTTTTTCAAACTACGTCATACCAGCATAGGATATACTTTTAAATTTATGTGCTCTCTTATCCTCTCCAGTAGATTATGGACTAGTGGGCACGTTCTATCTCTGATAAAGCTTAGCATCATCTGAGGCTTAGGGCCAAAGAGATATTTGAATTAACTTAAAGCTTGCTTGGGGTTTACATTGAGATTTTACAAGGAGAGACCGTGATTTAAGTAATTGTTTCAGTACTTTGTTTGGGCTCTGTCAGTCTCTGAAATATACATTTTACCCCTTTGGCGGTGGGTTATTGTGGGTTAGAGTATGTATTGAATAAAAAGATAGGAATAGTGAATTGAAAGTATAGTTCTTAAACTTTGGAAGTACCATTTATATTGTATTTGTTTTTCTAGGTTTCACTCAATTTTATTTCCTAAAACCTAGGAGAATAGATATCTGTCTATAATTCTGGGGGAATTGAAAGAAAGAAAAATATCTCTAGTTCAGAATATGATTTGCCAAAACTGTTTTTATTTCTATTCAAGGCAGGTTTTAACTTGAATTCTGTTATCGGGGAAAATTTAGTGAATATGTAACATTTCAATACCGTGGAATGTGTCCATCTTGTTATAGTGTACTTAGTTTAAGATTCACATTTTGGAAAGAGTGTGAGTTTAAGTGGAGAGGGGTCAATTGAAGGTCTCTTTCTATAAAGTATGTAGTCTGTCGCCAAAAGAAATATTACCTAGCAGCAGTTTACATGTGCCAAGAGAGGCCAGGGAAGTCTCGTACTAGAAATTGTACAGGAGAGCTGTCAAACTAGATCCCCGAGGACGTCAGGCAGGAAATAAAGCTTACGATGCTAAAAATGTTACTGGATGGCTAGGCCGTTGGAAATGAATCTTCCAGCGCTTGTATTTTTTATCACGCTTTTATGTTAAATAGACAGAGTTACTTACACATGTGTAATTTAAACTGTTTAAAAAATTTAAAGAAAAATTTAAGAGCTTTTCTGAGATCATACTGAATAAACATTAATTCATTTATATCTTTTTCCTACAAAGTGTTTATGCTCTGAGATTAAGGTTTAGAAATCTGTTGGGAAAGGGGCTTTAATTTCTTGGGAATAAAATAGAGTAAGTAATTTAAGCAATTTCCTTTTCTGTGCCAAAAATTGAAATATAGGAAATATAAATAAGCAATTGTGCCAAAGTTTTTATCTGTGGTTCTCTTTATTTCTAAAATATAGCATTTCCCATTTCTACTATATGGCTTCAAATATACTGTACAGAATTATAGGAATTTTGAGCCTAAAGGACTTATAAAGGACATCTATTTGGATTCCTTTGTTTTGTGAGGAAGGGAAATGAGGGGGGTACAGTTGACATACGAGTCCTTTGCCCAGTGTCGTGAAGGGAGTGGGAACATTTTTACCACTTGGGGAAATAGAACATTTCCTTAGGTACTGTTGTGGTAGTGAATTATCTGGAATTTTATGTGTGTGGTGGTTGCCTTGGTTTTCTCACTACCAGATGGCTTCTGAAAGTTGGGGTATCAGCTTTTAGTTCCCTGCCAGCAAAAGTAAAAACTGTCAAGCCCTTTGAAGGTCATTATTACTTAGGAAACAAAGACAATGTTGACCATTTAAATAAAATAAGAATAGCTTTAGGTTCTTAGAATTGAGAAGGTTGTTATGAAATTATTTAGTTTAAGCTTTGTGGACTGCTTCTACATGGTGACACGCTCTCCTCTCTTCCGTTATGAGTGACCCTTGAAGTTCACAGATCTGTTTTAGACTAATATTGTAAAATGCTAAAAGGGGTAGAGATGGTCCTGTAATTTCAATTATAGGCAGTCCTTGTAACTCTGTGGTACGTTCAAGTCTTCTCTAGGGCAAGACTTAAAATCAGTCTGGTTCACTTCTGGGTTGTAGAACCTTGATATTAATTATTTAGAAAATGCATACAATTCATAACAGCATTAGATAACTATTTGAAGAAGCAAAAAAAATTGCCACTTATTTTGAGAAAAATTTCTTTTTACAGAAAAATTCTATTTTGAGCTCATATTGCAGCAGCATTATAGCCTGTACAACAGAGGCAGTATTGAGTTGTGGTTAAGAGCTAGGGTTTGCCACTTACTAGCTCTGTACTATTGGGCAAGTAACTTTACTTCTGTGGGTCTCAGTTTCTTCAACTGTAAAATGGGAATAATAATTGTATGTACTTCATAGGCTTGTTTTAAGGATTAAATTAGCACTTGTGAAATGCTTAGAATAGTGCTTAACATATATGGTAAGCACTCAGCAAATGTTAGCTGTTACAATTATTATTGTTATGACATGTAAAGCTCTTAGAACAGAATTTGGCTTAGTAAGTATTCCATAAAGGATAGCTCTTATTATTATTAGGCTTTGTTAGTAAGTATGTAATAGGCTTTAGGTTCTTTAAATAAATTTGATGTTGTAAACTAGCATTTCCCAAAGTGTAGAGTAGTAATTCAGTTTTCTACAATTCTCTCTCTTAGTCATAAGTATTTCCTTCTCTTCCTTATACTTTTAAAACCTTTACTCTTCCCCTCCTCCCAAGAAACCCATCTAATCACAGCACCAGGCTTACAGGCCAGGATCTTGTGATGGTCTCTGCATCTGACCTGAAGGAGTCTCTGCATCGCTTCCTTTTGGTGAGATCCTCTCTGAGCTCCTGCCGCCTCCCAGCGTTCAGTGGTGGAACAGGGATAGGGTAAATGCAGTGGATACCTACATTTTTCTCTTCTTCCACCTCTCCTCCTTTCCCTTCCCTTCCCTATTCATCCTTTTGTCTTCCTTATCCTCTCCTTCTCCTTTCTCTTCTGCATTTGTTATTTCTGGCACTATTTTAAGTTCTGACATGGTAGTACTTTTTTCTTACTCATTTTCTTTCCTTGGATCAATCATTCTCCTTTTAATTTTACCGTTTTGTCTTTTATCTTTGAATTCTTGGTTCATGGAGTCCATTCTTTTCTTAATTTTCTTGATTTACTCCCAGGAACAAGAAGAAATGTCCATGGAATATGTGCTCTTCATGTATGTGTTGACTATTGTATTTCTTAGCTTATTTTTATATTTTACGTAATTTTGTATTGGTCCCGAGTCTAATGTTCCACTCTTCTTTTAACAGACATGGATTTAAATTGTTTCTATCACTTGCTACTTTTTTGACTTTCAGCATTTTACTTAATCATTTTAAGACTTAGTTTTTCTATTTTTAAAATGCTCTTGATAATATCTTCCTCCCAGTGTTATAAATTTAGATATACTTTTTGGTTAAAAATGATGCACTTTCCAAATGCATCTACATTTCTCTTTTGATATTAAAAATCAGAAAAGGTTAAGACTATAAAAATAAGGACAGTGATTAAAGAACTGAGTAGCTGATGAGAGATTTAATAAAAATTTTGATGATAGAAACTTGAAAGAGGAAAAATTAACTGACATGGCAGGCCGGAGAGATGGTATTACCTTTTAGGCATTACCTTTAGGGCTTGAAGAGGTAGTGCCTACAAGAAGCAGACTGATTCTCTCCAGAAATTTCCAAAAGGCTCCAGGTACTTCAGAGGTGGGAGTGAGGCATTGAGCTGAAAATGGGGCATTGGTTCAAAGTCTGTATACTGAAAAGGTGGATTTCTAGGTCCCCTGCCTTACACTGTGCAGGCAGACAGCCACCTCCCCTCCGCCCCTCAATTGCTCAGGAGAAAGGGAGTGAGTCATGGGATGGGAAATGGGGATTATATGTGTATTGAACTGTGTGGACCTTACCCTCCCACCTCATCTCTCAAATATACTCTGGCTCCTGAGCACTGGCCGCCAGACGTCTATGGCTCATTCAGAGATCGAAGGGATCATTTTTAGAGAAACTCGAAGACTTTCTCATACTGACGTTTGAGGGTCCCTAATGAAAAAGCTCTTTGCTGTAGGGAAGCTCTCTGGTTAAAAACCCTGTCTATACATACCAGGGCTGCCAATCAAATCCTTCAGTGCCTCATTCTTAAATAGGAACAGACAGCTAAGGATCGTGAGACCTAGGAAAAAGCCTTCAACATGAACAACAGAGACCGAAATAAACACACTGTAAAAAGGAATCCGGCGGCGGCAGCAGAGGTAAGGCAGGGTTCAGAGGAAACCTTACAAAGAAAAAAACCCAAATTCCACCAAACTAAAATAAAACAAAAATTCTCTAATTCATAATCTCATAGAGATAAGGATTTATAAAATAAGAACTATATTCTTTGAAGAAGGAACAACTCGGGAATAGAAAAGAGATACTGGATATATGTAACTATGGTAGCTTAAATTAAAAAAAATTTTAATGGCTGGAAGGTGAAGTTGAAGAAATCCCCCAGAAACTAGAAGGAAAAGACAATGATAGAAAATAGGAGAGAAAAGATGAGAGGCCTACTGAGTTAATTGAGGAGGTCCAGTGACAGACTAATAGAAGCTGCATAAAGAGAGGAAAGAAAAAATTACACAAAACAAAACAACAGCAAAGCAAGAAAATTGTCTAGAACTGATATTTCCAGAATGAAAAGCCTCTGATTGGCTAGCAGAGTGAATGAAAAAAGATGCATACTGAGGCCCATCATCATGAAATTGCAGAACATCCTTTAAAAAAGATAAAATAAAAGTCTTGAAAGCTTGTAGACACACACACACGCACGCACGCATGCACATACCACATCAACTTTTAAGGAATAAGAATCAGATTTCTCAGTTACATCTCTAGAGGCTAAAAGACAATGGAATAATGCTTGAAAAATTCTGATGAAAAAATTGTCTTCAACCTGAATTTGATACTTGGCCAAATTATCAGTCAAGTGTTAGTAGTATCATAAAGTACCATTTTCTGATCAGCAAATATTTAGAAGTTTTATCTTTCATGTGTCCTTTCTTAGGAAACTAGTGGAGGGTGCTCTTTAGCAAAATAAGGGAGTATCCCATGAAAAATGATGATAAGGGCTTCAGGAAACAGCAACTCCAACACAGGAGAGCAGTGAAAGGCAAGTTTCAGGATGGCACATTACATAGCAGGTCTCAGAACAGTTCAGCGTGGTGAGAAGTACAATGCTATGGGAAAGAGATGTCCGAGGGGAAATGTAGGACAAGTAATAGATTATTTTATATGATAGGGCGTTGGGAGTAAACTTGATACATGTGTGTTGGATCATTTTTAAAAACTTAAAGCTAGGTATATAGAAAATAATGTAAATAAAAACATGAGGCATGTATAAACACCAGGAAAAACAAAAAGTTCTAGGTTTTTGAGCAGTTGACTGAAAAATGAAGCGCTGGAATAACCACCTTTTATTTATTTATTTATTTCTGAGGAAGATTGGCCTCGAGCTAACATCATTGCCAATCTTCCTCTATTTTATGTGGGATGCTGCCCCAGCATGGCTTGATGAGCAGTGATGGGTCTGCAGCCAGGATCTGAACCTGCAAACCCTGGGCCTCTGAAGGCAGAGTGCATGAACTTAACCACTGTGCCACCGGCCTGGCCCTGAGAATAATAACCTTTTAAATGTTGGAGTCTTCCTGTAATTGGAGTTTCTAAGTCTAAAAGTATTCTTGATTTATTCCTTAAAAACCTAAGTGTTCAAACCTTACAACAAAGCCATAGTAATCAAGGCCGTGTGGTCTTGGCATAAAGCTGGGCATATAGATCAATGGAATAGAAGTTAAAGTCCAGAAATAAAACCTGTGCATCTCTGGGCAATTGGTCTTCGATAGGGGTGCCAAGAGATGTCCATGATGAAACACCAGTCTTTTCAGCAAATGATTCTGGGACAGGTGGTTATCCACGTGCAAAAGAATGAAGTTGGACCCCTCACCTCACACCATGTCTGAAAAATAGCTAAAAATGGATCACAAACCTAAATGTAAGAGCTAAAGCTAAAATTCTTAGAAGAAAACATAGAAGTAAATTTTTGTGACCTTGGATTACGCAGTGGTTTCTGAGATGATACCAAAAGTGCAAGTGGCAAAAGGAAAAATAGATAAATTGGACTGTATTAAAATTAAAAACTTTTTTTTGTTTCAAAGAACTCTCAAGAACCTGAAAAGACAACCTACAGAGTGGGAAAATTGATTTGCAAATCATATATCTGATAAGGGGCTTGCATCCAGAATATTAAAAAAAAAATCTTACAGCTCAAGAATAAAAAGGCAAATAACATTTGCAATGTATAAATGAGCAAAGGATTTGAATAGCGTTTCTCCAAAGAAGATACACAAATGGCTGATAAGCACATGAAAAGATGCTCAACATCATTAGTCATTAGGGAAATGTGAATCAAAACAAAAGTAAGGTACCACTTCATACCCACTAGGATGGCTCTAATAAAAAAATCAGACAATTACAAGTGTTGGTAAGGATGTGAAGAAATTGGAACCCTCATTACATTGCTGGTGGGATTATAAATTGATGCAGCCACTTAGCCAGTCAATTTGGTGGTTGCTCAAAAAGTTAAGAACATAGAGTTACCATGTGACTCAGCAATTCCGCTTAGAGGTATATACTCAAGAAAAGTGAAAATGTGTATTCACACAAAAATTTGCACACAGGTTTTCAAGGCAGCATTATTCGTAATAGCCCAAAAGTGGAAACAACCCAAATGTTCAACAGCTGATGAATGGGTAAATAAGATGTGGTGTATCCATACAATGAAGTATTATCCAGTCATAAACGAAATAAAGTACTGATACATGCTACAACGTTGATGAGTATTTAAAACATCACATTAAATGAAAGAAATCAGTCACAAAAGTCCACATATTGTACAATTCCATTTATATGAAATATCCTGTATAGGCAAATTCATAGAGAGAAAGTAAATTTGTGATGACCAGGCTTAGGGGTAGGGGAGAATGGGGAGTGACTGTAATGTGTATGTGATTTCTCTTTGGGGTGAGGAAAGCATTCTGAAATTAGATGGCGTGATTGATGTAGAATTTTTGTGAATATACTAAAATCCACTGAGTTATGTGGTGGTTTAAAGAGGTAAGCTTTATGGCATGTGAATTATATCTCAATTAAGCTGTTACTGAAAAAATCCTAAGTGTTATGAATGGCTTACTTTAATGACTAATAAAAGATTGTTTTGTGATAAAATATGAATTGGAATCATAAAGCAATTAACCCCCTCCAGATCAGGTGATGACTGAGGTGCAGCTGAGAAAAAAAATTGCGTGAGCCTCCAGCAGACACCAAATAGAACTTGGCATTATACAGTTGCTACTGTGTGGCCAGACATAAAGTAATATTTTTGTTGTTTAGTCTAGATTTTTTTTAGATAGGCCATTTTGATTTAAATTTGAAGATGATTGTTAGTTTGAAATATGTATTTTGTACTTTTAACAGATTTTTACTTAGGTAGATTAATATACTGATTATAAAATTAGAATGTAACAAAATAAAGCCTTTTCCCTTTATTCCAATTCATTGTCAAATCATTCATTAAGCAAATAAGAGAAAGAACTATTTTGGCCACAAATGTCCTACCTCATTATTGCTTAGATAGAAATAAATGCTGTCTTGGCACATAATAGGAATTACTTTCAGAAAGGTATTTGGTGGTTTGCCTGATTGGGTCAGGTCAATATTTTCATCTTATCCTTGACATTTGCTGTTTCTGATGAGTGTTTGTTTTAAAAAGTGGTTGAGCCATGACATAGGTTTTTGGAATGGTACCAATACTACTGTTGTAATTTTATACAAATATTTCCCTGGCTTCATCAGCTTTCATTTATTGCTCATCTGTGCTCGATTTTAAGGTGATAATGGAGGTCGCCAGTTATACTCAGGTGATTGTTCCCTGTGCAGGTTCCTTTAATCATTAAAAAAAGATGAACTTAGTTTTACAGTATGATCTGCCCCAGGGGGTTATGTTAAATGAAGTAACGCTGAAGCCCTCCTGACTTTGTGAAGACACATGCTCAAATGGCTCATTTGGGAAAATATTTGACTTGGGGCCAGTTAAACTTTTGTGTCAGCTCTAGCCAGTAGCTTCTTTGAGATAATTGTCTTAAGGTGATTTTAGCTTTCTGCGGTAACAATGCGAAGAATTTTTTTAAGTAAAGCACACTGCCAGGAGTCTCTTCGTTTTGAAGCACTTGTGAATTTTTGGGTTGGGTTTGTGTTTCCTTTAGTGCCTTGAGAGCTGGCACAGATGATCTGACAGGCAGAATTAGACGGAATCTTTGGGGGTTGTGGTGTGCTTGGATTCTCAAGCCCAGAGCCCAGAGGAAATGATGGCAAGGGTTGAACTGTAAACCTCAGTGTTACGTGACTCTTCTCCATTAAGATTTGGAGTTAATGTTTTGAAACTAGTTACAGCCAAGTAACAGGCATACTTCATACTAGAAATCCCTTTGTCATTTTTCCAGTTACTTCTGCCAGACAGGTTTTAATATAATAGGAAGAATCTGATAGCTCTTTTGTACTTTGGACTAGAATGATTTTGTTTTTGACTTGAAGAGTCCAGTTGAATCCCTCTCTAGTGACTGGCTTTATTTTTGATTTTAGATTTTGAGTGCCCATTTCTGCTTGTAATAATCTTGTTAGGACATTTATTGCCAACTGTATGTGAAGGTGTAGCTGTGTGGAGCATAAAATTAGATCTGCTTCCTTCCTTTGGCTCACAATCTAAATTTAGGAGGCGAGAATCTCCTTTCCTAGATGTCATTAAAAATAGAAGATACCCATCTGTCTGGAATGGTTTAGATATAAGTCTGCCTACAGGCTTGGAGATGAACTGTATAACACAGACTTTCTTTTTGTCCCAGGATTCTTAGGAAAATAATGTTTAATATAGAGGCCAAGAGTGTATAGTTTCCAGTGTTGACTTTATCCTGTAAGTTTTTGAAAATAAGAAAGACTTAAGAGAACTGAATTTTGAGGAGAACCTTAAAAGATAAGATGAAACACTATCACTTGATTAAGCAAATCAGCTTTGAAGTAAAATCTAGTTCCAATCCTATATTTATAATTTACTACCTATGTGAGCAAGTTACTTCTCTGAGGTTATGGCCTCGTTTATAATGTTGGAATAGTAAGGCCTATTTCTTAGGGTTGTTGAAGAGTAAGTTAAGTGAGTTGGTATTTCTGAAGTACTTTCTTCAGTGCCTGGCATGTAGAAGGGACTTTTTGGTGGTAGTTATTATTACTATGTTAATATTACTTCTGGTTCCTTTTATTCAAAATTCTGCCACCTGGCTGTTAAAAAATCTTAATTTGGAGCTCGGGATATAATATGGGGTCAGAGACAAACAGAGAATTCCTAGGGAATTTGGAGTCATGGCAGTCATTTAGAAGAGCACTAAAAATCATCCCCAAAGGACTACCTGTATTTAGGGGATGCAGAAGAAACAGGGAAATAGAGATAGCCATCAATAAGGTGAAAAGAGAATTAGGGGAATAACATGGAATCCAAGATGGAGGTTGCTCCCCAGGTCAAATATTTTCTTCAGATGTTCATTCGAAAATCATTTAAACACTAGGTGATGTCAGGTAGTGGAAGGATGCTGAGGAAACCAGTGAACTGGGTAGGTGGGAGGTCTTGATCTTTGAGATACTAGAAAAATGACTGTAGACCCAGAATCTCTTGGGCAGAGAAGTAAATGTAAGGTGAGGAAAAATGGAGGCCATGAGTATAAGATGGATCCTTATGAACATTTAGTCATATAGAGAAGAGGAGAGAGGGCTTATGGGGAAGGAGGGAGGGTTTGGGTTTGTTTGTTTTGTTTAGGACAGAAAAAAAGTGAGCATGTTTGGAACCTGAGAGAGAAAATAAACATACTGGCCAGAGGATAATTGATGGGCAGGTCATGGTATGAGGCAAGTGGGAATGGAATCCAGTGCACAGGTGCAGGCTGAGCGGAGCAGCTGTTCTTTGGTAGAAGAGGAGGAAAAGAGGAAGACAGAGGCAGGAGGGGAAATGAAATTCTTGTCTAATTGGCCCCTGTTTAAATGGAGAAATGGATAGTGAACTTACTAAAGTAATAACAGACTGGTGGTCCTCAGCCGAGGGTGATCTGCCTCCCAGGGGCCATTTGGCAATATCTGGAGACGTTTTTGGTTGTTGTAAGTTGGGGGATATGTGCTGGCATCTAGTGTGTAGAGGACAGGGGTGCTGCTGCACATCCTGCAGTGTGCGGGACAGCCCACATCAGGGGGTGATCTGGGGCCAAAGCCGGTAGTGCTGTGGTTGAGAACCTCGCCCCAGATCAGAACATCCCTGCAACAGGATCTTCAGCAACAGCCAAGAAATTTGAATAACAGCTCGATATATCCTGTCTAAGAGAGTCAGAGTACGTACTAGTTTATTAAACTCTGAAAAATCCTCAGGGGGAAATCTAAACTGTTTAACTGACTGACTCCCCACTCCCCCTGCTTTCATAACAACTGTTAACATTCTGAGAAAAACATTTAGGAAAGGACTGTACTTTAATTTCTTGGCTGGCTGGTACTATGTATTCATGTTTGTGTGTAAAACTCCTCGCTCAGAATCCAGCACTTGGGAAACAGTCAATAAGCGATAACTGCTATTATTACTGTTTTTTCCCTTCCAAATGGGAAATCCTGGGCCACTTCTGACGTATGTGTCACAAGTTGCAATTTTAAGGTGAATGTAGGCGATGTGAGCAATCAACACGAGAGACGAGCTGCTTCTCCCAGATCTGTAGAATGCACTGATAATTGTGCTTTGAGATCTCATGGTGGTTCCCCAAAGACTTCAAAAGAGTTACTGCATGATCCAGTAATTCCCCTTCTGGGAATATACCCAAAGGAATTGAAAGCAGGGGCTCAAACAGATATATGTAAACCAGTGTTCACAGCAGCATGGTCCACAATAGCCAAAAGGTGGAAACAACCCAAATGTCCCTCCATGGTGAATGGATAAATAAAATGTGTTACATACACTCATGCGCTGCATAACGTTTCACTCAATGACGGACCGCATATACGACAGTGGTCCCATAAGATTAGTACTGTGTAGCCTTGGTGTGTAGTAGGGTATCCCATCTAGGTTTGTGTAAGTACACTCTATGATGTTCACACAGTGACAGAATCACCTAACAACACATTTCTCAGAACATCCTCATCATTAAGCAACTCATGACTGTACATATAATGGAATATTATTCAACTGTAAAAGGAATGAAATTCTGACACATGCTACAGCATGGATGAACCTTGAAGACATTATGCTAAATGAAATAAGCCAGACATAAAAGAACAAATATTGTATGATTCCGCTTATATGAGGTACCTAGAGTAGGCAAATTCATAGAGACAGAGAGTAGAATGGTATGGGGCCGGCCCTGTGGCCGAGTGGTTAAGTTCGAGCTCTGCCTTCGGCAGCCCAGGATTTCACCAGTTCGGATCCTGGGCACGGACGTGGCACCGCTCATCAGGCCACGTTGAGGCAGCATCCCACATGCCACAACTAGGAGGACCTACAACTAAAGATATACAGCTATGTACTGAGGGGATTGGGGGAGAAAAAGCAGGGGGAAAAAAAAGAAGATTGGCAACAGTTGTTAGCTCAGGTGCCAATCTTTAAAAAAAAAAAAAGAAAGTAGATGGTGGTTGCCAGGGGCTCGGGGAGGGAGAGTTGGGGAAGGGGGAATAGAGAGTTGTTCCATGGGTAAAGAGTTTGACTTTGGGAAAATGAAAACGTTTTGGACATGGATGGTGGGATGGTTACACAATAGTGTGAATGTACTTTATGCCACTGAACTGTATACTTAAAAATGGTTAAAATGGTAAATTTTATGTATATTTTACCAAAATAAAAAAAATCTCATTTTAGAATATTTAGCAATCACCACAAAGCAGTCAAGGCCTTTACTCATGGTTTTTATACGGCTTCAAAAGGTCAGTAGAGACTAGTTTTAAACTACAGATACTGTTCTGATGAGGCAGTTACAACATACATAAACCAAAAACACATTCATTTATTATATCAGTGATTATATAAATTTAGCACCTCTTACTGACAGGCACATAATTTTCCTTTGTTCATTGTTTACTCCAAAACTTTGGAATGTTCAAGACCAGCCAGAGCCTAAGCCAGGATAACAGTGATAATTCTTACATTTTGTTCAAGTAAAAGGTGTATATTTGTTTTGTTCAGAGAAAAAAGTGATTCCTTTAAAATTCTGTAGGAGTCACATCATGGTTAGTTTAATATGAGGAAGTATCCGCATTTATATTTTCTCCCAGATTTTTATATATCTTCTTAAAGGATGTCAAGAATGTACTTAGCACTATCAGAAATAACCTTCAGGGAACTGCAGTCACTTCTCTACATCTCAAGAAAATCCCCTAAAAGTAAGTCTGTTTTTAAAAATTGTCTAAAAATGTTTGTATCAGAGGCAATATTGGACACACTTACCTATAGGGTAATTTTGTGGGGTTTTTTTTTGGTGAGAAAGATTGGCCCTGAGCCAACATCTGTGCCAATCTTCCTCTATTTTCTGTGTGGGACACTGCCACAGCATGGCTTGGTGAGCAGTGTATAGGTCTGCACCAGGAATCTGAACCCACAAACCCTGGGCCACTGAAGCCGACCGTGGTGAACTTAACCACTATGCAGCCAGGCCGGCCCTAGGTAGTGTTTTTTTTTAATCTGTGATTTTGCCAATAGAGAAGAGATGGAAAGGGAGGGAGAGTTTTGATATTGTAGATGTACTTGCTCATTAAGAGATAAGAGCAGATACGTACAAACCCAGGAATTATCTTACTTCTGCTAAAACAACAGAACCCTGAGATCCCCAGCTCTAGTCTGTGTAATTGCTTTTGGCATCTTAGCTGTTACCTCAGAGAGACTGACAGTTTAATAACTAGATTGGAGATTTCCTTTGCAGCACGCAAATAGGAAAAACACCACCATAGATGTTTTCTTCTACGTCTGACCTCCTCCATCCCTTAATTCACCAGCCGTGTGACTGCATCTCACTGCCAAGCATCCTTAAGTTATAGTGTTATAGGTTGTGGGCCTGCCAAACCTCTTCACAGGTAACATTGAACGGTTCCCAATGAGTTTAGAACGATCTTGTCTTTCGTAAGAGTTTGTCTTTTGAAAGCTTCTGTTTGATTTTATGCACCAGTATGATCATTTTTTGGATAATGGATGTTACTCTGCTTTATTAGGTCTCTTTTATGCTTGTAATCCAGACTTAGTATCCAATAAGACATCATTTTTATTGTTATATTTTCAATTATGTTCTAAATACGTTTATATTCTTAAATAATGCTGGTATTGAAATATTAAAATTTGTATCTCTTGTTGACTGTTGTTTTAATTCTTGGAGGTTCATGAAACATCTGTAATCTCTTCTTCCTTGAAATATAGGTGTATTTCAAGCAACATGCCCTTCTGAAATATCCAGAATATATTTTGCCAATAGCAAAAGGATATTCCTTGGAAACACCAAACTTCAAATAGGAGTTAGACTAACAATACACATACGGTTCATACAATTCTTCTTTCTGTTATCCCTTTCTCCTTAAATCACAAGGCTCAGTCTAAGGAAGACATCCTGATTTTTTATGTGAATTTTATATGTATGTAAATGTATTTATATATTTAAGTATTAATTCATTGGAGGTTATATATATGTATATATTAATCTTTTTCAGGCCTTTAAGCTCTTTTAGGAGTTTAAAGAAATAGAATTAAGATATAATTTGTCTATTTTTAACAAATTCTTCGTTGCTTCTTTTTCATGTTCCTAGAAGTCAATATATATATAATTGTTCCCCTCATTGATGGGCAGAACTACAGGGATGAAGCAAAGGATTCCTCCCCTGCCCCTCCTTTTTAAATTCCTTTTTCACTTCTTTCCTCCAAAAACGTTTTTGATATTTATTTAGACTTAAATCATTATTTTTTTTTTTTGAGGAAGATTAGCCTTGAGGTAACTACTGCCAGTCCTCCTCTTTTTGCTGAGGAAGCCTGGCCCTGAGCTAACATCCATGCCATCTTCCTCTGCTTTATATGTGAGATGCCTACCACAGCATGGCTTTTGCCAAGCGGTGCCATGTCCGCACCCAGGATCCGAACCGGCGAACCCTGGGCCGCCGAGAAATGGAACATGTGCACTTAACCGCTGCACCACTGGGCTGGCCCCTTAAATTATAAGGAACCATGCATACTTAAAAATAATGAGATATGTATGTATTTTACTGTCATGGAATATGGTCCATGAAATATTTTAAGTGAAAAGGCAAGGTGAGTAGTTTATATCATATAATTCCATTTTCATTTAAGAGAGTCACCATATATTTGAGTATGCAAAGAAAAAGGTTTGGAAGGGTATACAGTTGTTATCTGTGATGAACCCTAGGGAATGAGATGGTACTCATTGGATATACCCAATGGATACTGCCTCAGGTTGGATTCCCCAGAAGCAGAACTTAGGATGTGGTTTCATAAGAAAGTGCCTTACTAGGAAGAGTTTAGGGAAATCTGGTAGGGAGTGAGGAAGTGGGACTGGGAAGAGAGAAGGAGCTGAAGGACAAGGAAGGATGTAGCAAGGCTCTAGCAGAGGCTCAGTCCTGCAGGGGAGTTCTGAAACTTATATCTAAAGAGCTGTCACTATCAGGGACAAAGAAAGAGCTAGAGCCTTTGTACTCCCATCCTCATCAGTCATTGCTTAGAACTGCCCCTGATGGGGAGAGGTGCATAATTGTCCAGGAAGTGCTGGCAGCCTGAGGGTAGCCCTCCTACAAGACCTGCAGGTGCTGGCTGTTGGGAGTGAGCGCACAGGGTTGGAGGGAGATGTAGACAGCGCTGAAAGCAATTATAGTCGTCACCCAAGTTAAAAGATTTAAACAAGATAGAAGTTTCTTTCTTTCTCACGTAATAATCCAGTTAAAGCACTCCAGGGCTAGTGATGGTAGCTCTACAAGGTTCCGGGTTCCTTTGGTTTTGTTGCTCTGTTATCACTGTCATTGCCCACATATGTATGGTCCAAGATACTCAATATTGTGTCCATATTCCCATTTGAAAAAAGGGGAAAGATCAGAGGGAAGAGGACACATTAGTTCCTCTAAGTTCTGGAAGTTACACATCACTTCAGCTCAAATCTCATTCGTCATAACTTAGCTGTGTGACCACATCTGGATGCAAGGAAGAATAATTTTTACTGATTGGCCTTGTGCCCAGTTAAAAATAGGAGACTCTGTTATTATGCAACCATTTCTGTAGAAGGAGTGAATGCATAATGTAGGGGATGTTCGTTTTCTACTTTATGGGGATGTGGTTTGTTGGCTTTGTGTTTTTTAGTTTTGACCACAAGCATGTGTTTTTCTTTTAACTGTGTCACAGGTTGGAGTCTCCTGGAAAAAGAATTTGAGACAAAGTTTAGTGTACAGGGTGTTAAGGAGTGTCCTGATGTTCAACACCTGTGGAAGGATGGGAACAAGTCAGGATTTGGCAGGAGGAAGAGTTGAGCTGTGATACAATCCTGATCCATGGTCTTGGCTGACTCCACAGGGAGCTCTGGAGCTAAAGTGGTATTTAGCTAAAGTTGTCGTGTATTGAGCTGAAATAGCTGGACCATTATACCCTTGTCTCCATCAGTCACTGGATATGGGCTACCTTGGGAGGAACATGACCTTGGACAAGGCACGTCTGCAGAGGTGATCCCTGAAGGGGCTGACAGCATTCCTAGCAGCTGAGACACCAGGTCCTTCCTTAAAGAGAAATCTGGGTGGCATGTCTGTATATCTATCGCAACTTTTTTCTTGTGTGTGAAAGTAATTAATACATGTTCATGTATCCATTTTATAATGTAAAAAAAGGTAAAATTTACTTAACTATTCCTTCCACGAGAATTTCTTGAGCAACTTTTATGTGCCAGGCTCTATTCTAGCGCTGGAAATAGGGAAATGACAAAATAAAAACTGTCCCCTCATGGAGTTTATATTGTATTTGGACATAGACAGTAAATAAGTAAATTTATAATATATCAGATGGTGATAATTACTTTAGAGAAAAATAATACAGTATAAGGAGGGGTGTTCTGATTTATGTAGAGTGGTCAGGGAAGGCTTCTCTGATAAGGTAATTTGACCAGAGGCAGGAGTGAAAGGATGGAACTAGCTCTGTATATATTTTGGGGAAGAGTGTTCCAAGCCAAGATTACAGCAGATGCCAAGACAACCCTCTGGTAGGAGTGTGTAGTGTGTTGGCGTATTTGAAGAATAGCAAGAAGGCCAGTGTGGCTAGCCTAGAATGACTGAAAATAGTAAGAGAGAAAGTTTTGGACATACTAGTGGTGGTCAGATCATATGAGACCCTGTAAGCCGTTGTAAATACTTGGAGACCTTCTCAGAATGAGATGAGAAGGCATGTGAAGATTTTGAGCTGAAAAGTGGTAGAATCTGACTTCATTTTAAAAGGATCGCTTTATCTGCTGTGTTTGGAATGAACTGTGCCTGAGCAGCTGGAAGAATGGAGTTGCCTTTAACTGAGAAGGAGAGGACTGAATAGAGTAGGTTTTGGGGGCACAATAGCTGGGATTCAGTTTTGGATATGTTAAGTTTGAAATGCCAACTAGACACCCAGACAGAGATGTCAAATAGGAAGTTGGATAGTGGAGACTGGAATTCAGGAGAGACGTCCAATCTGTAGATTAAAAAATTGGGGAGCTGTCAGTGTATAGTTGGTATTTAAAGCCATGAGAGTGCATGCTGTCACCTACAGAGTGAATAAAGAAGAGAACATCTCAGAGCTTTGAGTTCTGGGGCACTCCAACAGTTGGGGGTTGGGTGGTGAGGTGAACCACCAGTGGAGATTTGAGAAGGAGCAGCCAGTGAGGTAAGAGGAGAAAATGATGTCTTAGAAGATAAATAGGAATATTCAAGAAGAGGAGGATGACCAGCTGTGTCCAGTGCTGCTAGTAAGTAACTTAAGATGAGAACTGAGTATTGCTCATTGGATTTACCAGCATGGAGATCATTAGTACTGACACATAGTACTTCAGTGGAATGATGGGAACGAAGTGGGTTGGTATGTGTGTAAGGGAGAATGGGAGACAAATTGGAGACAGCTGTATAGACACGTCTTTCAAAGAGTTATGCTGTGAAGGAGAAGGAGAGTAGAGAAATACATGAAAGCTAGAGTAGGATGTGAGCCATTTTTTTTCCTTAATTTTTTAAATTAAATTTATTTAAACTGAAAAAAAAAACAGTTCACCCATTTCTTTCACCCCCCAAACACCCCTCCTCTGGCAACCACCAATCTGTTCTTTGTATCTATGAGCTTGGTTTTATATTTTTAGATTCCACATATAAGAAAGATCAAACAGTTTTCTAATTTCACTTAGCATAATGCCCTTGAGTTCCATCTTTGTTGTTGCAAATGGCAAAATTTCATTCTTTTTTATGGTTGAATAATATTCTATTGTATCATTTATCATAATTTCTTTATCCATTCATCCATTGATGGGCACTTAGGTTGTTTCCATATCTTGGCTATTGTAAATAATGCTGCAAGGAACATGGGGATGCATATATCTTTTTGAGTTAGATTTTCTGTTTCCTTTGGATAAATACCCAGAAGTAGAATTACTGGATCCTAGGGTAATTCTATTTTTAATATTTTAAGGAATTTCCATACTGTTTTCCATAGTGGCTGCGCCGATTTGCATTCCACCAACAGTGCACAGAGTTCCCTTTTCTCCACATCCTCAGCAGTTTTTATTTCTATTCTTTTTGATAACAGCCATTCTAACAGGTGTGAGGTGGTATCTCATTTTGGTTTTGATTTGCATTTCCCTGGTGATTAGTGATGTAGAACATCTTTTCATGTACCTGTTGGCCACGTCTATGCCTTCTTTGGAAAAATGTCTATTCAGATCTTCTGCCTACTTTTTAATTGGATTCTTTGGTTTTTTTGCTATTGGGTTGTCTGAATGCTTTATATATTTTGGATTTTAGCTTCTTTTCAGATGTGTGACTTGCAGATATTTTCTCCCATTCAGTAGATTGCCTTTTCATTTTGTTGGTGACTTCCTTTGCTATGCAGAAGCTTTTTAGTTTGATGTAGTCCCACTTGTTTATTTTTGCTTTTGTTGTTTTTGCTTTTGGAGTCAGATTAAAAAAATCATTGCCAAGACCTCTGTCAACGAGCTTACTGCCCATTTTTTCTTCTAGGACTTTTATGGTTTCAGGTCTGATGTTCAAGTCTTTAGTCCATTTTGAATTCATGTTTGTGTATGGTGGAATATAGTGGTCCAATTTCATTCTTTTGCATGTGGCTGTCCAATTTTCCCAATATCATTTATTGGAGAGACTCTCCTTCCCCATTGTATTTTCTTGGCTCCTTTTTCGTAAATTAATTGCTCATATATGCTTGAGTTTATTTCTGGGCTCTCTCTTCTGTTCTGTTGATCTGTGTGTCTGTTTTTATGCCAATATCACACTGTTTTAATTACTATAGGGGATATAAGAGCTAATGCATGAATAGAGGTGTTGGCCTTAAATAGGAACACAGTCAGTTTAATCAAGGTAACAGAAGGGAAGACAGGAATGTATATGGTTACAGATGCAAGTAGGTTGGTACATGTGCGGAAGATGTTTACTGATGGCCTCTGTTTTTTTCAGTGAAATATGAAACAGTTGCCATCAGCTGAAAAGTGAGGATGGGGGTGAGATGGATGTTTGAGGAGAGAGGAGAAGGTGTGAAATAGTCCTCTCGGAAGATAAAGAGTGAATGGACTAGGAAGATGTAGTGGGAGTGCCCATTTTGAGGTCATGAATTGAAAATGGGACCAGTCAGCACGACTGTATGTGTTTCTTCAGCCATATGTAGCTGCCCAGATGCCAGCTCAGAGTAGGTAGAGGGTTGGATTTGATCAAGTAATAAATAAAACTAATTGTTCACTTTGAAAGCTGTTTTCAGGAGGTTGGTGATAGGAATGGTATTTAGAATTTTGGGTGTTTAATTATACCCATTTTTGGAAGGCTAAACTTAGTGAGTGACAGATCATTAAAAAGGAAAAAGGTGTGGCATTGTTCCAGGAAAAGTTCTTCGTTGAAAATTACAGGCCCCAATTCCAGCCAACTTAAGCAGAAAAGGAATTTACTGAAAGGTTGTCAGGTACCTCACAGCATTGATGGAAAAACTGGAGCATCTGGTTTAGAAAACAAGCAGGAACCAAGGGAATCAAACAATCTGGAATTACTGCCATGGTCATACCATTGGCGGACCTTGGTTGAGGATGCCTGATTAAGGGTATTGCCGTGGTCTCAGTATTTGTGTTCCCCCAAATTCCTGTGTTGAAATCCTAGCCCCCAAAGGTAATGATCTTACTAGGTGGAGCCTTTGGGAGGTGCTTAAGTTATGAGAGTGGAACCTCCTGGGATTAGTGCCATATAAAAGAGGCTCCGGAGAGGTCTCTAAACCCCGTTCTACTATGTGAGGATACAGGTGTGCAGCCCGGAAGAGAGCCCTCACCTGACCATGCTGGCACCCTGATCTCAGGCTTCCAGCCCCAGAACTGTGAGAAATACATTTGTGTTGTTTATAAGCCATACAATCTGTGGCATTTTGTTATTATAGCAGCCCAAATGAGCTAAGACAGATGTTGATGCTGCCGTTTCTGATCGCTGGTATTACATCTGCTGGAGAAATGACTTCTGAACTTATCATTTATTATGTGAGTCACTGGCTCTGTCTCAAAGACCTTTAAAAATATTGCTGTGGCTGCTACGTCAAGAATGAAGTAAGGAGTTCAATAGCGGAAATGGGGAGAACCAGTCATGAGGCCCCAGTATAAATGATAGTAACTTAGATTAGGATAGTGACAGTGGAGATGAAAAGAAATGGACAGATTCATGAAATAGCCCGTTGGGTTGCTACCAAAATTTTTGTCTTGGGAAAAATTCTTTTTCTTCTTCTTCCTCCTCCTCTTCTATCTGTTTCTCATTTTTCTTTCTTGAATTCCAGACCTTTCTAGAGACCTTGATGCATTCTTATCTTGCACAGGGCAGTGCGACTTATCTAGAGGATATTTCATAAAATCCTTCAGTGTTCATCATTTGTTCTTTAAAAGAATATTTCTAAGCTACTGTGTACACTATGGTACTGAAAGGGATTGCTGTGGGTAGTCGTTGTAGAATCAAGTTCAAGTCTAGACACTCAGAAATGATTCCTTTCTTCCAGGGCACTGCATGATTGCCGGCTGGGCCGACCAACCTTTTTCTAGGTGTGGTTGATTGAGACCGCGTGATCTCACTTTCATCTAAACTTGTTTCCTCAAGACTTGTTAGTCCTTAGACTCATAGTCTTTTACATATTGGTTACTTGAAATAGGCCAAATGCACATCCATTATTTTAAAAAGTAGTGAGAAAGAAAATGATATCTGTTTAAAAAGCCTTTTAAGACAGTGATTTTCAAATGGAACTAATTATCAGAAATGGCTTAAAATAGTTTTAAGAAATACAGAATCCCAGCCCTCCTGAATCACAGTGTCTGAAGTAAGTCCCAGAAATCTTTATTTTAAAAAAAGTAAACATTCCAGGATAATCAGCCAGGTTTAGGAACTGTAGCTTTATGCTATTTAGACCAGCTTAACTCTTCACTGGGAGAGTTAATTAAATTCTTCTTTCTTAATGGGAGGGATCCATTATAAATAACTATTTGGATTTCTCAGTTTGATTTTAAAATATGGCATTTGTCTCATCTTTCAGATTGGTTTCATAAGATTATAAATAGTTTTTCAGGGGTAGTAGAGGTGGATTCCATTAATTTTTCTCTTACTCTGTGGCTATTTTGTAATTATACAATTTTAATTTCACCTCCGTTAAGTATAAGAAACTTACTCTCTATACAAGAATATAGCCCACCAAACTTCAGCTTCAAACAAGTTTGTATAAAAACAGCTAGATCACTGCTTCTTAAACCTAACATGTGCACAGATCACCTGGAGAGCTTGTTAAGGGGCAGATTCTGATTTAGTAGGTCGGGGTGTGTCCTGAGGTTCGGCATTTCTAATGCGCTCTAGGGTGATGCTGAGGCTGCTGGTCTGCGGATCTTATTTTGAGAGGCTAGATGCTAATTGTATTCTCCTTTGAGCTTTCCTCTTGAAGAGTTACTCTGCTCTGGGGCATGTCGTAGGACTGTTTAGTTTGACCAAAGGTTGAGTAGTACATTTTAAGAAGATAGGCTTATATAACCTTTTAATGCTTTTTCCCATATTCTTGGAGGTCATAGTACTATATATAGCCTAAGGTTTTTAATTTCAGGCTTTGGAACTGAATAAAAGAAGTGTCAGAAGCAGTTTAGTTTTCATTGAATCATTAAATCTGCGGCAGCAAACTGGTTTATCTACTTGGAGTAGTCTGAACTACAAGTAGAGTATTAGTAACTGAATTAAGAATAAGAAAGAAAAAGATACAGTGTTGAAAATTCTTATTAGATATGCAGGGTATACGTACGGATTGGGGAATTTGTGTTTTGCCAAATTGAGAGTGCATTGGATAAGATGTATGATATGCTAGAGCAGTGGTTCTTAGTGGGGGTGATTTTACGTCCCAGGGCACATTTGGTAGTATCTGGAGACATTTTTAGTTGTCGTGACACTAGGGTGGTGGTGGTGCTACCGGTATCTAGTGGGTAGAGGCCAGGGATGCTGCTAAACACTTCACAGTGAGCAAGACAGCCCCCTGCCACAAAGAATTACTTGACCCGAAATGTCAGTAGCACCAAGATTGAGAAACCATATGTAGAGAGTTCTCATAAGTACTAGATTAATTTTTTATTGAAAATAATACAGAAAATACGTATAGAAAATAATCATCCATATTCCCACCAAATTTAACTAATGTTAACGTTTTTTCATATTTTACTTTAGACTTTTGGTTTAAGACATATCACTCTTTTATTTTTGGGAAGATAACATGATTATTCTTTTGAATTCAAATAATGTAGAAAGTTCAAGGATGAAAGTAGTGAAGCTATCCCAAATCTCACCACCCAGAAATAATCATCGTTAACACCAGGTGACCATTATCCCAGATAGCTTTCCATGCATATATACAGATAGAAGAACAGAGAGAAATGCTTTTGTAAAATTGGAACCATATTGTAGATGAAGTAAAAAATCCTTTTTCTTATGAAAAACTTAAACTTAAAGAAAATTAAATAGAATAATTAACTCCCATGTACTCATCACTGAGCTTCCACAATCATGAATTCAGGCCCAATCTTATTTCATCTGTATCCATACCCACTCACCTGCCCCTGAGTATTTTGAAGCAAATCCCAGACAGCACATCATTTCATCTATAAATATTTCAGTACCTGTCTCTAAAATGTGAGGACTCTTTCTTTGAGCCATTATCAACACACTTAATAGTGTCCCTGATTGATTCATTCTCTCTCTCCTTCTTCTCTCTCTCATTATGTTTTCTTCCAAATTGAGTTTTTTGTTTCTAATAAGATTACACATATGAAAGAGAAATAATTCCACAAAGAAAGGAAATGGATGCTGAGTAGGCTAAAACAAAAGCGATCTGCCACAAATATATTTTGTAAATTTTGTTTTTTCTTTCTAGAATGTCTTAATCTATTTGACAGTGCTGTGTAAAATAATGAATTACTTTATTTCTCGTTTTTCCTATGTTCACTTTTCAAGCTGCCTTTCTCATCTTTTCCAATATTTCTCTGAGATACCTTCCTGCTTTGGTATCTCATGCTGTAACAATGGCCTCGGGGAACTATTAGCAGGAAAGTACCTGCAGGAATCATTTAACTGGTGGTTCGCTTCTTGAGGACGAGGAGCAAGTTTTATCATCTTTCTGCCTGATGCCATTACCATGTCCTCAATATTTGTTGGATGCTTGTTATTAATCTTGAGGGAATTGTGCCAATATTGATTGGTATATTAATTGAAACCATTTATTTACAACCAAAAATTGTGTGCTCATTTAGCTCTAACGTATGAGCATGCAGGAAAATATAAATCAGATGTTCACCTCTGGTACCTGCATGTATGGGCAGCCTCCATATAAAGAGATGAAGCAGGGAGTTCTCCTTCCTCTGCTCACATTCTCTCCCTTCTTCCACCGCTTACTTATAGGGTGACCGTATGTCTTGGTTTGCCTAATACAGTCTCAGTTTTTGCACAGTCTTGATGTAATTATTAATAGCGTCCCATTTCATTCACGGAATTGTCCCAGTTTAAATGGTAAGTTAAATGGTAGCCCTACTTAGATGACATTTAATGTGTGTCCACTCTCTTCTGAATGCTTCACATACATTCTCATTTAATCTTCATGACCATCCTAAGAAGTAGATCCTATTATTTTCCCCATTTTACATGTGGGAAATTTGGGGTACAAAGAGGTCAAGTAACTTGGCCAAAATCCTACAGGTGTATTTGAAGAGTGAGTGGCAGAGCCAGGATGTGAGTGCAGGCAGTTTGGTGCCAGTGCTGTTAACCACTCTCCCCTGTTGCCTCTATGCTGGTCCCAAATCTCTCTTTGTAGAATATGTGCTGATCTACTAGGAGTCTCCTGATAATTAATCTGCATCTTTTTATATCAGAAGGCTGGCAAAAGCTTTGGCAATTTGAGGCATTTCTTTGTCTTCAGAAAATACTTGTAGGTTTCTCATGTACCACTTTGTCAATCTGGTGATAGACTTCTTTCTCTGAAGGTTGAACATTTACCCTTTTTTTCCTTCCCCAAATCCCCAGTGCATAGTTGTATATTCTAGTTATAAGTCCTTCTAGTTCTATGTGAGCTGCTGCCACAGCATGGCTACTAACAGACAAGTGATATGATTCCGCCACCAGGAAATGAACTGAGCGACTGAAGTGGTGAGAGCGCTGAACTTTAACCACTAGGCCATCAGGGCTGGCTCGCAGCACAGGGTTTCGTCGGTTCAAATCCTGGGCACGGACATGGCACTGCTCATCAAGCCATGCTGAGGTGGCGTCCCACATGCCACAACTAAAAATACACAACTATGTACCAGGGGGCTTTGGGGAGAAAAAGGAAAAATAAAATCTTTAAAAAAAAAAAAAAAAAGACTTGATCAACCCCCAGGAGAGGAGGACTTCGTCCGATGTCCTCTTGGGAGAAATCCTCCATCAGCAGATTGCTATTTTTGTTATGATGTTATATCATCATCGCCATGGCACTTTTGACCCTCTAGGTGCATTTTAAGCACCAACAACAGATGGAACTCCTCAGCAGCAAAGAATTTAATTTTTTTAATATGAAAGCCTGGGGTTATTTGATTTTTTTTAACCTTTTTAGTTTAAAGTCTATGGATAGACACAAGGTCTTTTCCTTCATAAAAACATTGTCTACTTTTATTATAATTGCACTTGCCTTTTTTTTCTTTTTTACTTGATATCTTAGTAATAAAGAATGGTTACCTTTGAAATGTAAAATTTATCACGACAGCCTGGTGAGGTAGGGCAGTGTTCCTTATCCTCCCTTTGCGAATGAGGAAACCGATTTAGGCTGAACTGTTCGCTGTGCCTTTGGGGAAAATGCACCATGAGGACTTGCACTTGGGTCTTCAGAAGCCAGATCCAGTGTATGTCACATGGCCTTATTTTAACTTATTAGATTAAAAAAAATCTTATCAATGGCAAGATAAAGAAGAACACTGAAAACTGTGGTTATCTCACATTATAACTCCTTTTTAATGAGCATCATTATAGAATCTAAGTCACCATAATTAGTCTGTTTCCATTGCTCAGTTGACAGGCATATTAACACCACTTTGATGACTATAGACCCAATAAATTCTACTGAAAGGGAAGTCCTGCCGGGGCTGCAGTTGGCTCATATGGTGGCTGTGTGCAAATTAGAAGAAGGCGGTCTCTCTAGGTGGATGGGTCAGTCAGACAAGGCATACCTGCGAGGGGCGCGTTCAGACCACACTGGGATGCTGGGCTGGGGGAATGAGTGTCTTTCAGTCTCTCCTCTGCCTCTTTTATGTAGTGCTCAAAAAGGAGCAGCCATGAATCCTGTTTCTATTTATTTATGAGGCTCTGGGGTTTTTTGGTGTTGTATTTATAGACAAAACATCTTGTTCCTCAGTCGTCCACATATGTACCTGCCTCAACATCTTGTACTTGTTCCCTCCACCTGGAGCCTGGACCCCCTGATCTTTACTTGGCTCACTCCTGCACTTCCTCCACGTCTTTGCTCAAATGTTACCTTGTCAGGTGTCACCTCACCTACTCTTAACTAAGATACTACCCCCAGCCATACACTCTCCCTTCCTTCTGTATTTTCTTCCTGGTACTCCTTACCACTTGGGATATTATATTTATTTTATTTTATTTTTCTCTCTCCACTAGAAAGTATGCTCTGTGAAAGCACAGATTTTGCCTGTTTGGTTCACTGCTGTACTCAGCACCTAGAAAAATACCTGGCATGTAGGAGGCGCCCGGTCAGTGTCTGTTGAATGAATGCACTAACCTTGGACTGTTTGTTTTGTGATTGACAGAATAAATGACCAGTTTTAATATTTGCTACCTTTTACTGACTATGTATCTACACTTTCTGGACTATAATATTATGAATATTGTCTAATCAAATCTTGCTATAGCTGTATGAGGGGGAAGTAGTATACTCCCCATTTGGAGTTGAAGAAATCCCAAAGTTTAGAAAAGTAAATAATATCCCCAAAGTCAAATATCTAGTAATTAGAATCATTCCTTGATAGGTAGATCTGATAACCAAAGTTCATTTCTTAAAAATTGCTTTGGTGGTTCTTTTGGGTCTTGTAATTTTTTTCAAAGAAGGATTTTCAATTACTGGGAGGAAAAACCTTAAAAATACTATTAACTATGTTTTAAGGGGAAGGAGAGGTAGGGCCCATGGGATTTGGAGCATTGGGATAACAAGATCAGACAACCCTGTTCTGTAATCTTTGCATTCTTGTCTGAGTGGGCTGACTTTGAGGGTCCTATGGGAAGAAGAGCGTGACTTTAGAGTCCTTTTCCAACTGTGGACTCTGGACAGATAACTTATCTTCCCCTTTACAGTTCGGGAACAATGCCGACCTTATGGGGCTGTGAAGATGACAAACGTATAGAAGATGCCTGGCATGGTTCCTGGCGATTGGGAGTTGATTTCTCCTGTCCCTGCCCTTTTCTTCTTTCAGCTGCAAGTGACTAGAAATCCAAGTTGTTGAGGAGTGATTTCTTTTCTTGATAACTTCCCTCTAGATAAGTAATCCCGCCTTTTAAGCTGTTTTATGGTAATATGTAGGCCATCAAGTTACCTTTTATAATTTGCATGTCATTTTGTTTATCATTTTAATTCCAGGAGTAATTCATGTGCTTTGTAAGTGTTGTGCACATATTCCCCTCACAAACTTTTGGTTTAATTCATGCTTTTGTAATTGAATGTTGCATGAAAACTGTTAATAATTAGGAAGCCCTCTTTACTTTGTTCCCCGCGTCTTTCTCCCTGTGTTCCATGAAATGGCAATTTTTGAAAGTCACCGACACTGCATGTTTGCTAACTCATGTAGATTTGGATGCTTACTAGAATTTCTTAAGCACTGTCTTATAACTTCTATGATTGTCACCATGTCAACGGAATGGTAGTCATGCACAGACCCAAAGAATAGGGTTTCCTCAACTAATGAGTAATTGAGGTAGATAAAAAACAGGCCTTTTTATATGAAGATACTTTCTCTATGAAATTAGATTAAACAATATAGCATTTAACTACCAACTGTGAAAAACTATTTACTGAGAAATGAGGAGCAAGATTTAAAAGAAGTGTAACTAACTTCCAGCTTAAAAATGGCTGAGGCTCCTTTTCAATTAAATGCTGATCTCTCCCTCTTAATACCTTATTATTTGCCATATAGTGAAGCATTAAAAAGGTTCATTATTTAAACATTAATTATTGATTTAACTGGAAGGTATGTAATTTAAAGATTAATTAATTTAACCTCACATAATGATATAACCGAGTTGGGAGGGGTTCTAGGAGTATAAGTGAACAAATTCCTTATTTGTCATTATAGAAAATCTGTAATGTCAAAAATGGATGAATCAAGCAGTTGCAAGAAAAGCTTCTGAGATAGGACTATAGGGAAGCTATTAGGTGAAACAGCCAGAAGAGTTGAAAGTTGTTGATGCTGGTGAAAGAAAGGAGAGCCAGTGTTTCTTTCTCTTTGGATAAAAAGTTTGTTTTCTTTCTTCTCCTTCCAGCTTATTGCAGACAAAACATGCAGTTTAGGAAAGCAAAATTGTCATGGTATAGATCCTAAATATCTTTTAATGGGTTATTTTTTTTTAAATTCTGCTTAATACAAATCAGGCATGACCCAACATTTGCATGACTAACAGCCTTCTCTCAGAGTATGCTAAGATGTTGGTTTTGGGTGGCCCCAGATGATTTTCATGTTGTCTCTTTTGTCCTCCTAAAAAATAAAACAACTAATTATTTTACCAGTAAAATGAGTTTATTCAGGAATAGCAGAGGAATTGCAATTTGGGACAAGCAAGCTATAGCAAAAACCATAGGCAAGTCCAGCAAACAAAGGAGAGGAACGTTACTTTGTGGAGAAAAAGGAGGAAGTTGGGAGGGGTTGTTTTGAACGAAAGTCCATTGGAGGACAGCAAGAGTTCAGGGGCTGACGGTTTCCCATTGGCTGGGCTTGTTGGGCAAGGAGAATTCTTACTGCTGGAGTTTGTAGTTGACATGTTTCTGTCGGGGTCTCTAATTGACATCAAATGACAGTGGGTGACAGCTCCCCCTTCTGGCCTCCTGACTCGGTTTATGAGGTCTCCTTTATTCTTTTTCACATTTTCCCTTTTGATCAAGATCTTGCTCCAGAAGCATTGCTAGTCAAGAGTTAAGTTTTCTGGATTCAGTTGCCTTTGTTCCTCAGTACCATAAAGGACCTTCTTAGGTGTCATGTCCTACATTGCAGGGAAAGTGTACAGATTGTAAACCTATTAAGGTCACTTTTGAGTAATGAGGAGGGGTGAAAGGAAGAACTCTCAGGCATTCTCATCTAAAGTCTATATCTTATCAAGGTTGGAAGTGTTGAGCATCCCATTATTGGGTACATCGATTTTATAAAGATTTGACTGGCAACAGATACAAAACAAAAATAATAATGCAAAACAGAATTAAAAGTAACATGACTTCCAAATTGTATGATGGTTCCAAATCAGGAGCCATACCTGAAGGTAACCAGCTAAATAGATCGAAAGACTGTGTGGCTTAGGTGAAAATTGTTGGAGCCAATGTGCTTGTTACCTAATTTTATGCAATTGTTTCTCTTTCCCCAGAGGAGTTAGAAAATAGAACGGTGAATACAGCAAGAGCCCACTCAAACTGAAAGAATTGACCGAATGCTTTGGGAAGACGCAGTGCAGGAATAAACCTGAAGCAACAGCTGATGAACTTTTTGCAAAAATAGCAAAACTTCACAGACGTATTAAAACAGTTTTGTTATCTCAGAAGAGTTGTTTGGAACCAAGTATGTTATCCAATAATACAGCCTGTAAGATTGCAAGATCAGAGACGTGAATTTGGATAAGAATCCAGAGTCAGTTAATAGTCAGATGAAAGAAAGATTCGGGGGGCCAGCCCCATGGCCGAGTGGTTAAGTTCGCACGCTCTGCTTTGGCAGCCCAGGGTTTCACCGGTTCGGATCCTGGACATATACGTGGCACTGCTTGTCAGGTCATGCTGAGGTGGCATCCCACATGGCACAACCAGAGGCACTCACGACTAGAATATATAACTATACTAGGGGCCTTTGGGGAGAAGAAAAAGAAGAAAAAAAAAAGATTGGCAACCAATGTTAGCTCAGGGCCAATCTTAAAAAATAAAAAAAGTGAATTCTGAAGCTTCTAATCCTTCAGAAAAAGCAGGTAAAAGGATTGATTTGTCGTGGGATCATGATGAGGCCATGTCTGAAAGGCCGTAGTGGAAAGAACAGGTTTCCCCCTTTTGCAGGGGATTGAAAAGTGCAGACAAGATTGTTGTCTGTCCAAGGAAGAGAGGGAGAAAATAAAGTCAGAACAACAGTAAGAAAAGAATGTACAGGCCTGGTCCTGACATCCTGGGAAAGCTGTCTCGTCAGATGTCTTCTGCTTCAATTCCAGAAAGCCTTTACTTTCAGGTCACAGATGGTGTGCAGTCAGAGTTTGATGCTTTCCTTAGACGTGACACATGAATCCAAGAGTATGTTTCCTGAAGTTTGGCAGCATAAGGTTTGGTTAGCAGGATCTGATAGAAGCCTTTCTGGTGAGGATGAAGACGCTTTCTGGAGATGTCTTTTCTAGTAGATGAGATCTCCAGGTTGCAAGGAGTGAATTTTTTTTTTTAAGTATGCTTTTTTTTTTTTTAGTGAGGAAGATTGGCCCTGAGCTAACTTCTGTTGCCAGTCTTCCTGTTTTTTTTTTCCCTCCCCAAAGCCCCAGTACATAGTTGTATCTCCTAGTTGCAGGTCATTCTAGTTCTTCCATGTGGGATGCTGCCACAGCCTGGCTTGATGAGTGGTATATAGGTCTGTGTCCAGGATCCAAACTGACAAACCTCGGGCCACTGAAGTGGAACAGGCAAACTGAACCGCTTGGCCATGGGGCCACCCAGGCATGTTGTTTAAGGTCTTCATTTCCCAGGAGCATACTGTGAAAAGATTGTTCTACCAAAGCATGGCTATTTTTAATAGAAGCAGTCAGACCTTTATGATATTGAAGTGTGTCTCCATTTATCAGCTGCATATCAAGAGAGGCAGGGGTCAGGAGCATTGGATGTCCTGTGACTCTCTCAAAGGGTGAGAGCTTATGAGGTCCAGAGAGGATGGAGCTGAGATTTAGAAGGACTAATAGCAATGCTTTTGGCCAAGACATTCAGAGGGTTTCAAAAAGTTTTGCCAGTTGAGTCTCAATAGAATCATTAATGTATGCAACTAACCCTGAGGATTGAGGATGGTAAGCACAGTGAAAATATTCTGAAACTGGCCAAACAGCACAGACTTATTGAAGTACCTGACCAATAAAATGGGTTTCCCAATCACTATGAAGTAGGGGTTCCCCAGGCAGGGGTAATCTTTGTAACAGAATTTTATCCACAAAAGAAGCAATGGCCTGTCTACAAGGGAAATCTTCAGTCCAGTGAGACAACATACAAAACATGACTAAAACATATTTATAGCCATGAGACGGGGGAAGCTGTATGAAATCCATTTGCTAAACCTCGAATGGCCCATCAGGCAATTCCAAATTTTCAGGAACAGTGAGAACAGGTTTCTCTGGATTGTATTTTGGACAGGTGGGATAAGCGAGGTGGGCGGTTTTTGCAGCCTCATTAATATTTCCCCACCAGTATTGCTTCATGAACACTGTCATTTTGTCAGCAGACCAATGGTTTAAACATGTACAGTGGTAGGGAGTGGGAGTTTCAGAATTTCTGGTAAGACTGGATTGTTGTTTGGCCCAAATAGAGTTCTCTTTTTTTATTGAGCCAATAGTTATTAGATTTCCACTATTATTTTTCCTTTTCTGGGGCCCAGTATTGGGCATCTTTAGTCAATTTTTCCAAATGATCATCTGAGGAAACATTCTTTTGGACCATGACAGAGGCTTGGCTGTTCGTTTCCTTGAGAGCAGCGTTTTTGGCAGAAATATCAGTGAGCTGTGGTTTCCTTTAGCCTCTAGGGAGTCAGGTTTGGAATGCCCAGGGATCTTAATAGTAGTCCCGGCAGCTGGCAAGAGTATGGCATCTAATAGATTCTGGATTAGAGGTAAGGAAACTTGGCTGTTTCCATAGCATCCCAAAGTCGTGGGCTACCCCAGAGGCATACCAACTATTGGTATAAATGTTTGTCCTTTGCCTTTGGCTAAAATACAAGCCCCAGCAAGAGTGTATAATTCAGCCTGTAGGGCCGAAGTAGCCAAAGGTAAAGCTGCTGCCTCGATGACATCAAAAGCAGTTGCAGGGGCCAGCCCAGTGGCGTAGCGGTTAAGTTCCTGCACTCCACTTTGGTGGCCCAGGGTTCACTGTTCAGGTCCCGGGCGTGGACTTACACACCACTTGTCAAGCCATGCTGTGGCAGGCATCCCACATATAAAATAGAGGAAGATGGGCACGGATGTTAGCTCAGGGCCAATTTTCCTCACCAAAAAAGAGGAGGATTGATGGTGGATGTTAGCTCAGGGCTAATCTTCCTCAGAAAAAAAAAAAAAAGTTGCAAAAGCACACCCAGCATGAACATTTACCATTCTCATCCTTTAAATAGGAACCATCAGTAAACAGTGAAAAATCTGCATTGGTTAGAGGAATTTTCTGAAAATTATTTTTGGGAGTCAAATGGTGATCTGTCACTGTTAAGCAGTCATGAGGAGTTTCATCACTGAAGGAGGGAGAAGAGGAGCAGGGTTGAGGTTATTACAAGGAGAAAGAGTTACGTGAGGAGAAGGGTTTCCTAGGAAGTGAGACGACTGACTGAAAGGTGTTGAGTGTGAGGGGAATTTAGAAGGGCTTCTGCATGGGGCTCAAAGATGGTTCAGGGGGATTCTATGACTGTTTCTTCGGTGGCCTTAACCAAAAGGGCAGTGGCAGGAATGGCTCTAAGACAAGGGTGCTACCCTGGGGCCATAGGATCCAGTTGTTGGCTGTAATACCCTTTGGGTCAATGATGGTCCCCGTGTTTTTGGGTGAGTACTTCAAGGGCATTCTCGTCCGTCTCATCTACAGAGAGGAAAAAGGGAAGCTGATTTGGCTCTCCAAGGGCAAGGAGCTTTATTAAGCTTCTCGTCAAGGTTCCAAAGGCTGTGTCATCCTGATCTCCCCAAATAATACAGTCAAGTTTGTTGGTTTTTAGTCATACATAGCGGCTAGGCCCTAGGAGAGAAATTGGGAGATAGCTAGCTCAAGAAAACCTTGTAATTGGCACTTAGTTTTAGGTTTTGGGAAGTTCAGGATGCCATAAAGCCTGCCTGAATCCAAATGTTGTCCTTGTTCTGAGATCAGATCCCCTGAATATCAAACCTGAGATGGAGCAAACTGCAATTTTTCTTTGGGAACTTTATGTCCCTTTAAGGCCAAAAATTTTAACAAGTTGATGCTGGCTTCCTGTGAAGAGGTTTGAGAGGGGGAGCACGGAAGCAAATCATGTATGTGTTGTAACAAAGTAGAGCCTGCAGAAAACTTTGTCATCCAGATCAGCTTTTAAGGTTTGTGAAAAGTAAGAGGGACTTTCTGTAAAGCCCTGGGGCATTGCCCTTCTTCCCAAGTGAAAGCAAAAAGATATTGGCTAGTCTTATCACCTGGAGTACTAAAAAATGCACGGCATAGATCAATTATAGTGAAAATTTGCTTTCAGTAGGGTAGGAGTTTAAAAGCAACAGGGTTTCGAGGGATAACAATGTTATTTATTGCTCAGAGGTCCTGGACAAACGTCTGTCTCCAGCCATTGGGTTTTCTCACAGGTAAGATAGGGTATTACAGGGACTAGTACAGGGGATAATGTGGCCCTGGGCCTTGGAATTTATTATGGGCTTGATGCCTTGAAGAGCTTCTTTATTTATAGGGTATTGATTAGTTCTGGGGAGAGGTTTTGAGGGCTATATTTGAATCTTGATGGGAGGTGCATCATGGATTCTGCCAATAACAGTTGAAGATTTTGCCCATGAAGAGGGTGGTGTTGAATCAGTAGAGACAAATGATCAGTGTCCCTAGACTCAGCTCGAGTGCCATCAGAGATGGAGCAAATAGAAGATGTCAGAGAGTCATTTAATTCACCTGGTTGGCTATTTTGATTGCTATTGTCAAATTCTAGAATTGTTTCCCTCTTTTGGGAGAAAGAAATTCCAGCATGATACTTTTCTAAATCTCGGCCTAATAAATGAATAGGGACAAAGGAACTAAGGAGAAACGGACGAGTGTCTCTCAAAGGGCCTAAACAAAAGGGAATATGTTCAGAGGCAGGAAACTGTTGAGGTTTATTAGAGACCCCCACTATTTGAACCATTTTAGTGCTCCAAGGCAAGGGCTGCTGTGTGGCACTGAGATTGAGCACTAAGAATGTAGCTCCGGTGTCAGTAAGGACGGAGGGAGATTTATTCCCAATCTGGAGAGTTCTTTCTCCGAGCTGATTAAGAGGGAGGATTGGGAGGAGCCCCGTCGGTGGGAGTAGGAGGATATTGGAATGGCCGGCTAGAGGCCTGAAGGCGCCTGGAGTGCTTAGGGTTGTAAGAATCTTTTTTCCAATGCCCCTGGCTTTTTACAATAATAGCAGAAACCAGGAGGGTTTTGTTTTTGTTTAGGGGCCTCCATTTGTGGGAGTCGAAAATTAGGAATTTTGGTGGTCTTCCTTTTAGTTGAATCATCTAGGGTGTGAGCAAATTGATTTGCCAAATTCCATTCCATCCTGGTCCTTTTAACTCAAAGAAAGATCCCAGTTCAGCCTGTTAATAAACGTGGAGTTAAAGCCCAACCGAGTGGATTCAACATCTAAAGGAAGATCAGAATTTTCCTTAAACACAGTTTGGAGCCGATTGTAACAGTCATGAACAGAGTCTTTAAGTTTTTGTGTGCTAGCCGTCTGAATTTTGCTCCATTCAGCAGACTTAGGAAAAGCTACTGTAATTGCTCAGTGGAGTTCTCCAGCGTGTGTTCTAGCATTTTGCCAAAAGTTAGGGGTTTGTTTTTCTAAATCCCTTTCAGGATGTTCTCTTCGGGCAAGTTTCATCCAGTGTTGGGCCTGACCCTCACCAACAAGCACGTGGACTAACAGCGTGTGATGTAAATCTGAGAAACCAGGTTGGTAAGTTTGAACAACTGTGTTAAATTCTTCAGCAAACCTATGGGGGTCCTCCTTACTTTAGGGAAGTCTTTACTGTGGCTCACAATGCGGCCTTAGTCCAGGGAACATAAGAAGTTTGGGGTTTATTTGGATCCTCAGAAGACTTCTGCCACACGTCCAGGGACAAAGAAAATGAGGGAGGGAAAGAGAAGCCTCAGTAGATGTTTTGTTTTTCTTTAATTGTTTGTTTGCCTCAGTTAATCTAAAAATTGCATTTTGCAAAGAGACAATTTTAGAATGCTGTTAACATTGGAAGCCTCAAGATACCAATCGAAATAGGCATCCCATTCAGTTTTTCCAATTTTAGAGCCATGGCTGTCCAATTTAGTTTTGAGAAAAGTAAGTTTGGGGAGGTGGAAAGCTCCCCGTAATGGCCATCGGTGTTCTAAATTACGTTTGGTTAACTCAGTCCATTTAGTTAGAAATGTACATGAGGAGGGACCCCAGTTTTTAAATAGAAAACCAGCTGGGGTCCCTGAACAGTGGGGGGCACCCTCAAAGCATTTAGATGACTGGGATCTCATTTCTCGGAGGTTTTTCTCTAGAACAAAAGAAAAATTCCTAAACAGCCTGATTCCTTTGGAATGCTAGCACACTTCCAATAGAAATTATACCAAACGAGTACTCACAAAAAGGAAAACCCTTTCCAACAGAAAGGACGAAGGCTTTAGACAGAAAAGCCAAAGGCTTTATAAAAAAAAAAAATACTGATCTTGAATAAAGCCTGGAGAGCTCAAGACGCAAAGAGCCGAAGCTCACATCTAGGGTCAGTGAGGAAGGAGTGTGATCGACGGACTCAGTGGGTGTGACACCTGTTTGCTTGCCACCCTTGGAGTTGTTGGGGGTCTTCTCTAGATCCCACTTCCTTGGCACCAAGTAATGTTGTCTTAAAAAATGAAACAGCTAGTTATTTTACCAGCAAAATGGGTTTATTCGGGAATAGCAGAGGAGTTGCAATTCGGGACAAGCAAGCTATAGCAAAAACCATAGGCAAGTCCAGCAAACAAAGGAGAGCAACGTTACTTTACGGAGGAAAAGGAGGAAGTTGGGAGGGGTTGTTTTGAACAAAAGTCCATTGGAGGACAGCGAGAGTTCAGAGTGCTGATGGTTTCCCATTGGCTGGGCTTGTTGGGCAAGGAGAATTCTTACTGCTGGAGTCTGTAGATGACATGTTTCTTTTGAGGTCTGTAATTGATGTCCAGTGGCAGTAGATGAGGGCTTCGCCTTCTGGCCTCCCGACTCCACATTCAAGGAGATTTCCTTGATTCCTTTTCATAGTTTTTAGTGTACTCTGCATAGACCTTTGGCAGCGGCTGCTGCGGTCATCTTTGTGTGTGATTAAGAAGGAGAAGTCGTGTGCCCTGCTGTTTACATGCTGAGTAGGAGTGATGTCTTGTTGGTTGTGATTGAGGCTCTTGTCTGAATTTCTTGTTCTCTTTTGAGTTTTTGTGTTAGGAATAAACGGCTGTTTAAATTCAACTACATTGTACTTGACTGCTGCCTCTGTGGGTTTTCCGCCGGGGACAGTTTTTATGAATTGTTAGCTATAGGCTGCTTCAGGTCATGTTTCCTCCCGTCATTCTCCAGGGTACCTATTTTTGATGCTTTCCTTCATTTTGTATATTTTTGTGTTTCCTGCCCCATTAGTTTCATAAATAGATCTTGCATGAGTCTGGTTGATAGTCATCCTTTTTTGCTGACGGACTGACTAACTGCCTTTCTTCCCTTTCACTGCAGTGCTTTCTGTTAGGCTGTGTGCTATGTCTCAGTTGAAGAATTTGCATATTTGTTTGTGTTAGGTAAACATGTCTCTTTCTCCACATTTGGTTGGCAAAATGATATCTTTATAGTCTCCTGACCAGATGACCTTCTGGCTGTATGTATGTCACTGCTGCTCCATCCCCTTGCTCCTTTGGCTTCCTTTTCGTAAACTCTCTTTGCCCTCAATTCATTCAGTTGCTTTATACATTGAACAATGAGAAGTTTGGTGCGTATGCATTTCTCTTATAATTATTATAGCATGTAGTTTACGTTCAATCCCATGTTGGAATAAGTCAGAAAAATTATTTTCAGAAAATAATTTGTATATAATTCATGATAGCTTTATGCTGTCTTTGATAATGAAGATGCTTTGCACTCTCTTTGGTAAGGACCAGCTTTTTTTTTTTTTTTAAACATTTTATTTTTCCTTTTTCTCCCAAAGCCCCCTGGTACATAGTTGTGTATTTCTAGTTGTAGGTCCTTCTAGTTGTGGCATGTGGGATGCTTCCTCAGCATGGCCTGATGAGCAGTGCCATGTCTGCACCCAGGATCCGAACCAGTGAAACCCTGGGCCGCTGAAGTGGAGCGCGCGAACTTAACCACTCGGCCACGGGGCCGGCCCCAGGACCAGCTTTTGAGCACTGCCATTTGTTCATATTGTAGGAATGCCATCTGCACAGGGCAGTAGCTGCTTCTTCCTTTTATACTGAATATGACAAACCCATCGTCATCACCCCCCAAACACACACACATTCAGCATTTTTTGTACTTGATATTTTTCAGTTTATGCGTTTTTGAGTGCATCTATAACAGTTTTACAACTAATAATTTTAGAATAATTATAATTTACAGGGAAATTTTACATTCATTAGCTCATTTTATTGTCCAGTAGCGTTATGAGGTATCTGTTATTAATATTCCATTTTTATAGCTGAGAAAACATGTGTGACACTCTCTTATGTTGACGCTTAATTAGACAGCCGTTCTGTCTCTTTACATTACTTGTAAAAAATCTGAGTGCATAACAAAATGATCTCTTTTCAACTATGTGATTTCTATAAATACCTTCTCTTCTTTGTCAGAATTAATTTTTCTTATATTTTGGTTTCATTTCCTATGTACTTCTTTTCTCAGCCTGTTTCCGTTTTCTGATCACAGAGCCATTCCCTGTCTTTTTGAAACATCACTAAACTGCAGAGTAATAATGGTGGTGATATTATGCATTTTATAGTGTTTTCAGACTTCTTTCACACCTAAATCTTGTTCTGTCTTCACAACAGTTACCTGAGACAGGCAGGACAAGTGTAAATTACTTGTTTGTGAATTAAAAACCTGCAGCTCAAAGTGTTGGCTCAGGTTGTTTTGTTGTTTACCATCACGTAACTAGGAAGTGTCAGGAACAGGAACGCTTGGCTTCTGTCCTGGTCCAGGCCCTTCCCACTGCCGTAAGACTCTGCATTGTGCTCCCTGATAGAACCTAATACACCCTTGTATCATAGTCTCTCCAGGTTTCTTTCATACTTTCGGATTGCCAACCACTTACTCAGGATCGAATCCAGAGTACCAGTTTCTGTTGTTCCTTTGTCAAAAGACTTCCTGTAGAAAGGAGTTGTCAGCAAGACAGGTCAGTGATTTGCCAGATGCTCTATATCGAGCAGAACAAGTCTTTGAGCAGTTGTGCCCACTCGTTGCTCCTTTGCTTGTGTGCCCATCTGGTAACCTGTGTTGGGACTCTGCCGTCTGTAGATTGGTTTCCTAGGGCTGCGTAACAGATTACCACAAACAGCGGCTGAAAACAACCAGATTGGTGCTCCCACACTTAAGAGGCCAAAACTCCAAAATCAAGGTGTTGGCAGAGTTGATTCCCGTATAGAAGCTCAGAGGGAGAATCTGTTCCGTGTCTCTTCCCTAGCTTTTGGTGGTTGCCAGCAATCCTTGGCATTCCTTGGCTTACAGCTGCATGATTCCAATGTCTGTCTCCTTCTTCATATGGCTGTGTTCCCTCTGTGTGTCTTCCCAAGATGTTGTTCTCTCTATGTGTGTCTGTCTCTGCATCTCTTCTCGGCTTATAAGGACACTGGCCACGTTGGATTAAGGACTCACTGCATTTCAGTGTGACCCCGTGTTAACTTACTTCTTAATTACATCTGCAGATACCCTATTTCCAAATAAGGTCACATTCACAGGGATAAGGGGTTAGGACTTCAACATATTTTGTGGGGGGTGGGAGGGGAGGGACACAATTCAACCCACAACAATGTATGTCCTTTTCTTTCTGTCTACTTCTATTCTTTTTTTTTTTTTCAGAGTGAATAGGGGTTTGTTTATTTATTTAATTTTTGTTGAGTTAATGAGAGTTTACAATCATGTGAAATTTCAGTTGTACATTATTGTCTGTCAGTCGTGTTGTAGGTGCACCCCTTCACTCTTTGTGCCCCCCCCCCACCCCACCTTTCCCCTGATAGCCACTAATCTGTTCTCTTTGTCCACATTTTTAAGTTCCTTATATGAGTGGAGTCATACAGAGATTGTCCTTCTCTATCTGGCTTATTTCACTTAACATAATTCCCTCAAGGTCCATCCATGTTGTTGCAAATGAGACGATTTTGTTCTTTTTTACAGCTGAGTAGTATTCCATTGTGTATGTATACCACATCTTCTTTATCCAATCATCTGTTGATGGGCACTTAGGTTGCTTCCATGTCTTGGCTATTGTAAGTAATGGTCCAATGAACATTGGGGTGCATGGGACTTTTGGAATTGCTGACTTCAAGCTCTTTGGATAGATACCCAGTAGTGGGATAGCTGGATCATATGGTAATTCTATTTTTAATTTTTTGAGGAATCTCCATACTGTTTTCCACAGTGGCTGCACCAGTTTGCATTCCCACCAGCAGTGTATGAGGGTTCCTTTTTCTCCACAAGCTCTCCAACATTTGTTACTATTTCTTTTAGTTATTTTTGTCATTGTAATGGGTGTAAGGTGATATCTTAGTGTAGTTTTGATTTGCATTTCCCTGATGATCAGCGATGATCATCTTTTCATTTGCCTGTTGGCCATCTGTATATCTTCTTTGGAGAAATGTCTGTTCGTGTCTCCTGCCAATTTTTTGATCGGGTTGTTTGATTTTTTGTTGTTGAGTTGTGTGAGTTCTTTATATATTATGGATATTAAGCCTTTGTAGGATGTATGACTTGCAATTTTTTTTTCCCAGTTAGTGGGTTGTTTTTTTGTTTCAATCCTATTTTCCTTTGCCTTGAAGAAGCTCTTTAGTCTGATGAAGTCCCATTTGTTTATTCTTTCTGTTGTTTCCCTTGTCTGAGAAGACATGGTGTCCGAAAAGATCCTTTTAATGCTGATGTCAAAGAGTGTACTGCCTACATTTTCTTCTAGAAGGCTTATGGTTTCAGGTCTCACCTTTAGGTCTTTGATCCATTTTGAGTTTATTTTGGTGAATGGTGAAAAAGAATGGTCAATTTTCATTCCTTTACATGTTGCTTTCCAGTTTTCCCAGCACCATTTGTTGAAAAGACTTTCTTTTCTCCAATGTATGCCCTCAGCTCCTTTGTCAAAGATTAGCTGTCCATAGATGTATGGTTTTGTTTCTGGGCTTTCAATTCTGTTCCATTGATCTGTGCACCTGTTTTTGTACCAGTACCATGCTGTTTTGATTACTGTAGCTTTGTAGTATGTTTTGAAGGCAGGGATTATGATGCCTCCAGCTGTGTTCTTTTTTCTCAGGATTGCTTTAGCAATTCGGGGTCTTTTGTTGCCCCATATGAATTTTAGGATTCTTTGTTCTATTTCTGTAAAGAATGTCATTGGGCTTCTGATTGGGATGGCGTTGAATCTGTAGATTGCTTTAGGTAGAACGGACATTTTAACTATGTTTATTCTTCCAATCCATGTATATAGAATGTCTTTCCATCTGTATGTCGTCATCCATTTCTTTCAGAAAAGCCTTGTAATTTTCATTATATAGGTCTTTCACTTCCTTAGTTAAGTTCGCCCCGAGGTATTTTATTCCTTTTGTTGCAATTGTGAATGGCATTGTGTTCTTGAGTTCTTTTTCTGTTAGTTCGTTATTAGAGTATAGAAATGCAACTGATTTTTGTAAGTTGATTTTGTACCCTGCAACTATGCTGTAGGTGTTGATTACTTCTAAAGGTTTTCTAATGGATTCTTTGGGGTTTTCTATATATAAGATCATGTCGTCTGCAAACAGCAAGAGTTTTACTTCTTCCCTCCCTATTTGGGTTCCTTTTATTTCCTTTTCTTGCCTGATTGCTCTGGACAAAACCTCCAGTACTATGGTAAATAAGAGTGGTGATAGAGGGCATCCTTGTCTCATTCCTGTTCTCAGGGGGACGGTGCTCAGTTTTTGCCCATTGAGTATGATGTTGGCTGTGGGTTTGTCGTATATGGCCTTTATTATGTTGAGGTAGTTCCCTTCTATGCCCGTTTTCTTCAGAGTTTTTATCATAAATGGCTGTTGGATCTTGTCAAATGCTTTCTCTGCATCCATTGAGATGATCATGTGGTTTTTATTCCTCAATTTGTTGATGTGGTGTATCACATTGATTGATTTGCGGATGCTGAACCATCCCTGTGTCCCTGGTATGAATCCCACTTGATCATGATGTATGATCCTTTTGATGAATTGCTGAATTTGGGTTGCCAAAATTTTGTTGAGAATTTTTTTTTTTTTAAAGATTTTTTTTTTCCCTTTTTCTTCCCAAAGCCCCCTGGTACATAGTTGTATATTCTTCGTTGTGGGTCCTTCTAGTTGTGGCACGTGGGATGCTGCCTCAGCGTGATTTGATGAGCAGTGCCATGTCCGCGCCCAGGATATGAACCAACGAAACACTGGGCCGCCTGCAGCGGAGCGGGCGAACTTAACCACTTGGCCACGGGGCCAGCCCCATTGTTGAGAATTTTTGCATCTATGTTCATCAGAAGTATTGGCCTGTAGTTCTCCTTTTTCATGCTGTCCTTGTCAGGCTTTTGTATTAGTGTGATGTTGGCCTCATAGAATGTATTACGAAGTGTTCCATCCTCCCTAATTTTGTGGAATAGCCTGAAAAGGATAGGTATTAAATCCTCTCTGAAAGTTTGGTAGAATTCCCCAGGAAAGCCATCTGGTCCTGGGGTTTTATTCTTTGGGATGCTTTTGATTGCTGTTTCAATCTCTTTCCTTGTGATTGGTCTGTTCAAATTGTCTGCTTCTTCATGACTAAGCTTTGGGAGATTGTAGGAGTCCAAGAATTTATCCATTTCCTCTAGGTTATCCATTTTGTTGGCATATAGTTTTTCATAGTATTCTCTTATAATCCATTGTATTTCTGTGGAGTCTGTTGTTATTTCTCCTCTTTCACTTCTGATTTTGTTTATTTGCGCTCTCTCTCTTTTTTTCTTTGTAAGTCTGGCTAGGAGTTAGTCAATTTTATTTATCTTCTCAAAGAACCAGCTCTTTGTTTCATTGATCCTTTCTACTGCCTTTTTTGTTTCAATAGCGTTTATTTCTGCTCTGATTTTTATTATTTCTCTCTTTCTGCTGACTTTGGGCTTTGTTTGTTATTCTTTCTCTAATTCAGTTAGGTGTAGTTTAAGATTGCTTACTTGGGATTTTTCTTGTTTGTTAAGATGTGCCTGTATTGCAATGAATTTTCCTCTTAATACAGCTTTTGCTGTATCATTGGGTATGGCATCTTATCATTTTCATTTGTCTCCAGGTATTTTTTTATTTCTTCGTTAATTTCTTCAATGATCCATTGCTTGTTCAATAGAATATTGTTTAGTCTTCACATCTTTATGCCTTTCTCAGCTTTTTTCTTGTAATTAATTTCTAGCTTCATAGCATTATGATCAGAGAAGGTGCTTGTTATTATTTCAATTTTTTTAAATTTATAGAGGCTTGCCTTGTTTCCCAACATACGGTCTATCCTTGAGAATGTTCCATGCACACTTGAGAAGAATGTGTATTCTGTTGTTTTTGGATGAAGTGTTCTATATATGTCTATTAAGTCCAACTGTTTTATCTTTTCATTTAACTCCACTGTTTCCTTGTTGATTTTCTGTCTGGGTGATCTGTCCATTGATGTGAGTGGGGTGTTGAAGTCCCCTACTATTATTGTGTTATTTTTGATATCTTCTTTTAGGTTTGTTAATAGTTGCTTTATGAACATTGGTGCTCCTGTGTTGGGTGCATAGATATTTATAAGCGTTATTTCTTCTTGACAAAGTGTCCCTTTGATCATTATATATTGGCCCTCTATGTCTCTCTTTACCTGCCTTATCTTGAAATCTGTTTTGTCTGATATAACTATTGTGACACCTGCTTTCTTTTGTTTGCTATTAGCTTGGAGTATTGTCTTCCACCCCTTCACTCTGAGCCTGTGTTTGTCCTTGGAGCTGAGGTGTGTTTCCTGGAGGCAACAAATTGTTGGGTCTTGTTCTTTAATTCATTTTGCCACTCTGTGTCTTTTTATTGGAGAGTTCAATCCATTTACATCGAGGGTGATTATTGATGCCTGAAGGCTTAATGCTGTCATTCTGTCACTTGCTTTCTGGTTTTCCTGCATTTCCTTTGTTTCTTGTCCTGTGTGTTTTAGCCTACCCATTTAATACTGCAATTTCTTATGCTGGGTTTCTTAGATTTTTCCTTATTTATGTTTTGTGTCTCTGTTCTGTTTTTTAGTTTAGTGGCTACTCTGAAGTTTGTATTCAGAATCTCGTGTATAACATAGTCCATTTACTGGTGGTCTCTTACTTCCTTAGCCTAAACTGATTCAGTCCCTTTCCTCTTCCCCTCCTAAATTATTATTTTCCTCTCTTATTCCAACTTGTGTTGTGAGTTTGTGGTTAGAGTGATAGGATTGTCTTTGCTTTGGTGGATTCCTTCCCTTTATCCTAACGCTATAGTTGAATATTTGCTATCCTATTCCAATTCTATCTGTTTGTCTCTCTACTCTGTGTTTTGTGACCCCTTTCTCCCTTTTTTTCTTTTTTCAGGTATGAGGGCCTTCTTGAGGATTTCTTGTAGTGGAGGTCTTGTGGCTACGAATTCCCTTAGCTTTTGTTTGTCTGGAAATGATTTATTTTCTCCCTCTGAAGGATATTTTTGCTGGATAGAGTATTCTTGGCTGAACATTTTTATCCTTTAAGGTTTTGAATATGTCCTTCCAATCTCTGCTAGCTTGTAAGATTTCTGTAGAGAAATCTGCTGAAAGTCTGATAGGGCTTCCTTTGTAGGTTATTTTCTTCTGCCTTGCTGCCCTGAGTATTTTTTCTTTGTCATTCATTTTTGCCATTTTTACTACTATATGCCTTGCAGTAGCTCTTTTTACATTGACAAATCTAGGAGATCTGAAAGCTTCCTCCACACACATTTCTCTCTCAATCCCTAGATTTGGGAAGTTCTCTTCTATTATTTCGTTGAGCACACTTTCTGCTCTATTTTCCTTTTCCACGCCCTCAGGAATTCTGATGATTCCTAAGTTGTATTTTCTCATTGAATCTGCTATTTCTCGGAGATTTTCTTCATTTTTTAAAAAAATTCTTAGTTCTCTTTCTTTCTCTGGAACCATTCAGCCTATCTTCGATTATGCTAATTTGCTCCTCTATGGTGTCTACACAGGCATTCAGGGAATCTGTATTCTGTTTTATCTGATCCATTGTATTTTTCATCTCTAGTATTTCTTGTTGATTCTTCTTTATAGTTTCAATCTCTTTTGTGAAGTAATTCCAGACTCGTTGACTTGTTTCTCTATATTTCCCTGTACCTCACTGAATTTTTTGATGATAGCTATTCTGAATTCATTGTCACTTAGTTTACCTATTTCCAAGTCCTCATGACATACTTCTGTATTTTTACTCTTTTCCTTGTGGACTGGAGCTTTTATAAATTGCTGGATGGTAGAGGAGTGGTTTTTGCGCATAATACTATTTTTCAGTTGCAGTTACAGCTTGTCGCCACTAGATGGGGGTCGAGAGCCACACATTCTGAGCCCTCCGCCTTCAGCTGCGATGGTGGCGCGCAGTGCAGTTTGGGGGAGGATGGGCACTTTCGCTCCTGCGCAGACCTGGATTCTCTTCAGCTCTCACTCTCTGGTTTCCCGGGGCCCTGGCTTGCTGGGGCTCCCCCACGCGAAAGCTTTCCCCTGTTAGAGGGTTTCTGCTGCTCAGGCGGTGGGAGTCCTGGACGATCCCGCGGATGCGTGGCCCCTCCCCAGCTCCTTCCCACACCCACAGCAGCGATCCCAGTCTCTAGGGTAGGGAGCAAAGTTCTCTCCTACCTGGTTCCAGCTCCTCCGAGGGCGGCTCCAGCCTCTCTACGCTCCGTCATTTGGCTGCTGTGGGTCTCTCACAATCTCTGTGTTATTAAGATCTTTTGGTTGAAAAGCAGTTGCTCCTTTTGGTTGTAATTTGGAGGGGAGAGAGTCCCGGGGGTGAGCTCAATCTGCCATGTTGCTGACGTAACTAGTCTCTCTACTTCTATTCTTACCCATGTGCTATGCTTACAAATATGCTTCCCATAAATATCTATAGATCTGACCTTGCTTATAGATTCACACAACTATTTTTCCCACATAATTGATATAGATAGATACGTATATATTTCATTCATACATCTTAATTTACCATTTATCTTTTAGTAAACAAGTGAGATTGTGTTTGCTGCCTTATATTAAAATTTCAATTATCCATGATCTATTAATATTACCAACATTTGATACCATAACAACTATTTATATAATATGGACTTTGGCTTGTAGTTTTGCTTTTTTGTATTGCCTGTCTATGGTTTTGATGTCAAGGCTGTGTTAGCTTTATTAAAATGAATGTTGGGAGGAAAGTATATTCAATGTTTTGTGTCTTTTAAATGTTTGGTAAAACTTATTTGTAAAATCATCAGGGTTTGGTATTTTTCCTCCCTCTTCGTTTTTCCTTTCTGTTTTTCAACTCTTTTTATTCAGGAATAACACAATCAGAAAAATGTATAGATAATAAATGTGTAGGTCAATAAATTTTTGCAGTATTAACCCCAGGTCAAGAAATACAATATTACTAGCATCCCTCTTATTTCTTGCCTCCTCCCTAAAAGTAACCACTATCTTGATGAATCTATCAAATACTGTAATTCAGTTTTATCTGTTTTGTACTTTATGTATTGGAATCATGGCATGTATTCTTTTGGGTCTGCTTTGTTTTGCTCAACATTATGTTGAGTTTGTCCCTGTTGTTGCAGGGGTCTGTAGTGTGTTCATTTTCATTACACTACAGTATTCCACTTATGTATCCATTTCATTATTGTTAGATACTTTATTGCTTCCAGATTTTGGCAATTACAAATTTTACTTCTGTGAACATTCTTGTAAATGTCTTTTGGTGCATACATGTTGCATATCTGTTGGTATATAACTAGTTGCTGAATCCAAAGGGTATATTTTAGTAGATACTGCTAAATAGTTTTCTAGTAGTTCCTGTTGCTACACATTCTTCCAACACTTGGGATTGTTGGGTTTTTTAATCTTTGGGATAGTCTGGTAGGCATTTCATAGTATCTTATTTTGGCTTTTTTTTTGAGGAAGATTAGCCCTGAGCTAACATCCACCACCAATCCTCCTCTTTTTGCTGAGGAAGATTGGCCTTGAGCTAACATCCATGCCCATCTTCTCTATTTTATATGTGAGACACCTGCCACAGCATGGCTTGATAAACAGTGCATAGGTCCACACCTGGGATCGAAACCGGTGAACCCTGCGCCACGGAAGCAGAGCACGTGAACTTAATTGCTGCCCCAATGGGTTGGCCCCATCATTTTGGTTTGCATTTCTCTGATGACTAATGGAACTTAGCATCCTTTCATTTAGCTGCCTCCTTTTGCCTACTCCCTCTTTTTATGAGATTGTTTTTTTCTTACTGATCTGTAGTTCTTCATTTATTTTGGTTACAAGTCCTTTGTCAAAAATATATATTGCAAATATCTTCTTTTGCTCTATGCCTTGTCTTTTCACTTTCTTAATGGTGTCTTTTAATGAACATAATACTTGGTTTTTAAAATGTTCTAGTTTCTCCTTTATGAAGAGTACTTTGGAGACCTGTTTAAGAAATCATTTTTTTACCTCAGGGTCATGAAGATAGCCTCCTATATTATCATCTAAGAACTATTTTATTTTACCTTTTACATTTACATCTGAAGTCTACCTAGAATTTATTTTTGTGTGTAGTCTATGTAGGAATCAGGATTCATGTTTTTTCTTTTAATTTAGATATCTAGTTGACTCAGCCTTGGCTCTTTTTCTTTCTCTTTCTTTCTTTTTTATTTTTGATAAAACCATTTTTCTTCATTGCTTTACGCTGCCACCGTTGTCGTAAATTGTGTCTGTATACATGTGGGTTATTTCTCACACTCTCCATTCTGTTGTGTTGTCGTAAATTGTGTCCGTATACATGTGGGTTATTTCTCACACTCTCCATTCTGTTGTGTTGTCGTAAATTGTGTCCATATACATGTGGGTTATTTCTCACACTCTCCATTCTGTTGTGTTGTCGTAAATTGTGTCCGTATACATGTGGGTTGTTTCTCACACTCTCCATTCTGTTGTGTTGTCGTAAATTGTGTCCGTATACATGTGGGTTATTTCTCACACTCTCCATTCTGTTGTGTTGGTCCGTTTTTCTCTTCTACACCAATACCGCAGTCTTCAATCCTAGAGCTTAAAAAAGTCTCGAGATCCAGTGGAGTAAGTCCTCCCATCTTGCTCTTCTTCAAGATTGTTTTAGCTGCTTTGGCTCTTTGCATTTCCATGTAAATTATAGGATCAACTTGTCCATTTCTACAAACAAATCTATTGAGATTTTTGTTACATTGAATATATTGACCAATTTAGGGAGGATTGAGGTCTTTATAATTTTGAGGCTTCCAGTAAAAAAACATGGCATATTCTTAATTTTCTACAAGTCTTCTTTAATTTATCTCTCAGGGTTTTACAGTTTTCTGTGATGAGGTCTTGCACATCTACATTATATTTATTCCTAGTTACTTGATATTACTTGGTGCTGTTGTAAATGATATAGTTTTTTAGCTTTACTTTCTAATTATTTGTTCTTGGGGATATAGAAATACAGTTGATCTTTTTATATGCACCTTATCTCTAGCAACTTTGCTAAAACTCACTGATTAATTCTAATAATTTATCTGTAGGTTCTTCTGAAATTTCTATGGAAAGGCTCATGTCATCTATGAATAATGACAGTTTTATATCTGTTCAATAAAAATATAATCGAGTCACGTGTAATTTTAAATTTTCTAGTAGCCACGTTAAAAAGTAAAAAACAGGGGCTGGCCCTGTGGCCAAGTGGTTAAGTCTGTGCGCTCCGCTGCAGGCGGCCCAGTGTTTCGTTGGTTCGAATCCTGGGCACGGACATGGCACTGCTCATCAGGCCACGCTGAGGCAGCGTCCCACATGCCACAACTAGAAGGACCCACAACAAAGAATATACAGCTATGTACTGGGGGACTTTGGGGAGAAAAAGGAAAAGATAAAATCTTTTTTAAAAAAAAAGTAAAAAACAGATCAAATTAATTTTAATAATATATTTTATTTAACTAAATAACCAAAATATTATTTGAGCGTGTAACAATAGATTTTACATCTTTTTTTCATACTGAGTCTTCTAAATTTGGTGTATTTTATATTCACAACACATCTCAATTAAGAGTAGCTGTGTTTCAAGTGCTAAGTAGCCACATGTGGCTAATGGCTACAGTTATGGACAGTGTAGTTCTAGAGGGTGAGACAGCCCTTTTTTTTCTTAAACAAATAAGTGTTGTGTGCATAACTGTTTATGGAGTCACTGAAGAAGCCTCTACTGATTTGATCATATGTAAGTGCCAGGGAGAGATTAGATTTTCAAGGAAGGTTTTACTGAAAAGGTGTCATTTGAATAATATCTCAAACTACGAATATCACTTCACCAGGTGAAAGAAATAGATGAAGAGAATAATGTGTCAAGTTGTTATGTTATGTAAGAGTAGAATATGTTCGGAGATTTGCAGGTATTTCACTGTGTTTGGAGAATAGGGCATTGTGTGCTAGTGGTAGATGGGACTGGCTAGCCGTTCCTCACCACTTCCTGGTGTTATGAGCAATTTATCAGTAGTGATAGTTAACATGTTCCTTAAGATAAATTTCCAGAAGTGTAATTGCTGGGTCTGATAGAATGAATATATCCCCCCATGCATACAGTGAGTCTCACAGGTCTGAACTAATTTACACTGCCCCTAAAAATTTGCTCATTTCAGTGCATATTCAACTGCTTTACTTAGTGTATTTTTAATGTGCTAGCTTTGTTGTATTTGGTTTGTATTTTGTTGATTACTGGTGAGGTTTAATTTTTTTTTTCTTATTAACATTGGTACATTGCTACTATGTAGTTCTCAGACCCCGTTCAGGCTTTACCAGTTGTCCCAGTGGCGTCCTTTACAGCAGAAAGGTCCCGCTCAGAACCAGGCATTGCACCTCCGTCTTCCCTTTTCTTTGGAGGAGCATCACTGACATTTTTGACCTTGACATTTTTGGAGATTTCAGGTTGGTTATTTTGTAGAACATCTCCCAATTTGGTTTTGTCTGTTTCCTCGTGATTAGACTCAAGTTAGGGCTCTCTGGCAGGAACGTCACCTCTCATTGCATCCTGTCAGGTGGTCCAGGACTGTGATTTGTCCGACTGCTAACGCTGTTCACTTTGATCACTTGGTCAAGGTGGTGTCCGCCAGGTTTTACTGCTGCAAAGTTATTTTTTCCTTTTGGAATTAATGTGTATTTTGTGGGGAAGTACTCTGAAACTCTCCCATTCACTATCAAACTTTCCATTTATTCATTATTTATTCATGTCAGTATTGTTTCAAAAATATTTATTTTATTCAAAATAAGAACCATTTATTCAAATTAAGAACGTAACCATTTTACTAGTATTATTTGTTTTGATGCTGAAATTATCTCCACTTTGGTCAGTGGAAGCTTCAGGCTGGGCTTATGTCCTTTTTTTTTTGATGCTTAATTTTATTTTTTTCCAGTTTTATTGAGATATTATTGACATATAACATTATATTGGTTTTAGGTGTACAACATAATGATTTGACGTATGTATATATTGCAAAATGATTACCACAATAAGTTTAGTTAACATCCATCATTTCACATAGTTAAGAATTTTTTTTCTTATGATGAGTACTTTTAAGATCTGCTTTCTTAGCAACTTTCAAATATACAATACAGTGTTGTTAACTGTAGTCCCCATCCTGTACATTACATCCCCAAAATTTATTTATCTTATAACTAGAAGTTTGTACCCTTTGGCCACCTTCATTCTTTTCTGCCAAGCCTCATCCCCACCTCCAGCAACCACCAATCTGTTCTGTTTCTATGAGTTTGGTTTTTTTTAGATTCCACATATAAGTTACTGTCTGGCTTATTTCACTTTGCACAATGCCCTCAAGGTCTGTGCTGCAGATGGCAGGATTTCCCCCTTTTTATGACTGAATAATATTCCATTGTGTATATATAGCACATTTTCTTTATCATTCATCTATTAATAGACACTTAGGTCCTACGTCTCTTTGACATGTCTGTCTCATTCTTTGAGCACTTTTTTGCTCCCTGGCACAGGATATTCCATATTCATCTTGTACTTTTTCTGCCCCAGTGCTGTAATTAGCTAGTTACAATTCTCCAAGGAGTTCTGGTTCCCTTTATTGGAGAATGGTATTAGAAGCCAAGATTTGAGTGCTAGGTCTGTTCATACCCTTGGAGAGTGGACGTGGTCACTGCTCCAAGGCCCGCTCAGTAGACAGATTTACAGAGCTAGGGAGTATGTATGTATGTGCTTATGTATACACACACACATCTCTGACACATTTATGTCTATATTTTAAAAATCCATTAGTTCATCGTACCTCCAGTTTCAATGCACAGGGTTCATTCTAACCTTTTTCCTTTCCTTGTTTGTGTCTCCCTTTTGTACAGAGAGAGCTGGGTCCCAGTGTCCTTAATAAATTTTCTTATTTGATGAATCCTCCTAGATATGACAAATCTCCTATTGCTGCCTCTGAACCCTTCCATGTGGAGATGCCCTCCCCACCCTGCTGAGGCTCTCACTCCTGCCAGTTCTCCTCGCTCAAGATGCCCTCCTCACCTCACTCGAGCTCCAGCATCCAGAGCAAGCTGGCCCTTTGTGTGGGCGTGACCGGGCTGCTCCCAGTTGGCGCTCTGGTGCCCGTGCAGGGTGCCCTCTGTGACTGTGACTGCAGGACTGGTTGCTCAGGAGCGGGGGAGGCCTTCTCTGGAAGTCTTCAGTTTCACTTTAATGTTTCTAGCTAGGGGATTCTTTCTCTTTTTTTGATGTTCTTTGAGCCGTTTAGTTTGAGGTCTTACATTTTCTCTAATTCTGGGAAGTTTACAGAAGTTTATTTCTGCAAATATTTCATCACCCTTACGTATTTTTTTCTCTCCTTCTATGTATGCTATTATGTGGATGTTGATTTCCTTCCCTTCTCTGTTCTGTGTGTCTTGAGTTTTCCTTTGTGTATTTTCTCTCTTTCTCATGTCTTTTGGGAGAGTACTTTAAAAGTACTCTTTTGGAAGACTGATATTTTGGCTTATTAATTTGCTCAGCTGTATCCTTTCTGCTCTTCAATTCATCCACCTATTAGATTTATTTCAATGATTTATGTTCTTCATACCCAGATTTTTATTTGCTTCATTATGGCATTTTCTTCCGGCTTTATTTCTAATATCCTTCCTTATTGAATTTGTTTATTTTAAACTTTTATTTTCTCTTTTTCTCCTGTCAACTCCTCTGCCCTGGGGCTATGAGCCACCTTGGCACATGAGGTACATGAGGCGAGGTGGAGAAAGCTGTAGTCGGGTTTGTGCCTCCCCTGCTGGGTTTAGAGAATCAAGGTGGGGGTTGGATGGGGAGAGGCCTTACGAGGGTCAGTACCATGTGAAACCCCTTCCAAGGCTCAAGGCTTCTCAAGGTCTGTTTCCCTCTGTTAAAAACCCTAGCCCATCATGGAGTGCAGAAAGAGATGGTGGGAAGCGGGACCAAGTGAACATGCAGGGACCACCCAGTGCCTTGCATGCGTGTTGGAAACCACTTCCTCACCGGCTGGCTCCAGTGCCACCCATGTGTTACCCCAGAGCCCCTTGACAGTTCTAGTCTTGCTGACAGTTTTCCTGCCTTGCACCTGCAATTGCCTGTTCAAGACAATGTTGAAGAGAAAAATATTTACCAAAATAACTACAACACACCCTAACTCCCATCTCTGGTATCTGACCCTTGTCTCTTCTGCCTATTTTTTCACCCTACACTGGGACTAAATTTCCCTATGTTGTCCCAGGGATTTCTGTCCATGTGTACACACAAATGAATTTTTTTTGTTTAGTGTAAGTTTATAGTATACTGTATACTGTCCAGCAACTTGCTTTTTTTTAAATGGCTGATTGACATGATTGATTACACATGAAGATAGTTTGGATTCGATAAAATATAGCTTTAAAATATGTGTGTGATTTTTATATCCCTTTTATACTGTGTCCCCATATTATTGCCTTATCATCTTAATGTAATTCTAAGTTAGAGATAGGGTAGAATGCAGTCGTCAGTGTTCTGTGAAGTACTTAACCATTACCTTCTTTGGTTCTTTTAGGTTGTTAGCAATTTTTAAATATTACGATACTGAAATAAATATCTTTATGGATAAAGTGTTTTCCATTTGTAGGATCATTTTCCAGGATGGATTTACAGAGTGGATCAAATAGATAAATAGGTTAAAAAGATCAATGTGTTTGATTCTTAACCACGTAGAGGAGTGCCTGGAACATGATAGGCATTCAAATACCGTCTATTGGATAAGAGAATCTGATAAAAATTTCTTTCCAATTTGGATGTACCAATTTTCAGTCCCACTGACAATGTGAAATTGTCTATTCTCCCATATCATCTTATGTTTAAATTATTTTGATGATTTGATTGTAATCAGAATAATTCCCTATCCATCTTGGAAAAATGCTATCAGATGATATGACTAAGGTCTATTTCTCTTTTTATTTTCACCTACTTGGTAAATGGACACATGTTTTCTTACAGGACTGAATTTGCTCTTAAAGAAATCATGTCCTCTGGAGGTGCTGAAGATGACATCCCACAGGGAGAGAGGAAAACAGTTACAGATTTTTGTTATCTTCTGGATAAATCTAAGCAGCTGTTCAATGGGTTAAGGTTAGTGGACTCTTGATGCCTTAAACTTTTCTCTAGTTCTGTATTTACCCCCTTGGCTGATGTGTGGTAAGTTTCTGAATGTTATGGATAGAATATTATATAAATATCTCTGCTAGAAGCCATCATCCTTTTTTTCTTTGACACAGTTTCTTCATTCTCAGATGAAAAAACAATAGGAAAAGAGGATGACATACTGTTTTACTCAAGTTGGGAAGAGCTATTTTGTTAGATGGTTTTATATATATTTCTCCACATTATACCCTATTTACATCTGATTTTACACACTGGGGTATTGAGCACTAGGGAGACTAGGAATGCATGTGCAAGAGAATGTGTGGCCTCGCTCCTGTTGCTTTTTTGTACACTTATGTGCTAGTTTCTTTTATTCTCTCTTTCTTTTTCTTAGGATAAATTATCTGTTGACTAAAGGAATGATGGAGTGTTCTAGACAGTGTTATTTTTACTTTAGTTGTGTGTGTCCTGAGCGAACTGGTAGCAATGCTACATATACTTTTGCCAAAATGTGTCTTTGATTTTGTATTCTTGTGTGTGGTAGGTAATAATTTTGTACCATTTTGTTTTATTTAAATGATTTAGCTGGTATTTCAGTTCTTGAGATTCTTAGGATATTGACTTCAGCCCTAAAGCTTCCTTAGTTTAGTTTCAGTCATAAATACATTCATGCAATAGGTAAAATACTAAGGATAAATAGGTTTAATTTTTCAAATTTTGTGTAGGAGTGAATTATTGTCAAGATAGTAAGTTATTTTTAATTTACAGTTTACTTCTGGGTAAAAATGCAGTCTTTGGGGCTGGCCCCGTGGTTGAGTGGTTAGGTTCCTGCGCTCTGCTGCAGGCAGCCCAATGTTTCCTTGGTTCAGGTCCTGGGCGCGGTCATGGCACTGCTCGTCGGGCCACGCTGAGGCAGCGTCCCACATGCCACAACTAGAGGGACCCACAACTAAGAATATACAACTATGTACCGAGGGGCTTTGGGGAGACAAAGGAAAACAAGAAAATCTTAAAAAAAAAAAATGCAGTCTTTCTCTCATGTTTTAAAATTGTATTCTCATATGTTTTGTAATTGTATTGTACATCGCTAGGTTCTGAACGGTGTTGACAGTTTATTTTTAAAGAGGTTAATATATCTTTTTTAAAAAGTTTACTATTATAAAAATAATACAGGTCATCAAATGAATCCTCCATGACCGCTCTTTCTAAAGCTGTGCTGTCAGTCACTCTCTTAGCCCTCTATTCATTCCATTTTCTTCATAAAACTCATCACTCTTTCAAATGATCTGATGTTTGCTTATGCTGTCTTCCTACATTAAAGTGAAATGCCCTAAGAGCAGGGCTCTGCTTGTCGCTGTTTCTTTAGTACCTAAGCCACAGTCTTGCGCATTGCGGGTGCTTCATAAACATTTGTTGAATGCAGGATTCCAAAGACAGTGTTCTTACTCCTGCAGTCTGCTGCTTCCTGATTTGTGCTACACAGATATCTTTGAGATCGGCTTTTTCTTTTGCTTTATAGATTAATTGCATCTTTTTAAAGAATTGTTTTCTTTCACTATTATAATTCAAAAAATGACCCCAGTATGCCGAGATTTTGTCTTTTTTTCCCTAGACTGTTGTAAACCATTTAAATTGCATACTTAGACTTTTTCTTTTTCCCCTCCCCAAAGCCCCCCAAGACATAGTTGTATATTCTTAGTTGTGGGTCCTTCTAGTTGTGGCATGTGGGACGCCACCTCAGCATGGCTTGACAAGTGGTACCATGTCCACACCCAGAATTCGAACCGACAGAACACTGGGCTGCCTGCAGTGGAGCACACGAACTTAACCACTCGGCCACGGGGCCAGCCCCGCATACTTAGACTTCTTTTCTTTGTTCTCCAGTATTATCCAGGTATATCTTATTTATTCAGTATTTACTTGGCCCTCAGTATGTGCCACATTCTGTATTGAGTACAGATAGTTCAAAGATAAAAGGAACAGTCCCTGCCCTCAAATACTCTGAAGAAATTATGAGAATACAAACCCATGGCCGCCTTCTACTCACTGCTAGCCTCAGATTTAGCATCTCTCTTAAGCAAATTTCCCACACATCTTCGTGTGCCTGTTAAAATTATGGCAAATAAAAAGGTTAAATCGATGGTAGACTTAAAGACTAAGAAAGCATTTAAATTTCTTTTTTTGCGGAAGACTAGCCCTGAGTTATCGTCTGCCACCAATCCTCCTCTTTTTGCTGAGGAAGACTGGCCCTGAGCTAACGTCTGTGCTCATCTTCTTCCATTTTATATGTGGGATACTGTGCACACTCGGGATCTGAACCTGCGAAGCCCGGGCCACCAAAGCAGAACATGTGAACTTAACCTCTGTGCCACTGGGCTGGCCCAGCATTTAAAATTTTGCATGAAAATCCCTACAGTAGCTTCTGGCATTTGGCTCCCAAACTCCTTTATTATCAACTCTTAAAACATTATCACAGTTATAATTCTGACTCCTTCTTCTTCTCCTCCTTCCCTTCCTCCTCCCGCTCTGATTTATGGAGCTATATTTCGTACAATAAAAATTCACCCATTCCATGGGGGCTGGCCCCGTGGCCGAGTGGTTAAGTTCGTGTGCTCTGCTGCGGCAGCCCAGGGTTTCACCAGTTTGGATCCTGGGTGCGGACATGGCACCGCTCATCAAGCCATGCTGAGGCGGCATCCCACATGCCACAACTAGAAGGACCCACAACTAAGAATATACAACTGTGTATCAGGGGGCTTTGGGGAGGGAAAAAAAAAGTCTAAGTATGCAATTTAAACAGTTTGGGGAGAAAAAGGAAAAAAGAAGTTCACCCATTCCAAATTTTACAATTATATGGTTTTGTGTATTTATGTAATTGTGCAACTGTCACCACCATCTAACTTTAGAACATTTTAATCACCCCTAAAAGAAACCCCACACCAATTAGCAGTGACTCTCCATCCACCGCAGTCTCTAACTCCTACTTTCTGTCTGTATGGATTTACCTATTTTGGGCATTTCATATAAATGGAATCATACAATATGCAGTCTTTTGTGACTGGCTTCTTTAACTCAGCATAATGTTTTTGAGGTTCATCTATGTAGTAATATGTATCAATACTTTGTTCTTTTTATTACAGATTTATATTCCATTGTACGAGTTTACCACATTTTGTTTATCTAATCATCAGTTGATGGACATTTTAGTTATTTTGCACTTTTTGGCTGTTATGACTAATACTACTGTGAACATCTGTGTACAAGGTTTTCTATGGACGTATGTTTTCAGTTCTCCTGAGTATATACCTAAGAGTGAAATTGCTGGGTCATATGGGACTCCATGTTTAACCTTTTGAGGAACTTCCAGACTGTTTTTCACAGAGGCTGCATCAGCTGTCTATGAGGATTCCGGTTTCTCCACATCCTCACCAACACTTGTTATTGTCTGTCTTTTTGATGATAGCCATCCTAGTGTGTGTGAAGTGGTATCTCATTGTGGTTTTGATTTGCATTTTCCTAATGATTAATGATGTTGAGCATCTTTTCATGTGCTTTTTGGCCATTTTTATGTCTTTGTTGGAGAAATGTCTATTCTAATCCTTTGATCTTTTTTTTTAATTTTAAGATTTTATTTTTCCTTTTTCTCCCAAAGCCCCCCAGTACACAGTTGTGTATTTTTACTTGTGGGTCCTTCTAGTTGTAGCATGTGGGATGCTGCCTCAGCACGGCCTGATGAGCAGTGCCGTGTCCGTGCCCAGGATTCAAACTGGCAAAACCCTTGGCCGCCGAATCGGAGCACGTGAACTTAACCACTAGGCCACGGGGCCGGCCCCTGATCATTTTTCAAATTGAGTTATTTATCTTTTTATTTTTAACCTGTAGTTGTCCCCCATATATTCTGGATACAAGTCTCTTGTACGATGTAATGATTTGCAAGTATATACTTTCCCTTTGTGTGGGCTGCCTCTTCACTTTCTTGATGGTGTCCTTTGAAGCACAAAAGCTTTGAATTTTAAGAAAATCCAACTGGTCATTCTTCTCTTTTATCATTTGTGCTTTTGGTGTTGTAGCTAAGAAATCATTGCCTAACCTGAGGTCACCAAGAGGTACTCCTATGTTTTCTTCTAATAGTTTTATGGTTTTAGCTCTTACATTTAAGTCTATGAATGATTTTGAGTTAATTTTTGTGCATAGTGTGAGATCTTAGGCGTTTTTTAATCAGAAAAAATTTTTTCAGTTGTTGTATTTCCTTCAGTTTTTTCTTTCTTTCTTGTTCCTTGTTTATACTTGTGATGCTTAGATTGAATATTCAATCTAAATCCTTTGCTCTCTTGTGATTTTCATCTCTATTCTTTTTCTCAGCATTTTCAGAAAATATCTCAAAGCGTATGCCAGATATGTTTCATCTTGTCATTTCATATCAGCACTTTTTGTTCTGCTTTTTTTAAAACTAGGTATTATGTATTTGACCCACAGTATACTAGCTTCTCTATATATTTAAAGAAGACATACACTAGAAATTTTGACGTGTTTGTAAATGGAATTGACACTTTTTCATTGAGTATGTCTGAGAAGCACATTGAATTTATCAGTGGTGTTTCTCTCCTTAAAGAGGAATTATTTCCCTAATTCGATTTTGAGCTGAAAGTGAATCACAGAGCTCAAGTCGTCTCCTGCTGAAGACTCTCCACTGGGCTGAAATCCCCCTGCAGCTCCTGTAACGGTCACAATAACAACCCGTTTCCGCACGCCATTCTATGGCTTGTAAACCACTTCCGGGTACATCTTCATCCTTTGGCCATAGGATGGCAGTATGTAGTCCCCAAAACACCTGTTGCCTGAAAATGAATTGTTTTATTTCACCTTCTTTTTGAAATGTTGTTTTGGTTGTGTAAATATATTTTACCAGCTCAAGTGTGTTCTCATTTTGATCCTTTGTTTTAAAGCGCTATTTTAACGATCACACAGATTTTATTTTTAAAGTAATTGCAGAGTAAAATTGTATCTAAGGGAATAGTAGGAAACCCTAATACATGGAGAAGTTGTGTGAGATCTGATCTGTAAGACTGTTCATTCCCTGTTGGAGAAATTCATTATAATGTGCTTGGGATACCTGTTTCAGTTCAGTTCGTGAGCATTTAAAACTATATAGGGTTCAAGAATTCTTTTCATACAACTCATTAACAACAAAACCAAGCATCTTGATTAAAAAATGGACAGAAAATCTGAGTAGACATTTTTCCAGAGAAGACATGCAGATGGCCAAGAGGTACGTGAAAACATTCTCAACATCACTAATCATCAGGGAAATGCAAATCAGGGAAATGCAAATCAAAACCACGAGGAGATATCACCTCACACCTGTTAGAATGGCTATTAACAGAAAGATAAGAAATAATAAGTCTTGGCGAGAATGTGGAGAAGAGGGAACTCTTGTGCACTGTTGGTGGGAATATAAATTGGTACAACCACTACGGAAAATAGTATGGAAGTTCCTCAAAAAATTAAAAATAGAACTACGATAGGAGCCAGCAATTCCACATCTGGGCGTTCATCTAAAGAACATGAAAACACTAACTCAAAAAGATGTCTGCTCCCCCATGTTCATTGCGGCATCATGTACAGCAGCCAAGACGCGGAAACGATGGGCGTGTCCACTGGTGAGTGAGTGGATAGAGAAAACGTGGCATGTATATACAATGGAATATTTTTCAGCAGTAAAAAAAGAGGGAAATCTTGCCATTTGCTACAACATGGATGGACCTTGAGGGCATTATGCTGTGTGAAATTAGTCAGATAGAGAAAGCAAATACTGTATGATCTCACTTTATGTGGACTCTAAAAACAACCTCCCCCCCCCCCCCGAAAAAAAAGCCATGGGCTTATGGTTACATAGAACAGATTGGTGGTTGCAAGAGGCAGGGGAGTGGGTGAAGTGGGTTAAAAAGTACAGACTTCCAGCTATAAAATAAAGAAGTCATGGGGATGTAATATACAGCATGGTGACTATAGTTAATAATACTGTATCATATATTTGAAAGTTGCTAAGAAAGTAGACGTTAAAATTTCTCATCACAAGAAAAAAATATTTGTAACTATATATGCTGATGGGTGTTAACTAGACTTATTGTGGTGATCATTTTGCAGTGTATACAAATATTGAATCATTATGTTTGTTACATCTGAAACTAATATAATGTTATATGTCAATTATAGCTTAATAAAAAAGATTAATTCTTTGACTCTCATTCTCTAAAATATTCGGTAGATAAAAACACAGGCCTCACCGCCTTGAAATTTCCCTTCTTCATTTGTGAAGTCAGTAATTCTGTCCGTGCAGATGTGTAACTTGCAGATGTCATAAATCGCTATCTGGAAAGCAGTATTTGCTATACTGATATATTGATTATTTCCCCGATGTGGAGTCATACCTTTCTAAAGTGCTGTTTTAAAATTTGACAATACTAATAATGAGAAATTTTGACCTAGAAAAGTGGTTAAGAAAATCCACCAGGGATTTATTTTCAGTGTTGTGTGTGAAGGTCCTCTTCAATTTAAACAAGCCTTAATTATTTCTATCAAAAAAACCAGATTTATGGCGAGTAAAGTTTGTATATTCTCTGAATGCTTCTGGGTTTTTGTTTGAGAGGAATGTGGCCAGTGGCAGTGCAAGTCTTATAGTTTACTGAGAGATTAGTACTCTGACTCTCTTCATTTTTCTTTTCAGTTTTAAGGAAAATTCATTTTATAAACATACACACATGGAATAATATAGAACTGTTAAAATGATCTTGGCAGAGATATAAATGAAAAGTTGCCCATGACATATGTTTAAATGAAAAAGAGAAATTTTAAAAACATTATGTTTTGGGTGATCTTGTTTTATCAAAACTTGTGTGTTAAGTTTATGTCCTGTGTGCCACGTTAACTCTTGGTGGGACCGTTGCTCTTAGTGTCCTGTGTGGTCTCTTTCCTCTGAGAGGCTGATTTTCTCCCAGTGTCCGGTGCAGATGAGTATCTGTATTTTCTGTGCTTGTTTATATAAATGAGAGTGTTTCGTTGGGTACTAGGCCTTGATCGTAAAGTGATTGGAACAGCTCTGTTTATCAGTTCTGTAGGTCTGTGTTGGAGTTCCTCACAGTGGTGGGTTGGAGGGCGTGTGGCATTCTTCTCCACACTACTCTCCCATTCCCTCTCTGAAGAAGCTCTTTGAGTTACGTGAATTAAACCCCTCTCTGTGTTGATATAGTTTTGAGCATTTCTTTTGAAATAGAGAAGAGATTTCTTTGAGAATAATTAAAAGGAGGTTTTTTTGGTTGTCTATTCCCCACACCCCTGCCTCTTATATGTGTTGGTCTGAATAGAAAACAGGATCACAGTGGTTATAGAGAACAAGAAATACATCAGTAGTGGTTCTGGACCAGCTTTGGAACTTGGGGAAATGGGTGAGTGGGAATCTGGCTGGAAGAGCAGCAGCTTTTAACCTTGAGACCTTCATTCTGGCATTCCTTTCACTGTTCGTGCTCATCTTTTGACTAGCTCTTCTTTTTCTTTCTTCACTTCATGAACTGGTTATTAAATTTATTGTTGAAGTATAATATGCTTGCAGAGAAGTACACATATAAGTGTATTTTTTACAAACTGAACATATCCAAGTGGCTCGAACTTGGATAAAGAAACAGAACATACAAGACCTCAGCAACCCCCTTGTGTTCCCTCTCGCTTGGACCTTTTAACTCACTAGGAGCAGAATGAAAAAGTGCGTTGCAGTGCATGAAAGGCTTCAGATTTTCTATATAACGTCTCACTTGGGATATAGTAAATTCTCTTTTTACTCTTGAAGGTGTGTCTTTCCACCTTATATTAAGCCATTCATCCAAGTTGTCAGAGCCTTTTCATTTTCCTGGCTGTGAATATCTTAACAGAGTATTTGTCTTGACTGAAAATACCTTCTTATAATATGTGCATGATAAATAAGCTCTCATTTCTACTCACTGTGTAAGAAAACATAGTCCAGAGAGTGAGAAATGGATAAAATGAATGGTGTTTTGCTTCTAATAGCTTTCGCATGTAGTTACAGTAGTAATGAAGTGAGAATAATGTTAGAAATAGCTTTGAATACTGTCAGAAAATGATCAAAAGCCCAAGTGCTTGCAGGATTCTGGTTACCATGGTGACTGAGGCTGCCGATGCAGAGTGGAATACTTCGTGGGATTGTATAATGCACCATCTTGAGACATGTATTTGAGATACACAGCTGTGTCCACCAGTGATATCCATGACTTTTGGTGCTTGAAACAGCAGGGCCTCCAAATCACTAATTATTTGACCCCAGAGGAGCAAGTACACCAAAGCAAAATAAGCATCGGAGGCTGTAAATATATATATATATTTATAAAGAAGTGCATCAAAGTGAAGTGTAATGGTCTTAAATAAAAATAATTGCCAAAATTATTTTCTTTAAATATGCTTTTAATATTCAAATTAAAGAAGAAATCATCCACAGTGTTTCCTTTAAAAGCCTATTTTTAGGTTGCCCTGGTTCCTGAATGGGAAAGGATAACTGAGAAATTAACAGTTTATTCCATTGTCCCCTTCCTCCCCTTTCCTGCCCTCTCCTTCCTCTTTCTTCTCATCTCCCTTTTCTTCCCCTCCCACTTCCCTCTCCTCCTTCTTCAAAAAATTAATGCTGGGGCCGGCCTCGTGGCCGAGTGGTTAAGTTCGAGTGCTCCGCTTCGGTGGCCCAGGGTTCAGATCCTGGGTGTGGACATGGCACCGCTCATTAGGCCATGTTGAGGTGGCGTCCCACATCCCACAACTAGAAGGACCCACAACTAAAATGTACAACTATGTACTGGGGGGATTTGGGCAGAAAAAAGCAGGAAAAATAAAAGAAGATTGGCAACAGTTGTTAGTTCAGGTGCCAATCTTTAAAAAAAAAAATTAATGCTTTTCTAGAGGCAAGTTCTGCAAACTGGTATAGTAAGGTACATGTTGTTTCAGAGATTCTAGCCTAAACTATCTGTACAAGCTTGTGATACATGCTTTCATTTTATATGGCGTACCACTCAAAAGAAGTCTACTTGCATTTGGGGTAGACCAGCACTGGAGTGCAAGGAGATAGCTTCATCACATGATCTAGAGAAGCATTGACTGATAAAAATTTCATGTAAGCTGCAAATGTGATTTTAAATTTTCTAGTAGCCACATTAAAAAAGTGTATAGCAACAAGTGAAATTAATTTTAATATATTTTATTTGATCTAATGTATCAAAAATATTTTATTTCAACATGTAATCAATATGGAAAAATTATGAGATCTTTTATATTCTTGTTCTCAATATGTCTTTGAAATACATTGAATATTTTAGACTTACATTTCACTTCAGAGTAGCCACATTTCAAGTGCTCAGTAGCCAGGTGTGGCTATTGGCCCAAGCAAAATTCCTCCAACTTTAAGCTTCTCTTCTCAAAATGGTCCATTGTGCTTTCCCATGATTACATATTGGCTGTTTGGGGTTCTTGTTGTCACGGGTCTGTCAGATGTCGCTGTTTGTTTGTTCTGTCTCTTCCTGTACAGATGCCCACAGCCTGAAGGTGCTGTGGGTGTTGGTGATTTGTCCCCACCCCCCGTACTTTGGGATTTGAGAGAGACCGTATCACTTACTATATGCATTTGCTAGGGCTGTCATCACAAAATACCACAGACTGTAGCTTAAATGACAGAAATTTATTGTCTCATAGTTCTGGAGTCTGGAAGACCACCATCAAGGTGTCAGCAGGGTTGGTTTCTCCTTGAGGCCTCTCTCCTTGGCTTGCAAGGGGTCATTTTCTTGCTATGTCCTCACATGGTCATCTCTCTGCGCACATGCACCCGTGGTGTCCCTCTGTGTGTCCTGACCTCCTCTTCTTGTAAGGACGCAAGTCAGATTGTATTAGGGCCCACCCTAAAGGCCCACTTTATCTTAATTACTGCTTTAAAGGCCCTGTCTCCAAATGTAGCCACATCCTGAGGGTCCAGGGGTTAGGACTTCAACATATGAATTTTGGGGTGACACAGTTTAGCCTATAACACTTGTTTTTGCTGAAAATGTTGTCAGTGGGTTTTTGAATTTGTTATCTAGTTCTGTCTGTTTTTGGAACATATCTCAGTAGATACAAAACTACTGCCAGCATTTCCCCAGAAACCAAAAAATCAGCTATTTAAATGCTATACCAAAATATTAAACCATAAAATAGATTAGTATATTTCTCATTAGTTCTTTTTAACTATTAAAGCTCAGTAGAACCTGCCTTTGTATGTTAGCTCTCTCTCAGGTCTTAATTGTCAGGCCCGGCTAGAAACAGAGAGAGGGCCTCTTCACGTTTTAAGTTGCTTTCGGAAGCTAGATCAGGGATTGGTTAGGGGGAGGGTATTTGTGGTTTGTTTTTAAGATCCTCGAGGAGGAATGTAAAGAGAAAAAATAAAGATATTTTAAGAACTCTGGATTTCATTAAATCCTCAAAACAGCCTCCTTTATGCCTATTTTCTCAGTTTTACGGATGAGAAAACCAAAGCTTTGGCAGGTAAAGTAATAGCCCATGTTAATATGATGGATTATAATTTGGGAAGTCCTGCTTCAGAGAAGTTTTTCCTCAGTATAGGAGTAAGGATCCCAGCCTCAAGAGGGGCTCTGGTAGCCTCTTCTCAAGAGGTAACACAGGCGAGTGCTTGACTCGGAATGGCGGCAGTTGGCTTCTGGCTTCTTGCTCTCATCGCCTTGATTCTCAGAGGGATCCACGTCTGTAGAGCTCCTTTGGGCATCGCCACACCTATAGGATAGTCCGGGTGGGACTAGTGAGGTGTAAGGCGCCAACGCCTGAGAGGGCACATGCGGTCTAAAACTTGGCAACCTCTTTTTCTATGAGCAAGATACGATTAGAAAATAAATCTGTTAATAGCTTGTTTCTAAGTATAAGAATCTTTATACTTCCATGGATCTGGTTCACAGAGAGGAGGAGATGCCATTTCATAGCTTTCTTTGGCTTGGCATGTCTAAATTCAGACTAGGGGTGATTATTCAAAGCTATTCAAATTCATAAGCTGTGATTAAGAATGGAACAATGTCTTAAGTACCTTCTGTGTGCCAGCACCATTTGAGGCACTAGGCTAGGGACAGGGGCAGGATGCAAAGATAAATAGCATGTCTGTCTGCAAGCTGATCAAACATTCTGGCACATTCTCTCTCTCTCTCATTGAAGAAGAGCTTTGCTCCCTCTTCAGTAAACAAAAGGATTGATAATACAGTCATGCACCACATAAGGACATTTTACTCAGTGACAGACCACATGTATGACAATAGTCCCGTAAGATTAGTACTATGTAGCCTACGTGTGTAGTAGGCTATACCATCTAGGTTTGTGTAAGTACACTCTAGGATGTTTGCACAATGATGAAGTCACCTAACGACACATTTCTGAGAACGTATCTCCGTTGTTAAACGATACACGACTGCAATAGTGTCATTCAGGTACCCTCCCCTAAAGAAAACACTCGGCCTTAACAGCCTGGGCCTGTTGATACCCTCAGTGCTTTCAGACTCACAGATCCACCCCTCAACCTAAATTTGAAAACCAGGTATATCAGTGAGTTAAAAAAAAAGTGTTAAAACAAGGAAATGCACAATTGGGCTCCTCAAATCTGAAGCACCATTTTGTGTGGTATACAAATGAACACAGAGGCGTAGATTGGAACAAAGGTGTCCCTGCAAGATAGTCCTCTCGTCCTCTCTGTGTAAATGAGAATGTGTCGTGGGGGAGTGTGCTCCTTGACTGAAGACCTTGTTCCAAGAAGGTGAGTTACTCCTTGGCCTTTGACCAAAGCTTTGTCGGAGGTCAGCAGCATCCCAAGACCTGGGGAGCAGAATGAGCTCCCAGAGAAGAACTTTACTAACCTAGAATCAAAATCTAGGTTGTTTTTCCATATGTCAGAAAGGACAGAGCATTAGATTAGGGGTTAGAAGGTTTGAATTTGAATCATAGCTCAACAATTTACTGGCCATGAGTTTCCAGGCAACTCACTTAAGCTCTCTGATCCTCATTTTATACCCGGTGTGTGTGTGTGTGTGTGTGTGTGTGTGTGTGTGTTTGTGTGTGCGCGCGCGCGCACATGCACATGCTTACCTATACACATGCATACCTTGGGGAAGTCAAGCATTTAAGGACCAGACTAAGGACAGAGACGCCAATGAAAGAGACTATAAGAACAGAAAGAAGAGAGAGTTACACGATGGTGAGGAACTGGTCAACAGTGTCGTGCCGCAGGCAGGACGGATGTGCGGAGGACTAAAGGTGACTGTTGGACTTGGATTTTAGGCGTGGGTAGGCGTCAGTGATCCTAGCTAATTCGCTTTAGTAAAGATTGTTGATTTGTAGAAACTTGGAAGGAGTTTTCTAAGTGTTGACATTTCAACATTACATTTGAAACATCTTTGAAAATCAGGTCTAGTCCTTTGCACCATGTGTATACTTCTTCCTCCTGTAGTCTCCCAACTTTGGCTCATAGAGTTGAGGATTTAAAAAAAGAGAGAGATTAGTGTCATACTTTCAATTTCCTCTAAAGCCTTGGAAAAAGAATATGAGCAGCCAATTTATAAGACAGGTGCCTTTGCAAAATGTGAAATAGAAGGTCATTGAGTTTACAGGATAATTCCCAGAGCCCCATTTAATTTAATTCTATGGACCATTAATTTCCCATCTCTACTGACAGTAATAATGACCAAATGGTGCATTCAGAGTTTAAAACCAGAGTTCAGCTCTGAATAGTAGACAAATTTATCTAAAACTCTTTATGAAAGTGCTATAGTTAATTTTAGACTTGAATCATGTTGCAGTGGTTTGTATATTAGCTTCTATGATGGATATCATTAGAAAAAGGATCACAGGATTTAGCCTTCAGGAAGTTAAAAAAAAATTTAAACCCTATTTGGAAAAAGAAATTGCTGTCTCTATAGCTGAGTCTTTAGACTGGAGTGGTAGATGTTCTAAATTCTTTTGAGGAAAGTAGTATAGAATTTAGCCAACATTGTTCATAGCTATAAATCAGAAAACACTTGTATACTACACCTTGCTGTCAGTTTCCTTGTTCTAGCCTTTTAGATCACCTTTTATGTGCTTTTAGCCCTCAGACAAAATTCCCTTCCCCTAAAACCCTTTCCACTGTCATCTGAAATTATATTCATGAAATAAAACACTGAGTTATAGTTTTGTTTTCTTCCTTAACAGGATGTAATACTGAGGTTTATTAAATTTGTCAGGTTTGGAAACTCAAAGGAACTTGCAGGCAAATGCTTTCTTGAAAATTAGCCTAAAGACTTTCCATAGTATCCTTAAAGAAGCACCCAAGAGTTGTCAGTTCTCATGAAGCTGATGTTGCTGCCTAATGCTTTTATATAATACTACAGTTTTCCTAGCAACAGCTACTTGGTAAAAGTCTTAAAGAGTCTAGCAACAACTTCAATTTTAAAATATCTGATTAACTGTTCTTAATGCAACCTGTCACTAGAGATCCATGGAGACATAAAAAGATGAAAACTTGCAATAAATCTGGAAAACTAATATCTATAGTTAACCTATTTTTGTAATCTGAAATGAATTTCTACTTATCATAAGGATAATAGAAATAGATTAAAAAATACAGTCACTCGGGGCCAGCCCGGTGGCTCAGCGCTTGAGTTCGCACGTTCTGCTTCGGCGGCCTGGGATTCGCCAGTTCGGATCCCGGGTGCGGACGTGGCACTGCTTGGCAAGCCGTGCTGTGGTAGGCATCCCACATAAAATAGAGGAAGATGGTCATGGATGTTAGCTCAGGGCCAGTCTTCCTCAGCAAAAAGGGGAGGATTGGTGGCAGATGTTAGCTCAGGGCTAATCTTCCTCAAAAAAAAAAAAAATGCAATTACTAAGGATCTTTTTGGACACGTCTTCTCAGACAAGGGAAACAAAAGAAAAAATAAACAAGTGGGACTTCATCAGACTAAAACCTTCAACAAGGCAAGGGAAACCAGGATTGAAACAAAAAGACAACCCACCAACTGGGAAAAAATATTTGCAAATCAAATATCTGACAAAGGATTCATCTCCATAATATATAAGGAACTCACACAACTCAACAGGAAAAAATCAAACAACCCGATCAAAAAGTAGGCAGAGGATGTGAACAGACATTTCTCCAAAGAAGATATACAGATGGCCAATAGGCACATGAAAAGATGCTCAACATCACTGATCATTAGAGAAATGCAAATCAAAACTATACTAAGACATCACTTTACATCTGTTAGAATAGCTCTAATAACCGGGGCGGCCCCGTGGCCGAGTGGTTAAGTTCATGCGCTCCACTGTGGTGGCCCAGGGTTTCGCTGGTTTGGATCCTGGGCGTGGACATGGCACCACTCATCAGGCCATGTTGAGGCAGTGGCCCACGTGCCACAACTAGAAGGACCCACAACTAAAATATACAACTATGTACGGGGGGGGATTTGGGGAGAAAAAGCAGAAAGAAAAGAAAAAAATAAAAAAGAATGGCTATAATAATCAAGACAAAAAATAACAAATGTTGGAGAGGTTGTGGAGGAAGGAAACCCTCATACACTGCTGGTGGGAATGCAAACTGGTGCAGCCACTATGGAAAGCAGTATAGAGATTTCTCAAAAAACTAAAAATAGAAATACCACATGACCCAGCCATCCCACTACTGAATATCTATCCAAAGAACTTGAAATCAACAATTCAAAGAGACTTATGCACCCCTACATTCATTGCAACATTCACAATAGTTAAGACATGGAAGCAACCTAAGTGCCTATTGAATGGTGATTGGATAAAGAAGATATGGTGTATATGTATATATATATATATATAGATACACACAATGGAACACTACTCAGCCATAAAAAATGACAAAATCGTCCCATTTGCAACAACATGGATGGACCTTGAGGGTATTATGCTAAACGAAATAAGCCAGATGGAGAAAGACAAACACTGTGTGATTTCACTCATGTGGAAGATAAACAAGCACGTAGACAAAGGGAACTATTTAGTGGTTACCAGGGAGAAGGTGGAGGGGTGGACACAAAGGGTAAAGGGGCCACCTATGAGATGACTGACAAATAATAATGTACAACTGAAATTTCACAATGTTGTAAACTATCATAACCTCAATAAAAAAAAAAGAAAAAAATGCAATTACTAGCACATTCTTGTTATGTATGGGTGCCTGAAAATTTCACATAGGAAACCTTTTGCTTTTTTTAACTCATCGTCTTAACATCTGGTACAGAAATTCAAATCTTCTGGCCTGGCCCCTTGGGCGAGTGGTTAAGTTTGCGCTCCACTTCGGTGGCCCAGGGTTTCACCAGTTCAAATCCTGGGTATGGACCTAGCACCACTCATCAGGCCATGCTGAAGCGGCATCCCACATGCCACAACTAGAAGGACCTACAACTATGTACCAGGGGGCTTTGGGGAGAAAAAGGAAAAATAAAATCTTTAAAAAAAAAAAAGAAATTAAAATCTTCTTTCATTCATTAATTCCACTTACAAAAATTTGCCTTTTAGTCATATCACGTAACTATTCAAATTTATTAGTATGAAGAAGCTTATTGTAGCATTTTTATAACGGGAAACCTGAAGGGATTATAAATATCCATCAGGAAGGGACTGGTTAAGTAAATTGGTTCATTTTACACAGTAAATATTGATGTAATTGTATATGCATTAAAGAAATCGGATATGTTATTAAATTAAAAAGGCATATTACAGAACATTATATATAGTTTGGTCACATTTGTGTAAAATAATACAAAAACTCACATATATACTTAAATGTGCATAGAAAATGCATTTTTAATGGCGGATATTTCTAGGGACTAGAATTGAGGAGAGGGGTAATAAGGTATTTTTTACTTCTTGCTTTATACGCTTTATAGTATTTTTGTTTTCCAAGAGAATTATATTATTTTCAAAATAGACAAAGAAAGAAAGAAACTTACAGTCTCTGTGATAGATTGTAAAAATCATTCCCTTGCCTGTGTCCTTGCTTGCGAGTTGTCCTCTCCCGCACTGACTCTGGGCCTGGCCATGAAACTTGAGTTGGCCAATGGGACAGTACAAATGTGATGCAAAGACTTAAAAAGAAAAATGCACATTAGGGCTGCCCTCTGTTTTGCTGTTCTTGGGATCCTTGGAACAGGTCATGTAAAGAGACCCAAGCCAACCTGTTGGATGATGAGAAACACGTGACCCAGCACCCTAGCTGCCAGCCAGGCAACTGCTGGACGTCTGAAGGAGGCCATCCGCCGCTAGCTGTCCACAGTTGCACGAGTGAGATCTGGCTGAGCCTTGTGCTGCAGTCTTATTAGCTTATAATTGGCTTTGTTTCTCTCATGTGTCGTATCTCTCTCTCTGATGATCTGCCCTTTCTCTTTCGCCTATCCAAATCTCTGTCTTCATGCAGCTTTTCCTGACTACTCAGGCTCTTCAATGTATCTCTTTTCTACATTCTTCTATTACTTTTACTCAGTACCATGTAATTTAGTACTTACATGCTATTTTTTTCTTTTACTGTGTATGTGTTAGTCTTTTCTATCTAACTAAATAATAAACTCCTTGATTGTAAAGATTGTATTTCACATTAGTTTCTCTGGCCTTCATAACACTTAGCACTTGATAGAATTGTGTGTGGCAACCAGGTTTTCTCCTTCCATCTAGTATCTTCAAAATACATGTTGCCTAATTGCAGTGCAGGTGTCACCAATAGCAAGATACCCCACTGCTGCAAGAGAACAGCTACACAAACATAAGCTGCATTTGTTTGTGCCCTATAGCTATCTCATTTCCATGGAAATTATGTATCCTTCACTAAGGAAGTAAAAAAATATATAGCAGGTTTGTGTGTGTGTGTGTGTATGTGTGTGTGTATAAACATGAAAAAATGTTAGTGATATACCTTTCCCCCTAAAACAACCAATCACCGTAAAATATACCTCAAATTTCTATAAATTTGTATAGTTTACCAAATACATTCAGCTTATTTAGTTATGTGAGATAAATAAAGGATTTCTTTTATACTTGAAAGGTTAAATTTGGTTAAATGAGAGAATTTATATTTTAAAAGTCTTTCCTTTTGCTACTAAACATTTAACCGTTTTCCTTGCTTTAGGTATTTTGGTAGACATTTGGTATAGGAATAATTCTACGGCAGGCACTTCTTAATTGAAAACAGTGCTAGTGGTGATCACAGGGGTATTGATTCAGACGAAGCGGTACTAGCACAGAGATAGACAGTTAGACTGATGGAAAGGAGTAAGTAAAGAGCCCCAAAACAGAAACACTGTATTTTGTCTGGCAACCCCAAGTAGAAAGGATGGCCTAAATTTATAATCTGTGAAGCTGGAGATGGTACATGGGAGTTCATTGTACTATTTTCCACTTTTGTATAAGTTTGAAACTTTCTAACGTGAAAAAGATTTTTAAAGACGTAACTTAAAAAATAGAGATACTTTTCACAAAAGCAACAAAAATATGAGACCTTGCAATAATGTGAACCAAGAAATATTAGACCTTTATGGAAAAAGTTGTAAATTTTACTTAGTGACAATGTTTTTAACATAAATGGAAAGAGATACTATTGACACTAAAAATTATTTAAAACTGTCAATTATCCAAGTAGATCTCTAGATTCCTTCCCATTAGAACCCATTAGGGCTTTTGTTTTGTTTTGTTTTTGGTAGAACTTTGATAAGCTGATTTTAAAATTTATATGCAAGTATAAGGAACCAAGAATAGCCAGGGTACTCCCAAAAAAGAAGAAACATGCCAGACTTATAAAGTTATAGTAATTAATAGAATGTTAATGAGGAAGTAGAAAAACAGACGAGTGGAATCGAACAAAGAGCTGAGACACAACATAAGGGGAAACTGATGACTGCAATTCTAGTTCTATCATACTAGGCAAAAGGGTATATATGGTATATAACTCTATGCTTGTCCACTATTCCCCAGCGTGGATGACTAGGCAAATAAATGAAATAAAAGCCTAGCACCGACGGACACGATGGACCCAGGGCAGGTAGCAACCACCCTGGCGCCGAGGGACAATATTTTGATCATCAATGCTTTCTATCGAAAGATTAGAGATCAAAAGGGGGAAATGACAAATTGAAATGGCAAGCAGTAGGATATATTGGAGTATATGAGGAAGCCATTTGGTATAAACCTAATTCAGCCTGACTTTGTTTTTTCCAAAAGGGCCTGACTGTGGCCATTGAGCATGCATTTGTATATCTGCTTAGACATTTTGAGATAAAGGTGCAACTTCCCTCCCCCTCCCAACGTTGGCATCTCCTTAAAGATTAAGCATCTTTCCTTAGGCTGGGAACCGATTGCAGCGCTCATCTGTGACCGCTCAGCTCGAGGCAACAGACCTGCCACCCTGCAGGGTTCACCGAGACAGCAGACCTATCTGCTGTTTCCATCAATCGCTGTGCCGACAGAGCAGCCTTGTGACTATTGTCAAAGGGACATTTCAGTCATATGTGAAACATCCTCTTTGAGGGTATATAACCACCCTGTATACCCCCACTTCTTTGGAGTGCTCTGTTCCTTTGTGGAAAGACTCTCCTAGGTTATAATCCTCAGATTTCAGCTCAGAATAAACTCACCTAAATTTTCAAAAAAAAAGGGTATATATGTGTTTATTTTAAATCATTCAGATAGAATTTGTTATACATATCTGAAATTCAATTTTGGTTATTTTAAAGAGTTAAATTTGAAAGGCAAAATTTTAAATCTTTTAAAAGACTATATTGTATAGATGAATTTCTTTAAAAAGACAGAAAAAGCACTGAACATAAAGATTAAGATTGATAAGTTTGATAATTACTTATAAAAAAATTAAAAATGAGAAGGCAAGTCCTAGACTGGGATAAGAAGTGTACCACACTGTAATCAATGAACGATTATTGTTCTTTTATAAAACAATGACTTCTGTCAGTACAACTCTCACAAGATTTAGTTGACTTTCTCCGTTTGATTCAAGTTAGCTTCCAAGTACCAGTAGCCCATACCCACAGTTGTTTGAGACGTGCCTCTCTCTCTCTTCTAGACTTTATTACAGATACCTTGAGCTTATCAGGTTTCCACAAGACAGCCAAATCCTTAGATTCTTTTCCCTGATCTATTTTTTCCCTCTGAAAGAATGTACTTGGGGCAATTTTTGTATATTTACTCACAGGCTTTAATGAAGAAGTTTTGCTCTGAGGATGAAACTCAGTTTTAAGTGGCATTTCTAGCTAACATTTCTCAATTGTATCTTTTACACTTATGCATTAGAAATTGCTGTCTGTCCTGAAAGTCCTGGAATTTGCAGATTTTCTCTTTTCAACCCTGCTTATAAGTAGTTCTTTTCTGAGTTCATCTCTGTCTTGTATTTTATTAAGTACAGCTAATAGCATCCAGGGCTAGTAGCATACTATTTTTCCTGGCTTCTTTGTATAAATCCACATTGTCTGTTTTCCAAGTTATTGCAGGTAAATGCAGTTTTGTCACTGTATTATATGTGTCATCATTTTTCCAGCCTTTGGTAACAGTTACTTGCCATTCAGTCCCAACGCCAGTGTCACGTATGTTGTGCATTTGTTATGGCAATAACCTGCTCCTAGAACCGGTTTCTCTAGTGGCTTGTCCTGAGTAAGGCTGCTGTAACAACTCTGAAATGTTAGTGCCTAACTACAATAGAGATTGCTTTGTAGCTCCCAGGTTAGCTCCAGGTTGTAGTTCTGAGGCTCCATTCAGTGTTTTACTGTTTTCCGGGCCGAGGAGCAGCCCTGTGTTGTCTTAGGTCAGGTGGAAATGTGAAAATACTGACCCATGTAATATCTCTTGAATATTCCCAGACATGGTGTAGATAACTTAGAACTGGATTTCATTGGCCAAAAAGTTATATGCCAGGCCCAGAGTTTGTATGGTAGGGATGTGTTTGTCTCTGAGGGATGCACTGTGAGTCACCAGCCCAAGGACAGGGACGTATGGTTTCACCTTTGGGGAGACGACAGAATAGTTGAGAACAACAATACCACTTGCACATCAGCTTGTAGATATATTCCCTAAAGCAGTGTTTTCCGAGTGCTGAGTTCTTAGTGAAGATAAACATTTGGAAGTTAACGGTATGTAAGTGAGTAGGAATAAGATTCCCCAGGGAGAGGAAGGAGCGTGCTAGAAACCTCCTGGCAGAGGCATCTACAACAGAAACTAAGATGAGCTGTCAGTGGTGCAGGGAAGAATAGGAAAGAGCACATCCTCCACCTTGTTAGAGAACTATTTCTTCTCCAAAAATTTAAACTTTTTTAAAAAAGAAAGCTCGAATGCAAATACGTTAAATCTATCCAGTTCGTACCATCACAAGACTTAATTTCCAAATAACGTAAGAGATTTAAAATTAATTTATGTGTATTTCTTGTTACAGAGATTTGCCACAATATGGACAGAAGCAGTGGCAGTCCTATTTTGGAAGAACTTTTGATGTTTACACCAAACTCTGGAAGTTCCAGCAGCAGCATCGGTAAAGGAATTTTATGTTAAAGGAGAGTGGAGGTCCATTTAAACCTTTACTACCAACCACAGTGCTTTCTCTCAGTGCATTTTAATGTATTTCATCTTCATTACCCAAATGAAAACAAATTGACTTTTTAAAAATTTATTTAAGGTTTTAAAATGTAATATTCTTATCTGATTTTTAAAGACAATATTTTATCTGAAATGGTTCAGCTTAACTCTAACATAGGCAGGCTGATTCATGGTGTCATTCTAAAATAGATGTTGTTTATTAGCCAAAGCTATTTGGGGGTTTTGCTTCTAATTTTCATGAACATAGCTCAAAGAAATTTCTTTTTATATCTCAGCTTACTTTAAATAGACGTTTAATAGATGCTTTTTGAATTTAATTGAATGATTATGTTGAAATCTCATGAAAAATTCATGAACCTGAATTCATGAATTCAGTATTTCAAGCTGAATTGGGTGGTATTTTATCCTATTAAATTTACAGATTTGGTTATTTTTGAAATTTATGTCTCATTTCTATTTTCTTATCTCCTATATAAAACAGACAAGTCTTGGATAATCGGTATGGCTTGAAGCGGTGGCAAATAGGGGAAATTGCTTCTAAGATTGGGCAGCTATACTACCATTATTAGTAAGTGAACTGAATATGGAAAAAATAAACCGTTGTCCTGATTTAAACACAGCATGCAGAAATATGCGTAATGTACTTACTTGGTAGGAGAGAAAACTAAAGAGTTACAAATGAAGCCCAATAGTTCAGATCATATTGATCAAGACAGTGTTATGAAATGACCTTCCGTAATCAAAGTAACATTATTTGCTTCAAAGCCTCACCTTCCAAACAGTTCATTTGGTCAGACTCATTTATAGCTTAAAGAAGTGTGATCTTGGTTTTAGATAAATGATAAATCCTAAACGAGTTTATAGTTCTTAACAGCTTCACTTAAATTTTGATATTATACAGAGACATGTCATAGCTCGTGTGTTTGAGTGGTTTTCAGGAGGATACTTGAAAACTCAGACTTCTAGCATATGTCTGAAAGCTCACATGAAGTGCATAAAGATACTTTTGATTATATCCTTAGAGCAATGACATCTATATAGTCCCACCCATGAGTCAAGGGAAGAAGAGAACTCCTTTTAGGAATCTAGCTCTCATTATCATGAAGTAATATCAGGTATACCATAAAAAGACTTGGACCATTTGTAATTTAATAGGCCAGAAAATTCCTTCCCCTCCCTGTCTTTTGGCATGCTACCCAAAATTCCCACCATTAGAATCACTCTCTTGGGTAGAATATTTTCTTAAGAAGTCTCTTGTAAAACTAGAAATGTTAAACAGAGAACCTAATTCATTGCATCCTCTGAAGATTAATATGGATTAGTGCATTTCTGAGTCCTGTGAGGAAAAGCTAAAGGGCCAAAGGACACGTGACTGTATAGATTTGGGGAAGGTCATGGAGGCTCTGGTGCTGGAGAGAGAGATTGAACTGGGTGGAATGCTGTCAGTCCCTTTGAGGAATGAGAATAGTGTGCACTTGGGGTGCCATCAGGGGAGGCCTGGGAGCAGCCGGCAGGTATTTCTTTTCGATTATTATTTACACATTTTAAGGGTGATATGATTATTGCTTTGCTGATTCAGATTTAGGAGAGTCACTCCCATCCCCTCATGTAGACGAATAGAGGAATAATGGAACAAATATTTATCATGGTAAAGAGTTTGAGACACTGTCAAATTTAAGGATATTTTCTCTCATAGCCTACGCACATCTGAGACCAGCTATCTGAATGAGGCATTCTCCTTCTATTCTGCGATCAGACAGAGATCCTATTATTCTCAAGTCAATAAAGAGGACAGGTATGCACCCACTATGTTTTTAGAAAGAGGAAGATAAAATATTCAAAATTTTTAGTGTGTGTGGAAATTATGCAGAAAAACATATTTGTTTATAACTTTTATTCATTTAATGGGCTTTAGTGAGTACCTACTCTATCCTTGGCCTTCTTAAACATACAGGGGTATGTTACCTAAAAGCAATAGATATTGTAGATGTTGTAAGAGATGTCACAGTCCCAGATAGAGTCAGAGCACAGAGGAGGGCGGATCAGTTCTTTATGAAAGATCGGATCACACAAAGTTTCATAGAAAAGAAACAACTCCGGAGTGAGGCTTAACTGATAACCTTTGTTCTTTTTAGCTGCATGATCTCTTTTTCTTTTTTGAAGATTTTATTTTTCCTTTTTCTCTCCAAAGCCCCCTGGTACATAGTTGTATATTTTAGTTGTGGGTCCCTTTAGTTGTGGCATATGGGATGCCGCCTCAACTTGGCCTGGCGAGCGGTGCCCTGTCTGCGCCCAGGATCCGAACCAGTGAAACTTAACCACTCGGCCCCGGCCTGTGTGATCTTATTTCACATGCCTTCAAAAGCCTGTTGACAACTGTCATGAAGGACTAAAGAAAAGGCTGCTAATGCTGTTCAAATTTTCTTTTATAAACCCAGTACTGTTTTGCAGTTTTATAGCTCCATTGTTAGGGAGAAAAAATCGTGTTTTTCATTCCCAGTAGTAATCTATTGAGCATTTATTGTATATGGTGTGGTAGATGCTTGGGTGAGTGAAGGAAAAAACAAAAGAAGAAGGTGTGCAGGTGTGCTCTTGCCCTTTCAGACGGTTATCTTCTCATGGGAGTTACAGACATATTTGGGGTACAGGTAGATTGTGATGTTATAAATTCCATATGAGGATGGAATTATTGAAGAAATCAGGGAGCTGCTCAAGAATCTTTGTTGCTGGCATTCCTAGAATTATTGGAAGAGAAAATTCAGGCATAGAAGATCTGAATGTTCTCAGCTGCCAGCGACAGAACTCAGAGTTGTTATACAGCGAAAGATTATATTTTCTTAGCAATAGAAGAAAACATGGTTTTCACATATTTTTCTAGAGAACACTTTGTGGTTGGCTATCATTCGATTTCCAGCTAAACAGCAACATTTTTGGAAAGCCCCACTCTTGTAAATCCCCTTCATTCCCTTGCAAATCATGTTCAAACTTGTCTGGAGGAGTTTCTTTTGATACAAGTAAGCTGTGTAGATGCTGAATTCTGCATTTTACCCCCAAGGTCTTTTGGTCATTGTGTTACTTCGCTGTTCTATCAGAAGTTCCATCTGTTACTTTTCCTTCAGATTTTCTTATGGTTTTCTTATGGTTTGCTTCACATATTTTCACTACAGATATATTTCCTCCAACCTCCCCCCCTGTTTTTTGCATACATATATGATTTATCTGAATTCTTGGTAAGACAAATTGTATCTCTTAAAGTGCAAAAGGGCTATGTAACAATTTATCAGTATGGAAAAGACATAGAAGCAATTTTAAGCAGCAGTGAAATAACTTGTTCAATTCACTGTTCTGTATTTTCTAATTTGCAAATTGGCCTTGGGCCCCTTGGCTTAAAACCCAGCAGTTTAATTTATTAAAATCATTTCCTATCCTAATAGCAAACACCACATATGAATTGTTTTCCTGTGCTGCCTCCTAGAGCAGGGCAGATGAACAGAAGTGGAATTATTTGGAACCAAGATGACAAAATCTCTTGGGGCCACTAACTTAGCATCAAAGGACAATCCAGCGTGCAGAATCTTGACCTTGTTCCCTGTACCTTAGGGAGGCCTTTGTTCAATTTGTAGGTGGTTTGTTTCTTAGTTCACACAGGGCTAGGGGGCCAGTCAAGGTGGCAGTTAGCAACAGCTGCTAAAATCAGCAGCCGCTAGATTAAAGCTAAGTAAGAAGGTATTCCACAATTTCACAGTTGCTTTAAAAAATCTCTCCTTAAAGGGGCGAGTTCTTTCTGCACTGTCTCAGTACCTAAGGATTGTGTCAAAGCCAGGAGGAATGGTATGTTCCAGCAGTCAGCAGCGTGACTGCCTGTCACTAAGCATAGATAACTCTCAGAATGTGTCATGCCATGGGCTCATCCTGCTCAGTAGAGGAGACGTTACCACTTACGCACTTGTCCTGGGAGCTGCAAACCCCAGCTGTTGCACATGACTGAGGCTGAACCTGGTCAGAGTTAGAGGTGGAGAAGGTAAAGTTTCTGAGCGCACTGAAGTTGGAGATTTTGCAGCTAGCCACCTGGAAAAACATTTCTCACGCAGCTATATACTTAAAGAGTCGGTGACCTACAAGTAGTGGGCCTGGCAGGTTGGAAAAAGCTGCAATTCTGGAGTGCAAGAAGAACTTTGTCAAGAGAATCATGATATCAACTCTAGTGGTGACAGTATTGAAATTTTTTATAGCAGGAAACGTGAATCTAAACTTGAAGACCTTGACACTTCCTAGTAGTAGCGTTTATAAGGGAGATCTGATGTCGACCTTTCCAGTGAGGGTCACAGGATGACTTTTCACAGGGGAGTGGTTGGTTTGCTGATGTAAAGGATTTTTCCAGGAAGAGGAAAGTTGAAACTAGAAGGAAGGGGTGGTATACAAAGATTGGTGAGAAAAAGTTATCCCCTTGTTTCCTAAAGAAGCACAGACTTCATGAGACAGTAATCATTGTAATAATGACTAATTGAGGTTATCAAGATAAAATGGGACCAAATCCTGGATGAAAATAACATGGAAGAAGAGAAAGAATTAGATCACACTAATAAGATCCATTTATTATTCAGAAGAAGCTTAGAACAAGTGAAGTTTTCTTGTTAAAATATTAAGAAAAATATTTTAAAGAACATAAGGAGAATGTGTAACTTCGAAATAGGTAGAAGGGGGAGGGACGTGAATAGTAAAATTATGATCATTACAATAAAAGGTAGAAAAGGAATGTATACTAAAAAGTATGATTGGCACAAGATAAAGTAGAAACAAGTCCAAGCACATTGGTAATCACAGTAAATGAGAGTGATCTAAACTTCCTAGGTCAAAGATTATCAGTATGCATTTTTAAGAAAAATCCAATAATATGCTGTTTACAAGATATCCTCCTAAGATATAAGGTACACAGAAAAACATAAATGAGACAGACACTAAGGGGAAGAAATGCTGCTGTATTTATGTGTACATTATTTATATTTAAGGCAGAAAATGTTATTAAGGATAGAGGTTTACTTCTTAAAGATAAAAAGGAGCAACTCAGGAAAGTATAAAAATCTTAAACTTGTATATGCCCAATAATGTAGCATTATAATAAAGAAAGCAAAAGATGGCATATTTTCAGGGGGAAATTGAGAAACGGTCTAATATACATGGAAATTTTTAATATACCATACTTAATAATTTATCAAGAAGACAAATTATAAGATTTCAGTAGCATAATTAAAAAGTTGTTCTAATGTGCATAAAATTGCATGCAACAATAAGTGAATGTACATCATTTTCGAGCTGATATTAAACTTGTATGAAATTGACTTATACTTGCCACAAAACAGGTTTTGATAACTTCGAGTATATGTTTCTAACCTTCGGGCCATTTTATTAAAAATTAAGAATGAAAACATAGTTTTTAAAAGTCAATAAATTAGTCAATTAGTGGACACATTTCTAAATAATTCATGGATCAAAGAGGATTTTTAAAAAATTCTATTATGGAAAATGTCAAGAATATACTGTTGTAAGGTTATTATATTTGTAATGTAGGAAGTGGAAATTGGGACTGTCAGGGTTGAATTGATAAGGGATAAGCATAAAGGATCAGGTATGAAAGGACGCGAAATTGGTTGGAAATAGTCTTTGATAAGGATGCGTATTGCTGCTCCTAGCAACCACTAAAAGAACAATAATGAGGAGATATAAGTAAGAAGCCAACAGGGGATGTAAAGTGGGACACTACAGTATATTTCATTAACAAAAGAAAGCAAGAAAGGAGCAATAGAGGAACACAGGCACAGAAGGGGCAATTGGAAAACAAATAGCAAGGTGGGAGACACACACCCACCCACCCAAAGTAACAATATCGTTAAGTGTAAATGGTCCAAGTACCTGAGTGGACAAAGCAGAGATTGTCAAAGTGGTTGAAAAAGCAAGACCTAACTATACACAGTCTACAAAAGATGCGTTAAAATAAAAAGGCACAGCTGCTTGAAAGTAGAGTGATAGAAAAAGATACGGCATACAAACAGTAAGTGTAAGAAAACTGGCTTGATTATATTAATGTCAGAAAAGTAAGATTTCAAAACAAAGAATGTTCTTCCGGGACCTCTTTCCACCTCCTATTTTCCTGCCTGTCGTCTTCTACTCTTCCTTGTAGTCTTGATTTAAACATTACTTTCTAGGAAGCCTTCTGGCACCCAAGATCCAGTCCTTTAGGCTCAAATAGCATCCTTTATTTCTCTTATCGTTATAATTATTCCACTGTATTTTAAGTATTGATCTTGTCAACATTTTTAGTACTTTTCTTTTTGTAAGAGCTGTGAAGAAGGGGCCGTGTCCATAGTTGTTTGTTGTTTGTCATTCTGCTTTCAGCACGTAGCATCAGGTCTGATGCATCGAAGTTCTAGATGTTTGTTCAGTGATTGAATATATGAGTGAACAACATAATGAATCAGTGAGTAAGAAATGTGTTAAAAGAGTGTAAGTTATGTGCAGAAATGTTTATAACTGTGCCAAATAGGATCAAAAGAGCTTAAAAGCTATCAGAAAGTTGGAAAAATCAAAAAGCATCTTTCCTTTTTTAATCTAATGAGTAATTTTCCATTTATCTACCGTAGACCTGAGTTGGTAGTTAAGAAGCTACGATACTATGCGAGGTTTATAGTAGTTTGTCTTCTTCTCAACAAAATGGATGTTGTGAAGGATCTGGTGAAGGTAAGTGTCCTTTAAAATAATCAAAATCCTAATCGCTGATTGTGTATGGGTAATTTTGTTTTTTAGAAATAGATTTTGGACCAGCCTGGTGGCACAGTGGTTAAGTTCACACGTTCTGCTTCAGCGGCCTGGGGTTCACTGGTTCAGATCTCAGGTGTAGACCTGTGCACTGCTTATCAAGCCATGCTGTGGCAGGCGTCTCACATATAAAGTAGAGGAAGATGGGCACAGATGTTAGCTCAGGGCTAATCTTCCTCAAAAAAATAAATAAATAAAAATAGATTCAGGTAAAAATAATTTTTGATATATCTAAATTATTACAACATTCAGAATATGGTAGCTTATGACAAGGGTAATGATAACAAAATTTTCCAATTCTCTTCATATTTCAAACACTCACTAATCAGAGATAATTATCTTAGTTCCTTGCTTTTATCTCTTCAGCATGTTTTACATTTTATCATCCACATCAGTGGATGGTTAGGAAATGCAAATGAAAGTTAAAATATTTAGTTTAAGAGAAAATAATTGAAAGGTCAGGTCAAAAAAAGTATATAATGTTTTACAAAGGTATTGTGAATGAATTTTGGTTTTTCCGTCCCTTTAGTATGTCTGCATGTCTCTGTCCTTCATTAACCTGGGTAACTTCATTAACTCAGATAATTAAGAGTTAACTGCATTCAGGATCCACTTAATAACTATAATTGTTGCATCCTGCGTTCTAGTGGCACTCTGTATTCAGTTTGTGGTTTCAATGGCATACTTCTTAATTTTTGGTATTCAAGTATAACATGCTAATTTTGACAAGTCCTTCTCTGTCGTCTTCCACCTCCGGTTGTTAATAAGACTATTTCCAAAAAACAGGATGATATAAATCCAAAGAAAATCAGCTAAACAGTATTTATTTGTAACTGTTACAAGAGTTCTCTTTTCTTTTTCTTTTTTTTTGAGGAAAATCAGCCCTGAGCTAACCATCTGCCAATCCTCCTCTTTTTGCTGAGGAAGACTGGCCCTGAGCTAACATCTGTGCCCATCTTCCTCTACTTTATATGTGGGACGCCTACCACAGCATGGCTTGCCAAGCAGTGCCATGTCCGCACCTGGGATCCGAACCAACGGACCCCAGGCCGCCAAAGCGGAACGTGCACAGTTAACCGCTGCGCCACCAGGCTGGCCCCACAAGAGTTTTCTATTAATAAATTGATAGTTGATAATAGCAGTGAGTAGGCCCGGGTTACTGTGGATCTCTCCGAAGATCTTATTGATGTGTGTCATTCTGGAGTTTTTGATTTTTGAAGCAAATCCATGTAGTTTTCATTCTTTGTTTTGGGCTATAATTGGGACTGTATATTGATAATAATCAAACTTCTTAACTATATCAATTTCTGCCAGGAATATGATACACTATAGCAATCTATTTTTATGTTTTTTTCCATAACCATTTTTCTTTGTGGTATTTTAAAATCAGGAATTGTCCGATGAAATTGAAGATTACACTCACCGCTTTAATACTGAAGATCAGGTGGAATGGAACTTGGTGCTTCAAGAAGTAGCAGCTTTCATTGAGGTCAGTTTTTTGACCAGAAAGGTTCTCATAATGATGGACAAGTAAATGCCTATGTGGTATACATTTTTATCATGTGTATATGTCAAGAGGAAGGAATAATTTCTTATATTGACATTTCATCTTGGCTGTCCATTATTTATTGCTTTTTTCCACAGGCGGACCCCGTAATGGTATTAAATGATGACAACACCATTGTGATCACGTCTAATCGCCTTGCTGAGACAGGAGCCCCATTGCTGGAACAGGGCATGATCGTGGGGCAGTTGTCTCTGGCCGATGCGCTCATTATTGGTAATTGTAATAACCAGGTAAAGAATTGTGGAGGAATTATGCTTAAAATGCACTTGGAAAAATAGTGCTTTTGATTATTACAGAATTATTATTTCCCTGTAAATATCCTAACATCCATTTGTGAGGAAATGGTTAATTAAATTATGCTGTGTCCATATATGGACTATATTACAGACATTTAAATGGTTTAGAAAGAATTTTTAATCACAAAGGAAGATACTTGTGATATGGTAAGAGAAAATAAACTTATTATGGAACTTTGTAAACAGAATTATTTCATATATGTTAAAATGTCTATATACATATATGCGCAGGAAAAAGACTAGCAAGAAACTTACCAATATCATAAAAGATTTATCTCTGAATAGCAGAATTATAGATGATTTTTATTTTCTTTCTTACAACTTTCTAAATCTGTGTATTACTTTTACAATCAGGCAAAAAGTGGGGAGGAATTATTTTTAAGTACATTTGTCAAAAGCAAATTTCAGCTATTTTTTCATGACAGAACAGTCCCATATGATGAGGATTTAATGTACTGGAAATTATGGTATATTGGAAAAGTCACCAGAGAATACGTTTTTAATACGCATTATTTGCACAAATTTAAATTTTGGGTCCTTCCCTTACACCAATCATTTTTGTTAACTTTTTCTAGTTCTCCAATTTTTGCTTTTATAGCCATTAATTTGCAAATTTCTAAATTAAAACATTTTACTGTAAATTAAAATATTGCCTTCCTAAAGTTCTATAGAAGTATTATTCAGAGTAGAAAAGGATACTGTAGTATCATTCTATAGTGCCAAAACATAAGGGACAGGTTATAAAATGTAGGCCATAGCTGTTTTCAGCCTGGCTGTTCTGCCAAAAGTTAGCATATTTTATAGGACCTAATATAGATCTCTGTGTTTACATGACTACTTTTTGTTTGTAAAAATACCTGAGGAAATTGATAGATTGATAGATATATAGATAGATAACGTGATAAAGCAAATATAGAAAAATGTTAATGTTATAGGATCTAGATAATGAGCATACAAGTGTCACTGTATAATTCTTTCAATTTTCTGTCATTTGAAATTTTTCATAATAAAATACTGGAGAATAAAACACCCAGAGTCATAAAGTACACATGAATGTCAAGAGTAATAATACAATTAAAGACTTCAAGGTCTGCGTACCACGTTAACGGTCAGGTTTGTTTTCCTTGCAGGTTAAGTTCAGTGAACTAACTGTTGACATGTTCCGGATGTTACAAGCCCTGGAAAGGGAGCCAATGAATTTAGCTTCCCAGATGAATAAGCCAGGAATGCAGGTGATCTTCTTACATTTGCAGTTTTGCTAACACTCGTGCTGCTCCTGCTCCTCATGGAATGTATGGTTCAGCAAATGCCAGGAGTGCGAATGAAGAATTCTCTTGATGACACATAGGAGAAATAGATGAGTGTAACAGTAATGCTGAGCAAAAACAAGATATTTGATGAAGAGGATAGAAAAAATAAGCATTGATAATTCATCTGTCAAATACAGCTTGTGTGTCTTGTTTTCTGTGTGTAAATATAGGAATCAGCTGACAAGCCTACCAGACGAGAAAACCCCCACAAGTATCTGCTGTACAAACCAACCTTCAGCCAACTCTACACGTTCTTAGCAGCATCTTTTAAGGTATATATGACCCAGTACTTTTTACTGTATGGGGAAAGTGTGCCCTAAGTAGAATCTGAGAGTCACTCTTCTCTTCGAATATCTGAGTCAAGAATTTAGGTAAAACATGAAAACGAAAACTCCCTTTAGAATATCCTAATCATAGCTACTTTTGGAATGGAAATTGCTCGTGATGTTATGAATATTTCTTACCATTAATTAATGAGGATATTGACTATCATTCTCCTTCCTCCAGATTTTTATACTAAACTACTTTAGGCGTAACTACTTTAATGCAGAACTAAAAAACAGGAGCAGGTTGCATAAGCTTATAATATATGCAAACAGCTCTGGGGAACATTTTGGTCATCTGAAGGAGCTATGAGAAGTAGGGACTTCCTCCCAAAGTTTATACAGAGAAAGCCATGCATGGGACTTTGTCTTTTATACCTATAGTAAGGATCTTTACTGCTCCATTTCAAGTTATTCAGAGAACATTCTCTAAATGATGGGGGTTTTGAAGCAGAGAATGTCTTCAAAACTTTTGGCAATGGTTACAGATTATAGATTAGTAATGAATCTTTGCTGTGTAGACAGGTATAAGTTGGAACCAACAAGAGTGACTCTTCTCTTGGAGAAGACAATAATATGTTAAATTAGCTTCTTGTTTTTCCCACTACTTTGTAGTATCGTGAGCTTTAAGTAAAACTGTTATTTTCCCTGTTTGTTGTTTTGTATATGTGATTTTCTTCCATTTCAGGAGCTGCCTGCCAATAGTGTGCTTCTGATTTACCTGTCAGCCACTGGCGTTTTCCCCACAGGTCGTTCTGATAGTGAAGGTACAGTAAAGGAATGCTCCCCATTGTGAGCAGGGCTTGAATTCTCTTCATTTTCTACGAGACAGTGGCCCTTAGCCCACAGACCATCTCAAGCTTCTAGAAAGACTTCCAAATTAGAAACCTGGTCTATTTGTTGAATTGGCAATCTTGTAGATACCCCAGTCTGTTTTATTTGCTGAAATATTGTATGATGAAGTTCACAAATTATCAGCAAATTCACATCCTAAATGCGTACTTTACTGTCCAATTGGCCAAAATCACGTTATATATATGTGTGAAGCCTAGTCATCAGCTTCACATCATTGACTTTTTCTGAGCTTTCACTGCATTAGGGAATCTGGTCAGCGGCTTCATTGGGGCTGAAAGTCTTTGTAGAAATCAGTGCAGTTTTATAACTGTGAAAGTTCAAGTCCTTGTCATGATTTTGTTTTCTGTCCTCTCTTTAGTTTTTATGGATTCAACCTGTAAAATATTGGGATGCTATTTCAGAATTTAAAAAACTGTCCAGAATATATGAAATTGATCAGAAGAGATGAGTAACTTGGATGTAAAATAAGGCAATTAAATCTTTGTTTGGACAAAAAAAAGTTTCTTAAACATCCTTAACATTTCCTCCTCATCTGTTTGTTGAAATCTGCATTCCTTTATACAGTGCATGTCCCTGCCATCTTCCTTGCATGACCTACAAATCCTCTTAAGTGTTCGAATGAAAACAACACAAAATAAATCTCAAAGTCTTTTCATTGAAGTGATTTTTTTAAGGGGTAAAATATAACACAACATTAAAAGTGATGCAAAATTGTGAAATCATGAACTTCTTTAATTTTTTTTGTAATAAAGTTAGTATTTTTATTTATAAATAATTATTTCCATGTCCTATAACATATATACTGTTGAATCATTTTGTGGGCCCCTGCTTAACTTACTGACCTCTTGTTTTACTTACTTTTTTCAAAGTACCGTAGTTACTGAGTGGTCCTTTGAGAGAGGTTATTCTTAACATCCTGCAGTTACTATTCCATGTAGATAAGAGTTGAACTAACTGATAAGTTACTTCAAAGGCTTACTTCAAAACCAGAACTGCAGTGGTTGATATGATAGTAATAATAATGGATTTTTTCACATATGAAATTTGGCAATTCTTTTAAGTTTTGGAAGTTTTTTCTTTCGAGTTTTTGTCAATGGTAATTTTTGAGTTCCACTGAAAATTTTCCCTGGATTTTACAATTAGTGGCTCACTTAAAATTATATTAAAGAAATTATTGGGGCTGGCTCAGTGGTGCAGTGGTTAAGTTCTCATGTTCTGCTTTGGCAGCCTGGGGTTCACTGGTTCTGATCCTGGATGCAGACCTATGCATCGCTTTTCAAGCCATGCTGTGGCAGGTGTCCCACATATAAAGTAGAGGAAGGTGGGCACGGATGCTAGCTCAGGGCCAGTCTTACTCAGCAAAAAAGAGGAGGATTGGCAGTGGGTATTAGCTCAGGGCTCATCTTCCTCAAGAAAAAAAAAAAGGAAAGAAGTTATGAGGACTTCATTCTGCAACTTTCTTAAATTTGTTAAACTTGAGATTTTAATTTTGCTTGAAATATAAAGATCATTTTGAACACCCTGGATCTCCATACCTTTTATTATCCAGAGTAATGGGATGCAGTAAATTCTTATTTCATTTCTCATTATATTCTGTTTGAAGAACTGATGAATAATTAAATGATTTTTTAAAATATTGAAACAGGCAACATGCTGAAGTCATTTAAATACTGCATTAAACTAGACTGTAAATTTTAAAGTAGTTAAAATGTTTTGTAATTGTCTTCCACTGCTATCAATGAGAGATTCACACAATACCTTTGTATTTGAATATCAGATCAATGTTACTCTCCAGTTGAAGTCTAGGATTCTTCCCTTTGTTTTTATAGGTCCTTATGATTTTGGAGGGGTACTTACTAATAGTAACCGGGATATTATAAATGGAGATGCCATCCATAAACGAAATCAATCCCACAAGGAAATGCACTGGTATGTATTCTGGTATCTCCTTCTATTGTTAAAATTATAGTTCTCTCCTAAAATATTAAGTGAAATGGGGACTTTTTTCCTGGTACTAAAAATGTTCCCTCAGACTACCATTGATAACACTTATTTGGATTCCAGCAATATTTCAGGCTCTGACTATACTAGGGAATTAGAATTTTGGGGGGCAAGCCTGGTGGTGCAGCGGTTAAGTGCGCACGTTCTGCTTTGGTGGCCCAGGGTTCGCCGGTTCAGATCCTGGGTGCGGACATGGCACCACTTGGCAAGCCATGCTGTGGTAGGCGTCCCACATATAAAATAGAGGAAGATGGGCACAGATGTTAGCTCAGGGCCAGTCTTCCTCAGCAAAAAGAGGAGGATTGGCAGCAGATGTTAGCTCAGGACTAATCTTCCTCAAAAAAATGAAAAGAATTTTTGGCTGATATTTATTTTTAAAATTTTCATCGAGTTTCTATTATATGTCAGATACCATTCAGTCACTGGGGATATGTCAGTAAAAATTACATTCAAGTTGCAGGAGACTGTAAATATATACATAGATAAACAATATGTCAGGGCATGATACATGTTAACATCAGTACAAACTTTTCAATATAAGGTTCTGTCAGTTTGACAAAGTATAAATGAAGTTGGTTATATGATTTCAAGTAGATTTCATCCAGGACAGTTTGCTCTTTTTCTAAGTATAACTCACAAGTATAATTCACTGCTTGGGCCATTATTGGCTCTAGAATTTCTCTAGCTGAAACATAGCAGTCTGGTTATAAAGGAAACTGGATTGTTTGAAACTGCATTTCTAATAGCCCCTTACATAAAAATCAACTGTTCATCTTAAAGGAAATGGGGAAGGAAGGGCAGAGAGGGAGATGTTTCAAATTATATGTATAATAGTTAACGGTCCCCCAAGCCATATGTTGGTGCTGTCGTTGACCTTAGTTGTAAATGATTTGTATTAAGAAAGTTTGTATTTGAAATATATTTCAAGGTTTGATGACATTGCCTTTTGACACATGATTTTATATATTTATATTGACATTTCCATTAATATTTATACACACACACATTGTCCACTAAGCCATGGGAAGGAGCACGCACACCGAAACTGTGACGTTCTTAAGCAGTGGCTCTCCAACGCGTGTTGCTGGACTTCAGTTCAGTAGATCTTCTGTGCGCCAGAGAATCCATGTTTAACAAGTACCCTGATGATTCTGATGCAGATGTCCAGAGGAGACATAAAGACCAGTAAAAAGGGAGCCCCTGCTTATTGTCTGCAATATTAAGATGTAGCTTGAAATATTAAAAATCTTTAAAATAGAGATAGATTTTGAAAGACTCATTCAAATACAAATCTGGTTGTGTTATTACATCGTATTTTCAAAACGTTCTTAGAAGGAGCTTTTAAATATTAAAGTACCTAAAAGCTGCCTTCTGAGATTTCCATTGGTATATTTACTTCATCTATAAATATGTAGACTTCTTTTTAGCTTGACTATTCTTGAATAATAATAATCTCTGAATATTTTTCCCAAATAAAACTGCTAAGTTGTCTATTCCAGTAAATGCAGTCATTTTTTTGTGTTTTGCTTAATTAATCTTTGTTTTTCTCTCAGTGCTATGATGGGAGGGAGATGTGAGCAGATCACACTGAAGAATAAGATTTCTGAGGCTTCGCGGGTATAGTTATACGATTATTCATTGTCGCTGTTGTTGCTTTCCCAGCCTTCACCCTGGAGACCTCTACCCTTTCACAAGGAAGCCCCTGTTCATCATTGTGGACTCCTCCAATAGCGTTGCGTATAAGGTGAGTTCCGTGAGCGCTGTTGCACGTTACACATTATGGCACCACCCTGAGGTAACCAATCTTAACATGTGCCTTTTATTTTGCTTTATTTTATTTAATTTTACAGTTTGTATTTAGTCTTTCTTTTCTTTTGAGGTTGTGCATGCTAGTCAGGATCTGGTGCTATGACTAGAAACAAGAAGAAAACGCATGAATGGACACTCAGTGGAAAATAATAAATCCTCCTGCAGGAAAAAAAAATTCAAGATTTCCAAGATCTCTGGTGGGAGGTTTATTTTTGTTATCTAACCCAGAATCATTTTCTTTTATAGAGGTAGACGTATATGGGCGAATTTTATTTTCCAGTTTTCAGACTCTTCCCCCTTCTACACACTGAGCTGCTATAGTTTAAGTTAAATTTCCATCCCATGTTATACAGTTACGGTCATTGAATATCGGCATAAATTGTTTTAGATGCACTTAATTTTTTTTTTAATCTGTGACAATAAGTAAAAAAAGATGGGCCCTGAATGCTGAAATAAGTAACAGGGATCTAACTTGAAAAGCCTTTGTTTTATAGTTTGCTATTGAAGCGGTGGTTTTCAATGATTGTACAAAGAATGCCAGCAGTGAAACACTTTGAAGTTGGAAATCACAATTCAAACTATAGGAACTTACAGGAAAATGAAAACAGAATCTTTGAAGTCCTTTGTATGTGGTTGGGAGATTTCATTAGTGAACAATGTGTTCAGAAACATGCTGAGATCTGCCACTTAAAACTGTTTCTGTTGTGAGTGTTCACATAATTAGATGGAGAAGCAAACATTAGTAGGTTTATTTCAAGAGAGTAATGGAAATATCTGGTAGCCAAGAGAGCTGACCCCAAGCATATGTTTCCCATCTAATTTTCATGTTTGGTTTCACTTGTTAAAGTCTGAATTCCAAGAGCATTTAACCCACCCTAAATTTTTCAGCTTATTTCCTGCTACCCATTTTGTCAAGTTTAAGATTACAACTTTTGTTTTTAGGAAAACTAGCTGCGTACTTTCTTAAATTATGTGTGTGATTTTAATCTTTTTGAGGGGGCGGGAGGCTGCTGACGGAAAAGGTTTATTGGCTACCTCAGTTAAACTTGTAAAACCAGAAGAGTCCAGGCATTTTGTATCTTCACAGAATCCGAAAGAAGCATTCTGTCGTTGTCCATGGAGCTGAATCACTTGCTACAGTTTGTGGCAGAATTTGTTGACACGCCAGGTCAAGTGTATTGCTTAATAGAATCTAGCATGCATTTAGAATATTTTAGCCATCTGTTAATTTCTCTCAATTTAATTGGACATTATTTGATACTAGCTTTTATAATCTCAAGAATACCGTTCATTGTATGTGCCTGCTATTTCCAGAGTGCTATTTAGAATGAGTGTTGGATGCTGATTTTAAAAAACGCCATATGCATAATTGGAAATGTATTTACTTAGTTACGTATCAGAATTTAATTCTAGATTTCAATATTCTGACACCCAGGATAACAGTGGAATAGAAGGGTTTTTTTGTTTGTTTGCTTTTGATGGCACATGCAGTATCATCCCCCTAAAAAATTAAATTATCCAGAACATACTGATCTTCAGAAATGAAATGGGGAGCCTGTATGCAATGGGCAAATCAGAGTATGGCACAGACTAGTTTGGTCTTTGTAAAAATTAGTACTATTTAATGCCTCTAAATCAAATATGCAGTTCTCTGTGTTAACATATGAAGGTGTGTGATATTTTCTTTTCCCACAAAGCATGTGTAAAAAGTCTTAAATTACCATTTTGCAAGTTTCTAATGAAAAAGGAGAACTGGGCATCTGATGTATTATTTCTTGAGCACCTACTTTGTTTCATGTGTATGTTTTATGAACATATATGTGTTTTCTAAATGTTGCTTCATTTAGATGCAAGTAACCATGCATATAGTTTAAAACTGTAGTTCTCAGCTCTTTCTCTGCATCAGAAACATTCAGAGACCTTTTCAAAACCGCTTGTACCTGGGCCCCAACTCTGGCGATTCTGACGCGCTTGACCTGGAATGAGTGTCAGGTTAGCAGTATAATTACAGTGTGCTGTCAGGGTGAGAGCCGCTCGGTCAACAGGTTCCACCCAGTGTTACTAAAACAGCAGGCTCCTGCTCTCTTGCCTGACTCCTGTTTGCCTCTTCCCAGAGGCCACCATTTACATATTTTTTAGCTGATTTTTTTGGTATTTAACCACCATTTTTCTAAACAACATACTGGTATTGATATTTCTTGATGCTTCAGTTTTAGCCATTATGTATTGATTTTTCATTATGGAAGAGAAATTCAGCTCTCTTCCCTCTTCCTATCCCCAACTCAGAATTATATCTTTTACATCCTTTTATCCACACAATAGACTTAGATCATAATTTTGATTCACTGAATATTTAGTGCTATTATTAGGACTATAAAATGCTTTTAACAGCTAAGCCACATAGTAACCTTTTTCTCCTAGTTCTATGCAACTTTCTCCTTTTCCTGGAGCAGGTGATTGTCTATCTTTGTTCCCTTGTTTTCTTCTGAGCTTATTACTGGTTCAACCCCAGTCTCCTCAGTAACTGTCTAAATCTTCTTTCAGGTTGTTCAGGTGCGTCAGTCTCTTAATTTTATCTGCTTAATGAGTTATCTCCCAGAGCCACTGCACTGGTGCCCTCTCCACATGCTACACACCTCTCATGCCAGAATCTCTTTCATTATTGTCTTGGGAATTCTTCACTTCTCTTTTGTGTTGGAGCCCGTTCCCTGAATCCTGTGTCTTCCTCTTGGACACTCTTCATTTATTCTCTTATTTTGGTTTATTCTCTCATTTTGGTGTAGTATCTGCTGTAGTAGCTTCCTGGGAAAGGGTGAATGTGAAGTTAAATATTTGAGGTCTTGCACGTCTGCAGATGTCTTTAATTTACCCCCACACTTTAATGATGGTTTTGGTATAGATTAGAAATTATTTCCCTTCAGAATTTGGAAGGCACTGTTTTGCATTGCTTTCTAGCTTCCAGTATTTCTTCAGAGGTACAAAGCATTCTAATTCTGGATTCTTTTATGTGACCTGTTTTCAGTCTTTGGAAGGTTATAGAATCCTCTCTGTGTCCCCAGTGTTTTTCAGCTACTTAACAGTGTGCCCTGGTCTGGGTCTGCTCTTAACCATGGTGCTTGGTGTGTGCTTGGCGAGTCCTTTCAGTCTGGAGACTCTGCCCGTTTTCCTGAGCTGTTCCGTTGATTTCCTCCTCCGTCTTCTCTGTTCTGTCTTTTGAGAATTTTTGCCGTTTATCCAGCGGACCTCCTGGTCTAGTCCTCTGGTTTTCTTGCCCTTTACTTTTCACCTTCTGGTCTTTTTGTTATTTAGGAAATTCCCTTACATTTGTCTTCTAACCCTTTTATTGAGATTTTTTATTTGTTCTCTAGATGTTTCTTTCATAAAGATGTAGATGTACATGTGTGTATAAAACTTACATACATATACATATGTAGTTATCTTGGTTTTTTTATTGCAGTAACATTGGTTTATAACATTATATAAATTTCAGGTGTACATTGCTGTGTAACTTGGTTTTTATCCTAGGTGAAATATCTTCTCTTACCTTTGAGAATATGAGTGATCATTTTTAAAATTCTCCCTGAATGGTACCTGTTTCCTCCATGTTGATTTTTTCTATTTTTGCCTGTATGTTTCTTATTAGAGACTTTCCTCAGAGTATCATAATTTTTGCTCATCTGCTCAGATTTAAGAGTGGAAGCTAGCAAAATGATCAGAATCTCCGAGGTTGTGGATAGGGCTTGTCACACTGAGCTGCTCAGCGTGACAGTCTTGCTGGGCCATTTTGTTCAGTAATCTCTGATGTTGGTATCGTGGTCTGGTCATAGTCACCAGAGCTGACTCAGCCATTCTCCCTGGGATGTAATGGTCTGACTCTCAGTATTATACTGTTTTCTCTAAAGTCTGTGTGTGTTTTTATTTGTATATACATGTATCGTTATGTCCCAAGTGCCTCACACTTAAAAGATTCTTAATAAAATATGTGGAATGGTTAAATGAAGATAGGCACTATTATCCTTATTTTATAGTTGAGGAAACTGCCTATGGAGGTCGAGTATCTTGCCTAATTGGTTCCAGCAGTCTTTCTCATTCCAAAGCCCAAGGTTTTTCCGCACTAGGAAAAGAGGAGCTTTGCGTGCTAGTCTAAGCCTCATTCCAGAGGAGAGTGATTGAAATGCCAAGATCTGTGTCACGAGTGTGGTCCACATTTGGCTTTCAGATTTCCATCAGGGAATAAGCAGGTTGAAGTGGCTTTGTCTGTAGTGATGTCGTACTAGTGGGAGTAAGAAAAATCCCCTAGTCGTTCTGCGATACTTCATCGTGCTTTCTTTTCTTTGGAAGAAGAAAATACTTTGAGTATTTAAATATCTATGACAGAGCTGGATCCCTGCCAGTGAACATGACTTACGCATTTCTCAAAAGAGTTGTATTTATCTAAACAGCCTCGTCCTGAAGTATTTGACTTTAGGCTGCACATTGCTGCGGTCTGTTAAGGCATTCACCTTCATGACAAGGTTACGTAAGAGCTCTTCTGCCAGTTAGCCTCACTCATTCCATTTCTTTCTTGCTACTTTGAAAGACCGTCTTTTTGTTTTTGGCGTTCTGCAATTATACTCTCATACCTCTAGGTTTTGTTTCCTTACATTTAACCTGTTGGGATTAGGTTGGAATTTTTCATTATTGCTGGAAAATTCTCAGCCACTATCTCTTCAGCCGTTGGCTGCACCCCAGCCTCCCTCTCAGCTCCTTCTGGAAGTCTGGTTATGTATATACTTAACATCTCTGACCTCTCTTCTGTTTTTTCTCTTTTTGAGATTTGGATAATTTCTTCTGCTCTATCTTTCAGGTCACAAGTTTTTTCTTTAGCTGTGACTAACTTGCTATTAAATTCATTTATTGAGTTTTATGTTGGCTGTGGCATTTTTCACTTCTAGAAGTTCTGTGTGGTTCTTTTTAAAATAATCCATTGTCCTATTTTCTATTTTCAAGTTTGTTCTTTATTTCTTTAAACTTAATAAGCATACTTATTATTTTTTATCTGTCTGATAATTCTTAGGCTGGAAACCTGGTTTTACTGCTTAAAGATACCCTTTGCTATTTTTGTATCCTTGTATGTTTGATTATCTTTGACTAGTTTCTCCTCGTTATCCTTGAAGTTGTTTGTAAGAGATTCACTAAGCCCTAGAATGAAGGTGCTTTCATCCACAGAGGCTCTGCATTTGCTTCTGCTGGACACCTGGGGGCACCGCCATTTCAGGACCATGTTTTAGGGATTATGTAGGTGGTATGAATTTGGGGTACAAACATGCACAAGGGGTGGCTTATAGTTACAACCCTCAGGAACTGTTTGCTGGTTTTGTTTCGCTGTCTCTGCTCAGCATCAAGCAAATGTCCCTTGCGGCCCCTGAGGGAATGGGCGTGGAGGGGAGGAAGCTGTGAAGTTGGGTTTGGTTCATCCTTACACTCTACTGGTAGCCCTGTGGGATTCCAATTTACCAGGGGCAGTTTTCCTTAGACCCTTATCTTAGGCAGACACTGAACTCTGATTTCTGTCCCCTTCTCCTGGATAAGGTCTTTAAAACCTAAATTCATGTTGCTCCATTTCCTCAGGGCAAAAGAAGTCAGGAGTCAGTTTATGTTCTCAGTCCTGTGTGTTGGTTTTTCCTCATCTCTCTGACCTCCTATGGCTGGAGTGCCCTGGGCTCAACCCTTCCTTTTCTTTTCCAGCTACAACTGAATCCCTTTGTGCCCTACTGTAGTTTCATGACTATCATGAAAGTTTAATTACTATCTCTGTGTTGACAATTTCCAAATTTATGTCTCAATCCCAGACCTCTCTCTGCTACTCCACACTCAAATATAATCTGCCTATTCCACATCTGTAATTGGTAATTCTAATAGAGATTGCAAAGTTAGCATGCCCAAGACAGAATTCCTAGACTTCTTCCACCTCCGGCTTTCCCCGTTTCAGTTAATGGCCATTATCCTTTCGTAGTTGCCCCAGAAGAGATCCTTGGTTTCATACTTGACTCCTCTTTCCCTCACACCTCACATCCATTTCCGGAAATCCTCTTGGTTATAACTAATAGATCCAGAATCTTACCACCTCCACTGCCATCACCCTGGTCCATGCCGCCTCGTCTCTCACCTGAATGGTTGCGGTACCTTCCTAACTAGTCTTCCTCCTGCTCTCACTCCCCACAGAGTGTGCCTGTAAGTCAGATCATGTCACTTCTCTACTCAAAATCTCCACAGTTTCCTTATCTCACTCTGAGTAAAGGCTTTATCTGCCCTCATACACCTCCTCCCTCCCCTCAAATGCATCGCTAATCTTCTCTCTTGCCAGTCTCTCTGTCAGTCAGTTCTATTCAGCCACATTGATCTTGCTGTTCCTCAGATGTACCTGGTAGTCTTCTGCTTAGCATATTTGTATTCTGTTCTCCCTGCCTTGAATCCTCTTCCAAAGATACCCACATTGTTCTTCAGGTGTTTGATCAACTGAAGCCTCTTGGTAGGCTCTTCCCTCATTGCCCTATTTAAAACTAGATGCCTCTCCAGCACTCTTTATCTACCTTTATTACTTTATTTTTCTTAATAGTCTATAGTTAGCTTCTGTATAGTTCCATGTGCTGTTCTAAGTACTTTGCAAGTACTTAATCACATATTTAATCCTCTCACAACTCAATATGTTACTTTTATTATCCCCATTTTACTGATAAGAAAACCAAGGCACAAAAAATTTAAGTAATTTGTCCAGGGTCACACACACACCTGGTAGGTGGCTGAGTTGGGAATTAAACACAATCTCATTGTAAAGTCTGTGCTGCTAACCATACTTTATTCTGTGTTTCCATATGCAGCATTTGTCACTTTTTATGGTATTATATTACTTCCTTACTTTGTTCACTGTGGGTCTCTACCTGTCACTTCTGTCCCCATCTAAATGTCAGCTCCAGGAAGACAGAGTTTTTTCTTTTATCTGTTTTGTTTACTGCTGTATCCCTGGTACCTGGAACAACGTCTAGTCTCTAGGTTCAATGAGTATTTATTGAAGAAAAGGACATTATGTACTGCTTTAGAGTGGTAAGATGTTTGAAAGTCTCAGTTACATAGATAATTTCGTGGGAGAAAAAAATCTAATGGCCATAAGAAGGAGATCTGAAGAGCCCAATCATACGATATGAAATAGAAGAAAATGATCAAAGTAATCTCCTCTTCCCCACAAGAATGGCTCCAGCCTTTCTGGGTTTCCCAGTAAATACTTGGAAACTTTTAGAGTCAAGTACACAATTCCAGAGCAATGAAAAAGATCAGAACTATCCAGTTCATTCTATAGCAATTAGGCCACAAGACACTTGTATGACCTTGAGCATGTCTGGTCTTTTCTGAGCCTCTTTTTTCCTTTTCCGTAAAGTAAGTTGGCAATACTGAGCCCATAGGATTGTTAAGATTACAGGTTAGGATCTAAGAAGCCAGGATAGTCCCTAGAAAGTAGTTAGCGCTCAGTAAATGATAGGAGTTATTATGATAGTGACACTATTTCAAGACAAAAATAGCACACCAAAGAAAACTTTACTCCAGATTAGTTTATAATTGTAGATTAGAAAAATTTAAATAAAATACTAGTAAAATAGACCTATTGGTAGAATAATCTACCAAAAGAGTTTCCCTGAATCATGCATGAAGGTTAAATCAATCAATATTGAAAATCAATCAATATTGTATACTATGTCAATAGGATAAATAAGAAAATCACATGCTTATCTTGATGGTCATTTTGTAAAATCTAATAAAATTCATTACTAATTCTTAACAGAAAAAAAGCTCAGCCTGTGATAAAGAGCTTCTGTGTTAAGTAGCCAACTTTGTACTTAGAGAAACACTAAAAGTACTTTTTTTGTTTGTTTGTTTGTTTTTTAAAGATTTTATTTTTTTCCTTTTTCTCCCCAAAGCCCCCCAGTACCTAGTTGTATATTCTTTGTTGTGGGTCCTTTTTAGTTGTGGCATGTGGGACGCTGCCTCAGCGTGGTTTGATGAGCAGTGCATGTCCGCGCCCAGGATTCGAACCAACGAAACACTGGGCCGCCTGCAGCGGAGCGTGCGAACTTAACCACTTGGCCACGGGGCCAGCCCCACAATAAAAGTATTCTTAATTAAAATAACCAAGAAAAAGAGGCTGCCTGCTGTTGTCATTGTGATTATTCTTGTTTTAGTCTTGACCAGAATTTTGTAACATTCTCCAAATGCAACAATAAAAAAGGGTTGTCCAGACTAGGAAGTGGTGTAAATATTGGAAAGAGAGAGATAAAAATATTGTAGATGATATGATTTTATATTTAGAAAATCAAAAGTAATCACAGAAAAACTAATAATATGAATACAAATTCAGCAAAGTAGTTAGATATGGGGTGAATATATAAAAATCTGTAACAATCTTATATATGAGGTATAACAAGTTAAAATATCTTCGCTTTATGTTCCATTTACATACATTTGCCTTCATTTTTCCTAAACATAATAGCATTGAATCATAATCTACATATGGGGGCAATTATGAGACATTTCCAAAAACTTGGCAAATAAAGAAAATAAGATTATCCTATGGGAGTTAAACTATAAAATTAATTACTGAATGGGTCACAACAGAGACATGTGAAGCATCCTAAAAGAAACTATTTCTCAGGCCTAAAATTTAAATATAATCTGATAGAAGGGAAGCAGAGGTCCCCAAGATCACCCCCAAGTTCAGTGATTAACTAGGAAGGCTCATAATTCTCAGCATACAGGCATATTCACTACTAAGAATTATTACAGTAAAAGGATACAGAGCAAAATCAGCAAAGGAAAAAGGCACATGGGGTGAAGTCCAGAGGAGAGCGGGTGCAGACTTTCAAGAGTCTCTCCCAGTGAACCTGCACAGGATGAACTTAATTCCCCCAGTAACAAGTGAGACACGAATGAAATGTCTGCCAGGGAAGCTCACTAGGGACTCAGTGCCCAGGGTTTTTACTGGGGACTGATCACGCCTACATCCTCTGCCTGGCGCATACCAAAATGCCGTTCTCCTGGAAGGAAAGCAGGTGTTTAGCATAAACCATCTTGTTTGCACAGTCTAGGCAACATGAGCCACTCTTACCAGTTCTGCTAATGGTGGGAACCCTCCCCAAATCAATTCTCAGAAGCCAGCTAAGGGCCAGCCTTGTAAGCAAGCCTTTCAAAGAATAGTGGACCTGTTATACTAACTCTTTCTAAATAGTATTAAAAAAGAGAGAGAAAGAGAGGTTGGTCAGCAAGGGAAGCAAAGAAGGAGGAGACCTTGGGACATAAATAACAGTGATGTCCATTATAGCACTCTCCAAGAGCTGAGCGTCACGGCAGGGATCCAGAAGGCATCTCTGCGGGATGGGAGAACACCTCCAGCTGCCTTATCTGAAGCATGCTCTTTAGTATCATTCAACTTACTCCCTTTGTTTTGATTACAAGAAATTTCTAATTTATCTTAATTATTTGTTTAATTTTTTGTATTGATATTATATTTAAAAATCAAAAATGCATATTGTGAAATCTCTTCATCCTTCCAGTCCCAATTCGCTCAGGTACTCTCTGTCCGTATACGTAATCACTGTTGTCTGTTCCTTGTTTATCCTTCTATAGATTATTTAAAAATGCATATATGAGCCAAAACAAATATATAGTCTCTAGTCTTCTTAACTATATAAATAGTAGTAGCATGCTACGCACACTGTTCTGTATCTTACTTTTTTTTCGCTTAATAAGAAATGTTGGTGGTCTTTCCATATCCATTCGTAAATAACTTCCTCATTCTTTTTTTTAATAGCTGCATAGTATTCCATTGTATGCCTGTGCCATAATTTATTCTGCCAATCCCTTATTGCTGATCATTGGTTGTTTCCAGTCCTTTACTGTTACTAATAATGCAAAAGGAATAACTTTGGACTTATGTTATTTAACAGGTTTGAGGGTATATCTGTGGGGCAAATTCCTAGTTGTGGAATTGCTGTTGTTAATGGAATATGCATTGAGATTTAATAGATAATGCCAAAATGTCTTCTAAAGAGTTTGTACGAGCGTTTACTCCTACTCTCTAGATATGAGTGTTTGTTTCCCCATGTTTTTGCCAATGGTGTATATACTCAAACTTTTGGAAATTTTGCTGAACTGATAGGTTTAAACATGGTATTTTGGTGTAGCTTTGATTTTATTTCTCTTATTATCAGTAAAGTTGAGCATCTTTTCATGTATTTGAGCCAATTATGTTCCCTTTTCTGTGAATTCCCCTGTTATCTTTCACTCATTTCTCTGTTAGGTGACTGGTCTTTTTCTTATTAATTTGGAGAATCTCTTTCTATACTAAGGATATTAATCCTTTGTAATATGAGCTGCAAATATTTTCCCCAGTTCATCATTTAGCTTTTGATTTAGTTTGTGCTATATTTTATTTACTATGCCTAAGCCTTTGATTTTTGTAACTGGGTTTATTAATCCTAATCATAATAGTTAGGAAGATCTCCTTGGTTACAAAAATAACCTTTATTTTCTTTCGGCACTTTTATTGTTTAATTTTTTTACACAAATCTTTTATATATTGGGTATTTATCCTAGTGAATGGTATGAGGTATGGATCCAACTTTTTTTTCTAGATTGCTATCCAGTTTTTCCCACCAATTTGAACTGTCATCTTTGCATATATACTCAAGTCCTATCTGCTTCGGGGTCTAATTCTAGACTCTTCATTCTCTTCCATTGATCTTCCGCCTCCTCAGTGCCACACATTTTTAATCACTGAGGCTGTAAAGTCTGTCTTAATATCTGATGAGTCTAGTTCCCCTTCTTTGCTCTTCTTTTTCAGGGTTTTCCTGGCCAATCTACTTTTTCCATATGAACTTTAGAATTATTTTTTTCAGTTGCAGGGAAGAGCCTGTGGCCATTTTTATTGAGGTTGCTTTACATTTTAATAAACGGATGTAACGATATCTTTCAAATGGGCTCCTAAGAACATAGTATATTTTTCCGTTTGCTCAAGTCTTCATTTTTATCATTCAGAAGTGTTTTTAAGTTATTTTTGCTTTTTTTTCACTTCTTATTAAGTTTACTCCCAGGAGTTTTATCTTTCTTGTTGTCTTACCAGTTTGTGATTCTTGCTTCCTATGTAGATCTGCATTTGGGGAAAGGATATCCTTATCATGCAAAGGGTATTCTGGTTTGACTGTCAGTTTAATTCTCACTGTAAATGAAGGCATTGGCATTCTAGATTTATATGTCACTGCATGTGAGCAGTTAATATGATCCACAATGAGAGATTAATCCAATCTTCACATACAAGTAAGTCAGGTTCCAGAGCCTATGAGACTGAGAGCCAGATCCTAGATCTTGGAAAATTCACCCTTGTAAATACTAGTCTATGTTGCCCAATGGGGTGGCCTCTTGGTAGACAGCCAGGTGACCTCTCCCTGTGACACTGCAACCGTGTATATGCCTTTATTTAAAAAAGCAATAATTCACTTGGCAAACTTCACTATTTTAAGAAAGCCTCTTACACATGGTAGTTAGATATGAATGGCAGTCTCTTCAGCTGTTGCAGATGTTTCTGCATCCGTTTGTGAGTATAAGGGCCCATTTTATACACTAATGATGTGCTTTGGGAAATTAGTGAGTAACTATCTTTGGTCAAATCTTTAATGAAAGTTTTAAATTCTTATATATTACAGAATTTCACAAACTTATTTGGACAGCCACTAGTCTGCTTGCTTTCTCCTACAGCATATCCAAAAGCTTTACAAGGTATGTTCTGTTATTACCTGTTACATCTGTAGGTTGTAAATAAACACTGTCTACATTTTGAATAATATTGATCTTTGTCTCCCCAACTCATAATGATCACATGTGGATTTATAGTGTTTAATGTGGCAGCTGTCAATCTGAAATAAACCCATAAGTCTTGCCAACATCCAGACTTGTTTAATATGCTACCATTGGGCCTTGAGATAATTCTAAAAGAAGTAATAAATCATCCCTGAGAAAGGGGCGGTTTTGGTCCCTTGCTGTTGGGGAACTCACGATTTGTGAACGTGTTTTGCAGATGTTTGTTTTGGTGTGCTCATCATCATCTGTGTAGCGTGATTTCCTATATCTCTGGCTACATATTTTAGGCATCTTTTAAGAGTGTAAGATTTCTGGTCTAGAAAATGTTTCAGCCTATATCTAAGAGTTAGATAACCTGGCACAACTTAAAGGGTTTCTTTTATGCACATTGTTAGCTTATATTTTTTAAATAAAAGAAACTCTTCTCAGTGGGCCAGAGAGACAGGTCAGTGTTTGGGCCATTTCTCAGATGGCTGAGAAATGAAAGACTTTTTGTCTTGAGTAATTTGTCCTTAATAAGCAACACATAAGACCTGATTCTAACCCGCAGTCATTAAGTTAGGTGAAATACTAAACAAACCTTGACGCTGTTTTGGCAGTCCTTGTCACTGTTTCACTATCTCCCTGACTGTGAATAGTGCGGTGTCTCTATGGGAGATGGCATTTTACTGCTACTCCCCAGCCAGAAGTCCTGTCTGCTGACATAGTTTGACACAGGAAGTGATGGTCAGCATTCGAATGCCTGACAGAAGCTGGAGGCTTTTCACCGTTGTTTTAAGGTAAGTTCTGCTATCTAACAGGGAAAAACATGTAGAAATATTAAGTTCATGTATCCAACAGTCAAATTACTAAGGGATAGAACTTACCTTCAAACAACGGTAAAATTCTCCTGCTTTGAGGACTTTGTTAACCTGTTTCTTATTATTTCTAGAGAAATGTAACCCCTTCCAATTACCTGAGAGTACTTTTTTGCTATCCGTTTGTCCCTTCAAGATGCAGCTTTATTTAAAATTGCATGGTCTAATTGATTAATAGACCCGTTAAAGGCTTTAGTGAGTAGAGAGTAAAAACACAGACTCTGGAGGCAAACTGATTGAATTTGAATCCCAACTCAGCCACTTACTAGTTGTATGACTTTGGGAAGTTACTTAGCCACTCTGTGCCTCAGTTGCTTTCCTATCAAATGAAGATAATAATAGTACCTACCTCATTAAATAATTCTAGGTATATTGTAAATATTTACTATGTGCTAACATCATTATTAACTCAGTTAATTGTAATTTTTCCTTAACATTTTTCAGTTCAATATCTTATCTTTTGTGCTATAAAGCTTACATTTGCCCTGTTTGGGCACAAAACTAGCAGATACCTAAGTAGTATTTGGAATGTTAAATTTGTTCCTGTACCTCTGGTATCTAAAGTCTACAGTTCTCTCTTTAACCAAGAATTACTTCATTCACTCAACAAACATTTATTCAACATTTATTTGTCAAGTACTATGCTAGGCACTGGAGATAACACTGACCACACAAATGCAGTTATATTTCTCACAGAGCCAAATGTCCGGTAGAAGATAGAGACAGCCTAACAGGCAACTAACTACTGTAGGTGCTATTAGTGTTTCATAGCAGGAAGCACATGGAAGATGTAAGACGAACTCTTAACCAGCCGTTGAGGGTGAAGAAAGTGGATGAAATGATGTCTAAAGTGGAGTTGGAGGATACACAGAATTAGATGGGGATGGGAAATGGTTGAACAAGAGTGTTCTAGCAGAGAGAGAGTGTGTGAGCCCTGAGATAGGAGCTCTGAGATGAGAGAGTTTGTGGAACATTTAGAAAAATTAAAGCAGTTCCTGCTAGTTAAAGGGTAGAGTCTGGGATTGTGTGACTGAATTACGAAAAACCTTCTAAGATTTGTTAAGAGATTTAAATGGAGGACAATGGAGTGCCATCAAAAGATTTTAAACAGAGGAGTTGCATGAAGGAGGATTCAGTTAACCTTGTGAGGAATGAATTGGAGAGAGCCTTGATGGAAATAGGGAGGTGGTGGGGGCCAGAACCAGGACTAGTTAGTTAGCTTCAAAAGATGCTCAGTCAAGAGAACCAACAGAATCTGGTGGTGGACTGGATGTGAGGGAATAAGGGAGAGGAAGGAGGCAGGTATGGACTCCAGGTTTCTAGCTGAGGTGCTGGTAGAAACAATGGTACTGGATAAGAGGCAGACTTGTGAGAGAACAAAAGGGGAAAGAATTTGCTTTCAATTTTGGACATGTTCAGGTTGAGGTTACCTTTGAGAGGTAGGTTGAATATGGTAGTCTAGAGCAACTCTGTCCGATAGAAATGTAATGGGAGTCACATATGTAATTTTAAGTTTGGTGGGTGTTGTTTTTTGTTTTTTTTTTTTTTGAGAAAGATTAGCCCTGAGCTAACTACTGCCAATCCTCCTCTTTTTTTGCTGAGAAAGGCTGGTCCTGAGCTAACATCCATGCCCACTTGCCTCTACTTTATACATGGGACGCCTACCACAGCATGGCTTTTGCCAAGTGGTGCCATGTCTGCACCCGGGATCTGAACCGGCGAACCCTGGGCCACCGAGAAGCGGAACATGGGAACTTAACTGCTGCACCACTGGGCCAGCCCCAATTTTAAGTTTTCTGGTAGCCACACTAGAAAAAAGTAGAAATAGGTGAAATTAATGTTAACAATATATCTTTTTGTACTAAGGCTTTGAAATCCCATATTTTTTTACACTTCACAGTTTGTCTCAATTTGGACCAGTCACATTTTAAGTGTCCAGCAGCTGCCATAGGACAGCACAGTTGTCAACCTGAGGTGCTCAATCTAGGCTGCAGAAGGGGAACTGGGAATCAGTGGGCACATAAAGGATAACCAAAATTATGGGAGTAGGTGCGATCGGCAGTGTGTAGGGCCAAAGAAAAGAAAGAACATATTGGTATTTAAGGCATAGGCAGAGAAAGAGCAACTAACAAAGGAGAATGAGAAAGATTGGCAATTCTAGTCATTGTCATGGAATCCTATCACAAACAGCCCATGATCCAGCACTTGCCATATTTGGATGAAATTTGTAAGTTACAGGGGAAAAGGCAAAGGAATATGTTCATTTTCCATTTCTCTTAAGTTTACTAGGCTCTATCTTAAGGTGGTTCAGCACAAAGCAACGTACCTGGGGTGTGTTTTTGTAGTTCCATGCAGAATTTACTTTGTTGAATTATGATTTAATGATCTAGCCTTAATTTTATACATTATCAGTATATTAAAATGTTCCTCAAATGCATCTCTTATCTTTTGCAAAAGTGTTGTGTCTCTCTCTCTCTATATAAAACATGTTTGTTATTACAGATCAGTCTCAACGAGGTAGCCTCTTCACTCTCTTTTTGAACAATCCTCTAATGGCCTTCCTATTTGTCTCTGGATTGTCAAGCATGCGTAGAGGCCTGTGGGAAAAGTGTCAAGAATATCTTCGAAAAATCAACCGCGATATTGCCCAGCTTCTGACCCATTCACGTTCAATAGGTACCCTACTAATCTAACTGCACACTTAACAGAGTGTACTATGATGATTTAAAGTGGTTTAAAATTGTTTAAATTGTTTGAATTTTTAAAGGTATTTTGTTGAAGGCAGGAACGTTGAGAAGGTTTTCCTGAACTTTTCTTTCCCTTTGAAATGTATTTTCCATTTAAGCATCCTTTTACTGTCACTTTTCTCCTCTTTGCAGATCAGGCATTTCTCCAGTTTTTTGGAGATGAATTTCTTCGCTTGCTTCTCACAAGATTTATCTTTTGTTCAGCCACCATGAGGATGCACAAGATTTTTCGGGTAGGCAAAGAATGTTATTAAAGACCAGTTTTACCATTTTAAGTATTTAAGAACCATGTATTATATTTTACCTGTATTAAAGTTTGAATAGATCCAAAATAATATTCACAAATTAAAATGTAAGGCATGAAGATGAACAATATAAGGCAAATCTGAGTACCTACCACCCAGTTTAAGAAGTAAAATATTTTAGTTATCTTTGAGGCCCCTCTGTGTATCCTTCCTAATCCTGTCTCCCTCTCAAATGAAACTAAAATCCTGAATTTTATAATTATTATTTGCTTTCTTTACAGTTTTGTCACATGTGTTTGTATTCCTACACAACATATTGATGGATTCATATTGTATGCATTCTTCTACAACTTGCTTTTTTTCACTCACTGTTACATTCCTGAGATTGAGCTATGCTGACTGACTGTAGCTTTCATTCATTTGTTTTCACTGCTATATAGGAGTCCATTGTTTGACTATATATCACAAATTGCTCATCCATTCTACTGATAATAGACGTTTAGGTTATTTCCAGTTTTTTATTATTATAAACAATGCCTCTGTGAAATCTTCTATCAGTTTCCTGGTACATGTATATAAGGTCTTCTCTGGGGAGTGTACCTAATGGTGGAATTGTGAGGTCAGAGGATATAGGCATATTCAGCTTTACTGGATAATGCCAGACTGTTTTGCAAAGTGGTCATATCACTTTTTACTTGCACCAGCAGTGTGTAAGAGTTGCTAGGCTCTAATCCTTGTCGCACTTGTTTCAGTCATACTTATGTTTCCTGTGAATCTGGTGGGTGTAAAGTAGTAGCCCATTGTGGTTTAATTTTCATTTCCAGCATTGCTGTTGAGGTTGAGCAGCTTTTCATATGTGTTATTGTGTTCCTTGTGAAGAGTGTGCTTGAGTCTTTTGTCTGTTTTGCTCTTAAGTAGTTGGTTTCTTTCTGAATATTCATGTGTTCATAACGCTGTTCATTGAGGTTTTAACAATTTTAGCCATTGTATTTTTTACTTCTATAAGTAACATTGGGTTCTTTTTCAAATATACCTCAACTTTTTTTTTTTTTAAAGATTTTATTTTTTTCTTTTTCTCCCCAAAGCCCCCCAGTACCTAGTTGTATATTCTTCGTTGTGGGTCCTTCTAGTTGTGGCATGTGGGACGCCGCCTCAGCATGGCTTGATGAGCAGTGCCATGTCCGCGCCCAGGATTCGAACCAACGAAACACTGGGCCGCCTGCAGCGGAGTGCGAGAACTTAACCATTCGGCCACGGGGCCAGCCCCGAAAAAAAATATTTTAAAACTAAGAGCTACAAAAGACTTTTAAAAATGTTCAGGTAGGGGCTGGCCCCGTGGCCCAGTGGTTAAGTTCTCGCGCTCCGCTGCAGGCGGCCCAGTGTTTCGTTGGTTCGAATCCTGGGCGCGGACATGGCACTGCTCATCAAGCCACGCTGAGGCGGCGTCCCACATGCCACAACTAGAAGGACCCACAATGAAGAATATACAACTAGGTACTGGGGGGCTTTGGGGAGAAAAAGAAAAAAAATTTAAAAATCTTTAAAAAAAAAATAAAATAAAATATTTTTTTTCTTTTTATTATTATAATTTTAAAATGTGAAAGAATTATACAGTGAGTACCCATATACACACTATCTAGATTCTGCAGTTAACATTTTGGTGTGTTTGCTTTCTCACACTTTGTCCGTTTATCCATCCTTCTTTCCGTTCATCAATTCATCCCATTTTTGGATGCATTTTGAAATAAATTGTGGACATCAGTAGACTTTACCCTCAACACTTCATCATGCTTATAAACAATCAATTACTGACTTCTTTTTTTAATGTAAAGTTTACATACAGTGAAATGAACAAAACTAATGTGTACCATTAGATGAGTTTTGGCAAATACATACACCTGTGTAACTCAAACCCCAGGCAAGTATACAGCAAAGCATCATTTCAGAAAATTCTCTCCACACCCCTCTTCGGTCAGTCCACTACCTAATAACCCACAGACAATGCTCTTTTTATTATTATCATTCTCCATTAGTTTCACTTATTCAGGAATTTGAATTATACACTGTGGATTCTTTTGTGTAAATCTTCTTTAATTGAGCATATTGTCCTTGAGATTCATCCGTGTTGTTTCATGTCTAAGTAGCTCATTCCTTTTTGTTCCTGAGTAGTATTTCATTGTCTGAATATAACAGTTTGTTTAGGCCTTCTCCTTTTGATGATTAGCTGGGCAGTGTTAAATTTTTGACTATTAGAAATAAAGCGGCTATGAATGTTCTTGTACAGGTCTTTGCACAGACTTGTGTTTATGTTTTGAATTTTCTTGGTCATAGGGTAGGTTTGTGTTTAGTTGTATAAGAAACTGCCAGACTTTTTCTCAAAGTTGTTGTATCATTTTATATTCCCAGCAAGAACGTATGAACATTTCTCTACATCCTTGCCAACGTTTGGTGTTGTCAGTCTTTTAAATTTTAACCATTCTGGTGGATTTATAGTGATATCTCGTTGTAATTTCAGTTTACATTTCACTGGTGAATAATGATATTGGACATCTTTTCATGTGCTTATTAGCTACATTTTATCACATTTTGTGGCTTGCCTTTTTGTTTTCTGTTCCTGATCTGCTGAGAGTTTTTATTAGGAATGGGTATGGAAGATTGTGAAATACGTTTTTTCTGCATGAATTGATCTGATATATATTAATTCTGTTAACATGGTGAATAGCATTGCTTGATTTTCTAATTGTAAGTCAACCTTGTATATCTGGGTTAAACACATTTTGTGGTCATGTATTACCCTTTTGCATTACTGTATTCAATTTGCTAATGTTTCACTATGGATTTTTGCATCTGGTTTTATGAATGATTATAGTATTTAATTTTCTTTTCTTGTATGTCTTTGTATGGTTTTGTTAGCAGGGTAATGCTGACCTCATAAATTGAGCTGGGATGTGTTTCACTGTCTTCTGTTACTTAGAGAATGTCTTTAGAATTGGTATTATTTCTTCCTTAAACAGTTGACAGAATTCATCAGTGAAGCCATCTGGACCTGGAGTTTTTTTTTTTGGAAGGTTTTAAATTATGAATTCAGTTTCAAAGGCTGTTCACGTTTTCTATTTCTTCTTAGTTTTGATCATTTGTGTCTTGCAAGTCGTTTGTCCAATTTATTGCCAAAAATTATTCACAATATTCCATTGTCCTTTTAATTCCTATAGGCTCTCTAGTGATATTTCGTGTCTTATATTGGTTATGTTTCCTTTTTTTCTTTTTCAGCCTAGCTAAAGGTTTATTAATCTTAATGATCTTTCCACATGAACAGTTTTTGCTTTCATCGATTTTTTACTGTTTCTCTCTTTTCTATTTATTTCCATTCATGTTATCGTTTTTCTTCTTTTTAATTACTTTGATTTTAATTTGCTCTTTTAATTTCTGTATTTTTAAGCTTAGATCTAAAACCTTTTTTCTCTTCTAATACAAGTACTTAGCTTTTAAGCGCTGCTTTAGTTGTACGATTTCAGTACTTTTAAATTTGTTGAGACTTGTTTTATGACCCAGCACATGAATTATCTTGGTGAAGGTTCTAGCTGCACTGGAAAAGAATGTGTATTCTGCTATTATTAGATTGAGTGATGTATGCATGTCAGCTTGTTCAATTTGATGTTGAACTGTTTGTTTGTAAACAGTGTTCTCCAAGTCTTCTATTTTCTTACTGACTTTCTTCTTGCTTGTTCTATCCCTCACAGAGGAGTAGCCAAACCTCGAGTTAGAATTGTGAATTGGTTAGTTTCTCATTTCAGTTCTGTTTTTACTTTGTGCATTTTGAAGCTGCTACTGAGTTCATACATACTTAGAGTTGTCATGTCTTGTTGAAATTGCCCGTTCATCATTATGAAACGTCTGTCTTTATGGATGACAGTATTCCTTGATCTGCAGTCCACTTTGTTCAGTCTTGGTATAATCATGCCTGTTGTCTTCTGGTTTGTGTTTTCATGGCAAATCTTTTTTCATCCTCTTACTTTTAACCTATGTCTGTCTTAATATTTAAAGTCGTTTCTATTCAACAGCATTAAAGTCCTGCTTTAAATCTAGTTTGACCATCTCTACCTTTTACTTGACATTTTTAGTTTTAAATTACATTTATGTTAAATGTAATTTTTAAAATAGTTTGATTTAAATACGCCGTTATTTGTTTTCTATTTGTCCTGCCTCTGGTTTGTACGTTTTTCCTTTCTCTCCTGCCTTCACCTTCATTTAAATTAATTGAGGTTTTGTTTTGTTTTAGAATTTTAACAACACTGTTTATTTATGCTATATCTCTTGTTTTACTTTTTTAATACCACTTCACATTTAATATAATTATCTTACAGCAGTGTACTTTGATTTTCTCCCTCCTATACTCTCTGTACTATTATTGTCATATTTTTGACTTTATTTTTGGAGGGGGTGTACATTATTATATTTTGATTTCTGTATAGATTACATCATATTCACCACCCAAAGACTAATTACCGTCTATCACCATAAACATGTGCCTAATCACCCCTTTTGCCTCCCTCCCTCCCCTGTCCTGTTTGATACTTGGTGGTTATCTAACCTTAAATAATCAATTATCTTTTAAAAAAATTTTTAAATGAAGAGGAATATCTTATATTTTTACCATTGCTGGCACTCTTTATTTCTTTCTATAGATTTAATTTTCCATCTGGTATCATTTTTCTTAGTACAGAATTTCCTTTTTCATTTCTTACAGTGCAAACCTTGTGATTAATGCTCTCATTACTTGTTGATCTGAAACACTCTTTATTTCACTCTGATTTATTTTTTTTTTCAAGGAAGATTGGCCCTGAGCTAACATCTATTGCCAATCGTCCTCTTTTTGCTTGAGGAAGATTTTCACTGATTAACACCTGTGCCAGTCTTCTTCTATTTCATATGTGGGACACCGCCGTGGCATGGCTTGATGAGTGGTGTGTAGGTCCACACCTGGGATCCGAACCCACGAACCCCAGGCCACTCAAGTGGAGTGTGTGAACTTAACCACTTGTGCCACCACAGTGGCCCCTGATTTTTTTTTTTTTTTGAATTATGAGTTATTTAAAATACGTTGTTTAACAGTATCTAAATATTTGGGACTTTTCAAGATATCTTTTCCTTATTGATTTCTAATTTAATTCCTTTGTGGTCAGATAATATACTTTGAGTTCTTTTAAATTTATTGAGACGTTGTTTATCACCCAGAATGTGGTCTGTCATGGTAAATGTTCTATGGTCATTTGAAATGAATATATCTGCTGCTACTGTAGGATGAAGAGTTTTATAAATGTCTGTTAGATCACATTGGTCTATAATGTTGTTCAAGTTCTTTATATCCTTACTGACTTTCTGAGTACTTATTCTGCTAATTATTGTGGTATGTAATGTATCTTTTGATTTTCCTCTAGCTGTTTTTAAGATTTTCTCTTTATGTTGGCTTCCGATAACTTGATTTTGATATACCTTGGTAGGGTTTTCTTTCTTATTTTTTTTCCTACTCGGGATTCAGTGAGCATCTTGGGTATATGGGTTATAGTTTGCAAATATTTTGGAATCTTTTCAGCCATTATTTCTTCAAACTTTTTTTCTTCCCACCTCCTTTTCTGTCTTTCTGGGACATCAGTTACATGTATGTTAGACAACTAATATTGCCCTACAGGTCACTGATGTGCTCTTCATTTTTTTTTAAGTCTTTTTTTCTCTCCATGTTTCAGTTTCTATTGCTGTGTCTTCAAGTTCATAATGTTTTCTTCTGCAGTGTCTAATATGCTGTTAATCCTATCCATCTAGTTTTTCATTTCAGGGATTACATTTTTCTCTTCTCTAGAAGTTCTGTTTGGTCCTTTTAATATTTTCCATTTCTCTTCTCATTATATTTATGTTTTCCTTTGTGCTCTTGAATGTATATGTAATAGCTAAAGTCTTTATCTGCTAATACTATATATTCTCTATCATTTATAGGTTTGTTTTTATTGTTTTTCCTAAAGGTTAGAGGTCTCATATTCCTAATTCTTTATATGTCTAGTAATTTTCTATTGGACTGTGGGCTTTGTAAATTTTATGATGTTGAATTCTGGGTTTTGTTGTCTTTAAAGAATATTAGACTGTTCTGGTGGAAGTTAAATTACTTGAGAATCTCTTTGACCTTTTCATGGCCTGTTTTTAAGCTTTTTAGGAGTGGGTTTAGAATAGCACTAGCATACAGATATAGGCTTATTTTGGTGTAATACTGAGAGGCATGATTCTTCTGGGCTCTCTTTTGTGTGTTTCCTGTTTCAACAAATATTGTCCACTCCAGGAGGTATTTGGTCAGAATTCAAACATCTCCTGGCCCTCAGTGAGTGAAGAAAATTATTCAGTTTACAGTAGTCTCCCAGTAGTTCTTGTTTTTTTGTTTTTTGGGGGTTTTTTGAGGAAGATTAGCCCTGAGCTAACATCTGCTGACAGTCCTCCTCTTTTTGCTGAGGAAGAGTGGCCCTGAGCTAACATCCGTGCCCATCTTCCTTTACTTTATATGTGGGACGCCTGCCACAGCATGGCTTGACAAGCAGTGCCATGTCTGCACCCAGGACCTGAACTGGCAAACCCCCAGCTGCCAAAGCAGAACATGCAAACTTAACCGCTGCACTACCAGGCAGGCCCCTTTCTCGAGTTTTTGAACATTTCATTGTTGTCGTTTCTCATAGTGTTTAGCGATTAAAAAAAAAAAATTGGTCTTTGTAATGTGTAATGAGTGAGGCCTACAGGCAGAAGAGAGAGAGAAATGACATTTGAATATATGTGCGCTGTCATGTTAGCTGCATAGAAAAGTAGTAACTTATTTCTTCAGGAAAGTTTAAATGTGTGGCAAAATTATAGTCTATAGACATTACCAAATGAAGAATAATTTCTGAATGAGAATTGCTTGGTTCTTGAAGTTGTCTCCTTCTTTTGCTTCCATGTGATTACAATTTTTTTTTCTTTGACTATTCCTTTTCTGTCCCTTTTTCCCCCTGATCTTTCATCTCCTTTTTTAGGGATTCTTTTTTTCACTCTCTTTACTAATATTCTTAGAAATCTCATTTATTTTCATGGCTTTAATGTTTATCCCCATGCAGATTATATCAGTATTTACCTATACAGCTCAAACCTATGTTCTGAGATACAGCCCTGAATTTTCAAATTCTGGTTGAGGGGCAGTTCTGTTTGTATTACCCTATTACCTCAAATAAAATATACCTAAAACCTGAAGCTTTATATTATCCCCAAATTATGTCTTCCTTTACTTCTCTTTTTCCCTCAGTAGCTTCCAACTCTTCGCTGGAGACATCCTTTCCTGAAATCTTACAGTCATCTTTGACGCCTCCCTCTCCTATAATTAATTGCCAGGGCCTGTTAATTTGACCTTTTCAGTGTTTCTCATGTCTTTTCTCTCATTTTAATTTCCACTGCAACATCTGTTTATTCATTCATTTAACAAGTACTTGTTTAAATTCTATATATGCTAGGATTTTTCCCCCTGCAAGTAGGAATTATATGGTTTCCACAATATAGCATCATGCCCAGCAATGATAGGCCCCAGTAAATATTTGTGAAATAAGTCACTAAATTAATATATTAGGTTGAACCATATGAAATTGTCATTTTTTAAGGTTAAAATGGTCAATGTCAGCAATTTCACATGTTCAACAAATATATTACCAATAAGAACCATACCGATACGAAGGAGAAAAATACATATTAAGTTACTCCTTAATACTGTTAATGTTAACAGTAATATTATTAGTGTGCATAATTTTTTTTCATTAAACTATAAAACGTGACTTTTCTCTTCTTTGCTTACCAGGAAACAAGAAACTATCCAGAATCATATCCACAACTGCCAAGGGACGAGACTGTGGAGAACCCCCATCTCCAGAAGCACATTTTGGAATTAGCCTCCATCCTGGACGTTCGAAACGTGTTCCTGGAGAATACCATAGATGACTATTAAAACAAAAATTCTCTTGTCAAAACAAGTTTTCATTTGCCACAGATTTTAAATGGTGCAGTTTTCTAATGGGATGACAGACACACAGTGGTGTTACTTAGTTTTTATTTTTTAATTTAGGACCACCATTTTAAAAAGAAACTGAAAAAATTGTTCAAACTTTTAGGGTAACTGTTTTAAAATACAATCTTTCAGGTGTTTTAAAAAACTCGATTAATCTTGGAATTTTTATTTTTTGGTTTTGAGGTGTGGATACTTACTTCCAACATCTAATCCTGCACTCCAGTAGTCACTATTCTCACCCTGAGAAGAGTAAATCATTTATTTTTGTATAATGAGGAAAATCCAACTTGGACCTTAAATGTGTGGATTTGGAAAATATGTAATTGTACACAAAGATGAAACTAGCCAGCATGGACTACCAAAAATCAGGAACAGAGTCCTTCCATAATATTTCTTTTCATTCCAAGTTAGTAGGTAGAAACGTGTGATTCTTTGAAGCATAATCGAGACAGTTGTTGACAGTTCATTTGATTTGTTTAAATACTGTCAAAATTTCAGAAACCGTATAGAAGTGATTTGATCTGAAAGTAAATCTTTAACTGGGGTCTTGAGATGATAAATATCCGTTTGGAATGTGTGAGTCCTGTGTTATCGCGAGATATGTTTGCATATTTTATTTTCTTTATAGTCTTTGAATGCTAGAAATGAAAAAGAACAACTTTTAAATATTTAAGTCAAAACATCAGATTGTCAGTTTCATAATACAGTGTTTCCAGTAGGAATTCTATTTAAACTCTTAATTCATGAGATCAAGTTTAAAGACTATCTAGATTGAAGTCGGTGGCGTACGGTACAGAGGTTGTAATCTTTTCACCTAGTTCAAATTTATGAGACTTCAAGGTCAGAGATGTTATTAATTTTAGTTGAAGGTAACTGAGTTGTTATTTAACCTAAAATGGAAGTTGCTTTTGCATTGTCAGTTGGGAAATAAGATTTTTTAAAACTCCTTGTATTTAATATTTTATATTCATGCACAAGTTTTTTATTATTTTAAGTAGGACTCAGTGTATAATGTAAAGTTTTTTGTGTTTTTCTTCCCTGTCTTCCCCTTCATAATTTCACAGGCACTAGCTATGATGTTTATTTTCCTTCTTTGGACTCCACAGCATTCAGATTCAGAAATCTATGAATCAAAAGCCCTTCTAGCTAGTTTTCTGTGCAGGCTCACGTTCTACCTCTGGCAGTCCCAGGGGAAATGAAGTGACTGCTTTTGGTGCCTCTTTCCTGTGTCCCTGGGGAAATTTTACTGTACAGTTTTTCACCTCGTTTTCATTTCTGGCACAGAGCATTATTTGGGTCTAAGTTACTCATCTACCTGTTCCAATTTGCTGATTTTTCATCTGAAGTCTTGAAGTTATTCTTTGGTTTGGGGGACTTTGTGGTGTTTCATTTTTTTAATTATTTTTGTTTGTTCTTTTAAACATTATTTCAAAAAGCTTTGGAAAAGTTACCCTGGAGAGAGATTTTCTTTGCTCTGGGTTGTTTTTCATTATCAGATAAAGACTGCTTTCCTTTCATTTCAATACCTTAATAAACTTTGTAGCTTTCCTTTGGTAACAGAAGTCACTGGACTACAGCAATAGACTATCCTTAATTGTGTGACCTTTTTTCAGTACCCCTGAAGTTCTGTGCCAGTAGTGTTCCTAACAGCACATGTTTTCATGTTCTCTGATGCGTAAAATAATATTTCTCATCCTGAGCTTTGTCCTCACCTGTTTAGCGTAAAGAACACTGGTCTGAGAAGTAGGAGACCTGAGTTCTAATCCTGGCTTTCCTGGTAACTGGCTTTATGCCCTTTGACTAGTGTCTTCACGTCTCTGCTTTTTAGCACTCTCCTCTGTAAAATGCAGGTGTTGGCCCGAGGTCCTAACCAATTCTATGGTTCTGTAATTTGAACTCTTGGTTCTGAAAGATAAGTGATTTCCCCACCCTTGCCACCTGAAAATCTAGTTTCCCTGATTTTAAGTGTATCTAACATTTTCTTCCTAGATCATATTTACCTAGTTTTTGGCCAAGAAAATACTGGGTCCCACTGAGTTGTAGAAACTAGTTCAGAGAGAGAATCTCCTGCAGAAATTAGAGCTTTTGTGATTAGAAACATGTTTGAGAACAAGGGGTCTTAGAAATCCCATTAGGGTTTAGGTGATGACATTGCTCCTTAAGCTAATAGTAGTGTAATTCCTTACTGGTACTTAAAAATCTGAAGTGAACTGAAATGATCTTGAGAGAAAAGCTGCTAGAAAATTCTAAACTGTTTCACTCATGCCTCCAAAAAGCTTCTATTGAACAACAACTATGCGCCAGATTTTGTTCTGGGCATTGAGGAAGCAAACAAAGTAACTGAAAGGTCTTTGTCTTCATGAAGATTACATTCTAGTGGGAGGAGTAAGGCAGTAAATGTAATAAATAAGTACATTATGTTAGAAAGTTGTAAGGAGTATGAAGAAAATAGAGAGAATGGTAAGGGAAATTTTTTGTTTATTTTTGGGCAAAGAACAATGTTGAAATGAGTGATCAGGGTAAGCCTTATTGAGAAGATCACCTTTGTGCAAACACTTCATATTTCTTTGTCTTTTCTTTCTTTTTTCTACTTTTTATTATGAAAGTTTTAAACATACACAGAGTTTAATGAACCCTCTTGTACCCATCACCCAGCTTCTACATTTTAAGGCATTACTTTAGTCAAGGAGGAAGAGACGTAAAAGGACAATCACCCAATGGGCTCAAGATGGCAGTGGCAAAGAGTCTCATTTTTCAGTGGGTACCGCTCCCCTTTATAAATGTAAAAATGTTAAGCCCTTTATTTATTTATTTTTAGAACTTATAGAAATTTAAATATTGGAACTAAGAACAAAGCAAAGCAATGGGATTGAGCACTTGTTTGTTTTCAAATTGCACAAACTCCCCCTGGAGATTCTGATACACAGTCTCTCACCTCCCTGAAGAATCATTGTAAACAAAACAGAAAGTATAAGGTTGCAAGAAGTCGGTCATACACAAAGCAAAACTAAGCACAATGGAATTATTTTCTCTTTCTTTATCCATGTATTTCCAAAGTTAGTCAAGCAACTACCCCTATTTTACAGAAGAGAAAGCTGAGACCCCAAAAAGCTGTCAGATTCTTTGTAGTGATAGAGCTACAACTAAAACTCACATCTCCTGATCTCAGCTCAGTCTTTCTGGCAGCTCAGGCTGCTTTCTATAATGAATGAGAAAAGAAAGAATTAGAGATTTATATTTTGGCACAAAGGTTATGATATTTTTTTAATATAGCAAATATTGAAACCAGTAAGTCAGCTCTAGCAAATTTTTCTTTATTAATTATAAAAAAATCCACAAGCGAGACATTTTATCTTTGGTTTTAGCCAGGATATATTCTTCGTTGTGTGTGTGTGTGTGTGTGTGTGTGTGTGTGTGTGTTTTCCTCCTAGGAAGTGGTGCTCTCAAAACCCGTCAAAGCACATAGAATTTATTGTACCCTTTCTATTTTTACCAAGTTGAAATGTTTTGAGATTATAAAAGCCAAATGCAGTCTAGTCAGGACTGAAATTTTCCTGATACAGAGTCTGGGTTTTATTTTTTCCTCACTTGTGGCTACTGCCCTTTGTTTTCTTCTTGTGCTAGAATTCCCTGAAACATACTAGGTGACAATGGAACTGAGTTTCATTGAGGTGAAGGAAAAAAGCTACAAGGCTGATTTATATATCACTATGGAGCTTTCTTTAGCATTCTTTAAGTTCAATCTCTGACCTTTGTGACTTAGTAACTTTCTGTCTCTTAGAAGGGGTTTGGACTCAGTTGAAAAATCTTGTGCTTAGTTATCCACGGAGACTTGTAATCAGCCGGATATACAGAGAACATTCTGGACTGGAAATAGAGTGAGGTACCAAGGTCTGCAAACTTGGCTACTGCCAGTGATTCAGAACCACCTCCCCACCCTAAGTGAGTAAAAAGATTTGATATGAATACGAATGGTATGAATCTCCTGGTGATATTTTGGGTGTATATGTTCCTGTGTGTGTGTTTGGAGAATATAAAGGGTATTTACGTTGAGGGCTCTTTTGTTGACCTTATTTATTTGAAATCTTTATTTTATTTGTAATGGCATGTGTATATTTTGTGATGCTCAATGCAATCTCTGTGTATACTTTTTGTATATATGTACATATTTGTAAATATACTGGTATGCAGTGATACAGTATGTGTATATTATATACCCATACCCATTGTGGGCTGAATTTATTTAAGTTCTGTGAGGACATCATAGTGGCATTGTTCATGCTGCTGTTAATTAGGTTGTGACTGTATCTCATTCATAAGCCTCTATTTTGAGGGGCTTGTGTTTGGGTAAAATGGGCTACTTTGGAGTTGAAATTAGGCTATGAAGATCTTAACAGAAAGCTGGATATTCTTAGCTTTAAAATCATCTGCCAATTTTCATTTAAACTGAGGATAAATTAGTGATATAAACCTGAAAAACCTAAGTATGTGAAACTGAGACACCAGCAGGTTCTTAAGCTATATTAGTCCTTTATTTTCTTGACCTCTTGTTAAGTATTATTACTGAGTAGTAGTTATATTGAGAATCAAGGGACTGTGGAAAAAACTACTTTGATCACATTTCAAAATAGATAGGAAAATGTCCTTTAAATTGGGAAATATGTTCCTAGTTGCAATTTCAATACCTAATACTGAATTTTAATTTTGGGACAATTTTTTTTTTTTTTTTTTTTACTGATGTGTCTCATTTTATGTCTGTCTCTGTGAGGCAGAAAAAGGGGCATTAGCTAGGGAAAGGCTTTACCTAGGTGGGGTGGAATTTAATGTGGGACAGGAGGTTGTTAATCTGTATATTTGCAGCAGCTGTGATTAATTTAGTCCTGTGTTGGCATTTCCGACTATTGATTTTTCTTATTGGTGTTGCATATCGAAGATGAGTATGCTCATCTGAGAATATGCTTCCAGTGAATAAAATGCCTCCCGTTGTATTTATTTGTCTCTGTGAGACCACTTTTGTTCTGCAAATTGATGATATATTCACACATGAAATAGGATTCTTAATATTAGGTGCATGGTGTGCTATAAAATCTGGGCCATCAAACCTCTACCAAAGATGACGGTGGGGGAGGATAAAAGGATAGTAAGTATATGCAGTGCCAACTTGTGAACCTATGAAATATCAGAGTATCAATGTTGAGTTACTCCTGTCTTTACTGGGCATGTTTATTTGCATGGAAGAGTGTAGGAGATGTTTGATATGCATTTGAATACATTCACTGCAGAAATTAAGTAGAGGTTATTTTTGCATGATAAAATATAACTGCAGAGCAACTGTTTACCCCATTATTCTTCAGAAGAGTAAATCTATGTGATCCGACAGTAAATTATCTTAAAGAGAAGTTAGTTAGGAGTCAATTTTACTACCCCAAAAATGTTACATTTGCCTCTTCACTGTATTTTTAAGAAAACAGCAAAGTATTCATAACACTTCAATTACACTAAGTTTAAAATAAAGTTATAATAGCCTTTTTCTTAAATATTAAATTTGGTAATGTACCGTTTCTGAAAAATCAGTGAAAGTGTCCATGGTGTCTGATGTTCTGTTGTTTTAGTAACCAAACCATTTATTGCAATGGGAGAGTAGCAGAGCAGATGTTGTGCTGTTTGGAATTCGTGGAACTGACTCAGGCTTAATGTGGACATTGATTCGAGGAGCTTAGCAGCAATAAAAAGTGCAGTAGATGAGATTGACATTGTGAGTCTGACCTCTAACAGTTGTAAAGCCAGTTACTTTGCAGTTAAACAAGATAAGAATTGCTTAGAAAACCAAGCCCTTTCGCCCCATTCTCCTGTCCTCTTAGACATTGATACTCGATACTTATTCGTGCTATACCTCTGGTTCTTTCCTGGATACTCTGCCACTTTACCTGAAAAAAAAAAATTTTTTTTAAAGGCAGTTCATCTTCCTCAATCTAGATGATCAAAACATAATATTACACTGTGTCCCTAGATGATCAAAACATAATATTACACTGTGTCCCTAGATGATCAAAACATAATATTACACTGTGTCCCTAGATGATCAAAACATAATATTACACTGTGTCCCAGCTTCACTGAGTTTTTGTAACACCGAGACATATTAAGCATGCCTTGTGTTTAAGGAATAATAATTGATGTGTGAATGGAATCAGTCACCTACTGAAGGGGGAAGGGTGTCAGGATGATGTAGGGGGACATGCCCTTAATTGGGTAAAGATAAATCTATTAAATTAAGTATAATTAATTTGTTGGTACCATAGAAATATTTCCTTTGGAATTCTGTAGATATGAAATGTTTTCTTATGCTAAAATTGGTATTTTTCACTTCTTAGTTTGGTTTAATATTGGCTTTTGAGAAGAATTCCATTTCTGCATAACATTGTTACTTAATCATTTATTGAAGTACCATTTCTTAATTTTAAAATATTTTGTTAATTTCTTCTGTGGTTTTTTTTTTTTTAAAGTTATATTTTAAATTAGTTATCAAACTTCGCTAAGCACTATGATTTTTTAAAACATATTTGAACAGTAGATGCAGAATTTTTAATAGTTTGAAGTAAATTATATTAATTCTGCACTCCAGCTTCATTTAATCATAAAGCCTGAATTTGGTCATAGAACGGACTATACGTTGGAAATATTTTCCTATTTTGGTGGACAATTCCAGGCTATCTCCTAAGACAATCATCTTTTGAGGTGTAGTATTGTTTATTGAGACATTGGTAATTTCAGGGTTCAGATTTTTCCTTTTCTGATGGGCTTATGGAATGAAAGTTAATGGACCAAGTGATTATATCACTTTCAGAATGAGATAGGGAATTATAGCTAGCCTTTCTAGATCTGCAGTAAACAATATTTAAAATTTTATCTTCTATCACTAATATTCTTTTCTCTTTTAAAGCTGTTGTGAATGTCCACTTGTCCATGATTGAAAATTAAGATTTGTAAACATTACAATTTCACCCGGAAGTTTTCTCAAATGTCAAATCTGTACAGTCTATAAAATGTGAAATGATCATATATGATAATCCCCAAATAAATACTTCCAAACCATAGAGAAATAACCACTGTATTTTTAAAAATCTTATTCCTACCCTTCTTTGCATGTTACTGATTTTTTTAATAAGTTATAAATATATGTTGTGATGTACTAAAAATCTACAGGAAAAACTGCTTAAAATGTTTTAGGGCAATAAGAATTTTTATTACTGTTTCCTGAAGAATTAGTTGTTTGTTTGTTTGTTTTTAACTAATTTCTTTATCTTATCAGAAAGAACTTTTAACGGTTCAGCAAAATATTTTAGGGCTTTGTGTTCATGGCTTTTTATAGTTATCTGGGTACATTCCTTTTGCCACATAGACCATATGGCTAGTTCTCCAACCGTTTTTTGTTTTTAATAAACCTTGCTGTTCAACAATCAGAGTCTTCTATTTTGGAGGCTTCTCCCAGTTGAGGTAGAAAGGTCTTAGATAATAGGAAAGGCAGATACAACGTCCTAACATTTTCATAGTAGAGTTTACAAGTAGATAAATAGGTTATCTTCATTGTGTAGCACCAGTACAAATAGTAATTTCATTAATCATGGAATCAGATAAGCAGTTATAAATAATTTTATACTTTGCTCTAAAGATTATTGTTATTTCAGGCCACGTTATTATTTTCTCTCAGCAATTTCCACTGTAAGGTTGAATATCCTTTTTCTTTATTCACATCATCACTAAAGGTTAAGATAATCAAATAAGAGTTAAAATAAGTTATGTTTGATCTTTTTCCCTGAAAATAATGGTGAACCTATTGTCTATATTATGGATATTAGGCAGAAATGCACTTGTTTCAATCATAGCAGAAATTACATTTGGAGAATATAATTACTTGATTTTCTTGTGGTGTGAAATACTTAAAAAATTGTGCTCGTCTGTAACTGAAATGTTATAGAATTGTAACACTATAGGGATTATAGAGTTATATTTATTAGCTCTCCTCAAGAGATTGAAGCACAATAATTTTCATGTAACAGTTCTTATCCAAGTGCTGCTAATCTGTCGTGCAAATATGAAGCTAATTGGTTGCCTATCTAGCTATTCACAAATCACTGTAATCCTTGAGACATAGTCTTGTTGCTCATTTGTATTAAATTTTGGGTGTTGTGGGTTAATACTTTAGAACAAAATCCATCAACTCAGCTCTGTGAGACAGCAAAACATTTGGATTCATTAGTTTTATATGTGTTATCAGTAGAATAAATTTTGAAGGGGCTATTTACTACCAGTGACTAAGGGGGAAACTTATATTGTCAACATCATTTGACTTGAACTTTCGTGGTATTGTAAAAGTCTTGTCTGTTGTGTTTCTAAATTGCTTAAGCCATACATACTTTTAAGGGTGTTTTCCCGTTTTCTTCCTTGTCAGCAGCCTTTTACTGCTTTGTCTGTTATGGTTAATATTTCATAGATTTTAGAAATTGAGAAGTTATTGAAACATTTTATTTTCTTGAGTTCATCACTTTTGACTCTTGTATGATATGTGATTTGTCATAAAGGATAGCAAGCCTTTTCACTAACTACTTCACTAAAAATTTCAGAGTAAACACTGTGATTCTGCAGAGAGACTCAGTAGGCCCTTGTCTTTCCAATGTTTTCTTCTGTTACATGGTGCCTGCCACCTTGAGGGCACTTAGATACTAGAGGCTGGAAAGTTAAATGTTGTTTTGATGTTTATTGAATAACAAGGTTACAGAATATTTGATTTTTGTTGTCAATGTATGGAAGACATTTTTGCATTGATAAATGTTCTCTAGGAATGTGACTACATTCATCAGGTGTGAACTCTTGTAAATGAATTTTGTATCTTGAATCTACGTATATATTAAGTGTATCATCAATATAAAAATAAACATTATTTGCTTAAAGTTTTTGGTACTTCTTCCGAATTGCTGACAACGTAAGTGCTAAACTGTTAGGGTTTGTATCTTTCAGATAAAACCCCAGACACTGTCTTTGGGTTGTGGGTTCGATGCTTATCCTTCTAGTTTGTGAATTTCTTCTGGCTCCTGGTCTTGGTGTTTCCCTGCCCTGCCCCCGGTGGTCAGAACTGGGACACGCGGAGGGAGGCATTGTTTCAGAGGAGGGTGAAGGCTGGCATTGGGGCTGGGGCAAGAAGAGCAATTTCAGTGTGGACCGTCTGGTTTGGTTGGCACTGAGGAGTCCGGACGCCCGACGTAGGCTACTAATTTGCGCTGTAGCTTTAAACGAGGCGGTTTTTCCCCTCTGGACTTTTTTCATATGTCAAAACTTGAAGGACCACTCGTGGATAGTGAAATGAATGTGGTGGGCTGCCGCCAGAGTTTTTAAAAGAAATGCCACATATCGGGAGTGCACTATATAATCAGGCTATGATTCTGGAAACTTTTCTTTCAGTGGGACGTTATGTGTGTCCTGGGTTGCGATATAAAACGTAGAACCTATATGAGGTCGTGGGCACAAGCATTAAACCACTAGTCACGAGGCGCGAAGTCCCAGGACTAGTTCCGGGAGCCACAGACTTCCATGTGAGGAGGGAGGCAGGGACGTGCAGTGATCGCCTGCTACACAGTGACGAGGCGGCTGTGCAGGATGCAGCGGGACGGGGATGCGGGGAGAATGGAAGCTCCCGGCGGGCACAGCGCAACCGCGGCCCGGGGTTTCTATCCACGCGGCACACGAGGGCCCCACGGCACCTACTGGGCTCTTCCCCTTTTGCCATGAGGCTCCTCCCACTTCCCCAGCTCCGCACCGCCTCCTTAAAGACAAGAGGAAGCTAGAAAGGCTTCAGCCACCCAGTCATCCTTCGCGGGTCGGGCCGTTCGCTGACGTGGCAAGCCGGCCTAGGTGAGCGCCCCGTCGGCGCTCGCGCCCCGCAGCCGTCGCAGCCCAACCGCCACCCCGAGGCTCGCGCCGCCGGCCGCAGGAACCGCAAGCGGGCGCATGCGCGCGGCGGACGTGCTCCGCGCGCAGCCACTTCCGGCGCGCTGGTGCAAGTGCGGTTCCGGGTCGCTGCTCCGCTCTCGGCCGGCCGTGGGGGCTGGTGACGCGGGCCGGCACTCACGAGAGGCCCCGGAGGCGGGGCTCTGCCGGCTGCCCAGAGAGCGGCAGGTGCGCGGGTGGGGGCCGGAGACGCGGGCAGGCCCCTCATCCTTCCGGTGGCCTCGGTCTGCCCCGAAAGCGGCCAGGACGGGGTTGCCCAAGACCTAAGGCGGGGGGCGGTCCCGGGAGCTGAAAGGGCTGGGGTGGGGACGGAGGCGGGCTGCCGGCCTGGGAGTCTGGAGCCCTGGGTTCCGGGATTCCCCCCTGCGCGACCTTGGACAAGTCCCTCCTCTTGTCTGGGTCTCAGTTTCCCTGCTGTCAAATGGGAGAGACGTTGGATCTTTCCCTCCTTTGACGGTCCAAGCACGGGCAGGTCTGGAAGGAGCCTGAGTGGGGTCCAGACTGCCGTGGCAGGTACTTGCCTGCCTCCCTGGGCGTCAGGCAGCTGTCTTTTACCCGACCCAGCCATCCTTTCTCTCAGCAACTTTCTTAGTGCGAGTCAAGGCTCTGTGACTAGACAGCCCAGGGTCTGGCCGGGTGAACAAACAATGTGTGACTGTCAGAATCAACTGAGAAATAAATGCTGGCCCTGGGGAACCTTAATCTTGTTCAAGTTGTTTTGCCCAGGGCTCCCAAGTCAAAGTGAGTGTGGGCGCCTACTGCAATGAGAGATTCCAATTTTTGTGTCTGTAACTGCAGCTCTTAGGCAGATCACAAATGCAAAGGAGATCAGGGTGAGGGAAGGTAGCCCACTGAGGATTGTGGCAGTGACAGGTTTTCTTACCTCCTCCCTTAATCCTCCGCCCTTCCTCTTCCACCCCCTCCTCCCGCCCCGCGACACTGCAACATTTTGGCCTTACAGTTGAAAGGAAATATCCGATGCATTTTATCTTTGTCTTCATGCAGGACAGAATGCTTTGATCTCCAAGCTGTTTTAAATCTAGTAGATAAGCCAGGTGAGTAGGTGGTTTACAGTAAAGTTTTTGAAGAATTGTGCAGACTTACATGGGTGATCTGAAGCGGTGAGCCGTCATTTGTAGATCTTAGAGCAGATGCTTAGATATCCTCCACAAAACATGAAAAGTTAAGGTTGGAACCAGAATATTAGTGTTTCATACACCATTGGGAAGAAAAGACGTTTGAATCTCGTGTTGAATATCATTTAAAACATTCTAAACAAAAGAAGCTGATTTGAGGTCATTTTAATCACCCTTAAAGAGAACCACACAGCGTTTCCAGGAAATGTTTGAGGCTATTAGCTTATATAATATAGTTGTCCGTCTTGCCTGTTTTTTTCTAGGTTATCAGCTTTCTCCAATGAACAGCTGATTGCAAACGGTCTTGGAATGTTAGAACATCACACCTTTTCCCCGTATTGAGTTACATGTTTTTATCTTCATTTAAAAAAAAAAAGACTAACTTGTAGTTAAACTTAGTATTATTGAGGGAAGGATTCAGAAGTGTTAGGTGATGTTAATGTTTGCCCTGGGAAGTTATATGCCATAGCCACCTTGATGTAATAAAAAAAAATAGGGACTTGTGAGTCAGAGTCCTGTGTTCAAATACCAGTCCTGCCACTTCGCCACACAATCTTTGGCGGGTTCTTTCACCTTCTCAAGGTCGGATTTCCTCTTCTGTGTGTGCATATGAAGCACCTGAGTGCTTTTGAAATGTTTAGTAGTTGTGTCCTATTGAGTGTACATGTAAAATTATGAAACTTAATTTTGAAACCCGAAGCTTAACATAGCAACTCAGATGTGAAATCTCTCCGGTGTTTGACTTAGAGCTCTCTTTCACCTGATTTATAGATACCGTGTTGCCGTAAGCCCTTGGCCCACATTAAAGTGGAAATGCAGCTTGCTTGGATGTCTGGAACTTTTTAGGCACCTGTCTCTCAATTCCTGCTTGCTGGCATAAGACGTGCTGTGGTGGTTTAAGAGTTGGTCATCCGTGAAGAATAGCCACGCAGCAAAAATGTTTGCAAAACTAAAGAAGAAAATTGCAGAAGAGACTGCTGTCTCCCAGAGGCCAGGAGGTGCTACTAGGATCCCACGGTCGGTGAGCAAGGAATCGGTTGCCTCCATGGGAGCTGACTCAGGAGATGACTTTGTAAGTATCTTCTAAAGTTTTTAATATTTGGTACAGTCTCAGTACATTTCAAAAATAATATTTCAAGGAATCCTTCCGATAAGTATTCTTTTAAAATTGCAAGATTATTTGTAGTTTATATATGATGATTGTTACTCTGAAGTGCTCCTCTGTTTTTTTTCTTTATTTTTCTGCAAGTCTCTTTCCATATTCTCTGCATTGTCCTCTTGTCCTCTTTTTCCATCTATATACCTTGTGCCTCTTCTTTTACATTTCATTTCTCAAAATGCCTCAGCCCGTTGTCTCTGCAGACAAATATACTTTAAGTCACTGTTGCTTAACAAGGTCTGTGAGTTGTGTGGAGTTAGCCAGAGTGAACTATTTTATTGGGAAAGTTGATGAAAAGATGGCATCGGTGACTGCAGTGTGTCCCTTATTTGTACAGTACCTTTGTAGTGGAAAAGATTTCAAAAGATGAGGATGCTGCCTTGTTAGGTAAATGTCACACATAGGACTAAAAGTGTGTCTTTGGTGGATGACAGGGTCCTTTTAACGTCAGATAACTTTTTAAAAATGATTTATAATGCTTTATATATGTACAAGAATGTATGTGATGTGAACTTAAAGTGTAAAGCATAAAAACAAAATGAATACTTAATTTGTCACCTATCAAAAAACTAGAATGTTATTGATATTGTTGAAGTCACCTGTATGCTTCTCCCCAATTCCCGTCCCTCCCTCCCTTCCAGATCACCACTGTCCTAAATTTTGTTTATCATTCCCTTGCTTTTTAGTATATCCTACCAAATATGTATCTACTCATAAACAATTTATTGTTTAATGCTGCTTATTTTTGAACTTCATAAAAATAGTACACTATAGTCTTCTTGGGCTTACTGTTTTTTATTTTTTAATCAACATGTTTCTAGAATGCATCTTTGTTACATGAAGCTGTGGTTCATTTATTTTTACTGCTGTATGAGATTCCAGCATCTGAAAAGGCCACAATTTATCTCTGTCTTCTCCTGGTGACAGACACTTGAATTGTTTCCATGGTCAGATGAGTCTTCCTTCTCCTTTCTTATGCTTCCTGTCCCAGGTCAGATTACCTGGCAGAAGCTATTAGGTTATGGGGGTCGAACAATAAGATTACGAGATCTAAATTATCATTGACTCCTATATTTAACAGGAAATAGAAATGCGCATTTGATCACCAGGCTGAAGGATGTAGCTTTAATGCTGAGTTCTCGGCAGAAGTACCTGCTTTCCCTTCATGCTGACTTGCTAAATGAAGTCTCTCATCTCCAGTGTGTTCCAGATAGATTGGCCTGAATTCAGGAAATGTTTTGCTTTGAGACTTGTAAGATAATCTCTTTGAACCTGCTATATATGTATTCTGATCCTCACTCTCTATCTCCAGGCCCTTATATCCCACTGCATGTATTTCTCTAACCAGATGCCTTTCCTCTGGTATCTCAAATTCTGAAACGAACAAAACTGAGTTCATTAACTCCATTTCCACCTGTGCACCTTCATCCCTCAAGTCACCACCAAGGAGCCCTGGAGTTTTAGACTCTTCCCTCCTTCCCTTCCTGATGTGCAATCAGCCAGCAAGTTTTTCGGCTTCCATCTCCTAAATGTCTCAGACTTTCGCTCTCCACTCTACTTACTAGTAGTACATTTACTTCCATTTTATGTCAGACTGTCTCTCTTTCTTGGACAACTGTGGTAGCCTCTCTGGGTGCCCTGCCTCCAATAACTCCCCAGAACGGATCTGTTCATGTCTCTCCAATGCTTAAAATTGCTCAATGGCCTCCCTCTCATCTTCAGGATGAAGTGCAAACTCGTTATTATAGTATAATGGTAAACTCTGTGTCTTGTCCCCGTTTACCTATCCAGCCTCATCTCACACTCCTTTCCTACACCTTGTGCTCCAGCTCTGTTGAACTTATTGCACTTCCTGGAATGGACAACATTCCTTCATGCCTACAAATGTTTGCATGTGCTGGTTCCTCTCTGGAGTGTCTCCTGTCTCCTCCTTTCACGCTTGCATTCCTCTCACAGACTTTTGTGCGTCCTTAAAGATTCAGCTCACATGTTACTTCCAGGAAGCCCCCTTGACCCAACCTGCCCCTCTCACCCTCTCTACCCGTCATCCCTCCTGGCTGAGTTTGGTCCCTAGTCTCCTACTTACCTCTGTATCAGCACCTGTTACACTGCATTGGTGTTGATGATTTGCTGGTGTGTCTCTCCCACTAAACTAAGAGCTTCATGAAACTCAGGTCAGCTTGTAGATTTGGACCTGGATTTGATTCCCTACTTCATCGTTATTGTGTGACTTTTGGCAAATTCCTTCACTTTTCTATGCCTTAGTTTCCACATCTGTAAAATGGGCATAGGAACTGTACATGTCTTTATTAAAGAATGTGTGTTGGGGGTCCCCAAGGTTCACCCTTAGGTTTGAATATTCACTAGGAGGACTCACAGGACTCAGCATAGTTTTACTCACTGTTGTCATTTATTACAGGGAAAGGATACCAGGCATAACCAGAAAAGGGAAAAGGCGTGGGGGGTAAAGCCTGGAGGAAACCAGGCACAAGCTTCCAAGAGTCCTCTCCTAGCGGAGTTACAGAGGACACACATAATTCCCCCAGCAGTGCATTGTGACAACACATGTGAGACGTCTACCAGGGAAGCTCATTAGAGACGCAGTGCCAGGGATCTTACTGGAGGCTCATCACGTAGGCACCCTCTGCCTGGCATTTCCAAAATTCCAGACTCCCAGAAGCAAAACAGTGTAGGTACTATGAGTCATTCTTATCAGAAATGGTGGGAACCCTTGCAAAATCTAAGTTTCCATAGGCCAGCCTGGGACTAACCTTACTAGCAGGACTTCCCAAGGATAGCAGTCTCAGGCCTGTAATGTTGACTCTTTTCCGCATAGTATATAAAACACTTAGCATAGTTCTTGGCTCTTAACAAGCATTTCATAACTAGCAGTTGCTGCAGCTGCTGCTGTTTTAGGTAGGAACTTTGTATCACCACTATTCCCAGTGCTTAGCACAATGCTGAGAATAGGATGTCTCACTGACAGTAATAGTCATAACTCCTGCTAATAATAGACAAGTTGTATTAAAACTAATTATGTGCCAGGCTCTGTCTTAGGGACTTGGCCAGTATTGATTTATTTAGTCCTCACCGCAGCTCTGTGACATCGATCATGTTTGTTGTCACAGTTTACGTATGGGGAAACCAGTGTACAGAGAAGGTAGCTGATTGGCCCAAGTTCTTAGAGTTTATAACTGGTGAGGATGGGACTTTAACCCAGCCCTTCCGCCTCCAGAGACTCCCTCTTAACTATGCATTCTCCTGAGTCTCCATAAATGCTGGATTGGGCGGGTGGCTGGATGGGTGAATGAGTATTTAGAGTGAATTGTTAACCACCTTTGAAAACATTTGGGGAATGAAATGGGGAAACATGACTAAAGACTGGATATTAGATAATATTTTTAATTTTGTTAGGTTTGATAATGGCATTGTGGTTATAAAGGAAAATGTCCTTATATTTTAGAAATGTTTATCAAAGTATCTAGGATGAAATGTCATGATGTCTGTTGTTTGAAGTACTTTAGTAAAATAAAAATTGATGAAGCAAATATGGGAAGATGTCAGCAATTGTTAAAGTAGATGGAGAATGTTCCTTAAACCGTTCTCCCTACTCTTCTGTATTTTTAAAAATGTTATAGTTGAAAGAACAAAGACAAAGTGAGTTATTGGGGCCGGCCCCATGGCCAAGTGGTTAAGTTCATGCACTCCACTTCAGCAGCCCAGGGTTTGCTGATTCAGATCCTGGGTGTGGATGTACACGTCGCTCATAAAGCCATGCTGTGGCAGTGTCCCACATAAAAGAACTAGAAAGACCTATCACTAGGATATATAACTATGTACTGGGGCTTTGGGGAGGGAAAAAAAAAGAGAGAAAGATTGGCAACAAATGTCAGCTCAGGGCCAATCTTCTTCACCAAAAAAAAAAAAAAAAAAAAAAAACCTTAAAAAAATAAAGCATTATTTCTTAGCACTAGTAAGCAGTGCCCAAAGTAATAGTAGTACCCATGTGTTTTAAAATATTCTATATTGTTGGGGAAAATTGATATCTCATTAATATGTTGATTTATTGAATGTGTATTATCTGCTGAAGTCTTTGATGCATTTTAGAGCTTTAGATGGGCATCCTTTTGTTTATAGATGAAGATACTGAGACTGTCAATGTCAGTGATAGATTCTTCATCACAGACCAGCCTTTGATTCCTTGCTATAAACCTTCCCCCCTTATCCTTGGACTTTACCTTTGGAAAAATAAAGTGATTTCCTTTTTTATCACTGAAGGTTTATTTTCTGTATTATGTACTTGGTGTAATACAATCATAATGGATTTGTTTACCACCGTTTATTCCAATAGTGTGTATACACACACACATAGTTTATCTGTTTAGCATCTTCTATCTCTTTTACATTATAGATGGAGATAGTGATGCTTCTGCTTTACAGGTAGAGAACTAGGGCCCAGGTACGTTAAGAAGCTTTTCAATGATCACAGTTAATTAAAGTGTAACCAAACCTAAAATAGCATTGTCACTTTCTGGCTCAGTAGTGGGCCTCGTTGCTGAAAACCCATGGATGACTGTGACCTCTCTTGGTGTCTGTCTCAACAGGCCTCCGATGGAAGCAGCTCCAGAGAAGACCTTTCGTCCCAGCTTTTGAGGAGGAACGAACAGATACGGAAATTAGAGGCCAGACTTTCTGGTATGTCCAAGAACTCATAAAGGGACACAGAGGAAACTCGCCTTGCCTGACCCTCTCTCCCTATAACACAGCCATGTAGCGTAACCTTATAGTTGTTTTGACATCGTTTGATCTTCTTAGTCAAAAAGGAGCAATCTGTATCCCCTTTGTTCGCCTCTTTTGTTAGTGTACTCAATAGTGTAAATTCGAAACTGAGTTTTAAAGTTAAAAAAAAATACATATGTTTTTCTGCTCCTGAGGTTTCTAGTCATGGATATGAAAGGTATTAAAAGTATATGTAGAATAGATCTGACCATCTTTCACCCGTTATCATAGCTTGCTTTCAGGCCAAGAGGGGTAGGGGACAGTATTTACAGGGAGTGGCCCATAGATGTTGGATTCTTCAGCACCAGAGAGGGTTTGGTGCTACATTGCCACTTGCTCCAGCTACATATCACCTGTGTAAGTATCATTCTGGGTCTTTGGGCCACTTTTCAGTGATATTTCCAGCTCAACACCTGTATAAAAGCTGTAAGGCTCATTATGTCTTTGGTGTGCAGTTATAATTCACACACCTCCCGTTATGTCCTTTGCCTGAGCAGGGCATGTTTGCCACAGAGTTGTGAGTGCTTATTTTGGTGTCTGCCGGTGGATACATTTTGAAAGCTTCATCTTGTGAAGTGGTCAATGACTTCTATGTTTCTTTTTGTCCCTTGGCTTTATGCCCATTTTATTGGAGTAAAAGCAGTAAACTAAAAAATTCACCAAATTGTATGTGAAATTTTTGTGTTCGTGTAGTTACCAAAGGTCCATAGTGTAGGTCACAGCGACCTGTTAGTCCATTATTCATTCTCTCCTCACTAGAGCCTCATTTATAGCGAGGTTAAGGTCACACAAGTAGTAGGTGGTAGAGCTGGGATCCAAACCCAGATTTGCATGATGCTCGAGTCCATACTCTTAACTGAAGTCTACTTTAAACTCTGTTGTTACTATCCCGCTACCCCTACCTGTAAATAGTCTCATTAACAGAGGTGAAATAACTTTTTGTGTTTCTTTAATATTGAGGAGAAAACTATAAAATAATATATAGCTTCACTAATACAGAAGGAAGGGTAGTTTGGGCTTGATTTAGAGAAGGGACAGGGAGGAGAACTGACGTTTACTGATCCTACTTCTGTCCTGAGTGTTGCTGCAGGCTCAGGGTGAACAACGACAATGGCAGCTACCTTTCTCGAGCTCTCTGTGCCATTTGCTTAAGGCACATAAAACACCCAGCTCATTAACTAATTACGGCGTATAAAACACAGTTTATCTAGTGCATCCTTTGAAGTAGGTACCGTTAGTCATCATTTGATAAATGAAGAAACTAATACTTAGGATCAAGAATTTGCGTAATGTCTCCCAGCTAAAAAGTGACAGAGTTGGGATTTGAACTAAAGCCTGTCTCCTTTTCCACTATACCATACTATCTTCTTTGGCTACCTAGGTAATTAATTCTGACTTTCACTTTTAATATGGCATAGGCAGCTCAGTTCTTATGTAGAAAGGAAGCTGACTGTTCTAGAGAATGAAGTACTTTCCTGGTAAAGGCGATGCTGTGGTAAGGTGTTTGCTATTGCCCTATCCACTGTTACTCAGGTGAATGGACTGTAAGTGAGCTGTTGAGGGAGCTCCCTCTGATCTCTCCTACTGCTGAGACTGGAAGGGGACGTGAGAACTGAGATTTGAAATTAAGTCCTGAGGTAGTACTGGTTTTCATAGCAGGACATTGCTGATGGTCAGACCGGGTCGAATTGTTCTCTATGAAGGCTAAACAAACCTGCCTGTTTGTATTCACCATGTACACTGTGGTTGGTTTGTACTATACTTGTTTGCCTGTGTTGTTCATTGTTAATGGGAGGCTGTCTGCCTAGCTTTCCTTAACAGGAATGGTTTTCAGGTTGAGAAAATCGTCATCATTTTCACTCATTTTTTTGTTGAATTAACTTCCTTTCCTGATGTTTGTCCATTCCTGGTATGTGCGTCACCCTCCTCACCCAAGACTATGCTGAACAGGTCCGAAACTTGCAGAAGATAAAAGAGAAGCTTGAAATTGCGTTAGAAAAACACCAGGATTGTACGTATTTTTTTCCTGCTTTTTTTCAATCTTTTCAGGGTTTAGTTTTTTAAAATGAAACAATGGCGTATGGTTAAATTTGTCCTTTGTCGTAGCTCAAATCTTTATTTTATAAGTAGTATACTTCTCAATCAGGTTGCTATAACATTTGTCTGATATTTATAAACATGCAGCTCATCTTTATGTTGCCTATGGGCATTCTTAGGAGAAGGTCGTTATATGTATCTGCTTGTCTTCATCCAGTTGACCAGTTTTTTGGCTGCCCTGAGATTTTGGTAAAATCTAGTACCCAGCCCTTGGGCCTAGATCATGAGACTTTGATTCTAGCTATGGCTTCATTGCTGCTCTGTTCAGTAACTGGGGGAAATCTCTGTCATCACTCCTCCAACAATAGAACATGTATTTTGTTTAGTCTACCCTAAATCATATGTTCTCCTTTGGGTTCAATCTGAGAAAGATGCTAACGGTAGTAGAAAGTTATTTTTTCTTGATATAATATATGCTAAAAAAATTATTTAAGGAAAACAAAGTGAAAGAAAGATTTTTTTTGTTTTGATTTATTTATTTTTTAATTCTGATAAAGTGGTGAATAAGGGGCATGATCTATTTTCCCCCACTTATACCAGATGGCAGTAGCCATCACTTAGCAACAGCATTGATGTCTTCTGGCGACCTTCCTAACTCAGCGTTTTATCATTGTTCCATTTAAAAAGTTACCTTTTGGCATCTTCCTAAATGTATATTCTTGACTATTACCAAAAAACAAAAACAACAGGAAACAAACAAAAAACTGTGGTCTATTACTAAGGCCAACAGATTCTGTGGAAGTCGAGATGGATCTGATTTTTCCCAGTCTCATAATCCACTTATGTGACCTTGACCTTTTTTGTTAGGTGACAGTTATAAAGTAATTACGTGGGCTATTTGTCATGCTGTTTCTGAAATATTTCCACATCTCAAATAGAGCCTCTTTGTTAACAGCTTCCATGCGGAAATTTCAAGAGCAGAATGAGACATTCCAAGCCAACAGAGCCAAAATGGCAGAAGGACTGGCTTTGGCATTAGCCAGAAAGGACCAGGTATTTTATATGTGGCACTGCCCAAGACTGGTGGAAAGATTTCACTTAGTGACATGACTTAAAAAATCATGACATAAACTTAGTAGAAAATATTTACAACCTAGGAGAAAAGGAATGATGTATCAGTTGCTAGAGACTTCATTTGGCCTTAGGGTGGGAAATTATCAAGAAACTTTACAGTTATAGTCATGAAATGTGTCCAGAATGTAAGAGTAGCTTTGTAAAATGGAGAGGGGAACTAGTGTGTCCGTAATGTGGTGGCGAGTCCCAAGTAAGGAAAAGGTTCTCTGCCCTCTAAAAACCCGTCTCAAAGCCTAGTCCCAACACGCTTGCCTTTTATAGTGGAGAAGATGCTGTCAAACTGGCCAGCACCCATGATGTACATAGTTCTGTTCTAAGTTTTTTCAACTGCAGCTAGCTAGACATAGGGGAACTCCTATAATCTCGATAGTACCATCCATTGAAAGATGCTGAATGAATGACAATAAGAAAGAAAAATGATACTTTTACTGGCAGTTACAATAATTATGAAGTATATTTTATTCAATGACATTTTAAATTTAAGGTAAGCATCAAGATGCTACAATGGCAATCTTGATTTATTAAGACAGGGTCAGTTTATTATATTACATTTCATTTAAGAAAATGCATAGTTTATTTCATCCACAGTAGATGAGGTAGTTGGTTGACCTGTTTTACAAAGTAAATTAGTCAGCTGGGATATTTACTGGCCAGGAAGAAACTCATTCACCAATACTTAGTGGATAACTATGGTATGAGTGTATCTGAATGAAGAAATAACCTAAAATTAATGGATTCTGATTGTAGGCAAGTGGGATATGGCCTTGGCCTTTTGAACCAATGGTTATTTTTTCCCCTGTTCTGTGATTTGTGAATAAGGGGCATGATGCCTTTTCCTCTAACTTCTGCCAAATTGCAGAAAGGATATTGTTAAAATGAGAAGGAAAATAATTATCATGGGCTTTGGAGCCCCCCCTTTCAGTAAATTAATTTCTGAACATCAATTGCAGAGTTATCAACTTGGCTGGTCCCGACTGCCCACTCGCAGGAAAAAAATAATAGTACTCATGGAAAAGCCCTCAGGAATGGGCTGAAAAGCTGCATCAGAACAGCAGATACAGCTTAGTAAAAGTCTGCAGGCTTATATTTGTGTTCTAGAATTTTATGTTAAGTTCACTTTCTTCTTCTTTTAGGACTCTTGTCTTTCTTAATATTAGGCCAACTTTATGGGATTTTTTAATTTGCTGTTTTGGTTGGTTGGTTTGTTGGTTGCTTTTGGGGGGGAGTTAGATTGTTTTGTTTTTGGAAAATCTTGGTATTACTGATACTCTCCCTGGAAACTGTACTTTTTATTATTTTGTTTTAGGAATGGTCAGAAAAAATGGATCAGCTTGAAAAGGTTAGTTCATCTTTATTTTTATCTCCTTATCAATGTTGGCCTCTTCTCAGGGGCTCAGAAAATGGTTTCTCCAGTACCCAGTGTGTTGATTGCTGTGCCCTCTCTTGGAAGCAGGACACTGGATGATTAGACAGTGACTTGAAAAGCTCGTGTCTTCCCCTTTCTTGGTGGGCGTGCTGGGTATCTTTTGTTTGCCCTTCATGATGTACTCTCAGCCCCTCTCTTCCCTTTCTCTGGGTGCCTGAAGGCTGACAGGGACTGCATCAGCAGGGCTCCACGGCCCTCCGGCTTCTGATTGGCTTCCACCAGTGAGGACACCCAAAGAACTATATGTGGAAGAGTGTGTTTGGGATGTTTATTCATCTTGATGTGGGATCCCTTCCATTTAGTTGCGTCCCATGGCTAAAGGTCACAGCTTCAGTTGGACCTTTGGTTTGCTCTCTGACATAGTTTCTGTCCCTGGGTTTCTTGTAACCTCTTCATCCCTTTGTCCCTTCCTGTTCAACTGTTACTAGCAAATTATCTCTTTTAGGTTTTCTTACCCCACCCACAGCTTTAAAAAGTCTCTGTTAAACTCTGCTCAAAATGCCTAAATTGAGTCTGTATCCTGCTAGGGCCCTGATTGACACGGTAGTAACGTCAGGAATACTCTTTGAGGAGGCAGTGGGGAAGGAGAGCAGTCCTCAAGGCTCAGCACTGAGCAGATAAGAGGGCCTCTTGACTAGACACAGAGGAGGAGCGTTGATTATTCTAGTTCCATAGCTTGTGTGGCACTGTGTAGGTGCCTTATGCAATATGATTCTGGCTCCTAGACATGAACAGGAAGATGGAATTTCAAGCCTACAAGTAGAAAAACATTTTAATTGAAAATAATCAATAGTCAGCTACTTCAGCCTGAATTATATGCTTACTACTCCTAAATTACCCTTTATGGTAGAAAAATTATTTCTTAGATTGATATATTCAGTTGCAAAATATATTTACTGTTAATTTTATTAAACAGATGAGTTTTATTATTGCTCCATTCTTGTAGTAAAACACCAAGTTAAACTAGCATTTTTCTTTGTGTATTCTGTAGAAATCTGATTATCAAGCTATCAGAATACTGTAACATGTTTATGTAAGGAAAGAATTAGAGAAAAGTCAAGCTATCTCCCAAAGAAACTTTTGCTTTAAAAAAAAAATCTTTAGGGGCTGGCCCAGTGGCGCAGCGGTTAGGTGTGCACGTTCTGCTTCAGCAGCCTGGGGTTTGCGGGTTTGGATCCCTGGTGCGGAAATGGTGCCACTTGGCAAGCCATGCTGTGGTAGGCGTCCCACATATAAAGTAGAGGAAGATAGGCACAGATGTGCGCTGAGGGCCAGTCTTCCTCAGCAAAAAGAGGAGGATTGGCAGCAGATGTTAGCTCAGAGCTAATCTTCCTTAAAAAAAAAAATCTTTAAACATGTGGTGTTGATGATGTTCTTCTTAAATATGGAGGTATGGGTTAGGTTAAAGTTTTCTTGTCTTAGAGGAAACTCTTAAGATTGTAGCTGGGGCCGGCCCTGTGGCCGAGTGGTTAAGTTCATGCGCTCCACTTTGGTGACCTAGGGTTTCACCAGTTTGGATCCTGTGCACAGACATGGCACCGCTCGTCAGGCCATGCTGAGGCAGCATCCCACATGCTACAACCAGAAGGACCCACAACTAAAACAATATATATATACAACTGTATACTGGGGGGATTTGGAGAGGAAAAAAAAAGAAAGAAAAAAAGATTGTAGCAGTTGAAATTCTCATTTATCTATTTTTTTATCTTTTAGAATTATGGTAAAGCAGGGCTGTCCCTGTGACGTAGTGGTTAAGTTCACATGCTCTGCTTCAGGGTTCACAGGTTTGGATCCTGGGTGCAGACCTACACACCACTCATCAAGCCAAGCTGTGGGGACATTCCACATACAAAATAGAGGAGGACTGGCACAGATGTTAGCTCAGCGACAATCTCCCTCAGCAAAAACAGGAAGATTGGCAACAGATGTTCACTCAGGGCCAGTCTTCCTCACCAAAAAGATAAAATAAAATTATGGTAAAGGGAGATCCATATAGAACAAAACCAAATAAAACTCACTTGAGTTCACCAAGGGGATTTTCTCTGTTTTTTTTTTTCCACTCAAAGGAGGGGTTGGAAGATATTTTAGACTGGAAAAGAGTGATGAGACATCTATGTAGGTCTTTGAAGCCACTGTGATTTTCGGAAGTGTTATTTTTAGGCTCTTTTAATTTCTTTTCAATCAAGAATTGGAAACTGCAACAGCAGAGTTTGCCTTTAACAGAATGCGTCTTGGGAAGCTATCGTTGAGTAAATTATAACCTGCTAACACAAGTTATGTCTAATTTTCCTTGACTTGCTGACAGTTGCTAACTGAAGCAAGTTCTACTTAAATGTGTCTAATTTTCAAAGGGTATTTGGTCTTCCTCCAGTTATTCTTGTTATTCAGCCAGTTCAGTATGGTGCTGAGAATAGACGTGTAAAATGGATATCTGAAATTGCTGATCAAACTTCAGAACTTTAAAGTGTTAAGTAATTGTTCCCCTTGTTCCCCTTATTCACAACTATGATTTAAAACATGTGTACTTTTAACTTAAAGAATTTGTAGGTAATTGTGTAAATAATTACCGTAAAGCTTTCCATTATCAAAGTATTATTGTCTGCTGATAAGAGATTTCCTTAAAATTTTCTTTTATTAAGAATTCTGCTCACATAACATGGATTTCTAATGTCCTAGTTGCCTGAGTTGATATCCTCTTCTTCCACATAGGAGAAAAGGTTTCTGACAGCTCAGTTACAGGAAATGAAGAGCCAGAGTTTGAATCTTTTCCAAAGGAGAGATGAAATGGATGAATTAGAGGGCTTCCAGCAGCAGGAACTGAGTAAAGTAAAGCACATGGTGCGCATTTTTGTTTCCGTAGCTAAATCCTGAAGAGATGAGTAATGACTCTGATTTTGCTAGTCATCACTAATTGTTGATAAACACACCTTAGCACTCTTTGATATTAATCATATTTGTGTGTTTTTCAATTTATTAAAATGGAAAAGTGCTGTTTGAAATCTATTTCCTTTTTCTTTCTTTTTAAACTGCTAAGCACATAAGCTCCCCTGTAAGCTCACAAAAATGTTATAAAAGTTTGGCTTATTGGTCTAGACACCTTTTTTAAGTGTATGTCTTAGTAGTGGCCTAGTGAAACTTTGTATCTTTGTATCAGCTTTTAAAGAAAGAAGAAAGTCTGGGGAAAATGGAGCAAGAGTTGGAGGCGCGAACCAGAGAACTTAGTTGCACCCAGGAGGAGTTGATGACCTCCAGTCGGATGTCATCGGACTTAAGCCGGAAGCTGGAGGAGCTGCAGAGACGCTGCTCGACGCTGGAAGAGCAGAGGTCCTTCTTGGTCTGTGGGGCCGTGGGAAGGGGTGTTAGTGTAGCTCTGGCTGCAGCCCACCCGCCTTTCCCCACTGCTCATCGCAGCGCTTTCTGATCTCACTTCTGCCAAAGGCTTCTGGACTTGTCCTTACCTACCTAGGGCGCCAGACCCTCTAACCCCCAAACCCTCGTGCCCCTTCACCTGCCTAGGCTCAGAACCCCTCCACCCTGCCAAGCAATCACTATCTTTCAGTTCCTAAGCTGCTGAGGAACCAAAGGCAGATCAGGACTTCTTGCTTAAACCTGGGTGGAATTTTTCTTCTTTGACCTTCCTCTTTAGAGAGAGCCAAGGAGTCTTCCCCATTGATAATCTTCACGTGGCTAATGTTTACAGCCCTTACATATACAGAACCATCTGTATTTTACCTGTGGAAGAATGTCTTAGGTGAGATATCCAAATGTGTTCATTGTCTCCTTTCTTTCAATGAAGAGATCATGTGACAGCTTCAAAAACAGGTGCAGAAAATAAGATCACAGCCCTGGAGCAAAAGGAACAAGAGCTCCAAGCATTCATTCAGCAGCTTTCTGTTGATTTGCAAAAGGTAAGTAGAGTACTAGAAGCGGAGCCAGGTTCCTGGGATTCATGAATGGGGTAAAAACTAATTCTGTCGGAAATTTCCGCCTCAGGATGGCTGGTGAAATTTCTGTTTCTCATGCAGTCCACATTGCCTTAGTCCCTGGTCTAGCCAGGCTGCATTCACATGGAAGTAGCCATGCAACGGAACAAGGGTTGCTTAGCAGAAGAGGTCAGTATTGTCCTGAGAGGAATTCTCAAACGACACCATCAGATATGTCTTAAAGTACCACATGATGGACTTCGAGCATGAGAAAACGTTAACCATCATAGTTGACGTGGCCAGGGTTGTCCCTTTGACATCCCTGGTTCTAATCCAGTTTGCTCTAAAGCGCATAAATGATTTCATTACAATTCTTTTTTGTTATTGTTTCTCCAGCATACATTTATTGCCCTCCTACTCTAGGCCTGTGCTAAATTCCGAGACTATAAAGATGACCAATAATAATATTTTTATTGACTGTAGTATTTCTCAATGATATGTTTCTTTCACCATTTTGACCAGAACAGTTTGTATTGTATGATTGCCCCTTGCATTATGGGACATTTAGCTTTCCTGGCCCCTGGGTTCTGAACACCAGCAGCATCCTTCAGGCATTGACAGTCCAACCCTTCCCCTCATATGACAAAACACTCCCCAGCAGGTGGTACCACAAACCCTCCCCTCATCCCTTGAGAACCACTAATCTCAAGTGTAACAGAGACTTAACAGCATCATTACAGGACAGAAAGATTTGTGTAAACAGAAGTCTGTATATCCCTTCTGGCTAACTATTAGCATACTTAGAGGTACCTAAGTGGAACTAAGAGAGGTTACATACCTTGTTCAAAGTTATACAGTAGTGACACAGCTGGAGTCTAATCCAAGTCTTACTCCAAAACTTATGCTTGTTCTACTGGGCTTTGCTGCCGCACAGCAAGGAGCACCCAGTAAATAGATCTTACGTGAATGAATGACTGTGATGCAAGATCTCTACCCTCAGTGAACTGAAAATATAGGCACATATATTGTTTTTTCTCAGAGGTTTACAGTTTCATTGTAGAACTTAAACATGTGGCCACAAGAAAAATAATTCACAACTCAACAAGTCCCAAATAAGTGAAATAAATCTTTCAAATGCCAAAGATATGCCATAGGCAGAATGCGTTTCCAGCACAGCTGTCAAGAAACTCTTCCTGGTAGAGCTGGAATTTCAAAGACGAGTAGCATAGCAGAAGGCAGAGAAGGCAGAAGGGTGCAGAATACATTTGGGGAGTGGGGTTAGAGGGGATAACAGACACAAAACTTTGGGATTCAAGGGACCCTTGATAGCAGTTAGACCATTCATCCATTTTATAATTGGAAAAACTAATTTTCCAGACACTAAGTTCCCTCATTCATTCTAAAAATAAGATTTGCGTTTTACTATGTGCCAGGCTCTGCTCTCTGCTGGGCGTTAGAAGTACTATGATTAGCAAAACAGATACCACCTTTGCTTTTGTGGAACTTACAGTGCAGAGAGGAAGTCAGACAGTAATCAATAATCACATAATCATATAATTAAAGCTGTGACGCGTGCTATGAGGGAAGACTACAGAATGCTGTGCGATCCTACAAGAGGGCATCAAATCAGCTCTAGCCTCGAAGTCATAGAACGCTCCCCTTGAGGAAGTAACTCGAGCTGAGGTGGACTGCTGAGGCTGCAGGGGAAAGGACGATGGGAGAGAATTTCAAGCAGGAAACAGCAAAAATAATAAACCTAGACACTCTGAGGCTGTAAAAGGATTAGCACATCCAAGGAACTGGAAGAAGGCTGGAAGGGTGACACACAGAGTAAGAGGGATTACTCTGGCTCTTAGGAGGAAACATCGAAAAGGTTTCCAGTTCGGAAGCTCTTACAGTTGTCCAGGCGTGAGATGGTGGCTTTGACAAGAGTGTTAGTGAAGATAGTGGGGGAGTAGACAGATTTGAGAAATGATGACGAGATTGACCCACTGTCCAATGTAATAAACATAGGAGGCGAGCAAGAGAGAAGAAGGGCTTAGGAATGATTTGCGGGTTTCTGGCTTAAGCACCTGAGTGGCTGAGACTGTCAGTATCAGGCTAAGAGAGCGCTAGAGGAAGGGCAGTTTTTTGTTTTTGTTTTGTTTTTAAGGAAGATTAGCCCTGAGTTAACATCTGCTGCCAATCCTCCTCTTTTTGCTGAGGAAGGCTGGCCCTGAGCTAACATCCATGCCCATTTTCCTCTACTTTATATATGGGATGCCTGCAACAGCGTGGCTTGTCCGCACCCAGGATCCGAACTGGCGAACCCCAGGCCACCGAAGCGGAACGTGCAAACGTAACCGCTGCACCACCAGGCCGGCCCAGGAAGGGTAGTTTTGTGATTAAGTTAAATAGAGGATATAACAAGGCAATGAAGCCCCAAGTAGCTACCACCTAAGTTAAGAAAAAGAACAGTACGTTTATTGTTGAGGTTCCTTCCTGGTGTGCCTTTCATTATTCCAGCCCGTTCCTTTTTCCTTCAGAAGTAAGCACTATCCAGAAATTGTTCCATTTCCTTGCTTTGCTTTATCATCTTACCGTATTTTATCCGTAAACGGTATCTTCTTTCATTTCTCCTGCGTGTTAACATTATATAAATGAAATCGTGCTGTAGGTATTCTAAAACTAACTTTTTGTGCTCAACATTGTATTCCTGGAGACCGTTCATGTGGACCCATGCAGCTATAATTTATTCTTTTCTCGTTGGTATAGTATGAAGATCCTAGAATTTATTTATCTATTCTGTTGACAGTGGACATTAGGGTGTTTCTGGTCTTTCACAAGCAAGGCTGCTGTGAACTTTCATCTGCCTGTGCAAGAATATATTTGAGATGTGAAAAGGATGGTTGAAAAGATTTGTACTTTTTCAGCTTTACTAGATAATGCCCAATTGTTTTCCCCTGGTAGTTGTAGTAATTTACATACTCTCACCAGCAGTGTACAAGATTTTGGCTTGTTCTGTTTCCTTGCCAATATGGGATATTCTCAAACTTTTAATTTTTGCCAGTCTGGTGAGTGTGAAATATTATCTCATAGTGATTTTAATTTGCTTTGCTAATGAAGTTCAGCACCTTTTCGTATGTTTATCAGTTGTTCATGCTCTCCCGTGAAGTGCTGGTTCAAATCTTTTGCTCATTCTCTGTTGCGTTTTCTGTCTTTTCTCTTTAGTTATAGTTGTTGATATATGTCCTGGCTGCCACACTCCTTTGTCAGTTATATAGGTTGCAAATGTCTTCTAGTTTTGGGTTTGTCTTCCCACTCTTTTTTTTTTTTTTAAAGATTTTATTTTTCCGTTTTCTCCCAAAGCCCCCAAGTACATAGTTGTGTGTTTTTAGTTGTGGGTCCTTCTGGTTGTGGCATGTGGGACGCTGCCTCAGCGTGGCTTGATGAGCGGTGCCATGTCCGTGCCCAGGATTCAAACTGGTGAAACCCTGTGCCGCTGCAGCGGAGTGCGCGAACTCAACCACTCGGCCACAGGGCCGGCGCCGTGTCTTCCCACTCTTTACGGTCTCTTCTGATGAACGTATGCTTTTAATTTTATTACAGTTGAATTTATTGTTTTCCTTTAAGTTTATGCTTTTGTATTTTTTAAGAAATCTTTCCTTACTCAGAATCATAATGTTATTCTCATATATGTATTATATCTGAAAGTTTTATATTCAAGTCTTTTATGTGCCTTTTATATTCGTCTTTTATTTGCCTTTTATATTCAAGTCTTTAATATGCCTAACATGTGATTTTGGTGTGAGAAAAGGACCTTTATTCTTTTTTTTTTAATTGTTTTGGTACCATGTATTGAGAAATCTCTTGTCTTCTCACTGATCTGCAGTGCCAGCTTTGTCTCAATTCAGTTTTCCAAATGCATGTGGAACCACTCCTGTACTTTGGGGTGTATGCCACTGTGGTATTTGCATAATACTATACATCGCCTCACTAGCTGTGGTATTCAGATAAGTCTTGGTGTCTGGTAAGCCAAGTCTCCCCACCTACTTTTTTTAGGAGTATTTTGAATATTCTTGGCCTGTTGCTCTTCCACAGAATAGTTTGACAAACTCCTTAAAAAACCTGTGGGATATTGATTGGAATTGCATTGAATCTGTAGATGCATTTGGGGAGCAGTGATTACTTTATGATGTGAATTTTCTTATCCAAGAACGTGGTCGGTCTCCCCAGATATTCAGTGCTGCTGTTTTGTTTTGTTTGTTTGTTTTTTCCTTTTTCTCCCCAAAGCCCCCCCGGTACATAGTTGTATATTCTTTGTTGTGGGTCCTTCTAGTTGTGGCATGTGGGACGCTGCCTCAGCGTGGTTTGATGAGCAGTGCCACGTCCGCGCCCAGGATTCGAACCAACGAAACACTGGGCCACCTGCAGCGGAGCGCGCGAACTTAACCTCTCGGCCACGGGGCCAGCCCCTGTTTGTTTGTTTGTTTTTTTTAAATGGCTTTCCAGAAGGTTCTATAGTTTTCTCCGTAAAAGTTTATCTGTCGTTGAATTTATTCCTAGGTGCTTTATTTTTTTATACCAGTTCTAAATTGTGTCATTTTAAAAATGACTTTTTCTATTCATTGCTGGCATATGGAAATATTATTTTTGTGTATTAATTTCTTTGCACACCTTTTGTTAAGCTTAACAATGAATCTCTAGGGTCTTTGAGTTTCCTTAATAGCAGTCATATCATCTGTAAATGAAGACAGCTTTGTTTCTTTCTTTCCAATTCTTACACTTTTTTTTCTTTGCCTTATTCTGTTGGGTTGTTTGTTTTCTTATTGCTGAGGGTTTTTTTCTTTATTGTTGAGTTTTAAGAGTTTCTTTTATATTTTAGAGAACAGTCCTTTATCAGACATCTCTTTTGCAGATTTTTCTTCCAGTGTGGCTTTTCTTCTCATTCTCTTGACATTGTCCTAAGCAGAGCAGAAGTTTCTAATTTTGTTGAAGTCCGGCTTATCAATTATTTCTTTCATGGTTCATGCCTTTGGTGGTGTATTTAATAAGTTGCTGCCATACCCAAGGTCATCTAGGTTTTCTCCTGTTTTATCTTACAGGAGTTTCATAGTTTTGAGTTTTACATTTAAGTCTGTGATCCATTTTGAGTTCATTTTTATGAAGGATGTAAGGTCTGTGTCTCCATTCACTTTTTTACATATGGATGTCCAGTTGTTCCAGCACCATTTGTTGAAGAGGCTATCTTTGCTCCATTGTATTGCCTTTGTTCCTTTGTCAAAGATCAGTTGACTATATTTATGAGAGCCTATTTCTGGGCTCTCTATTCAGTTCCATTGATCTGTTTGTCTGTTTTTTTGTCAGTACCATACTGTCTTTTTTTGGTTTTTTTAAAGATTTTATTTTTTTCCTTTTTCTCCCCAAAGCCCCCCCGGTACACAGTTGTATATTCTTCATTGTGGGTCCTTCTAGTTGTGGCATGTGGGACGCCGCCTCAGCGTGGTTTGACGAGCAGTGCCATGTCCGCGCCCAGGATTCGAACCAACGAAACACTGGGCTGCCTGGAGTGGAGCGCGCAAACTTAACCACTCGGCCACGGGGCCAGCCCCAGTACCATACTGTCTTGATTACTGTAACTTTATAGTAAGTCTTGAAGCCAAATAGCATCAGTCCTCCGACTTTGTTCTTCTTCAATATTGTGTTGGCTATTCTGGGTCTTTTGCCTCTCCATATAAACTTTAGAATCAGTTTGTTGATATCCATAAAATAATTTGCTGGGATTTTGTCTGGGATTGCTTTGAATCTATAGATCAAGTTGGGAAGAACTGACGTCTTGACAGTACTGAGTTTTCCTATCTGTAAACATGGAATATCTCTCCATTTATTTAGTTTTTAAAAATTTCATTCATCAGAGTTTTGTAGTTTTCTTCATATAGATCTTGGACCTATTTTGTTAGATTTATACCCAAGTTTTTCATTTTTGAGGGTCTTAAAATAAATGGTATTGTGTTTTTTAATTTCAAATTCCACTTGTTGGTTGTTGGTATATAGGAAAGCAATTGACTTTTGTATATTAACCTTGTATCCTGCAACCTTGCAATAATCACTTATTAGTTCTGGGAGGTTTTTTGTTAATTCATTTGGATTTTCTAAGTAGACAATCATGTCATTTGAAAAAAAGACAATTTTATGTTTTCCTTCCCAATCTGTATACCTTTCATTTCCTTTTCTTGCCTTATTGCCTTAGCCAGGACTTCCAGTACAATGTCAAAAAGGAGTGGTGAAAGGGGACATCCTGCCTTGTACCTGACCTTAGTGGGAAAGCTTTGATTTTCCTCACCATTAAGTACGGTGTTAGCTATAGCACCTTAGGTGCTAAGGGCCTCCAGTAAAACAGCCAAAGTGAAGAGGAGGGCTCCATGTGGGATATGGTGCACAAGAAAACTACATGGAAATTGGTGACTGATTCTTCTTCTGTCCCTAACTCTGTCTAACACAGTGACTTGTATAGGACTTGGTTGTTCTTTTGGTTTTCACTGGAACGGGTCACCTGTATCTCTCAAGTTCAGGTGATAAGTACAGGCTTTAGATCTAGAAGACCTGGGTTTGAATCCTTAATCTGTCACTAAGGTGTGTGCCTTTGGGCTAATCCCTAAACCTCAGTTTCCTTATGCATGGACACAGTGAAGGGTGGTTGTGAGGACTAGAGATAATGGGAAGTGCTTGCACATGCCCTGGACACTATAGCTGCTGCTGCCACCGCCCTGTGTGGTTATAGTTATTACTATTGCTATTATTAATGTTATTAGTAAGAGACCCATAAAGATGGGCCAACATAGCCAAAACTGTTTTTCTTTCCTATCAAACGCCCTCGCCCTCCTGTGTTTTTGCCCCGAATAATGTTATTCATCCAGGGTCTGAGCCACAGACTTGGGAGTTGTCTTCACCCTGCCCCCGGTCATGCTGAACTTGTCTGTTCTTCCTTTGCATGTGCTGCCCTTTACCGGAGTGCTGCTTCCTCTCCAACCCCTTCCCCCCGGGCTTGTATAGGAGCCTGCTTAGGAGGCCTGATCTGATTGCCCCGAACAGTTAGTGCCTCCTGCCTCTGAGATCTCATAGCACCTTGTATGTCCCTCTGTTGCAGCATGATTTTGTTGTTTTATAATTAAGCTTGTGTATCTCCACCACCAGCCTCCATGCTTCTGTGAGTCAGGCACTGTGTCTGATTGTATCCCCAGAAGACAACACAGAGTATAGGCTTGATAAAGTTTTGTTGAATTATGGGATCCTGAATCCATTCTGCAAACTTCCCCCCCACTACTTATGTTGTCATCCCTGTGAGGATTCAGAACGGCAAATGCTTCTTCCCAAAACCCGAGGCCCAAGTTGCTACATCTTAATCTGAGGAGATTGGCTGGGTTACAAGCTAAGCATGAACGTCTGTGGCTTGAGATGGAGTGACAGAAGCATAAGGTGAGGGCATCTGAGGAAGCAGAGTATATGTGAGGAGACTCAAATCTTCACAGTGAGATGTTGCTGCTCTATGACCTTTTTTGGAGAGGAGAAGGGACGTCCTCAGGGGATACAAGGACCACTAGGGATATAAGAACTTATATGTTCAAAGCTTCCTGGATCCTCTACTTGGACATTGAGCAGCATTTGAAGATTCGGAATAGTGAAAGGAATAAAGTTAACCCAACTCACCACTACCACCGCTGCTAAAGAGACAGACTGAAATAAATAAGTGGGCAGCTGTTGGTCTGGGCCAAGGTGTGAGGTGCCCAGCAGCTCTACTGTGTTCCCTGTGCTGTGAGCCAGGGTAAATATCATTCATTTCAGAAGTTCTCTCTTGTGCCTTAAGGCGCTACAGTGGCACCATTACTGCTCCATCCAGCCTCATGTTTCGAGAAGCACTGTTCTTAGATCATTGTAGGGCTGGCTGGGGGCTTCTTGAGTGGGACAGCCTCTGCTGGTTTTTGGCATCTGGGGTAAAGATGTCGCTCCTGTTGGACTCTGGATTAGTAGGATTAAACGTATGCTCGATGAGAGTAGGAGGAGGAGTATTCCTTTGGCTCGTAGATCATGACAGTACCATCTGGTTATTTTCAAGAGGAGGAGCATCTTCCCTGGCTCCTGGCTAGATTCCACAGAGGGAGCAACAGTGTCCTTCCCAGATTTTCAGTTGCTTAAATTGGGGTGAGCGTTTGCCTCTTGCTGCACTGGGTCTGAACTGGATACCTGAGTGATGTTGAGGTCTGGTCTTGTATCTTCTATGTCCCGTTTTCAGGGAAGATTTCCCAGCTGTGTGTTCTTCTAGGATGCAGTTGAGAACAGAATTTCAAAGAAATGGTGATGGTCCTAGAGGAGACAGGAAGGAAGGGAGAGGGGTTTATAGTGTAACGGAATCTCTGCTTTCACCTGCAGGTCACTGCTGAAACTCAAGAGAAAGAAAAACTCATCACACATTTGCAGGAGAAGGTTGCTTCCTTGGAGAAGAGACTGGAGCAGAACTTATCAGGAGAAGAGCATGTGCAGGAACTCCTGAAAGAGGTGACTAGCTCTCTTTGAGCTGGCCGGTGTTGGGAAAGCAATGGTAACCCCGGAGATTTCATAAAATCCTAGAGTTTCAGAGCCACAGAGTCTACAAACAGCTTGGTGAGAAGAGCACTCTCCCCACCTTTTGATTGTCCTGCTTTCACAAAGAAAGCCTCATGTCACCCGTGTGGCATGTTTTCCTCAGGGAAAGGGAGAACTTTGTTCAGAGATGCATATGAATAAATAGCACCCTGATCACCCCACCTAGTGATTTACGCCACTCGGGCTGTCTTGTCTTACCACCCTGCTCTCCTCTGCCCTTTTGTGCTTCCATTGGCCAAGGCAAACAGGGCAGTGAGCAGACTCTCCTGAGCTGAAGGAGGCTGTTGAGCAGACTGGCCTCGTGCCCAGTGGTGTTGGGCAACTTACTTTCTCATCACATCTCACTTCATTTGCCCACATTCGTGCTGCTCCTCCTCTCTCTATGCCAGTGATTGGCCTCACTGTGACAAAGGTGACAAAGCCAAAGCCTTGGGCCTTGATTCGACCTCGCTTTCTGTCTTGAGTCAGTTTCAGCCGAATAGCTCCATCTCTGCTGCCGCTGTTGCACTTCAGGGCTTCCTGCACCTCCAGCCTAGTCTACACTAGAGTCTCCAGACTGGCCTGCCCGGCTCAGTCCCTCCTCCTCCACCCTCTGACGCAGGCTTCCACACCCACTGCCAAAATGACCTCCCTAAACAACGTTTCTGACCACATTGCTCCTTAAAGAGCTTCCACGACTCCCCTGCAGTCTGCAGTGCGTGTAATGTGGGTTCCAGGGTGGAAATTGATTTCTAGCACCAGGCTACCTCGGTTTGTGTCTCACCTCTCTACTTACTAGTTTGTGACTTAGAGCAGGTAACTTAATGTCTTTGTGTTTGTTTCTGCCTCTGTAAAGTAGGGCTAATGATTGTACCAAATGCGTAGAATTATCGTTAGGATTAAATGAGTTACAGTATGTGAAGTACTTCGAATGAGGCTTAGAACATAATGGGGGGCCCTCGGTGTATTTCAGCTATTAATGGTATAATCATTATTAGTGTGCCGTCATCATTATTATAAAGTTTAGTGTGCATGAGAGATACTTGGGGGGTTTGTTTGAAGTCTATATCTCTGTCCCTCCCCTCAGAAGTTCTGATTTCAGTAGGCCTGGAAGGAGGCCTCAAGTTTAACAGCCACCCCTCCCCAGCAACCAAATAAGTCTAATGCCAGTGTTTGGACCACCCCACTTTGAAAAATATTGCCTACGGAATTAAATTGAAACTCCTTTCTGCAGCATAAAAAGTTTCTCACGATCTGGCCTGTTGCCTAATTTTCCAGTCTTGTTTCTTGACCTGAATCCATCATCACTTTAACTTTTGGCAAGTTGTAGCTCCCCACGTGTGCCAGGCTGTTTCACACCTCCGCTAGTCATCCCTCTGCCTGGGTGCTCCCCCTCCCGCGCCACCTGTGAATCGTGAAGCCTCCCACTTTCCTGAGGCCGTTTCCCGCTCTTTGCTCATTCTTTGTGGGTGCCTGTTGCACTCTGTTGTATAATATTTTTGTTAGTCTTTTACCCCAGCGTCAAGGTCAAAGGACTGTCAAATTTCTCTCTCTGTACTTTATGATATGTGAATTTTATCTCAATTAGCTGTTATTTTTTAAAAATGTATTTGTGTCCCTTGTGCCTCACACAAATCGTAGTATGTTTTAGATACCAGTAAATATTTATTCAATGGAGAAATGACTATTTTCTTTTACTCTTCTTTCAACTTACAGAAAACAGTTGCCGAGCAGAATTTGGAGGATACCAGACAGCAGCTCTTAGCAGCCAGAAGCAGCCAGGCCAAGGCCATTGACATCCTGCAGACTCGGGTACTGATCTCACTCCCAAGTGATTCCTGTGTCTGAGTTGTAACCTGGTTGGATGACATGGTTGTGGCTGAGAATCCCCTTGGGTCAGAGGTTTTCTTTCAGAGGGACTGTCTTTTGGATCTTACTTATACAGGGTTGAGCTAGTCGTTTTCTTCGTTCTTGCCACATCACTGTCATTGTTCCACACAAAGTTGTGCTTGTGTTTATTTATTCCTTTTTATCCCCATTCCCCTCCCTCCCATAGGAAACCATTCTGTTGTGGTTAATAACACACACTTTTATTGTTGGATTGCCTTAAAATGGGTGGCATTGGGGCCGACCTGGTGGCGCAGCGATTAAGTGCGCACATTCCGATTTGGCGCCTCAGGCTTCAACTGTTCGGATCCCGGGTGCGGACATAGCACTGCTTGGCACGCCATGCTGTGGCAGGCATCCTGCATATAAAGTGGAGGAAGATGGGCACGGATGTTAGCTCAGGGCCAGTCTTCCTTAGCAAAAAGAGGAGGATTGGCGGCAGATGTTAGCTCAGGGCTAATCTTCCTCAAAAAAAAAAAAATAGGTGGCATTGTTTTGAGTGCATGTATGTTAATTGAGGGAAACGATATGGCCCTGCATGTGTCTTCTCTGTTACTTTCCTCTGCCCCATCTGCTATCTGTGTCCACTTCGCTGTACTCACCTACTCCACTTTGTAGTTATCTACTAGATGTTAGACATCCAGATTGCCGCCTTCTTCCTGTCACCACAGATGACACTGCAGTGAACGTCCTGGTCCCTGTTATCTTAAGGAGAATAGAGAGTGTGTATGACCTAATGTGACTAAGTAAGACAAGAACGTTCCCAGAGGGCTGCACCTGGCTTCGCTCCCCCAGCGTGCACGAGGGTCACTGTATCTGCATCTCTGCCTTTTCCAGCATTGGCGTTTCCCAGCCTTTTAATTTTTTTGCCAGTTTAATGAGTGTGAAGTGGCAGAAGGGGCCAGGGATCTCTTTGGGGCCTCTTTTATAAGAGCACTAATCCCACTCCTGAGGGGTCTGCCTTCATGACCTAAGCTCTTCCCAGAGGCCCCGTATCCTAATACCATCCCATCAGGCGTTAGGCTTTCGACCTGAGACACAACCATTCAGACCATGGCACATGCTTAGCCCATTTTTAAAATCTTTCTTATTTCCTGATAAATATATTTAAAACTGTATTTTTATCTTAATACAGCTTTGTTTGTTTTATTATAATTCAGTTCTACCTATTTCTGAGTATCTTTTTTTTCACTGTTGCAAAATATACATAACATAGGGGCTGGCCCTGTGGCCTGTGGTTAAGTTCGCGTGCTCCGCTGCAGGTGGCCCAGTGTTTCGTTGGTTCGAATCCTGGGCACGGACATGGCACTGCTCATCAAACCATGCTGAGGCAGCGTCCCACATGCCACAACTAGAAGGACCCACAACGAAGAATATACAACTATGTACTGGGAGGCTTTGGGGAGAAAAAGGAAAAAAAATGAAATCTTTAAAAAAATATATATACATAACACAACATTTAGCTTTTCAACCGTTTCTAGGTGTGCAGTGCAGTGGCTTTAAGTGCATTCACATTGTTGTGCAACCATCACCACCATCCACCTCCAGAACTTTATCATCTTCTTGAACTGTACCTCTGTACCAGTTAAAGCAGTAACTCCCCATGCTCTCCTCCCCGTCCCCTGCAGCCACCATTCTACTTTCTGTCTCTATGAATTTGATGACTCTGTACGTTATATTAGTGGGATCATACAATATTTGACCTTTTGTGTCTGGCTTATTTCACTTAGCTTAGTATCTTCAGGGTTCATGCATGTTGTACCATGTGTCAGAATGTCATTCCTTTTTAAGGCTAAATAAGCCTCTTTAAGACTTTCATTCCACTGTATATATATATACCACGTTTTGTTTATCCCTTCTCTTGTCAATGGACATTTGGGTTGTTTCCATCCTGTGGCTGTTGTGAATGATGCTGCCATGCACATTAGTGCTGTGAACAAGGGTTTTGTGTGCACTCAGGCTGTCGTTTCTCTTGGGTATATACCTGGGAGTGGAATCGCCAGGCCTTAGGATAACTCTCTGCTTAACCTTTTGAGGATCTGAGTCTCTCTTGAGCTCTCCCTCTAAATTGGGACTTGGGTAGATATTTTCTGAACTCAGGAGTTTAAAAAGCTAGGTTTCAGTCCCGGCTCTACCACAAATAGAGTTTGTGACAATGGGCAAGTAACATGACTGTTCTCCTCTACGGAAATGCACTATTCTCACAGGGTTACTTCAGTTGAGTCTTATACGTGAATGTATAGGAGGAACCGTAAGACCTGAAAATATCCATCTCATTGGGTCCCTGCCTCTCCTGACAAAGCTGCAGCCTTGCCTGTGCGTATGTTGTCATAATAGAGTTCCCCAAGGTCAGACCTTATTCAACAAACGAGAGGACTCATTTTTTTTTTTTGAGGAAGATTAGCCCTGAGCTAACATCTGCTGCCAATCCTCCTCTTTTTGCTGAGGAAGACTGGCCCTGAGCTAACATCCGTGCCCATCTTCCTCTACTTTGTATGTGGGACGCCTACCACAGCGTGGCTTGCCAAGTGGTGCCATGTCCGCACCCGGGATCTGAACCGTTGAAGCCTGGGCCGCCGAAGCGGAATATGCGCACTTAACTACTGTGCCACCAGGCTGCCCCCCCACAAGAGGACTTTATAAGAGAAATTGGCAAAGACAGCTCGAGTCAGATAAAAATGTCACATTAGAGAGCCAGGTCGAGCCCAGTGCTGGGCAATATGTCGTCCTGTCCTCTGGGCCTGCCTCATGTCCCAGTGGCAGTGCCAGGTACCTAGTCAGGCTTGGTTGATATTTGTGGAATGAGTGAGACCTAAGTTTGTATCATGAGCGGTAATCCCACTTCTGGAAATCTATCCTAAGCAAGTGATTCAAACCAGGTCAAAAAACGTTGCATGAAGATATTAACTGCTGCCTCATTTTAGATGGGAAAATGGAAAACAACCTAAGTGCCAGCACTGTAGGCACTGGTTCAGTAAATTATGAAATATCCTTTGAGGAGACAATCTATGATCTGAAGAATATGTGGAAACACAGAAGGAAACTTGAGTGAGGAGGAAAAATACAGAGTTTTACCAGAATTGTATAAAAAGTTATTTTTAAAAAATCATAAAACCGACTAGAAGAAAATGCATTGGAACGATAGTGCTTTATAATGGTAGACTTATGCGTTATCGTTTTTCTAATTTAAAAATTTTCTGTCATGGACCTGTTTTAGGACTTAAAGCCACTTGTTGCTACTCTCCAGCTTTCTTTGAACGAAAGAGTGCTTCTGTTTCCCCTCAGGTGAGAGAACTAGAGCAGAGCCTGCAGGCGTCTGAGGAGAAGCTGAAACAGAGCAGTGACATCATGGCAACTCAAGAAGCTCAGATTCAGGAGCTTGTAAGTGGTTATTGCGGCTGCTGTGTCCTGGGCCCTCGATGCTTTCCCTTCATGCCTTTGCACACACCTCAGACTCACTCCCAACTTCTGGAGTGGTATCTGGACCCGACCTTAGATCCAGTTGTGCTGAATCTGAACAGGCGGGCAGCTGCAGATGGAGGGAGTGTGGGCCTGCTGGAGGATCGGAGTTATCCAGAGAGGATGAGTCGCACCTGACAGCTGGCCGTGGGGCCCAGCCTAGTTCTGGGACTGTTAGAGGTCATAGCTCCACTGGGAGTCAAACCTCAGCTTGCAGCCGGGGCTGTGGAGAACAGGTCCCAGCTCTGGGGAGAAGATGGCAAGGCTTGGCCAGCTGTCACAGCCCCAGGTTGGGTGTTGAGTTCGAAACTAGAGAAATAGGGGCCAGCCCATGCCCGAGTGGTTAAGTCTGTACACTCCGCTTCAGCGGCCCGGGGTTTCGCTGGTTTGGATCCTGGGCGGGGACATAGCACCGCTTGTCAGGCCATGCTGAGGCAGCGTCCCACATGCCACAGCTGGAAAGATCCACAACTAAAATACACATCTATGTATTGGGGGACTTTGGGGAGAAAAAGCAGAAAAAAAAAAAGAAAAAAAACTAGAGAAATGAAAACAGCATTTATGGCATGTTTGCCGTGTCCTAGGCACTGTGCTAAGTTCTCTGCACATGTTTTCCTTTAGTCCTTGCAGCAGACCTAAGGCATGTGTACTGTTGTTATCATTCTAGAGGAAGCAGGCTCAGAAAAACCTGGTCACTAGCCCTTGGTCTCCCAGCTAGTAAATGGCAGAACTCACATCTTTCTTAGATCAAAGCTCTTGTTCTTCATCACTCTCTTATACTTCCTCCCAGGAAGCACTTCAGCCATAGAGGGCAACACTGAGTGGGGTGACAGAGGGCTGTGTCTTAGGACTGGCTGGTGCCCAAAGCTGTCCCCAACCCCAGCTCCTGAGCAGGCCAGGGGCCAGGGCAATAGGCAGAGCTTACAGCAGGGGACATCGATAGCACCCAGGCTGAGGAAGGTCAGGAAGGAGAGGTGTTTCTGTCGGACACCCATCTTTGGTCACCAAGGGACAGAATAAGGCCCCTGTTGTCACCGTGAATAACTGTCCTCTGGTACCCCCACAGGCTGCCGCAAACAAGGAGAGCAGCCGTGCTCAGCAGCAGGTGCTCGCTCTGGAGCAGCAGTGCACAGAGCGCATCCACGTGCTGGAGGCCCAGCTCGCTGCCCTGGAGAGAGCTCGGGCAGCCGAGCAGACAGCTGCACAGCGGGAGGCGGTGAGTGCGGGAGCGGGGAGGCCGCCACATGAGCGCCAGGTTCGCGCGTGGCTGGGCTGCCAAGTAGTTTGACAGGAAGAGGACCAGCCTCTTCTGAACTAGGAAACCACTTTTTGAGCAGTGTTTGTCTCCCCACCAAGACACCTGCTCGTGAGCCTGGATGGGAAAAGGCTGCTTTTTACAAAACCCCCAATCAGATGGGTTTGCTTTTTCCTTGGGCTGCACAGGGACTTCCTGTCACTTCCTGACCAGTCCCACCAGCTTCTTCCCATTGTCTGTCTACAGTTTCTGTTGTTCTCCCCGAATGGCTTCTCCTTTTCCCTGGTCCCCTCCCTGTCCCACAGTCTTCAGAGTCAAGTGCCTCGTTTCTTCTTGTGAGGAGTTTGTCAAGCGGCTCTCTCTTTCTGACCTCCGCCCTGTTCTCATCTCCCACCCCTGCAGTGACCAAAAAAGGAACAGGGAGCATTTTTAAAGATTCCATGTCAGGGGCTGGCCCCGTGGCCGAGTGGTTAAGTTCGTGCGCTCCGCTGCAGGCGGCCCAGTGTTTCGTTGGTTCGAATCCTGGGCGCGGACATGGCACTGCTCATCAGGCCACGCTGAGGCAGCGTCCCACATACCACAGCTAGAAGAATCCACAACGAAGAATGTACAACTATGTACCGGGGGGTGTTGGGGAGAAAAAGGAAATAAAAAAAAAAAATCTTAAAAAAAAAAAAAAAAAAAGATTCCATGTCAAAGACAGGACTGTGCTCAGGGGAAATATGGTAAAGACCTTTTCTTTTTATATATACTGTGCTCAATTTGCAGAGAGAGCTGGAGCAAGAAAATGCAGCCCTTAAAGAAAGTAAGAATGAATGTGAATGTTCTTTACAGCATCACCAACTTGAACTAAAGAAGCTAAAGGTATCTATCTAATTGAATCAGTTTCACAAAAGTGTCATGTCTTGCACGTGTGTATTTGGAGCAGCCGAGTGAGGGTTCTGTACTTAGAGTGAGAAGGGGTGGAACTGGCATTTATTCAGTAGTTCTGTTAGGCATTTACTGGAAATTGTCGCCTGATTAAGTCCTCTCAGTGATCCAGGACGGTGGGAAGAATTGTGCTCATTTTGCAGTTAATGTCATTGAAGTTCCAAGTGTACATAATTTGCCCAAGTTCCGTAGTTAGAGGTGGCGCTGGTCTGACTTTTCACTCCACCACAGAGGTCAGCCCTTCCTCTGCACTGCCATCAACAGCTGCCTGAAAGTAATGCTGTCAGAGCACATGGTTGCTGATTTTAACAGTGAGACTAGGAAAGCAAGGCCTCACATGGTCGGTCATAGGACCTTGTTTGTTTATGCCAGGGAGCATGTACAGAAATGAAGAAACAGTCTGCTGGATTGTCACCCTTTCCTTTCTGGGAACATGGTGCTTTAATCAGATGCTGCCCGCTTCATTCCCTGGACATAACTGGATGCAGAGGGAGAGAGATTCTGGCACTTCCTTATAGGCCTCCGGCTCCCCAACCCCTTTCACAGCAGCCCTTAGACGATGGGTCATTGCAGTACTTGCCCAGCTTGGTCACAACACCACGACCTTGTCGATTCTTTGGCACAGGACTTGTCTGAGAACATCCACAGCTGAGGGCCTGTGCCGAGTGAGCCTTCAGCAGTGTCTGCGAGGTGTTGCCGGTGCTGGGGCCGTAGTGCCGGACCGTGGGAAGCGTGTGCGAGGTGCTGCCGGTGCTGGGGTGGTAGTGCCGGACTGTGGGAAGCGTGTGCGAGGTGCTGCCGGTGCTGGGGCCGTAGTGCCAGCTTGAGGGAAGCGTGTGCGAGGTGCCACCGATGCTGGGGCCGTAGTGCTGCCTTGAGGGACGCATGTGCGAGGTGCTGCCGGTGCTGGGGCCATAGTGCTGGCTGGAGGGACGCGTGTGCGAGGTGCTGCTGGTGCTGGGGCCATAGTGCCGCCTGGAGGGACGCGTGTGCGAGGTGCTGCTGGTGCTGGGGCCGTAGTGCCGCCTGGAGGGACACGTGTGCGAGGTGCTGCCGGTGCTGGGGCCGTAGTGCCGGCTTGAGGGAAGCGTGTGCGAGGTGCTACCGGTGCTGGGGCCGTAGTGCTGGCTCAAGGGACGCGTGTGTGAGGTGCTGCCGGTGCTGGGGCCGTAGTGCCAGCTGGAGGGACACGTGTGCGAGGTGCTGCCGGTGCTGGGGCTGTAGTGCCAGCTGGAGAGATGCGTGTGCAAGGTGCTGCCGGTGCTGGGGCTGTAGTGCCGGCTCGAGGGACGCGTGTGCGAGGTGCTGCCGGTGCTGGGGCGGTAGTGCTGGCTCGAGGGAAGCGTGTACTTTAGAGTCAGATACTTTTTCATGCCTTCCTTCAACAGACGTTTAAGTACCTGGATGCACCGTTGTAGGTGCTGAGATGCGCCAGTGAGCAGAAGGACAAAACTCTCCCCCTGAGGAGCTTGTGAAGGGAGACAGTAAACAAGTGAGCAATAGTCATGTGCTCTGAAGAGGACAAAGTAGCGTGAGGGGCCGGGAGTAGGACGGAGAGCACTCTTTTAAATTGGGAGGTCAGGGAGGCTTCAGGATATTTGAGCAAAACATCTGAATAAGGAGAAGGGCCAGCAGTGTGAATGTTTGGGGAAGGAATATTCCAGACAGAAGAAATAGCAAATAGAAAGACTCTGTGGAAGGAAAAAGGCTTGGTTTGTCTAGAGAACAGCACCGAGGCCAGTGTGGCTGCTGCCTAGTGGGCTGGGGAAGAAGAGTGGATGGTAGTGAGGGGAGGGCAGGGAAGCCATCCGAGGCGTGAAGGAGAGAAGTGATGTGAGGAGGTCTGTCTGAAAAGAGTCACTCTGGCTCTGAGTGGAGAGTGTTCTGTAAATGAGGCAAGTGCTGAAGTAGGAAGAGCTGTTAGGAGGCTCAGCTATTACTGTGCTTACCGTGTTTAAGGATACAGAAGACAAAATTGAAAATGTCAGCTGAGATTTGGAAACTAATAAAAGACAGCAGTTTTGAAAAGCGATCAAATTCGAATTTTAGAATTGAAAAATGCAATAACTGAAACGCAGTAGATTACAAAAGGGCATGTGGAAACGTTTTTGGGGTAATGGATATTTTCACTATTTTTATTGTGGCAATGATTTCACCATAATTCATCATATTGCGCACTTTATGTTTAGTTGATTATTCAATTCTACTTCAGTAAAGCTGTCTACCAAAAAGATGAATGAGTTTAACAGCAGATTAGAACTAAAGAGAGAATTAGTGAAATGTAAGAAAGGGCAGAATGAAATACATAAAATGAACAATTAAAGACATTAGGATTCTGTGAGATGTCTTATCATGTATCAGTGGAGGCCCAGAAGGAAATGGAAAAAACAAGACAGAAGCAATCATTGAAGAGATTTCATGGCTGAGAGTTTGCCAGACTGATGAAAACTGTCAAGTTACAGGTACAGGTATAAGAACCCTTACAGATGCAAACAGGAGCAATGTGAAAATCCATACCCAGACACAGCATGGTGGCAGAACTGAAGAAAACCAGTAAAATGAAAACAAAAAATTAGTCAGCAACAGACTTGCACTAAAGGAACTACTAAAGAGCATATTTTAGGAGCCAGCCCGATGGCACAGTGGTTAAGTTCACATGCTCTGCTTCTGTGGCCCGGGGTTTGCATATTCGGATCCCAGGTGTGGACCTACACACCGCTCATCAAGCCATGTTGTGGCAGCATCCCACATACAAAATAAAGGAAGGTTGGTACAGATGTTAGCTCAGGGACAGTCTTCCTACCAAAAAGAACAAGCATCTTTCAGGTGAAGGAAAATTCTGGGTGGAAGAACAGAGGATGTAAGGAGGTAAGAAAGAATGAAGAGCAATGATTATTGCAAATATGTATGCAAAAAGAAACAGAAAATCTGACCCACAGTGTGTCATTCATGGTCCATTCAGGAGAAAGGAGCCACCCCAGTTATTCAAATGAGAATTTATGTTCTAATGTAAAGTGGTTTTTTTTGGTTTGGTTTTTTTTTTTTTTTTGCAGTAACATTGGATTATAACATTATATAGCTTTCAGATGTACATCATAATATATTTCGAATTCTGTGTAGATTACCTCATGTTCACCACCCAAAAACTAATTATAGGCCATCACCTCACATGTGAGCTGAATCACCCCTTCTGCCCTCCCCCTCCCCCCTCCCCCTTTGGTAACCACCAATCCAATCTCTGTTGCTTTGTCATTATTAATGTAAAGTTTTTTAATCCAGCACTGAAACAGTTAAAAGATACCACGAAGGAAGCAGCTTCCAACCCTAGGACTAAGGGAGCAAAGTGAAGAAGTTAGAATTATTAAACTTAGGAATTGAGAGCCGCACAGGTTTGACACTCAGGCCCCTGAGGGGGGGCGCTGTACAGTTGGTGCTGGTGTGTGTGTCGGAGGATGGGGCAGTGAATGAATTCAGTTGCAAGTGTTGGAAAAACTGCAAAGTGGATGCAGCTGCTGCTTTAGGAAAATTGCTGCTACCAGGGCAAAGGAGCACTGCTCAGAGAAGCAGGAGCTGCCGGAAAGCAGGAAGGCTTTTTCTCCCTCCTCCTGCCGTGCAGCCTCCCTCAAGCTCCCCCTGTTGGCAGATATTGATATGGAGCCAGCTGGATGAGCAGAAATGTGGTTTGCCGAGTCCCGGGTGTAGCGTCACAAAGCAGATTCTAAAAGGCTAGGTGTGGGCTGAGAGGCAATAACTTAAAAACCAGCACACACAGGCTGTTTAGAAAGGGGGTTAATTTTCAACATTTGGGGGATTTTCTCGATATCTTGGATTTCTAGTTTAATACCATTAGGATCAGATAATATTCTGAATGATTTCTGTCCTTTGACATTTATTTAGACTTGTTTTATGACCCAGCCTATAGTCTATCTTGTTAAATACTTTAGTGCACTTGAAAAGAATATATATTCTGCTGCTGTTAGGGAGAACATTCTATATATACTAATTAAATCAAGTTGGTTGATAGTATTGTTCAAATCTTCTATATGTTTTCTGATACTTTTTTTTTTTGCTGAGGAAGACTAGCCCTGAGCTAACTCTGTTACCAATCCTCTTCTCTTTTTGCTTGAGGAAGGTTAGCCCTGAGCTAACATCTGTGCCAATCTTCCTCCACTTTATATGTGGGTCGCTGCCACAGCATGGCTGATGAGTGGTGTTGGTCCACACCCAGGATCCAAACCCAAGAACCTGGGCCCCCAAAGTAGATCACCTCGAACTTAACCACTACTCCGCGGGGCTGGCCCCTCTTTTTTTTTGGTCAACTTGTTTTATCAGCTACTGAGAGAAATGTGCTAAATCTTCAGCTATGATCGTGGATTTGTCTCTTTCACGCTTTAGTTCTGTCAGTCTTTGCTTCAAGTATTTTGAGGCACTATGTTTAGGTGCACACATGTTTAGAATTGTTTGTATCTCATATTTTTCAAAATAGCTGTTCCCTGAGCCCCTCTGGGGAAATCATTCCTAGGTGCAGAGAGCTGCCGCCTCTGGGTAGCATGGTGGCCCCCACAGCGACCCTGAGCTGCACGGTCAGCCTCACCTCCCGTGGTCCTGGATTGTCTGTGGCTCTGTGGCAGTAGCACAGACTTCAGAGCCGCGTGGAATCAGTTCTGTGAGCCAGCCTAGCCCCTCACCAGCTGGTTCTTGAGGAAATCCAGTTTCCTTATTTTAGACTGAAGATGATCACCCTTGCCTTCGAGAAGATTACCCTGAAGATCCAGCCTGAGCACGGATGAGAATTGTCAAGTGCAGTGCCTGCCCTGTCTTCTTGCTCACAGTCTGCCTCCTGGCCACTTAGACGTCAGTGGTCACAGCGTCTCTTCTAAACTTCTCCCGAAAAGGCTGCTGCAGAAGCAGGACGTTCCTGTCACCCTCCCCACCTGGGCAGGCAGGGCCAGGGTTTCATAGCTCCACCCAGCCTGAAACCTCTTGCTCCTTCTCCTGTATCAACAGAGCCTCCCCTACGAGGGGTATTGTCCGGAGTAGTTAGGTCCCAACGTCAGCCTCTAGAGTTCAGGTGCCAATTGCTCTTGTCCACTAGAGGTGGTCTCACGGAAGGTCAATTCTGACAACTCCACAGTAGGAGCCAGAATGCCACTGGCAATGACTGACATCTCCCTCTGTTGACGCGCTTGGCCTGGAGTAAGTGGAAAGGGCGGTTTCGTAGGAGGAGTAGAGCAGCTCACAGAACCAGAAGGACTTGTTCGCCAGGAACCCGAGGCCTCAGAGCTCTCCTCATCCTGCATCATGCTGTCCCCCTGTCAGTCACCCAGCTCTCGCACTCGCTTTTCTCCAGGATATAGACTGCGTCCAGTCCCACAGCGGCTCCAAGCTGGTGACGCTCCAGCTTAGCGACCCCGGGGAAGGAGGGATTCTCCCTCTCAGCTTCGTCGTATAAAAGGGATTCGGGGGCCAGCCTGCCAGTGTAGAGGTTAAGTTCACATGCTACTCTGTGGGCGGCCCAGGGTTCCCAGGTTCAGATCCTGGGTGTGGACTTAGCACCTCTTGTCAAGTCACGCTGTGGCGGTGTCCCTCATAAAGTAGAGGAAGATTGGGACAGATGTTGGCTCAGGGCCAATCTTCCTCACCAAAAAAAAGAATGGGGGGATTCTGATTGGTTCATCTTGAGGGACAGAGCCACCCTCTGGACAAATTGATTTGGCCAAGGAGATGAGGTATTGTGATTGACCAGGCCTGGATCACTTGCTTATCCTTGTAGCCACAAAATGGGGGTATCATTTTTGGCCAGAACTATGTGGAATTGTGGGGTGGGAGTAGAGAAGAGCAATGATGAGGCTCTTACCCCCCAAAAAGGAGGGGATTCTGGGGAGACAGAAACAGTGGACATCCCTGACAGTGTTCAGGCCCCTGAGAAGTCATATTATTCGTCTAGGGGTTGATTGCAAGCCCGGCATCAGTCACAGGAGAGGACTTGAGGGTTTGTTGGTTAGTCGCTGTGCTCTGGGAAAGGCCAGTGAGGCAGCCCTGCTCGTGGTAGAAAATACTGTGGGTGGGAGAGTCCAAAGCTTGGCTCTGAGCTCAGACAGAAGCTGGCTGTGCCACTTACCAGCTCCAGGACCGTGGGCAAATGATTAACGTCTCAGAGCCTCAGTTTTCTCTCGTACAAAATGGTTAATTTTGGTGAGTCTGTGACATTTCGCCTTACTAAAATCCCTAATTTCTTATTGTTTTTTCTATAACCGGATGGTCCCAGTCCGCTGTTCCATCCGCGTGGCCTGAGAGTCTTTCCTGTTCTGCGTTGATTCCACTGGCCCAGCTCTTCAAGTTCTAGGTCCGAGCACTGGCTGGGGTGCTCATGGGATGAACGACCCCCAGTGCTGTGCCCTGGCGTGCTGTCCACCAGGACCGTTCTCAGAGGGATACAGAAGGCCTTGCAGCCAGAGGGCAGCCTGGGAACCTTGGAAAGCAGGGGCAGTGTTCATCTGGCCCTGCGAGACACTACTCCTGCTGTGGCCTTAATGTGAAGTGTTCAACTAAAAACACATGAACTGAGTTTTGGGGCTCAATCTCCTCCTGGTTTTCGGTATTGCAGGAAGAGTGGAGCCAGAGAGAAATCGTGAGTGTGGCGATGGCTCAAGCCCTGGAGGAGGTGCGGAAGCAGAGGGAGGAGCTCCAGCAACAGGTGGGCTCTGTGTGACCCTGCGGTGCGAGCCTGCGCCCGTCTGTCCAGGGCTCAGGAATGCCGTCAGCCATGTGACTCCCCGGAGGTCTGTGGGGGTGAGAGAAAAATGTTATCAAGAGACCTTCTCCCCACAGGAGGGCCTTTTTTGATGGTCAGTGTTATAAACATCACCTGGGAGAAGCCCATCCCCAGACACCTACTGGGCTCTGTTTCTGTGAGGCGGGCCTCCCTGCCCGTGGCCCCTGGACGGCACGCACCGCTGAGCTCCCAGCAGGCGGGGTGGAAAGCCTTCCTGTGCAGATGGGCTCGGCGTCAGGCCCCGGGCCTCCTAGTGAATTGGCTCTGGGCCTTGGGTTGGTGCTTAAGACATCTGAGTCTCAGAGCTGCCTCTGAAAAGACTCCAGGATCATCACCTTCTGGGATTCTGTCACGAGGTCGTGTTCTGTGGGTCAAATGCAGGCCCATCGCAGGCACTCAAGCCTGCAGGTTGTGGTTGTCACAGCTCATTGGAAGCCCGGGCAGGGCAGCCGCGTCTCTGGTGGCCCACTGCAGGCCAGAGGGGCAGTGAGGGCGAGTGCCCTGTGCAGGGCCTCTGCCAAGGAGAATTGGTTGGTGCTTGTGTGTAGGAGCAGAGGGTAGCTGCAGTGTGTTCGAGGCTGTGGACTTCAGAGTGGGACTCAGGGTACCCGGGGTAGTAGGAAAGTGGAGAGGCCTTTGGGGGAGATGGGGTTACTGCTGCCAACCTTCTCCTGCGTGGGTTTTCTCCAAGGCTGCTAACCTGACGGCTGCAGTAGAGGAGAAGGAGCAGAGTCTGCAGGAGAAAATGGAAGTGATTCTCCAGAAAGAGCAGGAGATTCTCCTGCTGAAGACAGGTGAGGGTTCTGCCCCTGCTGAGCCCTCTCACCTGTTCCTGCCCAGCAGCACTGCCCTGAGGTGGCTGGTCCTGACACACTGGGCTCATGAGCCCCCTCCCCCTGCCCGGCCTAGGTCACGACTCGGCCCTGCTGCAGACGCACCAGCTGCAGAGCGAGCTGGAGGCCCTGCGGAGCCTGCGGGCGGAGGAGCTGCTGCCAGGCCAGGAGCAGGGGCCGGCGCTCTCAGCCAGCGAGCCTCATGTGAGTGCCATCTGGCCCGCCAGGCCGAGGCGTGGTGGCAGCCGTGTGTGCTGCAGCGAGATACCAGGCGGCCTGCTGCTGTCCACCAGGGGAGGAGGCAGTGGGGACGCAGGGAAGGGCGCTGGTGTCCACTCACTACGGAACGTGGGGCAAGTCACTGCCCTGAGCTCTACTTCCTGTGTTTAAAGTGGGGTGCTTGACTGACTGGGAGGTTGTGAGTCTGGAGGACCCCACTGGAGGTGGCGACACCTGTCAGTGCTCAGGTGTTAAGGCCCTTTCCCTCCAAGCAGACTCATTGCGTGGAAAGCTCAGTGTCACCCTGGAGGGCACTGGCCGGGCTCTCCGTAGATTAAGTTTGGTTCCTGGCCAGCTGCCCAGTGGGCACCACCAGCCCACCCCTTTGGAACAAGTCTTGGTCCCCTCCCCAGGGACCTGTGGCTTAGCTTGACTATTACCTGTCCTGACTCTCAACTTGTTGCCATCACCCTGTAGGTAACCTTGAGGGCCATGCAGGACCCCACGTACCAGCTTCCAGCTGCAGAGGGAGTACCAAATGGTGAGGTGGGGGCAATGGATCTGGGGCAGCTACAGAAGGAAAAGCAGGGCTTGGAGCAGCAACTTCTAGAGAAAAATAAGGTGAGGATGCCCTTTGCCTCAGCTGTTTCTGTCTCTGCTCTTTCCCTGTCCTCGTGCCTCAAACCATTCCTCCCTTGTTTGCCGGTGCCCCGGGCACCTCCTCGGGGAGATGGCACCTCCTCATCAAAAGGGCTTTTTCCTGGGTTTCCTCTTCTTTCTGCCTCCTGTGCTGTCATCTTCCTGTCACACTCGCCTGTCCTCTCCGCTCCCCGACTTGAGAAAACGTCTCACGTGTCAGAGCTTGAGCATCGGCAGGTCTAGGTGTTCCCAGCCACCTCTGCTGTCACCACTGGGTGGTGGTGGACCAGTCACCTTACCTCTGTGCTTCCTTCGTACAGCTGTGAAATGGTGGCAGTGAGACCTGCCTTTACGTGGTTTTTATGGGGGGGCGGGGATGAAATGGAAGTGTTTCTGAGCTGCCCGGTAGAATTTCTGTTACTTGGTGGCGGCTTCATAGATGTGCTGAGCCCACCCCCTAGCCCCCGCCCCCAGGCCTCTGCGCCTGTAAATGCGGGCTCTTATTTGGTTCTGGTTTGTAAAGTGTCTTGTGAAGTTAAATGTGCTGGATAGTTATTGCTCTGGCCTGAAATTCTGCCCTCAAATTGTGTGATTGTATGTGCATATTTTTTTAGATCTTTAACAAAAGGAAAAAGCGTTCTTTCTCTTTCCCTCCCCCCACATTTAATCTCTTGTCGTGAAGTATAACACACACACAGAAGTGACAAATGCTGTGCCCCAGGTCCCACCCTTGGACCCCTCTCTCAGTTGCAGTCACGCCCTTGGCCATCTTGCCGTACTTACACTGCTGTTCCCACAGCCCGTCTCCAGTCATGTGGCTCCTCTGAGCCCCAGACTTCATGTCTGTCCACTCGGTGTCTCCTCATGAATGTCCGAAAGGTATCCGAAACTGAATATGTCCAGAAGCGAACTCCGATTCATCGTGCTCCCCAGCATCTCCTGCCATCTGTCCTGGTTCAGGAAATGGCAGAGCCTGGGGTCATCCTCAAGCGCCTTGTTTCTTTCTCAACCAACATCCACACCAGTAGCAAGTCCTTTGGCTTTCCCTTCAAACTACACCCAGAATGAGCTACTTCTCATCTTCACCAGTGCTGTGCCCCTAGGCCAGGTCACGGTCCTCTCTGTCCTGGAGGATGGTATTGGGCTTCTAACTGGTTTCCCTGTCATGCCTCTGTTCCAGCCCTCTGATGACTTCCCATCTCTGTAAAAGCCGAAGTCCTTGCAGTGGCCCACAAGCTCTGTGTGGGCGGGCCCCTTTCCCCTTTCACTGCACTCCCTCTGCCATCCCCAGGGCTCCCTCTCAGCCACATTGGCTTCACCTTTCTGTGAATATCAGGCACCCTCCTGCCTCAGGGCCTTTGCACTTGCTGAGCCTTCTGTCTGGAAGATTCTTTCCCCAGTTACCCTCACTTCCTTTATGGTGTCATTGAGGCCTCCCCTGCCACCCCTGTCACCCCTGTCACCCCTCACCACCAGCACTCCCTGCCCCCAACCTTGCTCTTTTTCTCCATGCCTTTTACCACCTTCTGATGTACTGTATATTTGGCTATTGACATTCTCCCTCCTTAGGGCAGCCATTTTTCTTTTTTTGTTTATTGCTGTTTCCCCAGGCTCTGGGACAGTATCTGGCACATAGTAGGGACTCAGTCAATTTTTGTCGGATGAATTATGAATGAGCCAAAAACCTAGGAAATCAAGTCACAGAAAATCAAATAGCAAATGTAGTTTTGGGGGAACATCCAGCCTCACGGTAACCAAGAGAATAGCAACTGAAACCCAGTCACCGTTGGATAAAACGCGGTGTGTCAGAGGCCCTTTAATGTGCTCCACGGAGCTGGAGACACTCACGGCCCTGTGGCCCAGTCGCCTCGTTCCTCTGGAGGCTGTGGAGATGGCTCCCGTGAGGAAAGGCTTATTCCCGCTTTGTTTCAAGGAGGAAGCTCAGCTACACATTAAGACGCGGGCCGTCCCCTAGAGTTACTGTCACAGTGAGGTTGTAATTAGGAGCACTGCAGAAGGCTTTGAAAACTCCGATACATGAAAAATACTATGCAAAATGCCAGCTTCTCAGTAAGAACGGCGACATGGACCCGCAGTCCACAGGAAAAGCTCAGTTTGATATGTTACAGGTGTGAAACTTGGGAGAAATTTTTTCCTGCACTGCTGATTATACAGTAAACTTTTTGATTGGGAAAACAGAGTTCAGCCTTTCTGGTGATTAGTGTATTGTGTAATAAATTACATTTAAGGCTCATAATACTAATTAAACTGAAAATAAATACAAGACAATCAGTGGAAGATAGAAAACCCAGCGTGGGAGGCTGTGCGGAGAACCAGGAGCCTTTCCAGGGTCCGGAGCCAGCCTGGCGGGCCATCCCGGAACTCAGGGAGCACGGGTGCTGGGGACAGCCAGGCACCGTGGCCTGCATTATGTGGCACCGTAGCACATAAATACAAGCCTGAAGGACATAATCTACTGGGCAGAGATGTTTCTAGCTGTGCTGCTGACGGAGGCGAACACCCGAGCAGTCCTGCGGGCCTAGCCCATGGGGAGGCGTGGGCAGCACTGGGGCACTCGCATGCCCCATAGAGGGGCACGTGACAGCTTCAGTGGCACTTGAGGGGCCTGGAGAGCAAGTGCATGCAAAGCAGCGGCATGTGAGGGACAGAACCCAAGGCAGCAGGCACACGGGGGTCACAGCACAGGCCTCTCAGGAGATGAGGCAGGGACTTATAACAGATGTAAGGGGACCCAAGGGGCGTCTGTCTGTTCTGTTGTCCTTTGCACCTTAAAGATGGTGAATGTACGTTTAACAGCTGGCTTTTTGGGTGGCGGGGGTTTGTCTCAGACCATAAAGCAGATGCAGCAGAGGATGCTGGAGCTCAGAAAGACGCTGCAGAAGGAACTGGTGAGTGCCCCGCTTCTCCCCACTGCTGCCGCCCTCCCGGCTCTCGGCCTTGGGCCCCTCCCTGCCTGCTGATCCTCGCCTCCCCCCAGTTGACTGTGAGGGGTCTCTGGGAAGTCAGACGTTGGCTGGCCGGACAGTGGCCCTGCCAACTTGAACATGGCTCTGAAAAGCGGCTGTGTGCCCTCCTTCTCTGAGCCTGCGTGTTGTCTGAAAAGTCAGCGTAGTGATGGGTGCACCCCATGTGAATGGCGGAGTGCCAGGCCCAGACCTAAGGAGAGCAGCACCTCTGCCCCAGGGCATGTGTCCTGCCACAGATAAAGGAAATGTGAGCTTCCCCAGAGGACCTCTCTCCTCCTCTCCTGCATCCACCCCACCTGGAGGGGCTGAGCCTTCTTCAGACGTTGGCGCCTGCTTCCCAGGGGGGCCTTTGCACCCTGCTGCGTGAAGAGTGTGGCACAGGAACAGCAGGTGACCACACTTGGGCCAGGTGAATCTCCCATGCGATTTTCAAACCTGTCTTGAGGGGTCCAATGTTGCATCTCCCATTGCTTTTTCAGAAAATCAGACCTGATAACGAACTTTTTGAAGTCCGAGAGAAGCCCGGCCCTGAGATGCCAAACATGGCCCCTTCTGTCACGAATACCGCTGACCTGACTGACGCCCGTGAGATCAACTTCGAGTACCTTAAACACGTGGTTTTAAAATTCATGTCCTGTCGTGAATCTGAGGTAAAGGGCTTCTGAGTTGCCTTTGGGTACTTGGCTCCACCCTGGGCCTGGCTCACTCATCTGAGCCCTGCATGGCCTCCCACCAAGTCCCTGTCTTTTTCACTCTCCTACATTTCAGTTTGACACCAGTGGGGACGCTTAGTCATTTCTCCAGCTGGCATTGACCTTGACTGAGCAGCAAGCAGGGCGGGGGGACCGAGTAGGGAACTGGCTCCTGGGAGGAGATGTGGGTTGGATGCTGAGGCCAGAGGACAGGAAACTGATCCGCCCAGCATTCCTGCCTCCTGCCGAGGAGCAAGAGAGCGCTGTGGATGTCCTGGTGATCTTGCCAGCTCCCGAAGTAAAAGACGGAGGGAGGAAAAGAACTGTCGTTGCCATCAGACCTCAGAATGCCCAGCTCCGCCCTCCACATCCTTGCTAACCAGTTCAGGAGCACGTGCCAGGAGCAGAACCAGGAAATGCTGCCCTTCGGCCCGAGTCCCCCCACCAAGGCCCATGGCAGCAAAACTTGCTTTGTTTCAGGCTTTTCATCTGATAAAAGCTGTGTCGGTGTTGCTGAACTTTTCACAAGAGGAAGAGAACATGCTCAAAGAAACCCTGGAGTACAAGGTAGGCTTCCCTGGTCTGCCATCCGGCTTCCAAAAAAATGTAGCTGGTACTGCTGGCACTGGCAGAGGGGACCAGCGCACTGTCAGCTCAGAAGGTGCTTCTGCATGATGAACTCGACTCAGGCGGTATTTACTGAGGACACGCTGCGTGCCCACAGGTCTGTGCTGTCCTGGAGCAACGGGCCTTGTGTTTCCAGAGCGCTTTCATCAGCAGTGCTTCATCCATAGCCCCAGGTCTGGCCCAGCACCCAGACTTAAAAAATAAAAGATAAATATTCAGAAAGTGCTTGCATTGATAATATGGAAAAAAATTTTAAGGAAAAATTACCTAAAATTCCACTGCCTTGTCTTTGTCCAGTCAGTTTTTTCTCCTGCTTCCCTCCCATACTCAGACCTCAGACTGCTGACCACAACCATCGCCTTCACCGCTCTGCTCCCAGCCCGAGTCAGGGTGCCTGGAGGGCAGCAGGGGCTGGCCCAGGGCTGGGGGCTCCTTCAGCTTCCTTTGCACCTAGTCCGGATTCTCTCTCATGAGCCTTTTCTCTTTCAAACACAGATGTCGTGGTTTGGGTCCAAGCCAGCTCCCAAGGGCAGCATCCGGCCATCCATCTCCAACCCTCGGATACCGTGGTCCTAGGTGGAACTACCCAAGGATGGAGCTCCATGGGCTGACACTCTTTCTGTGAAAAGAACACTGACACACCAGTCTGGGTGGGTTTTTAATCACTGTAACTGCAGTATTTTGTACAAGCATCTAAACACTGTTTACAAGACCTAAGGCCCACTTCCCTGCAGCCTGATCTGAACCTCAGGAGGCAGCTCATCCTGTTATCTGGTCACCAAATGGGAGGGTCCCGGCACTACCCACGTTTCCACAGCGCTGCTCACACCCCAGCCCTGGCTGGCGTCATCTGCACCTGAGTCCTCTAACTTCTAATGTTACACTTCAAGCTGAAGCCATCGGCCTCTGTCAGAGGCGGCAGTTGATCCATCATGGGATGGGATGACGCTGGATGGAAGGACAGCCCTTTGCAATGGTGCCCAGCAGGCCAGGCCCACCTGCCTCTGCCACGAAGAACCAACGATGGGGGTGGCTTTAAAACTTCCCCTTCCTGTTAGCATGTTTGGGTTCAGATGAGTTAGAAGAGGCTTTTCAACCCTTCCTCTCAAGGAAACATTATTTCACCTTGTTTCTCAAACCACCTAGAACTTTAGATGTGTCCATCTTCAAGGTACTCTGGGACCAGTGTGGATTAACGAATATGCAACTTTTTGACAGTATCTCCTTTTACTGAAGAAAACTAGCAAATATGTAAAAAGATCCTTAGTACCAAATACACTCAATTGCCTTTTTAATGAATGTATTATCTTGGATAGGTTGCTGGTAAACCATTTTAAACTATTTTTTATAGCTAAAGTTCTTCGCTATTATTATAAACGTCTTCTGTATTATAAAATCCATTTAGCTGGTGTTCTTAAAGGAAGATCAGAGGATCAGGAGGAAATTATTTCTAAGATTGGGATTCCTGTCCCTTTGGCATTTTGCTACCATTCTGCAGTATCCGCTGAAGCAGCGGTGGTATTTAATTTGCTTTGCTCTTTAATTCTGCGTCGTAACACTGAGCACATGCTAATCACATGTTTTCTGCTGTCCCTCCTCCAGCCTCGACCAAAACCTCGGAGGTGGTCTGCCTGTATGTGGAGCCACCGGCTCTCTCCCTCACCCTCCCTGCGATTATTTAGGATGACACTACATTCATATATGACACCCAGACAGCCCCCGGCTGGCTGCAGTACCCGATAGCATGCAGATGGTTCTGGGAGCGACTGACAAAACCTGTATTCATTGTTGCTAAGGAAAAGGGAACATGCTTGCTCTGGATAAGCCGTAATATTGAATCTAAAGGGAAACCACTTATTGATTTATAGTTTGATGAAAGTTTCACTGGTTAAATAAAAAACTGAATTAATAACTGGAGCTCCTAGATTTACGATCAGTTATCCAGTGATGTAAAGTTGTTTCTCAGTTATACTTAAGGTTAAAATACCTCTCACAGAAAAACAAGAATGTGCAGAGTTGACCTACTACATTTCCACAGACCCAGAAGTACCAAGCAAGGGGGGTAGCATCTTCATCCCACCTTGGGCTCTGTGCCATCCAGGTGACCCATTCTTCAGTTACCTGGCTCCTCCCTGCAGATGTCTGTCCTTTGTTTAGAACGCTATTTTCCATTGACCTGGTAGGGACACCAAACAGGAGGCCCTCCTGTGCTGTGAGTTTGATAAGAGGTAGCTTTTCCAGCCGTCCCAGGGGCGAATCCCTAAGATCGGATTGTTCGGGGCTCCCAACGGCAGCTACAGCACAGCTGTGGGAGCCCCGTCCAGCTCCTGAGGCCTCTCCAGCCCTTGAGCCAGCCTCACCGTCCCCGCCACGCCCCCCCGGCACTGTCGGTGAACTTGTGGGGCCCATCACTAAGCCTGCACTTGCTGGGGAGGATTCCTCCTGACCAGGCTTTCCTCCTGCATGTTGAGTTACCTTCAGCTTTAAGAGGAAGAGTGGAGTAAATATTCTAAGCGATTGAATGCACTTTTACCTGTATAAAACGTGCTGTGACACAGTATATATAGCCCTTTCTATGAGCTCTGGATCTTGCTCACTCCCTCCATGTTGTAAATAGGGATTATATTATCTAAAACTGCTGTAGAAAATTCCTTTGTGGTGCAATACACTTTTTGATTAAAGCTCTTCAATCCAGATGCAGCTACAGTGGGTTTTACTTGATCTAGTCCAATGTGTCAGTATTTTTTTTGACTTGTTAAATTTAGTACATTGTGTCTCCTATTTAATATTTGAAGGTCAACTTCAAGGGCCCTCGAACATTTGTCTCTCAGGAAGAACCTCCCTTGATTGGGTTTGGGTGAATAAACATGTAATTGAATGAAGCCAGAAGCCTAGTCTGACCTCCTGGGAATGGAGGGGGTTCTGCAGAGGAGTCGGGAGGATTGTGTCACTTTGGTCAGTGTCTCCGAGGCCCACGTGACTGGGAAGAACTTCAGGACTCTGAAGTGGTCCCTACCTTTAACAGAATGCAGATTGCGGTGACACGTGCTCAAATGGAAAGAAGAGCATCTTTGCTCTTCAGAGGCCCCTCTTAGTGGTTACAGGGAACAACACGTTCCTTTATGTCTTTAGGCTGATTGCTACCTGCTTCTGGCTTTAAAGAAAACTTCACAGTCACAGTCAGAGTGTTCCTGCCACACAGCCAAACCCAGCATCAGAGGATGGTGACCGTCCCAGCTGAGGCCCTCTCAGAGACTCCAAGTGCAGTCACACAAACTGAAGACTTTTAAAGCCTAGGTCAATTATTGAATGTTTGGCACTTTATTAAATAAGCTCCAAAATTACATACAAATCAAAGGAATAAAAACAATAAATAGTTATCCAGCAAAACATCTCTCCATAGCCGCCAGGCGCACTGGAGCCCAGGCCTGAGGTACTGCTGTGGCAAGACAGCTGGATTGCCACGCTCGCTCCCTGGGGACGGCTCAACAGGGAACACGTCTACCCACCCCCGCCACGTCGAGTTTCCAGAGCAGTCGACCTCTCATTCATTACCACCCCGTTCATCACCCATTTTTTTACATACATGAAACACACCGCAAAGTGTATACTAATAAGCCAAGAGCTTTATTGATGCAGCAGGCACTTTACAATGAACCCCAGAGAGCCCGCCTTCTCTGGGAGGCCAGGATGTCTGTACAAGCCCTCGGGGGGGTTCCACTTCAAAAACAAGCTCTCCCTCTACCACAGCCCTCGGCTCTGCACTTGCCCAAAGCATCCCCCCACTGGCAACAGGCAGCACACACGGACGCCTGACCGCCGCTGGCCAGCCGCTCCGGTGGACAGTCACAATGTCAGTTCTGCATTACTCGTGGACAAAGGCATAGACTATCAGATCCTGCAAAGGATTAAGGAAACAGACGATTTCTCCCTCCACCTTGAAAATAAAATAGACGTCAGCGGATGCGTGTCCTGAAATAGTTTAGTTGGGAGTTCCCAGGAAGATGGTCCATTGTCAATCCCTTCTTCACCGGCCTGTGCATCCAAAATTCTTGTCAAGGTAACATGAGTCTTTTTTAAACAGTCTTTCTTGCTGTAAGAACTCTTATAATGGAGCCTAGTCCTCCTACTGCTAATGCCTGTGGGGGCAGGAAAAGGAAACGGGTCAATTGATCCTGGTTGGTCAAGGGGAAGCCTGGCTTGCCAGGGGAGATAAGACCACGCACTCCCAGACCTAGCACCCATATGTCACAGACCCTCCGAGAAAGGACTCCTGCAAGAGCACAGTTAAGAGGTGACGACAGAGCCCACCTAGGGACAGAGCCCTGTCCTGGAGCTGAGGGCCAAAGAGCTCTTAGCTCTCGAGGCAGCACAGCTCAGCGTGAAACAACACCAAGCACGCACACAGCAGAGCCCCCAGGTTTCCCTTCTGACAAGCTCGTTTCCAGCCTGCCAGCCTGGGCAGCGAAACAGACACCAGCCCGTCACAGCTGCCTCCTGGAGCCCTCATGAGAAATGCCAGTAGGGCTGAGCACCAAGTCGCCCTAAAAGGACCCGAGGGCCTGGCCTCCACGCCATGCAGAGGCCTGGCTCAGTTCCCCCGTGCACCACAGCCACCCCCACCTACTAAGCCCAGGAGCCCTCCTTCGGGCCGAGCAGGCAGAGCACACCCAGCAGGGGACCACAGGCCCCAACCCCAGGCAGCAACGAGGCCGCCCAAGTGAGCCCTCAGGAAGAGGACCACTCCCTTAAAACTCAACGGGGCCTTTCGGCAAGGACGTTGTGTTGGCAGTAACCTGGTCTCCTTTAACGGTGGGCGTGCTTCCTGCACCTCTACAGGGTGGGGGGACATTGGCACACAGCAGGACACAAGCCTTGCTCTTATACCAACCCAAGCAAAGTGACTGTCAAGGTTTCTGCCACTGCCCTCTCTGGCCTGGTGAGGCTGAGGCCGGAGCAGGGAGCCCTTAGAGCAAGCTGGAGGGCTCAGCTGCATTCCTCAGACCCCGCTGGACTACCACCTCCACCAATGCACAGCAAGTAGTCTGAAGCCCCCAGTGCCGGCAAGCCTGCCTCCCTGCACCGGGGACGCCCCACGCCAAGTCACCTGCCCCCATGACCTGCCCGGGCTAAGTCAGCAGCTGAAGCAATGGCGAGGAGCAGAGACGGAGGGCCCTGCAGGCACTTTCTTGGGAGAGGTACGTGGTCAGGTGTCCCAGGCTGCTTTGAGCATGGCCCCTTATTCTCATATGCCTCCCAGACTGTCCTATGTCTGTTCTGGAAAATCTGGCACGCTGACCTGAAGCCTGGGCTTTGGGTGAGTCAGTGGGCTGCCTGCGTGGGCCACGTGTTCACATACCTTTTCATGCCACTGGAGTAACAGTGCGCTGCTATTCTCTGTGGGCTTCTCAAACCCTTTATAAATGTACTTCATTAGCAAGTCAACGCCGTTTCTGTCCAGTGACTGCACGGCCTGCTCAATTTCGCTGCTCTTAAAATTTGTAAGCACTTTCAGCACCACGCCCTGGGCTCGTTCCTACAGAGGAAAGAGAAAGGGAGTGAGGTCCAGAGCCACAGTCCAGGCACATCCACGTCCCCCACCACAGACACAGAAACTCCAAACCAAGCGGTCAGAGCTCATTAGAAACACTGCCCAAGTTCTAATTCATCTGGGATGGTTCAAAACATAAGTGGGCCACGGCTGGCCCCAAGGCGTAGTGGTTAAGTTCAGCACACTCCGTTTTGGCAGGCCACGTTCACAGGTTCAGATCCCGGGCGCAGACCTACACCACTCGTCAGCCATGCTGTGGTGGTGACCCGCATATAAAATAGAGGAAGACTGGCACAGATGTTAGCTCAGGGCCAATCTTCCTCAAGCAAAAGAAAAGAAGAAGATTGGCAATAGATGTTAGCTCAGGGCCAATCTTCCTCACACATACACACAAAATATGTATATACATGGGCTGAAATTCTTTTATCGATTTAAATTTCAAAGTATCCCTTATTGATACCAATAAGTTATTCCACTTATTTTGGGGGGAATAAGTGGTTTACTGGGGAGAAGCATCACTATCATGGAGATCTCTCTTTTAAAGAAACAAGTTTACTTGGCTGCAGTGTCCCTCTGCATTCATGCCCAGTAACAGAGGGGCCATTCCCCTCCACATTTGAGGGGTGCAGCCACTGATGACATCAGGATGCTGTGACAAGATGGCGAATCCCAGTTTCAGAGAGACCCCTTGCCCTGGACCAAATTTCAGACAGCGTGAGCAATGCACAACTGTATCTTCTCACCTAGTTTTTAAAAGGCAGGAAATTTTAAAAGCACTGAAAATCCTCATGCAAATAAGCTTCTTCAGTAGTCTATAGAAGCATAACCACGGAAGTCCCACGTGGCAGGCCAATTTATAGTTTTGCTAATCAGCAGGGGCTGGGCTGACTTCTCACCCAGGAGGCCCTAGGGAGGAAGAAGGTTCCCTTGGGGAGCCTAGACCACAGCCGCCAACAGCGCTGACGTCAGGAGCGCGGGGAGGCCTCCGTGGCAGCTGGCCCAGCGCTCACCCACTCCCTCGGTGGACGCTCACTGATGCTGAGATGAAAGAGACGCTGTCCAGCTAACCACAGCCCTGTCCCAACACCACCCAGCCAGCTGCAGCGCGACCCCCGACCCTTTACCTTCACAGCTTGATTCTTGGTGTTGACGGGAGAGTTCCGCAGGGCGGCATGAAATGCCCGAAGCATGTCCCCTGTGCATCACCACCAGTTAAGGAGGGCTAGGCTTGAGCACAGCCCCACTGTGCTTAGTGAACTCATTTCCAACACAGCCCAAGAAAGCGGAGTCAAACGGCATCTCCACACCACTGCGGTCCCCTGCGGCGTCCAGCGGCAGAGCCTGTCCAGAGGAGCCCGCAGCTTCTCCGAGCCCCGCGGACAGGGGAGGGCCCCTCTGCCAACCCTGCAAGCCCCTCCCTCCGCTGCCCCCTAAACCTTCCCCCTCAAAGCGAGTTTGGACACCCTCTGCCTCCCTCCCCGGAAGGCAGAAGCAGGGCAACTGCCCTCGCAGGGTAACCCGCAGCACAACCTGACGGAGCTCGCCGGCACCTGCTCGGTCCCGGGCACAGTATCTACCCCGCTGGATGGTCCACAGTCACCATGTGAGGGTCTCATTCTCAAAAGGGAAAAATGAAGGCATAAACAGAGGCCTCCCAACTCTGAATCCAAAGTATCCGTTAAACCATTAAGGAAGTTAAGAGGCGCTAAAACTCCTATCTTCCCAGATCTACCCAGTCACTGAGGTCCCCACTGCTCCCAGAGGGAGGTTCACTAATCTAAAGAACCTGTTACCGACAAAATGAGCCAATCCACCCCACCCCCCACCAAACCTCAGTTGCAATTCTGACACATTCTTTGCTGAGTTCTGAATACCCAGCACTCAAAAGAAAATTACAATCTGGGTTAGGTCCCCAAAGGTGACACCTATTTTAAACTGAGTTACATCAGCTGACTTTCATTTCCTCATCTGAAACATTGGCTTCAGCCAAAAAGCTTCAAAAATAGAACAAGGAATGGCTTCTGCCCAATCGGGTCTCAACGCCTGTTCATGCAGCGATACCCACGTGCGAACGGTCAGGGCCCGCGGAGCAGAGCCGGGCTCTGTTCCCCGGCGTGGGCTCCATCTTCCCTGAGCTGGGCCACACCACCGGGGAGCCACTTCTGCTGAGCTGCCCGGACCTGCCAGCCCTGATCCACCATCCACATTTGAGCGGGAGCCCACTCCTTGTAACTGCCTGCTCTGGAATTTCTTTCCCCCACGGGGCGAGGGCCAGCCTGACATCAGCCCCAGATAACGTCTACCTCAGAAGGCCTTTCTAACCTGGCGTCCCAGAGAGTCCCAGAGGCTCAAAAGGACATGCAGTCTGGTGCTCTTCACTAGGCAGCATGGCTGGTAAAGAGAATCCTTCCGAAGATGGATGGGGAAGGGGGGACAACTAGTCTGGGGGGCAAAAGAGTGACTGCTTCAGCGAGCTGTCTCTGGCGCCAGGGTACCGAGCGCTCACTGTAGGTGTCGATGGCCCGGGGCCTCCATCGGCCGGGGCGATCTGCGGAGCAGGGAGGGCACACCACTGACCAAGCTGGCCTCCGTCCGCAGCTGGCTTTCGGCTCTTCCGGGGAACAGGCTGCGGAGGCTGGGGGACCCTGCCCAGCCCCTGGCGCCCTCTAGATCAGGGACTCTCAACCAGGCCCTACTGACACTCAGACCAGACGAATGATGGGGGGTCTGTCCTGTGCAGTGTACAAGACTCAGCAGCATCCCTGGCTTCTACCCACTAGGTCCCAGTAGCACCCCCAAGTTGTGACAATCAAAATGTCCCCAGACATTGCCAAATTTCCTCAGGGGGAGGAAAGAGTGCAAAATCGCTCAAAACCACTGCTCTGGACAGATCCCTGTTCCAGAGGACCAGAAAGTGCTTCACCAAGGAAGAAAACGAATACTTTAAAATCCCCACAAGGGCTCAGGTCCTGTGCCAGGTGCTTTCACGTTATCATTACTGCTAACAGCTCTTTGCGACAAGAATCGTTATTCTCATTTTAAAGGCCATGAACTTGAGACTCAGAGAAGGGAAATGACCTGCCCAAGGTCACAAAGCTAAGCTGTCCAGGTGGCCTTCAAAGCCAAGTATGCCTGGCTCCAAAACCAAGCTCTTTCTACAATCCTTGCTGCCGCTCCACCCACAGACCCAAACTGCACGTCCAGGACACCTGCTGTGTGCCCAGCACTGTGCTGAAGCCTTCTGGGATGTTGTCCAGTGATGCTCCCATGGAACCTATAAGGCCAGCATGGTTCTCCTTCTTTTAACAAAGGAGGATGCTAAGGTTGAAAGAGGGCACGTGACCTACTCAAGGTCACACAGCGATAGCATGATAGATTTGGGTCTGTGTAGATGCACAGCCCATGTTCTTTGTATTTCTTCTATGTGATCTCCCACCACGACCCACTTCCCTATACAGCACTAGGAGAGACCTCCTCCCTACATTCCCCAACTCCAATCAGTCAACCCCTATCCCCACCGCCCTCGCCTCTGTCCTAAGACTCCTAGAAGCCTGTTCTATAGTTTAAACTCAACAATCTAACATAAGTCCACTACCTGGCACATGGTAGGGGCTCAGTAAATATCAGTTCCTTCCTTCTTCCTCCCGGGGCCCCACATTTGCCAAGATCTCAGTTCTCATCTGCTAACCTCCCTTTCCCCAATCCCAAGAGGAACATTCTCCATGGCATCAAGGTTTCTCACACGGCCATTAGTGCAGGAACTACCATCCCCTGGACGTGCTAAGCAGCCTCAAGGAAACTGACGCTCACTAGTCAGGGGTGTACCAAGAGATGACTTTCAACAAGTCCCTGCAGCACCAGGACCAAGAAAGCAGACAACCAGACTCGGTCCTCCCCACCTATGGATGGTTCCGGGCCCCAGGCCTGACCCTGGAGCCCTTTTGGCACTGCCTGCCCAGGAGCCACGTCCTGCGCACACCAGACTGTAGAATCACCCTTCCCTCTTGGGGGCCCTGCTCATGACCCTATTTCACCAATGGGGTAAGCGAGGCGATCCTGATGGGGCAGGAAACACAAATTTGAATCTCCACTTTCGAAAACACATTCCTGTTCAAAGAAAGTCGGAAGGTTTTTGTTTTAAAGGCAAATTGGAGAAACACTGCAGGACTCCTCCACAAGGCAGTCTATGGGCCTGACTTCTCAAGCTGACTCAACTGATTCAACACCCAGAACCCGCTTTCTATACAGCAGGAGCCTCCAACGCTGCCCTGGCAAATGCGGGGGAGGGGGAGGCCCTTCCTGTAACACCATTTGAATCAAGAAAAATCCTTCCTGTGAGAATAAGTCAGTTTCCTGTGCTCAAACTGCTAGGGGACCAAGCAGGCTGTGACAACCACCTCTATTTTTAATCTCGTTTTCTAAATGCTTCTTTTCTGTGGTCAGAAGAAAGGTCATTTCCAGGCATGGGGCTCCACTTTCACATTTCACTTTGTGCCTGGTTTTTCTTAGTTCTAAACTACTAGTTTTTTCCACTGCTTCCTGCACAAGAAAGGTACTGGGGGGAGGGAGCCAAAACTCACTTGTTGAACGTGGCTAAGACCATCACAGCCTGAGCCCAGGCGTCCATAGGAAACTAAGAACAGGTGAGAAAGAGTGGCATCCGGCTGGAGGGTCAGACTGATTGTAGGGCAGAAGGAGCACAATCTGAGACCTCAGGGCTGGACTAAGGCTGCAGGTTGCGCTCCCCCTCGGGTCCTTTCTTTCCCGCAGCCATCCACCCACCTATCTTCCTGCGGTGCCGCAATCGGGCCCCGGAGGACTGCCCGGGAGCCGCCCTGGCCGCTCAATTACTCAGCGGTGGCTCACCTCGGCCCATCCCTCCCGCCCATCAAGCCTGAGAATGCCCCCATTTCCTGCAAGGGAGGGATGCAGTGATGGGGCGCCCAAAGAAGCGACAGCCTGAGGGGATGAGGAAGGAAGGGGGAGAAGCGAGGAGAGGCCTGGAGGAGTGAGGGGCCTGCGGGCCCGAGACGCGTCCGGCACGCTCCTGGGGCCGCCGAGCCGGCCGGTCACCAGAGTCTAGGAGCCGCGTGAGGCTGCGCTGCTGAGGGAGGCTCCGGGGGCCGGGCAGGGACAGGGAAGGGGAGGCCGGGTCAGAGGGAAGAGGGGACACCCAGACTGAGGGAAGCTGGCCCGAGGGGAGCCCGATCGGAGGGGAGCTGGGAGACCGAGCGCAGCGGGCCGGGGTAAGAGGAGTGGGGAGGCCAGCCCGAGAGGCCGGAGCCGGGCAGGAGGGAAGTAGGAAGGCCGGGTCACAGGGGAGCCTGGGCCGCCGCGCCGGGGAAGGATATTGCCGCAGGAGCCCGTCCACCTCGCTCGGGTCCGGGCCTGGCTCGGCCGCCGCCGCCGCCGCCTCCTCCTGCTCGTCCACGAATTTGTTCTCGTCGAACTCGTCGATGTCCACCCGACGGAAGCGCGAGGACAGCGTGTTCCGGGCCATGGCGGGGGCTCGGCGCCCGCTCAGCCGTCTCCCCTCCGGCCCGACCTGGGCTCAGCTCCGCTCAGCACCGGCTCCGGCTCGGGGGCGGGAAGCGGCCGCCGGCACCTCCTCCACCTCCTCCGCGCGCAGTCGCCGACGACCGCCCACTTCCGGCCCACGCCGGAACCGGAAGTGCCGGTGGAGGGAGGGGCGGGGCCTGTGGGGGGTGCGCCCCGGGGCGGCTGGAGGTTCCCGAGAGCAAGTCAGGTGGTCGCGCCGACGGCCTCCCGGCACACTCGCATCCTCATGAAGTCTGTCTGCCCTTCCGAGGAGCGGCGCCCGTCCCCGCGCAGGCCCAGCCTCGTAGACGCCATAGCTGCGCTTGTTCTTCGGCTTCCCTCCTGCCTAGGCGGAGCCCCTGGAAAGAGCGGCGCGGGCTCAGCCGCGGCCTCGGGTCCTCACTGCCCAGACTGAGGGGCACGAGTGCCGGGTAGGCTTCTGGGAGAAGAACCCTTCGAGCTGAGGCCTGAGGGATGAGTGGCAGTCCTTAGTCCCGGGGGGTGTCGGGGGTGGGGGAGCCCGGTCTCGATCTTGGGAGCCTTGAACGCCGCCACACTGAACTCAGAGGAGGTAGCCTCTGCTTTGTACACCCTGTTGTTAACGGAACGGGAGACTTTAAAGATATTTAAAGCGTATCCAGGGTGCTGACAAGACTACGAAGACATTTGGACTTGAGGGTGCGGCGTGTAGCTGTCACCTTGGCCCGGCGGTGGGGGGCGGGGAGAGGGAGATGACTCCGTGGCCACCATCCCGGCAGGAAGGGCGAGGTCCTGGGGGCTGAGAAGTCGGGCCAGGCTGGAGAGGCTTATCCTGGAAGGAAGCCGAATCCCCAGAGTCTGAGATGGGGAAAGATGAAGGTCGGAGGAGGTAGGGCAGAGGCAAGGACGCTCTGTGGTGCCACGATTAGATGCCTGGGCTGTTGCTTGAGAGGTTCTGTTAATGGGCCTTAGCCTTCGATTAAATTGGGTCTTTGTTTTCATATAATAGTAGTCTTTTTAATAAAGGCCAGTAGTTCATGAAATGTGACTCGTTCTTATTGCTTCGAATACTTCTCATTGAACTGTGTCTACAGATCAAAGAATATTGCCAGACTATGATGCTGCCTAATCTTTGGTGCTAAAGATACAGACGCCTGCAGAGGGAAACAGGCGCTGAATCAAAGTCTCAGGGGTCCTGGAAATAGGCAAGGCCCTCCTGTCTTTCAGCTCCATACCTTGGAAGAAATCTTTGTGATCCAGGCAGGCCACAAGACAGCAGAAATTCATATCCCCAGAACATCCCGGTCAGAGGGAACTTTAAACCAGAAATACCCATTTTACAAATAAAGAAATAGCCCCCAAATAAACCGATGATTGAAATAATGTCCGTGCTTATGACCGTGGGCCTCCATTCCAGTCAGAGAGGCAGAATTAAAAATCCAAGCTATACTATGTCAAGGATGACTATATGCTGAGGAAAAAAAGACCATGCAGAGCCTGGGTGTACCTTAGATAACGCGGTCAAGAGAAGTGTCCTTGAGGAGGTAACACTGATCAGGGACCTGATGGAAGTGAAGGAGGGAGCCAAGTAAAGGCCCAGAGGCAGGGCAGACTTGTTATTTTTCAGAAACAGCAAGGCCGTACTGGAGCAGAAGAGTGAGATGAGATGGAAGGGGGGGGGGGGGGGACCGCTGTGGGGCTTTGTAGGCTGAGGAAGGGATGTGTCTTAACTCAGATGAGACGGCCCCGGGAATTATGGGCAGAGCAGTAACATGATCTCACTTAGGTTTGAAAAGGATCCCTCTAGCAGCTGTATTGAGAACACATGGGAGCAAGAGCCAAAATAGGTGATTTAAGAGGTAACACCTGGGGCCGGCCCCGTTGTGCATCAGTTAAGTGCGCACGTTCAGCTTTGGCAGCCCAGGGTTCGCCAGTTGGGGTCCCGGGTGCGGATATGGCACCACTTGGCACACCATGCTGTGGTAGGTGTCCCACATATAGAGGAAGATGGGCATGGTTGTTAGCTCAGGGCCAGTCTTCCTCAGCAAAAAGAGGAGGATTGGCAGCAGTTAGCTCAGAGCTAATCTTCCTGAAAAAAAAAAAAAAGTAACACCAGATGATGCAATGGTAGCTAAGGCCAGGCAGGTGCCAATAAGAGTGGTGGGAAGAGGTTGGGTAAATTCTAAAGGGAGAAACTGCAGAGTTTGCTGGTGGGTTGGATGTGGCATGTAAGAGAAATGGGAGTCACAGATGACTTCAAGTTCAGAAAACATGCACACAATCATTAGCTCTAATAGAACCAGAAGCATTTGGAAGATATGACAGCAGAGGCCCTGGGCACCATTCAACTTCCATTTTGCCAAGATTGCCCTTGTCCACCCTCCCTTCCCCATATCCCCCCACTTCCTGGAAGCTTGCCTCACTGTGGTCTGGGGCAAGGCTCATTAATTCATTCATCCAACAAGCATCCATGTGCTGGGCCTGGAGACCACAAAAACCAAATCAGGTGTCAGCCATGGTTCTGCCCCCAGGGAACTCCTGGGCTGGCTGTGGAAACAGACACATAAACATCATTTTAATTCTCTATGTTTGGGGCTAAAGAAAGGGTTGCACAGAAAGCTTGGGACCCTAGGGAATGTTGTGTCTCAATTTAGTCCAAGGCTAAGGTCCATTAACAGAACCCCATAAAGGGATGGGAGAAGGCTCCCTGGAGAAGGTGACACCTGAAAGCAACAAGGGGGCAACCTGGCTTTAACTAGAGCTCTAAGAGGTGTTGGTGTGTCTTTGTTAATGGCAATAGAAAGATGCTAGAGCATGGATTATGCTTGCTGGTTGGGGCAACAACGAAAGTGCCCAGTCAGAAAGCCTGGGCATCTTCCCTGCTCTGTGAATTCCCTTAAACTTCCAGGGCCCAACTCAAGCGTGCACTCCACTGGGAACATCATAACCGATGATATTTTGAGCGATTGTTACGCTTCCGGTCTTGGGCTAAGAGTTTTACACTTTATCTTCCTAATCCTCATAAATACCCCATTTCATGGGTGAGAAAACTGAGACTCGAAAGAGGAAGGGATTTGCCAAGAGTCTCAGCTAGCACCCGGTAACAGAGCAAGATTTTGAAAACCCGGCCGGGTTCACTAAAGGCCATGAATGCTCTTTCGTCTGCCACATGCTGCCTCCACCAAGTCAACGTTTATGGAGTTAGATTATGGCTGTCTGACCCCGCCCCTCCCCGCCCACCTCGGACTGTAAATTCCTCCAAGGCAGGGGCCATGAAAATCCATCTTTGAAAACCTTCAACCCCATCCCCTCGACCCCCAAAACACCGGCACCCAGCTCAGAGCAGCACAGACTGGGCGACCAGCAAAACTTTCTCGAATGAATGAATGAATGAATGAATAAATGACTGGACGAATCCGAGTCCTCACTGTGCCACCTCCGGTAAACCTCCGTTCACCCCGAGCCTTGGTTTCCCCAGCTGCGCTCCTGAGGGCGTGAGGCCGACCTAAGTCATCTCAGGTGTGGCAGGAAGACACGGGCACTACGGAAGCCGGGCTCGGGCTGCTCCGGGCAGAGCTGGGCGGGCGGTAACCACAGCGAAACCCGCGGCGGGGGCGGGGGGCGTGTCGGGGGCGGGGCCTGGGCTCCTCCGCCGCAGCGCCATTGGCCGCACCTGCCGCCACCCGGCAGTAGTTGCGGAGGTCGGCCCCGCCCCCTTCCTCTTTCCCTCCGAGCAGGCGGCGGTCGCGGCGGCTTGTGAAGCCATGGTGAGAGCAGGGGAATCGGGTGCCATCCGCGCACTGTGGGACTCAGGGGCTGCGGTGGGGGGCGCGGGGCGAGCGCTGGGGTCCCATCTGCAGGCCGAGCCTGCGGGGCGCGGGGCGGAATGGCCTAGCTCCGCCACCGCCGGCCTCCCGCCCTCTCCGCGCGCCGGCCTGGGCCAGGAGGGGTGCGCGCGCTCCCGGGGCCTCCGTCTTCCCGTCTGCGGAATGGGGTAACGGCTCCGGCTCGTGGCAGGCCTGGGCGAGGGGGCGATACCGGGGCCCCGGTTATCCTGCTCGAGGCACGGCCCACTGGGGATGCCGGGCCCCAGCGCGCTCTAGGCGCAGGGCGAGGCGCGCGCCCCACGGCCTGGCCGCGGCGTGGGTGGACGGGAGGGCGGCCGAGGGCGGACGGCCTGCGGGGCATCTGACCAGGTCCCTTTCCTGCGCGCAGGCCAAGATTAAGGCTCGAGACCTTCGCGGCAAGAAGAAGGAAGAGCTGCTGAAACAGCTGGACGACCTGAAGGTGGAGCTGTCCCAGCTGCGCGTCGCCAAAGTGACTGGCGGCGCGGCGTCCAAGCTCTCCAAGATGTGAGTGACCGGCGGCCGGACCGCGGCCCTCCAGACTTGGGGGACGCGTGTAGCTCGGGAGCATTTGTGCATTTTCCAAGTTGCCTTAAGGAGGTGTCCGTTGGAGTGCCATTCAGAGGATCCGTGGGTCGGAAGGTCCCGCCCTTCCCACGCAGCCTCTCCAGGCCCTGGAGACCCGGCTTAATGCTGCTTCGGAATCCTGCCTGGACGCCTCCTACAGCTCCTGGGTCTTTGCTCCACTCGCTCACTTGGGAGATGAGCGCCTTCCTCCCTTTACTTGAGTTGTAGTGTAATTTGCTGATCCACGTGGGTCGAGAATCAAGACTTGTGAAAGGAACGTGGGTTTGCAGTCAGTCAACCTGGGTACCGATTCCACTTCTGCCCCATCCTACCTGATGGGCCAGTTGGCCCACCTGCCAAAGTTTCCTTTCCGCTGATAGAAAATGGGCCCCGCGCAACCTTCCTGCGGTGGTGGGAGGGGATTGGATGAGTTGAACACGTAAGCCGGTTGGGTGCTGGATCCTCTGTATCACGTTCACCAGCCTGAGTGACCCTCCCTGGGCCCCCAACATGCCTCATAATCAACACGACTACCAATTCACTTATCCCCAGCCTGCTCCTGTCCTCAGCCCCCTCCCCCAGAGCATTTCGACTTCCCAGATGTCTCATTTCTCCCTCCCCAGAGGCCTTCCTGTGGTTCCTTGAGCTTAGCCTGGTGCCCAGCTTGTGGCATCATTCCCTCAGCCAGCTCTTTCAGATCGACGTTGGTTAGGTCTTCATAGCCCTCATGGCCTGGGATGGAAGATCCTTCCTGATCTGCCCCACCTGTCCTCTTTAAGCCTCCTTGATGAACACTTCACAGCTCCTCAAAAGCACTGGACACTCCAGCCTTTCCTTGTCCCCACTCCTGGGGGCCCATCTCCTATAGTCTCAGGCCCCACCCCCAGACCATTTGTCTCCTGGGTGATTGGATGGGCTGCTGGGGAATGCCCCTGCCCTGTGGCATGTGGGTGGGGCCCTGAAGGAGATACCTTGGGGAGGGCTGTGTGTCTTCCCCATCTTCACTGATGTCTCTCTTTTTTAGCCGAGTTGTTCGCAAATCCATCGCCCGTGTTCTCACCGTCATTAACCAGACTCAGAAAGAGAACCTTAGGAAATTCTACAAGGTGAGTCTGGGGGTGGTGCTTGGCTTCAGGGAGCAAAGTTCCGGCCCTCCCTTGGCCAGAGGGGCAGTGTGGAGAGCTGCTCCTGCTGGAGTGCATGGCACAGGGCTTGCCCAGACATAGCTGGGCTTTCCAGAGCCTTCCCAGTTTGTCGATGGCTTTGTCCTCTTACCAGCATCTTGTACCGGCGTTGGGCAGCACACACTGCCGCTCCTCAGGGCTGCAGTTGTCAGAAATCCACGGTGTGGGGCAGTCTGGCTGGAGACTTGGGCTTTGAATCCGGCTCACCACCTGAGTGAGCTTGGGCAGTCGATGAGGATCACCTGTTTAATGTTCTGATTGTCTTATGAGCACTGTGTCGGTTACTGCCCAGCCTCAGCTTTCAGATAAGGATCTCAGGGCTTAGAGTGTAAGTTGCCCAGAGTCACCTACAATTAGTGGAGTGATTTGACCTGGGTTCCAACCATGTCCTGGGGAGGAGTGGATGGAGCGCTGCTGGGAGACTTCCGCAGGTGTCTGGGACCTCAGCCTAGGTTTTTTACAAACCATTTTCTGGTCGTCTTAAGATTGGTGTTATCAGGGTTCAAACAGAGAAGCAGAACCAATAGGAGACTTGACATGCGTGTGTGCACACAGGTGTTTGATTGGTTGGAAGGAATTGGCTTGTGGTTGTGGGGGTAGGAAGCCCAGAGTCAGCCTGGCTGTCGGAAGAGATCACGTTGGGCAGGCTGGACTCCTCGCCCGGGGTGGCGCTGCTGTCCGCAGTGGGGTTTCTTCAGGAAGGCCTCAGCCCTGTCCTAAAGGCCTTGCTACTGACTGGACCGCCCCCCGCCCCCCCCCCCAAGTGACCCAGGCTCGTCTCTCTTCATTAAAGTCAGCTGATTGGAGGCTTTAATTACATCTGCAAAATGGCTTCGCATCAACACCCGGGTTAGGTTTGAATAACTGGCTTTGACACGTCAAAAAAGCCATCGGTCATGTGCCTGGGTGGGCTGCCCAGGAGACGCTAGCACGGGGCAGGGAACTGCCACCCCTGGATCTGCACACATTTGTGCATGGGAGTGTCTTTCTGAGCATTGGGTCTGAAGCGCTCATCGGGCTGAGGGGACCATGTACGCAGAGGTGGCCAGGAGGAACAGGCAGCGCTCGGTCAGGGTAGAGGCGAGGGCGCTGCCTCAGCACGGCCAGCACACTGAGCGCTGGGAGCGTTCTGTCTGTGCCAGCCAATGCGGTAACCTGGCTGCGCGCTGTGGCGCACCTGGCGTGGCTCTGGTGACGGAAGGCCTGAATTTTATAGGGAACAGCATGTTGGCTAGTGGTCACTCTGGACAGCAGAGCTCTAAGGGGCTTAGTAAACGTGAAACGGACGAGGCCCTACCCTGTCCCAGGAGGAACGTGGGCGGCAGCCCGTGCTTCCACTGTTCCTCCAGAGCTGGCCCTCGGCTCCCGCTTAGCCTTTCTCTGTTCTCTGTTCCAGGCTGTTTCCCCCGAACCCCACTCGCCTCACACATGCCTGCCATGTGCCCACCCCTCTGGGCGGTGGGCAGCCTGAAGGGGCCGGAGCTGCCTTTCTGCAGGACTTGTGTGCAGGCTCTGTCTTCCCTGCTTTCAACTGGCATCCGTGTTGCCTGCTCTTGAGGCCGTTGCCAGTTGGGAGGTGAAACTTACCTTTCTCTCCTGCTCCCCACCAGTGGGCCGCTATTAGCTGTTCAGTCTTTCCCCCAGGCTGGTGCTCCTTGAGCAGGGCCCAGGGGACCTTTGCAGAGCACAGGAAGGAGAGGGCATGAGAGCTGCCCTAGGGTAGAGCTGCTCCCTGGGGAGCAAGTGTGGTGGGAATGAGTGGGAGGAGGGGAATGGGAGCCAGGATGGTGAGATGATGGAGTGGTGGGAAGGGGGTTGTGCCCCTCGTAGTGGGGTGACACTGGCCATGCCAGATCTCCCCTCTGAGACTCATGGATTAAGTGGGGATGTTATCACAGGGAACAGTACCTGACAGACCCTTCAAGTTCATCAAGCACCAGCTTAAGCCCCACACACTCTCTTATATAACTTAAGAGAACCGTAACTGGCCCCAGGACTTGGTGGGTGCCACATACCCCTCACTGGGTTGGGGTGTGACATTGACTCCATGGCTGGGGATCAGTCAGGCGGAAAGAGCACGGAGGAGGGGGCGCATGGCCAGTTCAGCCAGAGCTTCACTGAGATTTCAGCAACTTCTCTCACATCTCAGCCCACCGAGTCCACAGACTTAAAGGAAATGGGGACAATCCCCCCGACTTGAACTGGGGGAAATTAAGTGAGCTAGTAAGCAAAGTGCACTGCTGACATCTCCGCGTCTCTAGTCCCATATTGACAGTCCCCTACTGGGCTGTTTGTCACAGCTCTGCCCACCCCAGTTACGCCCCTCCCTCAGTCACTCCCAGCGCCCTCGCAGAGCCTTATTAGTTCCAGCCTCTGGGGCTCTCTCGGCTACTGCAGTAGCTCCTAAACCATGGCCCTCAGTCTCCTGCTCTCCATCACCCAGGGCAAGAAGTACAAGCCCCTGGATCTGCGGCCCAAGAAAACACGTGCCATGCGCCGCCGGCTCAACAAGCACGAAGAGAACCTGAAGACCAAGAAGCAGCAGCGGAAGGAGCGGCTGTACCCCCTGCGGAAGTACGCGGTCAAGGCCTGAGAGTCGCCGCCTCAATAAAACACACAAACTGGCTGGTGGTGCTTTGTGTTTGCGGTGTCTCAACTAACCGGGCTGGAGAGGGGCTGGCGTGGCCCTGGTCATGGTTACCAGGTGCCGGGTGGATGTCAGCATGCCTGCGCAGCGTCAGCCGCCCTGGTCTGGGGCCGGCACGGTTCTGACCACAGGGATCATTGGGTGCCCTGTGGTGGTGACTTTGGGCCTGTGGTGGAGGGCTGCCTGACTGTCCTTTCCCAGGTTCATTCCACCGGGCCCCTTGCGCCTTGGGCAGGGAGACGCAGGGCATGAGGTCCAGGAGCCATCCGAGGTGGTGTCATCTTCGAGAGAGCCTGCGTGATTTGACTGCGGTGGACTTGGCGTCTTGCCTGATCTGCAGCTCCACACACTAAGAGCCTCCCATCTGGGGTGAAGGTGCAGGCATGGGCCACGTCCAGGACTCCCTGCCAACAGCACGGCCTTGGGCTCTGGCAGTGAGTCCTGTCCACCCCGGCCTCCCCTGCCAGGTCCGCCCACGCACCTTTGGGTGCCTCACCTTCAGCGTCTCCATGCACTTTCCCGTGTTGCAGTCCCAGACTTTGACCTGGAAATCAAAACAAGCAGAAAGGGAGGGAGGCCTCACCAAGCAAGTCTGGCCTCTGCAGTCACCATGGGGTCAGTCGTAGCCAACACCTTAAATTCTTGGTCTGGGTGCCGTTGTCTTGAGTTGTATTTAAAATGCCCAGCGTAGTATCTTGTGTCAGGGTTCGGTGCAGTCCCCATTTCCTTTCCCTGAAACTATTTGAGTCACAGGAATGTCAATGCCCGTAACATCTGGGCCAGCCCAGGCCCTAATGCCACACACTAGGTACAGAAGTCTGGCTCCTGCTTTTGGCACCGTCTTCTTTAAGGGCATACAGGGAGGTGGGCGTTTCTGGACATGGAGTGCTGAGGGAGTATGGGGGGTCGGAGTTTGCTAGAGGAGCAGCCTGGTGGGAAGGGCTTACCATGCGCGAGTAGCCAGCGCTGGCCAGCTGCAGCCCATCAGGGGAGAAGGTTATGCTCTTCACCCAGGTGACGTGGCCCTTGAGCTGGAGGAGCAGGCTTCTGGTCGAGGGCTTCCAGATGTGGATGGTCTTGTCCCAGGAGCCAGATGCCTGGACAGCAGACAGTTCTCAGCCCATGTTTTGGGGCCTGCATGCTCACTGAGCCCCAAAATGGCCTGTGACCCTCCAAGGGTCTTGCAGCCAGCTTACCAGGAGGCCAGACGCTGAGTAGCACAGGCAGCTGATGTTGCCACTGTGGCCCTCCAGCTCCTGGTAGACCTCTGGGGTCCCCGTCCGCAGGTCCCAGATGCGTATGGTGGCGTCCCAGGAGCCAGTGGCCTGCAGACAGCTGCCATGAGCATGAACCAGCTGGCCCATGCCCACCCTCGTGCCTAGGTTGGCCAGGGTCAGAAGAGCAGAGGCACCCAATTCTAACCATTGTTGAGTCCCAGTGGGAAAATGGGTGTGGGTCACAGCTTCCCTCATCAACTTAGGGGGGCCCAGGCAGAGGTGGGGTGGCTCACCAGGCAGTCTGAGCTGGGTGCGAATTCACTGCTGTGGACGGAGTCTCGGTGCCCTGCTAAGTGGCGAAGCACGTGGTCAGACTAGAGGAGAGAGCCCTGAGCTGCTGCAAAGGGCAGCCCGAAGCCTCGCCAGGACCTAGGCCTCAGATGAGTCAGACCCAGGCCCTCCCTGTGGGGCTGCCTGGGTAATGTGACACAACACAGGGTCTGGGGGGATTCCTGGGCCTCAAGGAGAGGAGGGCAGCCCAGGCATGAAGCATGGGGAGCCTCATGGGCAGAGGTCTTGAGGGACAAGGGCTGGTGTGTAGGGGGAGGCCCGGGGAGGTAGCTGCATGCCAGAAGCAAAGGGGTCTTGGACGCCAGGTGTGGGCATGGCAGTGGGGAAGATGGGACAACCTTTCTGGGGCCAGGGTGGAGGGGGTGTGTCTCCTCTGGATCCCAGGCCTCACTGGGCTGCCCCTCCACATACCTGCACCTCCCAGAGCATCACCCGCTTGTCCCAGCCACCCGATGCCAGCTGCTTCGAGTCAGGGCTGAAGCTGACCGTCTCCACACTCCGCTGGTGACCTGCAGGCACCAGATCCAGGAGGAGACAAGGACACAGCAAGGTCCCAAAGGAAACCCAGGCCTGGCTGCTTGGCTCTCAGTTCCACCCAGTCCACTCACCCTTTAGGACCTGCAGACACTTGGCTTCTGCCACATCCCACAGGCGGATGGTGCAGTCACAGGAGGTGCTGGCAAAGAGGCGGCCATCAGGAGAGAAGCGGCAAAACTTCACGGGGCCTGGGGCAGGCAGTGTGGTCAGGCACAGGGCCCCGCCCTCTCCCTCTGGCCCTTGAAGTCTGACCCTGCTAATTTCTCCAGCCTCATCACCTACCTCCCCTCTCCTCACTCCCATCCAACCCTCATCCTCCAGCCACCTGAAATTCCCGGGCCTCCTGCCTCAGCCTGGAACAGCGAACCTCAATTTGCCCATTTGGAAAATCAATACCCAAATCAAATGCAGGTGCCTCCCAGAAACTTGACAGCCCGGCCTCGGTTCATTGCCTGCTTCCAGCCCCCAAGCCCCTGGACTTGCCCTATTACAGCACTAATTAATCTGTCCTGTAATCACCAGACTTTCTTTCGTGTCGCCTTAATTAATAATTACAACTACCGAGTCCTTATTGGGTGCTAGGCACTTTACGTGCATTCTCTCATCCGACAGCGGAGCAGCTGCATACCCATCCCCATTCTACAGAGGTGGAAATAGAGGCTCAGAGAGGGGACCTGACTGTGATCACAAAGAAGTGGGTAAAACATAGATGAACCTTAAGGACATTATGCTAAGTGAAATGAACCAGCTACAAAAGGAAATTCTGTATGATTCCACCTCTGCAGGTGCTTAGAGTGGCGAAATTCATGGAGACGGAAAGCAGAGTGGTGGCTGCCAGGGGCTGGGGGAAGAGGAATGGGAAGTTTAACGGGTATAGAGTTTCAGTTTTGCAACATGGAAAGAGTTCTGGAGCCCAGCTGCACAGCAATGTGAAGGCACTTACTACTGAACCGTGCCCTTCAAAAATGGTTAAGACGATGAATATTATATATATTTTTAAACACTTTTTTCAAAAGTAGGATCTGAGTCCAGCTCTGTGAGTCCAGGGACCAGGTCCCAGCTCCTTGCCCTTCGGCCCCAGCCCTGCCCAGGCTGTCTGGCCTGGATGCCCAGCTCCAACATCAGAGGCAGGCCCTACAGAATGCCAGGACAGGCCCATGGGCCTCAGTCTCCCCATCCAGGCTGAGGAGCCCCACCTGTGTGGCCACCCAGCCTCCACAGCAGCCGCCCACTCTGGGTCTCCCAGCCATACACACAGCCATCTTCGGAGGCTGTGAGCAGCGTCTGGCCGTCGGGAGAGAAGGCGGAGGAGTTGACCTGGAAGGAGAGCACAAAAGTAGTCCCATCCCAGCCGGAAACACTGCCCCAGGATCCTGGGGCTGGAGCTCGGACCTCGGCCTCGCTCTCCAACCAGAGCCCAGAACCCAGGACCCGCTCGAGTCAGAGCCGAGAGCTTGGAGCCCTCTCTGGAGCCCCGTATAATCTGAGCCTGACGTTCGGAGCCCTCCCTGGAGGCAGAGGCTGGAGCCTTCTCTAGAACCAGAGACGGGCACCCCAGAGCCAAGAGCCCACTCTAGAACTGGAGCCCAGAACTGGGAGTTCGAAATCTACTCTAAGCCCTGAGTTCACTCTAAAGCCGGAGTCCACAGAACACGAGTCCGCCAGGAGTTTGAGCGCTCTCGGGAACCAGAGCTTAGAACCTGGAGCCCATTCTGGAGCTGCAGCCCAGAGAACACTCTGGAGCTCCTACCATGCAGAACCAGGAACCACTCTAGACCCAAAGCCAGGCGCTGAGTCCGGGCAGAGCCCGCGTGGGCCTCACCTCCCCGCGGTGCCGGCTGAAGAATTTCACTCTCCCCACGGCCAGCGTCCCTGGGGCCCGGCTGTTCATGGGCCCGCGGCCGCCCGGCCCGGGGGACTTCCTCCTGGGCAGGTGCCGGTCCGACCCGCGGACCCCCACTTAGGACAGGGAGGAGGGGAAGGGGGAACTGTGTACAAGCGGTCTCCATGGCAATCGGGGCGGGACGCGCAGCCGCTGTGGGGTCTCCGGGAAGCCACAAGGAGAGAGAGACTGGGAGACAGTTCTCAGCCCGGGGAGGTGAGGCCGCAGCAGGCAGGACCGCTGGGGGCTCGGAGAAGGGACTTCCCCTCGGGGCCGCTGCCGCCTGATCCCGGGCAGCTCCGGCCGCGGGGCAAGATGGCGCGCAGGGCGGCCGCTAGAGGGCACCCCAGCCCTACACATCGCGCCCGCCTCTCCCCTGCACCGAGCGGTGCACCGTACCTACCCGTTTCAAAGGGCCCACAGACCCCTTTGAGAGGAGCCTGTTTCCCCATCTACACGATGGGGAGGATCATCCCTGCGCCCCCAGGACTCCAGGCTTGAGCCAAGCTCAGGGCCTGACAGATGGTAGGTGCCCAGGAGCGCCCACGCTGGACCCAAGACCCCTTTCCTCCAGGAGTGGCCAGTGCTGAGGCTGAAGCTCCCACGGAGAGGGTTGGAAAGGACACCCACTTCATGCCCTGCAGAATGTGAGGAGCCAGAGGTAGTGTGTGTACAGCCCAGGGCCTTAAAAAGTGGGGTCGCTGTTGTTAACATTCCTGGCAGCACAGAGGGTGCCACCTGAGGATGGGAGGCTGTGGAGGGAGACCCCCGCAGCTGTCAAGACCCTTGTTGGGTAGTTCAAGCTGAAACAGAGAAAGGACAGGACTTGGTTTCAATGCCCATTTCACAGATGAGGAAACAGGCCCCATGAGGTGGGTGGACTTGCCCAAGGTCACTCAGCCTATAAGGATGGAATTGGGACTTGATCCCCTGTCTGCTGACTCTGGGGGCCTATCTTAGGACCACCCGCCATGAATTGCAGGGGCCTCGCAGCAGACGTCGAGGTTCCTGACTCCTGGTACACCTGGGAAACTGAGGCCCTGAGGGGGCAGATTTGGCCAGTCCCCCAGCACCTCCAAGGCAGAGGCGGAGCCAGGACCCAGGCCCCTCCCCACAGCGGCACACAGGTGGGACCAAGACACCTTCATCCGGACTGTTGAGTGGATTCCAGGCTCCCCGGGGCGGGGGTGGGGCAGCTGAGCTTTGGGAGCCTCAAACTTGAGGGTTCCCAGGCGTGACTCACACCCCTCCCCCCAGACCTCTCTGCCAGAAACTCTTCTCACGAGATCCGCTGTGCTCCTGCTCTATTTTAGGTCCCAGACAGTCAGGCGGGCGAGGGGGTGACAATGGTGGCTTTGAGGCAGCCCCACCCCCACCCTAACTCCCAGAGGGTCCAGGTCACTGAATTGGCTCCTCGGGGACCCTCTGAATGGGGCCTATAAGATCACCCCCACGCGCAGACCTGGGTCCCAGATGCAGCTCCCCCACCGCTGCCTCCCCAGGCCCTCTCCCCTCCCCTCAGGCGCCCCACCCACACGCAGTGTGGCACTTCCCCAGCTACCTGGTTCCTCCTGCTCTACCTGGAGGGCCCAGGCCCACCTTCCCCAGCCCAGCCCATCACTCTCAAAACTCTCTGGAGAGAACTTGTCCACCAGGCCCCGTGGCCACTCGGCTGGTAGGGGTGCAGCTGGGGTTTAAAACTGTTCTGCTTGACCCAGGAGTCTGTGGTTGGAACCACTCACCATGACTTCCAGGGGCATCAGCAGCTGAGCATCATGTCCACCTCTCCAGCTTCAGCCTGCCCCTGTCCCCCGCCCCTACCTTGCTCCCTGAACTCAGCCACAAGGGCCCTCTCTTCCATCCCTCCGTCTTCAGCCCCACCCTGGGCCTGCGCACGCACAGGGGTTCCCACCCTCCTGGCCTGGCACTCACCTTCGGATCTAGCCCGAATAGCACTTGCCCTGGGCGGCCTTCCCTTGCCCACACCCCAGACCAAGTCAGTGCTCCTGTCCCAGAGGTGGGGCGGTAGAGCCACAGGCCTGGGTCAGACCTGGGGTCTGCCCACTCCCAGCTCTGCGACGTTGGGCAGGCTGCCCCGATCACCCAGTATCTCAGTTTCCTCATCTGTAAAATAGGGCACTCACAGTGGCTGCCTCGTGAGGAGTCGGTGAGATGGTGCCCATAGGTGCTCAGAGAAGTGGGGGGAGGCTGTGACATCCACCTTTGTCCCTTTAACTTAAAACTCAGACATTAGGCTCCGAATGCCCTTTGCCAGGCTCACCTGAGGGGCTCACCGCCCAGGGAGATGTCACGAGGTAGTGCAGGCCTGGGGATTAGGGGCGTGGCAGCACAAGTATTTCACTGGCTCCAGCTCTGCCCATGGGATTGGGGGACCCAGATTCTAGCCTCCCCAAGAGGGTCCTGGGGGGACATTTTCCACCCCTGATGGTCTCTTCCCTCTCAGGGAGCCTGCTGCATTCTCTCTGCCCCAGCCCAGACAGTCTGGGGAGGAGGCCCATGCTGGCCCTTCCACTCACACCCCATGCCCTGAAGGGGACCCACAGCCCTGGGACCAGCCTTGCCTCTCTTCATTTCCCCAAAGTACCTGCCTTCCAGGCTCCGTGGTTCCCTCTGAAACTGCCCTGGGTACACAACCATTTTAACGAGAAAACTGGAGACTCAGAGAGGAAAATGACTTGCGCAAGGTCACACAGCTAGAAGGTAGTAGAGCTGAGATGCAAACTCATGTCCGATAACCTGCCAGCCCCCAGCTCATTCCTTGCACCGGACTTTCTTTCAATATAGTTTGGGAGGTTGGGGTATGAGCCTCTGCCCCCCACCCCACGCACACTTCACCTCTGTGCATGGGACCTCACTATCCCATAGGATGGCCCATCCCATCCTCGGAAACTCCTAATGTTGCAAAGTCCTGGGTGGGTCAGAATCTGCCTCACCCCGTCTAACAGGGTGGAGGATGGGCCCAGCCTGTGTCCTCGCAATTCCCCTCCCAGGGCCACCTCCAGCGCTGTTTGCAGTTCCGAAAGGCTGGAAACAATCCAAATTACTAGTCTAAGGCTGCAGAAATAAATGATTGCAGAGTCAGACAACGAAAGGTACACAGCCAGGGAAATCAACAAACTACACTCCACACATCAGCAGGCAAACATCCAGACACACTCTGCAGAAAAGCAATGTGGCAGAAGATGCTATAGGCACCATGCCCCTCCTACGAAAGTCAAGACTTGGGGCCAGCCTACTGGCGTAGTGGTTAAGTTCACGTGCTCTACCTCAATGGCCCAGTATTCGCGGGTTCAGATCCCAGGCACAGACCTACACACCATTCATCAAGCCATGCTGTGGCAGCGTCCCACATACAAAATAGAGGAAAACTGGCACATGTGTTAGCTCAGAGACAATCTTCCACACCAAAAAAAAAAAAAAAAATCAAGACCTGCCAAGGGCAACCCTCCACTTCTCAGGCATACATCCACATGTACTGAAACCATGAAGAAAAGCAAGGGATGAGAAACTCTCCAGTCACCGGAGTGGTTAACCATGGGGAGAGTAACGGAGGGGACACACAGGGTCTTGAAGAGTACTTGTTCCTGGTGATATTCTGCTCAAAGCTTGGTAGTGGGCAGTCAGGTGATTCTCAGATTCTTCTTAAATAACCGGCTCCGCCTCTCTGGCCCCTGCCCACCTCTCCTGTCCCCCTCCAGCTTCCCCAAGCCCTCCCCCATTGCTTGTCCCCACCACCCCCAGTCCTGAGCCGTTTAGCGGGTTACACAGTGCTAGGCTAGGATGCGCTTTCCAATGGTGCCCCAGGAAGCGGAGAAAGCTGTTCTGTAGCAAGAGAGCCAGCCGGGAGGAGAGAGCCAGAGAGGCAGGGGCCTGGTTCCTGCCAGCTCCCCAGCTCCCGGCTCCGGGCCCCAGGCTGCCCTCCGGAAACACACCTGCTTCCTTGGAGTCAACTCCTTTTCCACTGTGTGAGCTCTGGGATGGTTTTGGTTACTTGCCGCCCAAAGGGCTCTGCCTGAAACATCTCTACTTTCCACAGCTGGTCCCCTAATATTATTGCCTCTGAGGCCTCTGCTCTGGGACTCCCCTGCAGTAACAGCACACAGGGGTCCTAGCTCCCCAAGGGTGATCAACGCCCTCCAGTCTCAGTGGTTTCCCCACAACAGGGGCCTCCCTTACTGGAACGCACTGTAATTGTCACTGTCCCTCCTAAAGTGTGCAGACCAGAACTGGAAACAGCCTCTCCGTTTGGACTGACAGGTTCCAAGTTGAAAGGCACTGTCATCTCCAGTTTTCTAGACGCTCAGTCTCCAGTAATGCAGCCTGCATCACTAGAGGCATTTGTGTTCTCAACAGCTACATTACTCTGGTGACTCACTGAATTTGCAGTGAGAGCTTTTTCCCATGAACTGCTGTCCAGCCAACCCACCCTCCCCTATCTGGTACTCGCACAATGGATTCTTCGGAAACACACGCAAGACCTTACATTCGCCTGGTTAAATGTCATCTTCTTGGATCCCATCCAGCCATCTAGTCTTAAAAGCATTGTAAGTCTGGCTTCAATTGCACAAAGCATTAATTCTGTCACTGTAGCAGCTGCGAATTTTATGAGCAGGGCTAATGTGTTCTAAATCCAAACTGTGAAAATGATGATCAATGGGATAAGGGTAAGGACAGAGCCCTGTGGTCTATCACTAGAGATCTCCAGTGATTCCCACTTTTTTTTGCACCCATCCACACTCACGAGGATCATGGACTGACCGTGGGGTGGGCGACGGCCCACTCCCTTAGGAGCAGATCTGGGTGGGGAGGAGAGCCATGAGTTCCTATCTCAAGCAGGGCTCTCTGGTTGCAAACAACAGAAACCATGGATGGCCAAAAGGGGCCATATGGGAAGGGGCTGGGGAGATCAAAGATGGGAAAGACCGGAAGCAGGGCTGAGAATCCAGGGCGAAGCCTAGACGGTTCCTTGAAGAGCATAGGATTGGCCCAGCCAGGGCCACGCACCCATTCCTCGGCTGGGGGGGCGGGGCGTCTTGATTGGCAGTCCTGGCAAGATCCGGGCTTTGCTAATCAATCTGAGATCTCTAGGTAGGTTTAAAACCAGCGGTGCACCTGTGGGCTCAGGAGTCAGAGAGTCGCGTTCTGAACTGGCTCCAGCACCCGCCCGCTGTGACCTCGGGCAAGTTACCTAACTGTTCTGTGCTTCCTTTTCCTCATGTCTACAGTGAGCATAATGATTAACACCCGCCTCGTAGGGTTTACTTTGAGGGTTGAATGGATACGTGCCCAGTGCTTGGAGTGGTGTGTGGACACAGCAAGCGCGCTGCGGGTCAGCTGCGTTCCTGAAGTGGTGGTGTATGTGGTCCACGTGTTTCCGCTGCACCCCAAAGAGAGGAAGACGCACCCCCAAGTCTACAGAAACCCCGGGAAGTGAACCTGGATTGGCGGCGTTGCCCTGTTGTTGAAGGAGGCAGGCAGGAGGGACTTGTTTCCATTCCCAGTGGCCCTCGTTGGCATTTCTGGTCACCGCGTCCTTTTCTGAGCACCTCTGATCCCTGCTGACTAGTCGTCCAGAACTTGCTTGGCAATCAGTGCCAGGCTAACTAGTCCATGATGGCTGGATTCCCCCTTTCTAGAAAAGTGGGACGATGGCGCTTTCTTCTCTCCTGCCTTCTGGCCTCTGGGCCTTTCTCTGCGGTGTCAGAGTCCCCACCTTGCGTTCTGGCTCTTTTGGGGTACAATTTGCTAGACCTAGAAACTTGGTCTTCTTTCTTTACCTTATATTTTTAGCATGTTTTTTTCTAAGAGGGTGTTTCTGTTTGGGTAGCAAAGTGACCCGGATGCCAGAAGGAACCCGAGAAGCTCAGGGGGCCTGACGGTGCCCACCCTCCCCAGCCTGGCTGGGCGCCTGCCATCTGAAATCTTGGTTCATGGACTGTCACCGCAGGCCCCTCGGCCTCTCCCACGGGCCGGTGACTCCGACAGAAGAGGAGAAATCTCAGAGGCCGGACCTCTGAACACCCACGCTCCTGATGCCAGGACTAGATTGGGCCGGAATGAGGGGGGCAGGGGGCAGGGCCTCTGTGACAGGCCCCTCTGGCTGGCTGGGGCAGGGCCACAGCCAGCCAGAGGAGACTTTTATGGTATTTCATTTATTTAATTTTTTAAAGTCTTAAAATGTCCTGGACACAACCGTGTTAAAGAACAGTCTGAGGACAGAGGGACTATCAACCGTTGTCCCAAGCTCCCGGTGTTGTGGCCACTGTTACCCTTCAGGTGAGGCCTGTGTCTTATGACAGGGGACGCTTGGCCCCACCATGCCCCTGGGGCTGCCACAGAGATGGAAGGGACCGTCCAGGGATGGAACCTGGGTCTGTCTGACTTCTCTGTGCCACTTCTGGGCCCTGTCACATTTCTACACAGCTCTATTCCTAGCACACAAACCAATGTTTTTAATTTAAAAAATGTTTTAAATTACATGCCCGCTGCAAAAAATATATGTGTATATATAGAAGGCTAGGAAAGAAGACACACGTGTCGGCTCGCTCCCGTGCCTCGAGCCTCCCTCCTTAAAGGGGTGGCTCTGAGCAGCCTGGGACGTGGTGTCCTTCTACCAACTCCTCCTTTGAACCGGGTTTTCCCTCTGTAAGGTGGAAACAGTGGTGCTTGGTCCCAGGGGCTCTGAGAAGGGAGGCGTTACCCAGTTCTAGGCGACCAAGTAAACAGCATCTGCCTGGGGTCTGGCATGTAACAGGTACCCGGGGAATGGCCCAATGACTCCTGTGCAACCGTGCTCCTTCATGCCTCCGTCACCCCGTCTGTCTCCCCAACTTGCAGCCTTGGGTCAAGCCCCACCCACTGCCCTCTCCTTGCATCCAAAAGAAACTAGTCCCAGCAAAAATCAGAGAAGGAGAAGAAGGAAGTGAAATGCCCAGCATGTAAGGGCCTGCTTGGGGTGCCTGAGCTCAGTCAATCTTCCGAGGGGCCTGTGGTTGCCATCTTTCGCAGCTGACGACACGTGGGCCAGAGGGGGTCGTGACTTAACCAAGACCACGTGATTCGTGGACAGTAGAGCCAGAATGGATGCCAGGCCTGAGTCCTGAGTTTGGGTCCTTTTCTGCCGGGCCAAGCTGACTGCCAGTCAATGATTCACCACTGTGCTTGGGCTGGGCCCAGAGGAGGTCTGGAAAATGCTTCCGAATGAATGAATACATGAATGAATGGATCGGTGGCCACGTTATATTTATTATATAAGCTCCCGTGGGGACGGCTTCCGTTTCCCTCGTGTCAACTGAGTTTTTCACAGTGACCCTGCCTGGTGGGAGGCTCCACCTCCATTTCACCGATGGGGAAACTGAGGTTCAGTTTGTCCCAGGCCTTAGCCTTAGCATTAGCGTGAGAAAGAGACCGAGCTGGAGCTCAAGCCCCAGATGTCTGAAGTCAGCCCTGTGTGAGCGGTTTCCACCAGCCCGCACTGCCCTCTCCACGGCGCCAGGGCCTCTCCGGGGCATAAGGAAGTGCTCAGTGGGTATTGAACCACAGTGGCTGGCATGGGTGCCGGGGAGGGCAGGCAGTATTCGTCTGCTCAGAACCAGATACCTGGCGAGGCCTTGGGACACTTGCCCAAGCCCCCCCGGACGCCCATCCCCCCGGCTGGGTTCAGCCTCCCCTGAGCCCTGCAAAGAGGCTCCAGATGAAGCTGGCACCCAGATCCTTGGTCCCCGTGTGTCCGTCCTGGTTCCAGGGAAGAAGGATGGGGGAGAAGGGTGAAGCCTCGCCCAGGCTCTGGGGCATCTGTGAAGGCAGCAGACCAAGGTGGGCATCTGGTGGCCCTACCCCCACCTCCTGGGGATTTGGGAGGACTTGACCTTGCTCTGGGAGGTAGCCCAGGAAGGCAAATCCCCTGGGAGAGGAGCCCTGGGAGGTGGAACCCCCAGCACCCAGGCTGGCCGACCAAACAGCGTCAGCAAGACAGCCACGGCCGCAACACTGCTCACCGAGATGGACTAGCCCTGTCTACCTCTTTGAGTCCAACAGGTGTGGCTCCAGGTGGGACCTGGACCAGCCCAGGCCTGACACTCTACCCAGAGGACTGAAGGAGAAGAGCCCAGGATGAGCGGTGGCTCCAATACCCTGTCTGCTGGTCCCCTGGGCTGATGGGCCACCTTGGGCCTTGGAATGGGGCTTCTGGAATCTTCTCCCCACTGGAGCAATGGGCTTGGCCTAAGGCGGGTGGGGGATGAAAGGGATGGGCGTGCCGCCAGACCCCACTCCAGCCTCTGCCCTCCTCTTCCTTCCCCGGTCCTTCCTTCTTTCTTTGTTTCCTTCTGTCCTACACGCCCATTGCCTTCGTCCCACCTAGATCCCTCCCATTCTTGCCCAATCCTGCCCCTTGACCCTTCTGGGCCTGCCACCCGAGCTCTGCCAGGCCCCGGAGCTCAGGGAGGAGGAACGGCCCCCTTGGGGCAGTCAGGGAGGTCTTCTGGAAGAAGCCTGTGGGCTTCTAGGCCTCTGTAGTTAAGAAGGTGTCTGCCGGGGTCGGCCCAATGGCCGAGTGGTTAAGTTCTCGTGCTCCGCTTCGGCGGCCCAGGGGTTTTGCCAGTTCGAATCCTGGGCGTGGACATGGCACCACTTGTCAAGCCACGCTGAGGTGGCATCCCACATGCCACAACTAGAAGGACCCACAACTAAAAATATACAACTATGTACCGGGGGTCTTTGGGAGAAAAAGGAAAAATAAAATCTTTAAAAAAAAGAAGGTGTCGGGGCCGGCCCCGTGGCCGAGTGGTTAGGTTTGCACGCTCTGCTGCAGGCAGCCCAGTGTTTTGTCAGTTCGAATCCTGGGCGCAGACATGGCACCACTCATCGAGCCACCCTGGGGTGGCATCCCACATGCCACAACTAGGAGGACCCACAACTAAGAATATACAACTATGTACCGGGGGGCTTTGGGGAGAAAAAGGAAAAAAATAAAATCTTTAAAAAAAAAAGGTGTCTGCCAGACACAAAACAGAAGAAGCTCTGGGAGCAGGAATGGGCTGTGGGGGGCACTGGGCCAGCCGGGGGGACATCTATGGGAAATGAGAATGAGAATGGGAAGCTGAGGAGAGTGCAGGAAACAGAGGCCTCCAATGCCAGGCTGAGGGGCTTGGCTCACACTCTCTGGGCAGTGGGGCTCATGGACCCTGGAGGGTGAAGAAGGAACCTTGGAGCTCCTTGAGGGGTGAAAGGTCGGGAGGAGGAGACCCCGGGGTGCAATTCCGGGCCCCTGGCCCTGCTCCAGCCAGAATGACTCTGATTTCCCAACATGCACGGACTGAGCTGCCACAGCAGGGGGTGAGCAGTGGTGGCGGTGGAAGGTTTTCAGCTGGCACAAGGGGGTGGTCAGACTGGGCTTCCGGAGGCCAGCGCCGACTGCGGAGAGGAACCGCACCCGTGGGTCAGGGGCCCGCCAGGGCTCTGCGCAGAGGTCCTCTGGCCTCCTGACCTTTTCTTCTTGGGCCACCAGGAGGCAATAATAATAATAATAACCCAAGCGTCACAGTGCCAGCAGGCCCATGCGATGCGCACCACATTACATCAGGTGGGTATGTGTGCAGACGGGGAAATCGAGGGCCTGGGAGGCAAGAGACTCAACACCAGGATTACCGGCCAGCTCCAGTGGCGGAGTCAGGGTGCACGCCCAGGGGCTGGTCAACCCCGCAGGGCCCGGCCCAGCCCCCCTCCGGCAGCCCGGAGCAGGTGCGGAGCAGCTGTGTGGTGTCCCATCACGACTGGAGCCTCCTGCAGCTACAGCCCCTCCGCCCACCTGTCCTCCCGCCTGTCCCCGCCACGCCTGGCACCCACGTGCCCTGTGGAAATCTGACCAGCCTCATGCTGCCCTCCAAGGTGACAGCTGGAAGACGGCGTTTGGGAGACGGGTAGGGTGGGAAACAGAGCTCTGGCCAGAAAGCAGGAGCAGCTCTGGCAGGGCAGGGAGAGACCAGCAGCCTCTACTTGTTGTGCGACCTGGAGCTCCTTGCCAGGCCTCTCTGGGCTAGGGCTGCTCTGAGCCACCTGGAGCTGGGGCTCCAGGGTTGACTCTAAGCAACTTGTGGCTTCCTGGCCCATCTGCTCGTGCCTGGAACAGCGCACTGGCCCCCACGGAGTGCCACCCAGTCCTCCATCCCGGGCCAGAGGGATAGGAGCTGACCGGCTGGGTGACTCCAGGCCAGTGTCTTAGCTTCCTCAACAAGTTGAGAGGGCTGGTGGCTGGGGTGCCCTACAGGCAGCCCCTCCCTCCTCCACTTAGGGGCTGGTCACAGCAGCCCCACCCCTCCCCCCAGGCCCCAACCTTCTTCAATGGCCGTTTTGTATTGTTGCCAGGGGACTGCTGTTTGCTCAGCTGCCCCCACCCCTGAGACCTCATGATAATGGCCTCCTGTCAGCCCCAGGGCCCCTGTGTCTGGGGGCTGGGGGGTGAGAAGCCCTCTCCTTCAGTCTGTCTGGGGCATTGTCCTTCCCTTCCTGTCTGGGTGGGGGTGGGAGGCATTTGTGGTCATTTCCTCTCAGACTTGTTTCCCTTTCTAGAAGCTCAGGCCTGAGTGTCAGCCTCTCTCCACCCCCAGCTGTGCGTCCCCCTGCAAGTCCTCAGCCTCAGTTTCCCACTCTGTAAAGGCTTATCACTCATCTAGACCTGGATTCACATCCCCAGTTCAAATCCTACCACTGATTGGCCTTGTGCTACAAGCCTCAGTTTCCTCATCTGAAAAATGGGAGTATTAATTGTAGCAGCCTCACAGGCCAATAAAATCATGGGATCCGACAGCCCTGGGCTGCTGTACAGCTGGGTGGCTTTTGACCAGTCCCGCAACCTCTCCAGCCTCAGCTCTGTCCTCTGTGGAGTGGGGATGATCTTGGCACCTGCCACAGACGTGCCTGGTGGAAAGTCAGCAGAGGGTCACAGACTGGGTACACACTAGGTGCTCAACACACGCTGCCTTTGAAAACAACGCGGCAGCAATGGAGCAAGACAGCCGCACATCCCACTGTGCCCACACACCAAGCCTGATGGGGCAGCTTCCCCTCCCCCGGCCTCAAGTGGGCCTCTCTACTTTTGTCTGTTTTTGAGTTTTTCATCATGGTTTTGTCTTTGAAGTCTGTTTTTTAATTTCCAATTGTCTGGGGGTTTTCTAGTTATCCTTCTTGTAATTTATTTCTAGATTGCATGCATGTGGTCACCCTATGCTCGGAATCATTTCCATCCCTTGCTTTAAGGCCCAGGGTGTGGTCACTTTTTGCCGATGTCGCATTGTCCTTGCAAAGGCTGTGCCTTCTGCAAGTGTGGGCTGCAGGGTTCTAGATGGGTCTGTGACTTGTTGATCCTCTAGATTCTCATTTTTCGCCGGCCTTTTCTATCATTTACTGAGGAAAATGTTACAATCTCCCGCTGTGAGTGTGAGGTTTGTCTGCCCCTCTTTGTATTTCTTCCAATAACGGTGTTGTATATTTTGAAGTTACTTTATTTGTTGCATATAATTTTTAAATTGCTCATTTTCCTAAGTCAAACCTCTTGTCATTATAAAATGTCTTTATTTCTAGTAATTATTTTGGCCTTAAAGTCTGTTTTGTCTGCTATTGGTATAGCTATGCTGGTTTTCTTTTCTTTTTTCTTTTTTTTTGAGGAAGATTAGCCCTGAGCTAACGTCTGCCGCCAGTCCTCCTCTTTTTGCTGAGGAAGACTGGCCCTGAGCTAACATCTGTGCCCATCTTCCTCCACTTTATATGTGGGATGCCTGCCCCAGCATGGCGTGCCAAGCGGTGTGTAGATCAGCACCTGGGGTCTGAACTGGTGACCCCCAGGCTGCAGAAGCGGAGCACGCGAACTTAACCACTAAGCCACCGGGCTGGCCCATGTGCCGGTTTTCTTTTGGTTGTTATTTTCATGGTATATCTTTATTGTCAACCTTGCTATGTCCTTTGATTTTACTTACTTACTTATTTATTTATTTAATTTCCCTTCTCCCGCTCCTCCTCCTCCTCCTCCTTCTCCTCCTTCTCCTCCTTCTCCTCCTTCTCCTCCTCCTCCTTCTCCTCCTTCTCCTTCTCCTTCTCCTCCTTCTCTTCCTTCTCCTTCTCCTCCTTCTCCTCCTTCTCCTTCTCCTCCTCCCCCTCCTTCTCCTCCTTCTCCTCCTTCTCCTCCTCCTTCTCCTCCTTCTCCTCCTTCTCCTCCTCCTCCTTCTCCTCCTTCTTTCTTCTCCTTCTTCTTTCTTCTCCTTCTTCTTCTTCTTCGAGGAAGATTGGCCCTGAGCTAACATCTGTGCCAATCTTCCTCTATTTTATGTGGGGCACAGCCACAGCAATGCCAGTTCCATGCCAGGGATCTGAACCTGCAAACCCCAGGCGGCCAAAGTGGAGCTGTGAACCTAATCCACTATACCACTGGGCTGGCCCCAGCCAACTATTTATTTTGAACAATAAAACTCACAGGAAGTTTCCCAGTATAGCACAGTGAGCGCCGTTTATCCACCACCTGAATTTACTAATAGCTCTGCTCTTGTCCCATCTGTTTGATCTCTTCATGCTCTTTTCTGACTCTGCTGATGATGAGTTAGACTCTCCCTGTTTTTAAGAACAAGTTGGGTTTTTTTTACTGTTTTATCCGTCTAGGCTGATATAGTCTCACAAAACAAGTTTCATTTTTTTCAAAGTGAAAATCCTGTAGTGTTTTTTGTGATCATAAAAGTTATGCATGTGCAATTCAAAAAGATACTAGAAGTAAGAAAGAGATAAAGATAAAGTAAAAATCACCTCAAATCCCACTCTCTAAAGATGTTAACATGGACATGTTTATGGACAGGGACCATATTTCCCACTTTCCCAGTTGTATCTGTGGGACCTGAGTGGCTTGTTCACCTCTCTGAGCCTCAGTTTCCCCGACTGTAAATTGGGGATGTGATGGTCAGTCTTATGTGTCCACGTGGCTGGGCTATAGTACCGAGTTGTTTAATCAAAGGCTAATGTAAGTGTGTGTATAAAGGTGTTTTGTAGCGGTGGTTGACATCTACACCCACCATCAGTTGACTTTAAGATGCTCTTGATGATGTGGGTGGGCCTTATCCAATCAGTCGAAGGTCTTAAGGGCAAAAACAGGTTTCCAGAGAAGTTCTGCCTCAAAACTGCAAGACCAAATCCTGCCTGAGTTTCCAGACCGCAGGCCTGCTCTATGAATTTCAGACTTAGACTTACCAGTACTCACAGTTGCATGAACCAGTTCCTTAAAAAATATATATCTCCTACTGGAGATATATCTCCTGTTCAAGATCACACGGGGGGAGACTCCCATACCAGTGCTCTTTCCACAATGTCAAAGACAGTGCAGTTTCTGAGCAAGGGGCAACTGGTGTTAGTCTGCTTGGGTTGGACTCTCACTGTGTGACATTGGGTGAAGTATTGATGTCTCTGAGCCTAGGAATGGGATCATGGAGCCCACCTCACAGGGTCATTGTTCATTTTCTATGCATGTAAGAGCTTAGTTTAGTGCTTGGCCCACAGTAAGTCCAAAACTATTGTTGTTATTAGTAAAAGTTTGCAGGGTGAACCGCCCAAGAGGACAGAATCACACTGTGCCAGGCCCCAACAGACTTCTGTGGCTGGAGGTCACGTTTCCAGCTCTGGGAGGAGAGTGAGGCTACTGGCAGAACTCCCAGCACGATGAGCCCTGGAATCTGGGCCCTGGGGAGGAGCATGCGATGATCCTGATACCAGCTGGGTGGAGGAGGGGCCCATGGCCAGTGTCAGGAAGAAGAATTCCTTTGCAGGGCATGGGGCAGGGCAGGGGTGTGCACCTGGGCGGGCAGCCGCACCCACAGGGCCCCTCTCCAGCACCCACTGACATCAGGACCGGACCCACCCCTATGCTGGGAAATCTGCTTCCCCATTAAGAGCCAGGGAAACTGCCCGGGGTCTGCTCAGCCTGCAGAGGGAACCAAGGAGGGAAGCCCAAGGTCCCAGAAAGGCCAGGCGCAGGGGCTCCTCCACCACCAGCTTTTCCCCTACACCTGACCCCGACTTCCAGTTGTGTTAACAGCCTGTTATTGAGCATCGTCTGTGGGCCTGGCATGGAGTGCACACATGTTCTTTGAGTCACTGAATGCATCACTGGCCCCACTCAACAGATGAGGAAAGCCCAGCTCAGAGGGGCAGGGACTTGCCTGAGCTCCAGCCAGATTGGAACGGTGCCCCTGTCCCACCCACAGGCTCAAATTCCAGGCTGCCACACCCCGCCCCACCCTCGGCCTTGGCAGTCTGCCCTCCCCCCAACCCAGTCCCCCAGCCCCACAACTGACATCCTCCCAGCCGCTTGGGCTCCCAGAATTCCCTCCTGCCAGCTTCCAGCCTCTGCATGGGAACAAGCTGCTTTCCAGCCCCTCCGCAGTTCCGTGTCCCAGTGCCCATCATGTACCACTTACCACGGCGCTTACCATGCCTCGGGGCTGCCGGCCACCCTTGCTCTGGAAATTCAGTGGTATGGCTTGGACTTTCTTCTCACTAATTTAATCCTTTAATCTTCTCAGGCAGTTTTTCCAGAGTGTGAGCCTCCCAGAAGGGTTTTGGGATAATAAGAATAATTGCTTATAATTTGTTGAACGTTCATTAATTGCCAGGCGCTGTGCTAAGGGTTTCCTTGCATCCTCTCATGGAATCAGCTCACTGGTGCTCTGAGGTAGGATCTAGTATCATTCCCATTTTACAGATGGGGAAACTGAGGCTGAGGGAGGTGCAGGGTCACAGCTCAAAAACACAGTGACAGTATTATCCCACATTTACTGGGCGCTCAGTCTGTGTCAGACACTGTGCCAAGCGCTCTATGCATATTGGGTCATTTAATGCCCTCCACCAGTCTGTGAGGTCAGCACCATTCTAATCCTCACGTGGGAGGTAAAGAAACGAAAGTGCAGCAGGCAATGAGTTGCCCAAGGCCACACGGCTAGGAAGGGGTCGAGCCTGGGTTCTAATCCAGGGTCTGACTCCTCAGCCCACACACAGGTCTTGTGGACCTCCAGGAGGCAGAGGTGGGATTTGAACCCAGGACCCACTGCATCCGGGCCCCAGTGGTCCCATAGCCTCCCTTGGGAGGTGGAGAACCAGCCAAAGCCAGGCCTCAGACCGTGGGATGGCTCCCAGCACATTAGGGCAAAAACCGCAGCTGGGCTGGTGGCCAGCTTCCAGGCGGGCTCAGAGCTCGGTTCGAGGCCGCGGAAGTGGCTTTGGCCAGGACCCCTGAGGGGGTGGAGGGCTCCCCAAGGGCCGCGCTGGGGTGGGGCCTGGGCTCCCCAGATGGCCCAGGAATTGGCAGGCGTTTGTGCCTAGCGAGTGCTTCGCTGTCATTCCTGTTTCCGGCCTCCAAAGGCATCCAAGTTCTTACATGTAAATATTTTCAGCAGATGAGACTTGCAATCCTCATTAAAAAAATTCTTAAACATAAAATTCAGAAACACGTGTTCAGAGCTGACCTCCCTTTATGTAATCTCCAGGTTCTCTGGAACTTACTGTCAAAGTCCAACACGATGGCCCAAGTCCACTTTGAAAGAAAACTTGGAATGAAAGCTGCCGTCAGAGCAGCTGCCAGCACGATGTGAGATGGGCCTGTCTAACCAGCTGGGCATTCCTGGACAGGTCACTTCACCTCTCTGAGCCTGGAGAGACATGCAACACCTGGGTAGTGAGCACCCTTACTATCACCAGGAGTGAAAGAGACACCGAATAACCCCAGTGCCCCCCCAAGTAGGCTGAGACTCTGGCGGGGCCAGCTGCCAGGTGATGAACTGTATCCTGGTGACCAGACTGTTTTCCTGGAAGGATGGGCGCCCTTGGTCCTATCTCTGGGCCCTGTGCCTTACTGGTCCTCCCTTCCACTTCCTCACACTGAGGTAATGCCCAGCTGGCAGCGCCCCACCCAGGCTGCACTGGGGCTGGGTGTGACAGCATCTGTCACCATCGCACGGAGCTGGCAAGCCCAAAGCACCTGGTGGAGCCATTGCAGGGGCTGGGGCCAGGGGCCTTGGAGCCCAGAAGGCAGGAGATGAGAGAGGTGATGCTGGAGCTGGGCCCCCATCTCCTCCTCCTGCGTCCTCCCCATCATGGGTGTTTCCCAGGAGCATGAAACAGAATTCACCCTTTTTGTCCCCACACCTGCCTCATCTCAGTGACAGCACCTCCTCCCACCTCTAGTGTCAGCCAGAGTCCAGGGGTTGCCCTCTCTGACCCTTAGCTCCGACCTCTAGTCCACCCCCACGACTTCAGTCCACTGCTGACTCTGCAAGTTTGCTCAGGCGGCTTGAGCAACAGAAATCTCCTTTCCACAGTCTGGAGGCTGGACGTCCGAGATCAAGGTGCCGCTGTGTTGATTCCTTCTGAGGCCTCTCTGCTTGTCTTGTAGGTGGCCGTCTCCTCCTTGTGTCCTCACGTGGTCCTCCCTGTGAGCTTGTCTTGTCCTAATCCCTTCTTATGGGGATGCCAGTCATATTGGTTTGGGGCCCATCCTAATGACCTCATTTTACCTTAATTACCGCTTCAAAGGCTCTATCTCCAGATCCAGTCACCTCCTGGGCACTGGGAATTCAGACTTCAACATAGGAATATCGAGGGGATGCAGTTCAGCCCCTGACAGGCTGTGTCTTGAATCCTCCGCCATCCCTGGGCTGACAGCCCCTGCCGGGTCCAGCCTCACCATTGCGCTCTGACCACTGCGTCTCTACTCACCCCTCCAGCCCACGCTCCCCCTGCAGGCACTCTGACCTGATCACCTCTCCCTCCTGTTGAGAACTTGCCCTGGCCCCCACCAACTTCCCCAGGCTCAGCTCAGTCTTGCCGCCCCCATGCCCAACACCCATCGATCCAAAGCTAGGAGCTAGCAATTTACCAAAGTCTACCCTGCAAGGGAGTGGTCTAAGCTCTTTAGGTGGTTTATCTGAGTTAATCCCCATCAGCCCTATGTGGTAGGTGCTGTCATTATCTCTGCTTAATAGGTGAAGAAACTGAGGCACAGAGAGAGTAAAGGGCTTGCTGAAGATCACACAGCTAAGGCAGAACTCAGACCCAGGCGGTCTGGCTCCACGGCCATGCTCTTGACCTCTGCGCTCAATGCCCTGTGCTTTGGCTCCACTGTTCCCTCCCACTGGAATGCCTTTCTACTCCTTCTCTGCCAGGCAAACTTCTATGTATTCTTCAGAACCCATCTCAAATTCCCTTTCCCTCGGATGATAGTCAGCCTCTGCTCTTCACCGTGCTCACCCAGCTCTCGTTCAAGCACATATCAGAGTTTGAAGCGATTGTTGTGACCATGTCTGTCTCCCTGGGGACAGGTGCCAGCTCTGATCCATCTCTATGGTCTGCACACCCAGGACAGGCCAGGCTCGGAGGCAGACACCAGTGAATGACTGACTGAGTGAATGAGCAAATGAATGAACAAACACTTCGGCACATACACGTTAGTAACCCGGGCGTATCTTTAAGAAGAGAGTCTAATTCTTTTTTTTTTTTTTAAGATTGGCACCTGAGCTAACCACTGTTGCCAATCTTCTTTTTTTCTTCTTTTTTTTTTGCTTTATCTCCCCAAATACCCCCTGTACATAGTTGTATATTTTTTTTAGTTGTGGGTCCTTCTAGTTGTGGCATGTGGGACGCCGCCTCGGCATGGCCTGATGAGTAGTGCCATGCCCGCGCCCAGGATCCAAACCAGCGAAACCCCGGGCCACCGAAGCAGAGTCGCAAACTTAACCACTCGACCACGGGGCCAGCCCCCAAGAGTCCAATTCTTTATTAAAAGAGCCAGATGTTTCAAATCCCCCAAATTCCTGCTTTTGGAGAAAAAGAAAACACGAACACCTGTATCATTTTCTCATGTAAATTTACCTTTTTGCCTCACTTTGAATCCTGAGCCCAGCGCAGCCTTTTGGGCCTTTGTAATGAACTCCTGCCTACCCCCCGGAGGGAGGAGGAGCTTGCCTAAAACTCTAGGAGGGCGCTCCTGCTGCGGGAGGGCCGGGGAGGGAGGGAAGATAAAACAAGGGAAGGAAGAAATTCTCAGCACCCCATGGATTCCTTCTACAGCCGAAGAGTTGAAAATGACATTTTCTTTGTTGAAAAAAGTTATAATAATAAAGGCTTTGTTTTTGTAAAAATGACCCAGCCCCTCATGAGGGATGCTCATCGCATCACTGAAAAAGACTTAAACCACCCGGAAAAGGACAGAGAGGAAAATAAAATGACTCCATGTCACACCCCCCAGCTGCTTCTGCGAGTGTACTCATGTGTGTAGTCATCGAGCTACGCCTAAGATAGAATCTCTCTGCTGTGTGTTGTCCTTTAACAAAAAACCTCACTGCCAGAGAAAGCTCTTGATATCATCTTCCAGATCTCATCTCTGCCTCCTGTAACATTCAGATTCGTTTGTCTAGCCTGTAACTGCTTATTGGGAACCTGCTCTGAGCCAGGCTCTGGCTGGGTCCTATGGCTAAAGAGCGGAGCTGCTTCTATGGGACAGAGTTTAATCAAAAGATGACACATGTAATTATTTAGTTGCAACTGTGACCAGAGCTATGAGGAGGGTGCTGGTTCTTTGCCCTAGCCAGTGAAGATAGGGAGGGCTTCCTGGAGGAGGTGATGGGTTGATGCGGAGGAAGAGAAAGGGCATGCCAGTCAGAAGGCAAGGCCTGTGGGGAAGGAATCCTGATGGGCCCCCACATCTAGCTGCCAGTTTTCCTTCCTCCATCAATGAAGAGACCAGATTTTGTCCTGGTGTCTATGCCTCCAACCACTAATTTGCTAATTTCCTCAGGTAAATCCTGATGAGTCTAAGCGAATCAGGGGTTCCTCATCTCCTTGTCAGTGGTTCGGATGGGGGATGGCATATGGCCCAGTTCGGACTAGGAGAACAAAAAGAACAGTCTGCAGGAGGACTTCTGGGAAGGACCAGCCCATCCCTTTTCTGCCTCTGGAGACCGATGGTGAAGATGTGATGTCCAGAATTGCTGCAGCCATCTTGCACCACTGAGGATGAGACCAACACATGAGGGTGGCCGAGCAAAAAGAGCAAGAAGCTGAGTCCTTAATGATGTCATCAAGCCTTTGAATAAACCATCCTGGACTGCCTTACCCAGGACTTCTTGGTATGCGAGGAAAACCAGTTCCCTGGTTGTTAAAGTGATTTTGAGTTGGGTTTTTTGGGGGTGTCAGTCTCCTTGGCTGTGAGGGGTGAAGAGTTTGTCCTATAGTGATTCATAATGAGATGAGCATGTTGTTTTGACATTGTTGTTTGAATTGTGGGTTTATTAGGGTGGGAATGGGGGCTGGTGGAGATTACGAGGGTGGGGCTAGAGCTTCATCCCCCAACTGTCTCTGGGCTCCACTAAAGCCTGTTACAGGGAGTAGCCTCTCATCCAAGAGGCTGTTAGGGCTCGAAGGCATAGTGTGATGGGGAGAGCGCCAGAGACACAGCAGGAGGAGTGGGGACGCGGCCCGGAAGGAACGAATCAGCCCCAGCTGCCCCCACGTTGTCCGGGCATCTTCAACATTCAACTAACTTTGGCTCCTCTTCCTGTGCACCATGGGAAACGCCCCTCCAATAGTCCCTGGGTTCCTGGGGGCTAGATTCTCTACCGTGTCACTGGCTTCCGAATCATTGCTTTGGATTTGTTGATTTCTCCCTGCAATTCTGTCAAAATTTGTTTTACTGAGACATCATTCATGTTACAAAATTCACCCTTTTAAAGTGTACAATTCAGTGGCTTTTAGTATATTTGCAAGGTTGTGTAACCATCATCACTATCTTATCCCAGAACATTTTTGCCAACCCATCAAGAAACCCCATACTCATTAGCAGTCACTCCCCAGTCCACCCTCCGCTTGGCCCCCAGCAACCTCTCATCTTTTTGCCTTTATGGATTTGCCTATTCTGACGTTTCATATAAACGGAATAATACAGTATGTGGCCTTCTGTGACTGGCCTTCCTTTTGCACCAAGCATCCCATCAGATAATATTCTTTTTTTTCTTTTTAAAGATTGGTACATGAGCTAACATCTGTTGCCAATCTTCTTCTTTTTCTTCTTCTCCCCAAAGCCCCCCAGAACATAGTTGTATATTCTAGTTGTAGGTCCTTCTGGTTGTGCCATGTGGCACACCACCTCAGCATGGCCTGATGAGAAATGCCGTGTCTGCGCCCAGGATCCAAACTGGTGAAACCCTGGGCCACTGAAGTGGAGCATGTGAACTTGACCACTTGGCCACCCAGCCAGCCCCAGATAATATTCTTAACAAATACAAGAACTACTGTGATCCCCTCTGGTTGCGAATAGCACTTTCCCCCTTGCTATATGTACATAAAATTTCACAGAAATAAAACCATACTAAACATGTGGTTTTTAATTTTTTTTAGATTCAAGTACCAAGGACATCTTTCTGTGTCAGTACAGATCTGCGTAACCTTTTTTAATGTCTGCAGAATAAATTACGTGGTTAAAAAAATAAGTCTGGCTCGAGCTCATGCTCAAGCACTCAGGCCCAGAAGGAAGGCAGACTAGTCTCCTCTGGATGGGTCTTTACTGCACTTCCAGCTTTTCGTGAGTGTAGACAATGAGCTGAACATCCTGTGTGTACATTCCCTTAGAGCAAAGTCCTAGACGTGGGACTGGGGGCCAAATGGTACTCATGCAGAATTTTTTTGTATTCTGCCAAACTGTTCTCCGGAAAGGTCAGATCAGATAGCTGTCCACTACAATGAGGCATTGTGGCCTCTGGACTCCAGCTGCTTAGGTTTCAATCCCTTCTCCACTGCTCGTTAGTGGTAGGACCTTAACCTTCTGTGCCTCAGTTTCCTTATCTGTAGAATGGGGATAATGAAAGTACCAATCTCAGAGGATGGTTATGAGAATTAAATTAGTGTAATACATGTAAGCAATGGTTCTCAACCGGGGGTGACTTTGTCCCCCCAGGGGATATTTGGCAGTGTCTGGAGACATTGTCACAGCTCGGGTAGGGTGCTACTAACATCTAGCAGGAAGAGGTCTGAGATGCTGCTAGAAATCCTATGATGCACAGGACAGCCCCCAGCCCGGCAAAGAATGATTCCGTCCCAACTGTCAATAGTGCTGAGGTTGAGAAACCCAGGGTGAAGGGCCTCGCCCAGAATAAGCTCTCATCAGTGTTGACTGTCACTATTTACACTCCCACCCGTAGAGCACGAGAATGTTCGTTTTCCCATTCTTTGGCCAAACTCTTTAAGTTCGAGTTAACTTTGATGGGGAGGACATAGGATGGGGGTAGATTTCTAAGCCATCAAAAGAGCATTTCCTTATCCCTCGTGGGCCTGACTTCCTGGGACTGGCCTCCATTCCAGCCGTGGGGCTCCAGGGAACTGGCTGGCAATTGGGTCGGGCTAAGGACGCTTTGACCTTGTGAGCAAGGGCTCAGAGCTCCTGGAATTACCTAGCTGTGTATGTGTTTGTCTTTAAACATGTGCAGGCAGGGCCACGTGCGTGCTAGAGGGTGGATTTTGAAGTCAGATCTGGATTCAAGTCCCGACTCGTCTGCTTCCCTGTTGTAAAAACAAGTGACTTCCCTAAGGGCCCGGTTTCCCCATCTGATTCTTGTGAGGGTTAAATAAGATAATGTAGCACCGTGCCTGGTTCTTTGTCAACGCTCCATCAATAATGGGTACAACTGATTCGTGATTCCTACATCCAGGCCCTTCGCTAAGACTTTACATAATTAATCAACTCGGTGGTAACCACTGTGACAGTCACCATTATAATCACAGCAAGGTCAAGACCCTGTGTCTGTCTGTCCAGGTACAAAGGAAGGCCACTTGAGCTTTAGGTCAACATTCCACAAATGTTTGGTGAGCATTGCTTTGCCCACACCAGGTGCTGGGCCCTGGCAAGTAGAAGGGCCTCCTGATTCTCTCCCCTTCATGTTAAAGAGGCAAACCAATCAAAAACACGAACAAGAGGTCAGGAAAAAGACCAGACAGATTACCTTTCATTATCCATGAAAATGGGCTAATTTCCTTTACTAAAACAAAAGCAACAACAAGAAAAGATAAAAAAGCAGGAAAAAGAAAACTTAGTTACATGTTATTTCTAAGAGAACTCAAACAAGCTATGGAAACAAATATCTCTAATAAAGTCACTCTGTATTGATAAATTATTGAATTATATTTCAAATGACTAGCAGACCACACTGAAGGAAAACAAAGAACTAACCCAAGTAACTGTTTTTTTTTTGCTGAGGAAGGGTCTCCCTGAGCTAACATCTATTCCCAATATTCATTCTTTTTTTTGGCTTGAGGAAGGTTTGCCTTGAGCTAACAGCCATGCCAACCTTCCCCTATTTTGTATGTGGGTCGCCACCACAGCACAGCTGGCAAATGGTGTAGGTCCATGCCTGGGATCTGAACCCGTGAATCTGGGCTGCCAAAGTGGAGTGCACTGAACTTAACCACTACACCATGGGGCTGGCCCCCAAGTAACTTTTGAATACAGAACTTTGATCTATACTCTGAGTCTAAAGATAAAAAGAATTGCAAACACTGAACTCTACCTAATAGGCCTGTTTTTCAGAGTGGCATGGATTAGTGATTGCACAATGCCTCTCTGTGTGTTGGAGGACTGAGTAAAAGATGACATATATTGAGGATATTGAGAGCCAGGTTCCTCACTGTTGTAGAGGGAAGGTACAAATATGAAATGATGAAGGCCAGGAAGGATGCTGTGGTACTGGATGGGACCTGGAGATGTCACTATGAACTCTTGGGTTTATATTTCTGTATGTGTGTATTTCCTAGTTCTGTCCACTGAGAAGACCCAGAAACCATGATAGTCTGGGACCAGTGAGCCCACCTAGTGCCCAGCTCCTTGCTTCTAAATATCATCCACCAAAGAAGCCAGGGCTCCTTGAAGAAAGGGCTAATTCCTGGGCTGGCGCAGAGAAAGTACAAGATGAGCCTGGAGCGTGTTTTTGGCCAGAAAGTAAGGAAGTGCTCAATAAATAATAGAGACACATCAAAAGGACAAAGCAGCCAGCTACAGTGAGCTCTCAGGGGCCAAATCTGGAACAACGTGATTATCAAGTGAATAATGATGGTAATGAATTATAACCCACTGAATAAGAAAGGAATTCATGGGCCCATCGTCCTCAAAAACATACATACATATATATATGTATATAGACATACAGAGTAGGTGTAATACTGTGAGCTCTTCTTTACAGCAGTATGCTGACTAATAATGATAGGAATTTCAAAAGTCACAATTTTGCAATCACCACAGTAATAATTAATATAGATAAGAATCATCAAGATGCTAAAGCTAGAGGGTGAAAATTGGATAGTCTCAAAGTACTCCCTACCAAATTATTTGCTAATTATAAAGAGAAAATAGTAATTTTACAGTAGATAAAACTGGTAGACACCACCTTAACCAAAGGGTCAAAGTAACCATCACCAATAATAGGACAAATTAAGATCAACAGCTTCTCTTTTTTTGGAAGATTAGCCCTGAGCTAACATCCATGCCCATCTTCCTCTCCTTTACACGTGGGACGCCTGCCACAGCATGGCTTGATAATGGTGTGTAGGTCCGCACCCAGGATCCAAACCGGCAAACCCCGGGCCACCAAAGCGGAACGTGTGAACTTCACCACTGCACCACCGGGCCGGCCCTGAAGTGCTTCTTAATATGATGCCCTGAGAAAGACACAGTATCATTTCTGTGGTGTCCCTGCCCCAAAATGCATCACCTGAATCTAAGCATGGGAAAATATCCGACAAATGAAAATTGAGGAATATTCCACAAAATAGATGACTCATACTCTTCAAAAATGGCAATGTCACAAAAGACAAAGAAAGACTCAGGAACTGTCCTAGAGTTAAGGGAGACAAAAGAGACCTGACAATTAAATGTGGCATGTTATTCTGGATTGGATCCCGAGCTAGAAAAAAATTACTTTAAAGGGCCTTATTGGGACGGTCTGTCAAATTTGGATAAGAACTGTGGATTAGATATAATATCAAGTCAATATTAAATCTTCTGATTTTGTTTGTTAGACTGTGGTTATGTGGGTGTCCTTAGGAAGTATATGCTGGAATATTTAGCATATATATATGTGTATATATAGGGTATGTTTATATACAAGGGGCTCTCCCTCCAACGGTTCTGAAGAAAGATGCACATAGAGAGAGAGTGAGAAAGCAAAGGGACAAAATGCAAATGATCAGTGAATGTAGGGGAAGTGTATGTGGGAATCCTTTGTGCTGCTCTTGTAACTTTTCTAGATACTTTGACACTATTTCAAAGCAAAAAGGTAAACATAGAAAAGAAAGAAAAAAAACCTGTTTGGATACTTTTCTTTAAAGAAGCTATTTCCCCTCAAGGAACTCATTCGTGTGGTTGCCTCCTCAGCAAGCCTAGACTCTGCCTTAGTGGTTTCAGTCACCGGCCCAATCTTTCAGAAATGGACTCAGATTTCTTTGTGAGGGCCTCATTCCCCAGCTGCATTGGGCAGGTTGTGCTTCTGGAATATCCACCCTTGCCGTCAGGTGAGATGACAGCATCCATTGAACACTGTGCCATCTCTGGATGTGCAGACTCTCCCCCGAGTCTGGCGAGAGCAGGAGCTCAGGGAAGGAGTCTGTGAAATTGAAAGACTGAAGTATCTGATTGCCACCAGGGGAATAGCAAGAGCTGGGACTGAGCGGGAATGGAGGCACTCCCCTGGCCTCTGGGTGCGCAGGGACATCTTGCCTGTCTGGACTCTGGACAAGAAAGCTTTGGACACACAGCGCCTGGAAGCCTCCACCCGTGTCTTGCTGGCGAGGGGATTGTCTTGGAATGGGTGCTCAGGAGAGAGAGGGTAAAATTCTCCTCCACAGGGCAACTCAGACCAATCCCATCAGTGTGGTTAGCAGGGAGCGGGATGACAGCTTTGCTCAAGCACACTTCAGCTGGCTGGAAGTTTCCCGGTTCCCTTCAGTTTGTTAAACTCACCCGCGGCTGATGCCGTGAGGTCTCTGGGCCGCCCCTCTGATCTGGATCTGATCTTGTGAGTCTGGGCACAGGGTTTTAAGCTGGACTTTCTGAGCTGCCTTGAATCCTCACATTGCAGCCCATGAAGGTTCTCAGGGCTGTAGGGCTTGAGGTTGGGATACTTGGAAGTGAGTGGCCGTTGGGGAGACAGGGATGGTGAGTGGAGGTCTTGAATGTCACCCCTGGGAGCGTGGTTTGATCCTCAGACCAATGGGAGAAGCCATGGGCCAGTGATGGGTGACAGGGTGAGATGGTCAGACTTCCATTTTAGAAAATTCCCTCTAGCAGCTGAAGATGAGGATCAGAGGGGGGAAGAGACAAGCAGCAGATCAGTGTGGAGCCTGTCACACAAATCCAGCAAAAACTAGAGGAAGGAGTATTATTTAGACCTTGCTTTCTAACAGAAATGGCAAAAGGTAGCATACATTCCACCACTCTGACTTCTTGTTCCCAAGGAAGACATTGCTAATCGCTCAGTGTCCTAGACAGCCACTACCAATCAATTGAGTAGGCACACTGGATGAGACACATTTGCCCTCCCTGCTCTTTGTTATATAAGGCCAGGACAGTCATCAGTTTTGAGGATACGCTTGCGTTTGCTGACAATTCACTTTGGATCAGCCCCACCCTGAGGCTCTGGGGGTGGGATGGAGGGCAAGGCCCTAAGTCAGCCTTTGAGGTCGGTTATCGAGCGTCCTGCCTCATCCTGCTCCATGTCCTCCATGTTCCCGCTTAGACCTTATTGACGTCCATTATCTCAGTTCAACCTCACAACATTCCTGGAAGGTCGCGGAATGTCATCCCTGTTTTATAGAGGAGGAAACTGAGATTAGAGACTCCACGTCGAGTGCCCGAGTTCACAGGTGGTAGGCGGCAGAACCGGGATTCAAACTGAGGGCTGTCTGGCTCCGAAAGCCCTGGATCCCTCCACAGGAAGCTTATCCCAGCTGCAGCAGCTGTTTGCATCTGTCAGAGCCCCACGCAGAAACGCCAGAACAGGTTGAGGCCGACATCTTGGTAACAGTGACTCTCCCTGTCAATAAAATCCCCGGCTTAAAAAGACCTGGGAAACTTGACTTTGGAAGCACCTTATCTAATCCGCTCCGTGCTGAGCCGTGGAGAAGGAAGGCTCTGGCCCCTGGGGGGTGGGCGGATGGCTGAGGGGGTGCTGCACAGATGGTGAGGGGTGGGGCCTCTTGCTGTGGAAGAGAATAAAGTTTCTGTCCTTGCACAGTTGGAATGAGGGCCCCGGAGCCAAGCCACCAGGGCCAGGGCGGGGCCAGCCAACCTTTGGCGCGTGAAATGCCACCCCGTGCTCGTGGCAGATAATTCTCGGTAATAATTCATCCCCCCTGGCAGGCGAGCATCCTGAATGCCCTGTCTGTTCCTGCCTCATGGGATCCCTGTTGGAATGTGGGGGGGTCGAGGGCTGGGCCCAGATGTGGGCAGAGTTCAGACTGGGCCGGTGGGCGGGGTAGCGTCTGGGCACCACTGGGGGGCCGAGGGAGCCTTTGTGCTCTGTGCCCTGGGAACCCCACCCCCACCCGCAGCGCCCCATTGGGGAGAAATGGCCGACACGCCAGCTAAGGCCTGTTCTCTCTGCTTCTTGTTCTGGGACAGCCAGGGCGGAGGATGTTTCCTGGGTGCAGCCTGGCATCTGAGAGATGCCCCATCATGCCTGGGGTGCTCCTTCCGAGCACCTCAACCCAGCAGGCATAGCACATTCTCCTGGGAAACTTAAACCACACCAACTCTCAGTCCTTGCCCCCAGAGTCGGTCGTCTATCAGTCTAGGGTGACGCCTGGACGTGGACACCTTTTAAAACTCCCCAGTGGTTCTGTCGGGAGCTGGGTTTGAGAACCACCAGTGCGGTGTTTTGAGAGAGTGCCCTGCACTCAGCCACCGCCAGCTCGGCTCTATGACCTTGAACACATGACAGAGCAGTCTGTGCCTCAGTTTCCCCATTTGTGAAATGTGGGCAGCGACAATGCCTATTTCATGGGGTTACTGGGAAGATTCAATGAGCTAATGCCATAAAGACTCAGCACCACCCCTGGCACAGAGCACACACTGGGATATTGTAGTGCCTATGGGTAGTAATTATTATTTCTTCCTTTCCCACCCCAGCCAAGGGGAGAGTTTTGGGTCTTGAAGTCCCAGGGAGAAAGTCCAAAGGGCAGAGAGAGGTCCCTGTCAAGGATCATGTCATAGAGGTGACCAGAGGAGCCTCTTTGCTCTGACGTGGGGGCAGTTTGGGAGGTATCGGCCCCTCTGTGGCTCGGGTGACTCCTGTGGCCCATACTCCTTAGCCAGGTACAGGGCGCCCCTTTGGGCTCTTGGAGCCAAGAACACCGTGTGGTCGTATCTGGCTTCCCACTTTCCAGCAAGCTCTCAAGCGTACGAATGATACTCACTCAGCTCAGTGCCCCTGAGGCCAGCACACAGGGGTCAATCACGTTGGATGCCCACAGTGTACAACACACACCTGCCAGCATTGCTGGCCGATTGTCTGAGCAGGGCATTAACTGAGCACAAGGGCAGCAGTAGCCACCACTTCCTGACCGCCACCGTGTGCTGGGCATCTTGCTCAGGGCTTACGAAGTCGCACGGGCCTTGCCACTGCTCCCTCTGGCTGGTGATGCTGTAAACCAGCCAGTAAGAGTCAGAGATAAGTCAGTCCAGCCCCCGAGTCCACTGAACTCTCAGCCTCTGGCCTCTGCTGGCCACTGAGCTGCCTTCAGCACCGAGTTGGGGTACCAACTGCATGTCTGTCCTGTCTAGCGTGTAAGCATTATCGCCACAGTCAGGAGAAATGCCGCAGCTTTCTTTGCCGCTCGGTCCCTGGTTGCAGACCTGGGGTAGCGTTCAGGCAGGTATTTTTGCCTGAAGACAAGTTTTCTCATTTTCATAGAACTGCAGGACGGAGAGAGTTGCTGGAAATATCCCATCTGCTCTCCAATCTTAATGATCCGAGATTGCATTCTGGAAATTTCTGCGTGAAATCTGACTTACGATGGCCTCAACAAATATGCTGCATGAGGAAATGAAAGAAGTGTGGCGCACTCAGCAGCCACGACCTCGGAGCCAAAGCTGGCTTGCTCAGCAGACTGTGTACGGACTTGCCTAAGGGTCTGACACAGATCTCTCGGTTGTTCGCAGACATTTGTTGGGGGTCTCCTGGGTGCTGACGACATGGTGGGGGACAAGCTCTGCTTTCATGGAGCGCAGATCCCAGTGAGGGGAGACAGACCCTTGAGGGACAGCTTCCCTGGGGAGGTGACATTTCAGCTGAGACCTGAAGGACCAGAGGGAGGCAGCCGTGCACAGGTGCAGGTACCTGTGTACCAGGCAGAGGGAACAGCTGACGCAGAGGCCAGGGATGATGGGGCAGTGGCGAACAGGTGGGACTGGGGCTGGTGAAGAGCCTGAGCAAAGAGGCCATGGTCCAGATTTCCCAAAGCCCAGCCATGTTCGGCCTGCTTGGGACTAGGGTCAGCCCAGTGGGGTCTGCATGGTGAGAGGGACACGGCCCCATCAGCCTCTGTCCTGGCAGGAGTGGCGCTGTGCTTCTGGCTGGTCTGTCCTGTGGGGGAATGGGACCCTTGTCATTGCCATGGGCCTCAGGGACAGTGCCCAGCTTCCAGGAGGGGCAGGGGCTCTGCGAAGGCTGGCCTGCAGCTGGGGGAGGCTGGGGAGGGAAGGCCTGGCTGAATGAGCGCGCGCGCGCATATGTGTGTGTGTGTTTGGGGACGCTTGTCTAAACCTAAATGGTTTTAGGCCCACCAGTGGTTTGAGAGCTCCTTGGAGGTACCTAAGCCACCAGATGAAAGGCCATCGAGTCACACGGCAGAAGCTATTCCCTTCCAATCCCATTCCTCTGATTACATCAAAGCAACGTCCACTTGCTGCTGGTTCACCCTTTAGGTCCCCTGAACACTTGCTAGTCTTCCTTTTTACACCAAGAGCGGTTGGGCCGGGATCACAGGCACGGTTCCGGCTGGAGAGCAACAGTGTTGCTCGTTTTCAGGGTCACCTTATATTTGTGGTCACTGGCTTTCTTTTGACTACTGTAATATTCTGCCTTTAAAAAAATTTGTTTTTGTCTTTGCTAACAGCTTATAAAGCTTCCCTTTGAAATAAAACTATTTTAGTAAAAAGAATGAGATCATCTGAAAGAGAAATAGTAAACCCTGGTGACGATGGCAAAGGGAGGTGGCCAAAATCGTGAAGAAGACTCTTATGGGAATGACTTGAGTTTGGGAAACAGGGACCGAGTGACGCTCAGGGACCCCTCCCTGATTCATGGTACTCTCTCTTTCCCAGGTGTGTGTTTCTTTTTGTTCTTGCCTCTCCCTCAGCCCCATTCTCTGATCCAGGAGCGAGTGTAAGCAGCGATTCTCTCTCTGCAGCCGACACAAGGAGGTGGGGACAGGGCCTGAACACCGTCCGGAATGACTGGCTTCTCCTCTCCACCAGGAGGGGCCTGGTTTTCAGCCTGAGATGGATTCTTCTGCCCTAGTTCGTTATTCACGTCAGTTTCCAGCAACAGCAGAATGACAAGGCCAATTTTCATAACAAACTGAGTATTTTTTTTAAAGTTATTAAATGCCTTGTTATGATAAGGATGCAGACCAGAGCATTTAGTCAAGACTTTCAAATCAAGCTTTTGATCATGTATTTATTTAGGTATATGTTACCTCACTGCAAAAAAAGGTATTGTGGCAACTTACAAAAATAGATAAAATACAGTAGAATAAAAATAAAGAGATCAGGGTAAAAGTAAAAGCAGAAAGCTAGAACGAAGCCAGAGTCCAGTAGGAGACTCAGTACAATTGTTAAAAATTATCTCAAATTTGACATTGAGCTTCCCGGCAGCCAAAGCAAAGAAGAAAACATGACTGGTTACAAGATTCCTAATAACAGTTAGTTTAAGGCTTTGGTATAAAAACAGATCTGGTTCAAATCTTGACTCTACTACTTGTTAGATGCGTGACCCTGAGCAGGTTGCTTAACCTCTCAGAACTTGAGGTTCATTGCCTGTAATCGGGAAAAATAATGCTGACCTTGGGGGTTCCTGGGTGGATTAGTGATAATGTATGCAAAGGTGCCTTCTAGCTCTAGGAGGGTGCTGCTTAGGCCCTCAGCTGCTGTTTGTCCTAAGCTGCAGGTCCCCAGCCACAAGAGGGAGTTGACATCTGTCCCTTCTGTCAGTCCCTACCCTGCCCAAGCACGCAGTATGTGAGAGGGGGAGCCAAATTCCAAACCCGGACTCCTTAACTCCTACCCAGGGCTCCCTAACTCCTACCCAGGGCTCCTGGACAGCCATCCGGGGCTGTGTCCTCCCGTCACCAGAGTGGTTTCCAATGCCGTCACAGAGGAAAAGATGCTTTGGGACATGTGGGCTTTCAGGAGTCCTCAGATCATTCCCAGGAAATCCCCAGCCTCACCTTTAGGGCTGACCCCAAAGCAGATGCCACAGACAGAGCAGATTAAATGGAAGACCTGGAAATCTCTAGGGAGGAATTGAGGTGGCAGCTGAAGCCTCTCCATGTGTCACATTGTTCAGAAACACCACGGACAGCTGCCTGTGCCTTGTCAGCTGGGGTTGGTAGGACACGCGGCCCTCCCGGTCCAGGCCCACCCTGGTTGGAAGGACCTGTTGCCAACATGATAAAGCCCACAGTAGGTAAAAACGAGCTGATGGGGGTCAGGTCTCCTTTGGGGCTCCCAGGTTTGCAGCTGTGGGCTGGCTTCAGCTCCCCCAAAACAAAAACCCTTCCACTGACAGGACGAAATCCAATTATCTAAGAATTTTCTTTTTTCTGTTAATTTAAACACGACTTTGTTCCAAATGTGACTGGAGGCGGTCACCCCTCGGCCTTGCAGTCAAGGTCTTTCCAAGCTGACCCCACTTCCTTTGTGGGTCTCCTACATAGACGCAGTCTGTGGCCTGGCCACACTGGATAAAAAGCAACAGCCACCGTTTCTGGGGCCACAGGAGCAGCACACAGCTGGCAAAGAATACGTCCTGAGCGGCCCTGACACCCCGACGCTGCCACAGACAAAGCTGCTGTGACCTTGGGTAAGACCCTTTACCTCAGTGTCCTCATCTGTAAAATGGGCACAGAGTAGATACCTGCCACCGTTGGGAAGATGCACGGATACGCACGTGGCACGCTTAGCCCCTCTCGGTGCTCGACCCACAGCAACGGTAACGCTACCTGATTCTGAAACACGGCTTAACCTAAGCTTAACTTCCTACGTGACAGGTGACTTAACTTCTCTGGGTCCTACTTTGACTCTCTGTAAAATGAGGAAAATACCAGACCTACCGCATAACCCACATACAAGGGCCTGAAAACAGAAAGGGCTTAGCAAATGTTTGGGGACTGCAGGCAGCATCATTCCCCCCCACCCCCGAAAACCAATTTTGTTCGTCCTTTTTCAAAGTCAGCCCATACGAACTTTCCCTTTTCTCAAACTCGGGGAGAAAGAGGGGCCTGAATGCTCCTCACATGGTTGGGCCGTGATGTCACGAAAGACAGTCTTGTAAGACCCACACCCAAGGCCTAGGGAAACGCGGGGCCTCGAGCCCCCTGAAGAGGCTGCGAGTGGAGCCCGCGGCCGTTGGCTGGGCGGGGGAGGCTGGACGTGTCCGCCGCGATGAGTCAGGCCTGCCTTGGGTGGGTGTCATCATTCCCCTCTGTTTCAGGGATGAGTTACAGCTTAAAGAAAACATCACCTGACAATGACTGAAAGAATGGATTCTGCACAAAACGCATTTCCTCACCGTCTCGGGTGTGCAGCTTGGTGTTCAAATACACAGAAATCCCTGGAGCGGGCAAGGGGGCAGGACGAGGGGAGCGACGGCCAGGGTTGTAGGGGTCAGCAGTAAACACCCTTCAAAGGTGCTGGGATGGCTTGGGTGCTGGGTAGCTATTGCCTTCGTAGGCAGAGCTGCCTCTAAGCTGGGAGAATAAAGGATACAGAGGAAGCCCTTCTGGAAGGAGACCAGCTGTGTCCTCTTCCCAGTGTGGCCCCGAGCCACCCTCTCAACCTCTCTGGGCCTATTTCTCCTTTGGTGATATAGGGGGTTGGACTGGAGAACTTTCCAGCTCTAAAAATACCATTCAAAGCAGATAAGGGCAGGCTTGAAGGTCTTGTCCTCCATGCTGCCCGGGGCTGAGGCTCTGGGGAGCCATCAGCAGCAACAGGTGAGCTGGTCCACTTGTGCATCCTCAGCCCCAAGTCCTGGACTCGGGGCAGCCCTGGACCAATATCGCCAAAGCCAGGAAAAGCCCAGTCCACTCCTTCCCTCCCAGCTTCCACCCTCCGGCTCTTCTCTGCAACCAGAAGGTCCAGTGCTTCTCTTGGACCTGACTGCTCAGATCTCAGCCATCCCCAGCCCCCCAGGCTGCTGGGCCATCCCACCAAACAACCAGGCCATGACTGACAAGGAAGAGGGAACCTGTTTCCTCCTGGAGGCACCGTGGCCTTGGGCCTAGGGTCTTGCTCATAGCAGATCTGAAAGTATCCCTGAGTGTGTAGAGGCTGTGGGTTTAAAGGCCCAGAGAGAAAGGACAAGGTGGACCCCAGGCCCAAAGGCTCTGGAAGGGGGGGACTGGGGAGAGGTCCCACAGCCTGGGTATGTGGCCAAAGCCAGCACTCCTGGGTGGAGAGGGAGCCTCAGGGCCTGGCCCAGCTCCCCACCCTGGCAGAGCTGCTGCTGGCAGGCAGCTGCCCACAGCCCTCTCAGCTGCTGCTGCAGAAACAGATGACAGCACTGATGAAGAACAAGAAAAAATACAAATGAGCACAGAGGGAGGGGGCCTTGGAACAGGGGCCGGTATTTTTTCTCAGGGTGTGGTTTCTGCTCAGTGGCTGGGTGACCGTGGAGGTTTGGAATGTGGTCTGACAGCAGGTGGGGTGGGGCGGGGGGGTGCTGGCCAAAGGCAAGGAGCAGGGACATTAATCAAGGGGCCCAAAGTCCAGGGCCACCGACAGCTCAGCCAGAACAGGGGCCTGGAGTGGTGTGCAGAGCTGGGCGTGCACTGGTCCTGAAGGCTTCGAGTTTTGAGTAGCCCCGGGAAGGGAGACAGAGTTGAAAGAACAAGAGAATCAAGGGGAGAGGGGAGAGCATGGACCAGTCTTCTCATGTGTAAAATGGGGCTGTGGGACAGCGTGGCCTGCCTGATCCAAAAAGACTATTTGGGCAAGGGATATCGTCTCTCTGAGCCTCAGTCTCCTCGTCTGTTAAATGGGCTTAACTATCTCTACCTCCAAGGGTGGTGTCGGGAGGATTAAGTGGTTAGTGCACGTGAAGCTCTTGGCACAGTGCTCTGCAAGTGGAAGCAATTATTCCCCCGGGTGCTAAGAAAGCTCGATCCTGGCGGGCACATGCCTAGCACCCAGCTCTGGGCCTGGCCCCCAATAAATATCTGCTGACGGAGTCCCTTCCAGGAGCTGTGAGGAGCCCCCGTGCCCACTGCCACTCCTCTCCTTGAGCACAGGTCCCGCTCAGACCACGAAGTGGAGGGTGTAGGTGAGCTGGTGGCCATTGTCCCAGGCGTACAGCACGCGCTCCTTGGGGTTGTAGTCAATCTGGGTGGTGTAGGCGTGCTCGTTGAGGAAGGGCAGCTGCGGGCGGGCGTCGGTGCCCGTGTGGGTGTCGAAGGCGTAGGCCACCTGGCCTTCCCGCTGGTTGTAGGTGTCCACGGCGTACAGGATGCCGCACACCAGGAAGCAGTTCCCATAGGAGTTCCGGCGCAGCCGCGTCTTCCATGTGGTCTCGCGGTGCACGGACAGGTCGCCGGGGTCCAGGCGGCTCAGCACAATCACCTCGGGCTGGGCCTCGTCGCGGTCGTCCACGGCAGGGTAGATGACCCACAGGCCGCTCTCGTCCACGGCGAAGTCGATGTCCGAGTGGCCGCGCCACTTCCAGGGCGTGGTATCCTCGTATACCACATCGGGCAGCAGCGCCCAGGACGCCACGAAGCGCTGGCGCAGGTCGTACTTGATGATGTTCTTGGTGAAGGCGCGGTTGTAGTAGAAGGCACCTTGGTACACCACGTGGCCCGTGCCGATCCAGTTGTAGGGCAGCTTGTACATGTTACTCCAGCGGCCTGCGGGCGGAGGACGGAGGGTCACACCGGAGCCTCCTGTCAAACCCCAGCCCGCCCCAGGGACCAGTGAGGCGGTCCCGGGCTCTCCAGTGGCCCAGCAAGCAATGGATACTAAGTGTCCCATGGGCCTGGAGCTGTGCCCATCATGTCACATCAGGAAGGAGGTACCTTATCATCCCATTTGCTGAGGGAGAAACAGGCTCAGAGGGTTGAAGGTCACCCAGTTATGAAAATGGCACAGTCAAGATTTAGCCACAGGCTGATGCCAGCTCCTGTTCTTTGTCTCAGGGCCTTTGCCTATGCTGTTCCTTCTATCTGGACTGCCATTCCCCATCCTATCTGCCTGGGGAATGCCTCCTTATCTTTCAGAACCCTTGGCCAATGTTCCCTCCTCCAGGAAGCCTTCCCTGACCTCCCCCGGCTTGAGTGAGGGGCCATTCCTCTGGTCTCCTTTGGTAACCCTTTGTCTTGGCGCTTTTCATTGGGTTCCTCTGCACCAGCCCGTGAGCCACTCCAGACAGGGACCAGGTCAATGTTGACCTGGCAGTGGAAAGACTCTAGCTGTTCCAGGCCATCCCATGGGATGCCACAGCTCTCAGGGTGAGTCCACACTCTTTCATCTGCCTCAGCCTACTCTCTCATTACACTCCCCTCCCCTCCCTTCTAGGCCACCACGCTACCTCTCATTGCCCGACCTTCGCACATGCTGGGCCTTCTGTCTGGAACACTTTGCCCTTTCCCTTCCGCAAGGCTTACTCCTGCTCTTCCTGCAGGGCACAGCTCAGCCTCACCTCCCCTGGGAAGTCTTCCCTGACCTCCAGGCTCAGTTCCCACAGCCCCTGGAGCTCTCCCTCTCATGCTATACCGAGATAGTTTCTCTAAGCCTTTGCCTCCCACATGAGACTGAGTTTCTGGAGGGCACGTTAGGTCTAAACAACCCCTTCCCCCATCATGCCCCAGGTCTGATAACCAAAATTCTGCCCTTCCCTGTGCTAAGCCCCGTCCTGGCCCTTGCCCAGACCTGCAGCTCCTCGAAGGAGCAGCCTGGGGCCCTGCTCACTTGTAAAACAGGGTGATAACCCCCACCTTGGAGAGTTGTGAGATACCATGAGCTGACGCACACGGGCGATTAGTACAGAGTAAGACTCAACGAGTGGAAACTAAGGCTTGACAGGGAGAGACACTCATGAGGGCCATCCTTGTTTGCTGCTGTATTCCAGCTCCTGGCAAGGTCCTGGCCCGCACATGGGGGTGCCCTCAGCATCCCCTCCTTGGGGTGGCTAACCATTCGGAGCCAAGACTGACTGGGGAAGTCTGGACCACAGGAAACCACAAGGCAAAGGAGAGCCATGTCTCCCCGGAGGACCCTCCCCAGGCTGCCCCCACCCTGCCCCCTTCCCATCTCCGGGGTCCCCAACCTTGCTTGAAGTTTTCCAGGTTGCGGAATTCTACCAGGCTGTTTCCGTAGTAGTAGTTGGTGACATAGATCCTGTCATCCCTTGCAGCGGGGTCCTTCATCCAGGCTCCCTCGTGGCGTCCGTAGCTGTGGTGCCTCACAGGGGGGTCCACGGCCCGGAGGGTGCCCTCGCAGCTCGCCTCTCTGCCTGTGGGGAGGGAGGGGAGCAGCATTTGGTATGCAGACTCACAGGCCCCAAGCCAGAGCAATAACCCTGGGAACATTCTCTGGGTCTGACTTAACTCCTTCCTGATGTTGTTTGCAGCCTTGTTTTTTTCTTTCCTCATAATCAAAGCAATGTCTGACCATCATAGAAAACACACAACATTCATAAAAGGAGCATGGAAAAAACAAAAATCATTCAAAATTCCATTTTCCAAAGAATTTTGAAACATGCTGTATTTCCTTCCTTTTCTTTGCATGTACAGTCATGCAGACATACTTTTTTAAAAACATGATTCTTCTTCTTCTGAATATGGATCCTGTTTTCTCCCTCCACTGAGCAATTTCTCACATGATTAAGTGGCCTTTTAATGATGTGATTTCAAGGTTCTGCCACGCCACCAGACAGCTGTGCCCTGGAATGTATTTGACCAGTTCCCTTTGGTTTTAGACCTTTAGGTTATTTCCAGGGTTCTGACATTAGAAATAGGCTGTGAAGAAACCAGTTAAGCTGCAGCTGTTCTCCACTCGCTGATGGATCCTTTAGGAAAGATTCCTAGAAGTGGAATGCATGCGGATCAAAGCAGGGAATGGTTGCAAAGCTTGCTATCACAGGTAGCCAAGATCCTTCCGGAAGGTTGGGCTCGATGACTTAATGAGGAAGATAGCTACTGAAAGACGCAAGCCAAAACTACAAACACAGACATAAAAACAGGGCCAGAGGTCGGACAGAGGAAAGAAAGAAGTGAAAATAGCTACTAGATTTGACGGTGGGATTCTAGGTGATGCTTTAAGAAGAATTTGTTGAAAATACTACCTCTTTCACTGTAAATGTCATCAAACTTTTTCTGTAAAGGATCAGATAGTAAATATTTTAGGTTTTCCAGATCACATACTTCTGTCCCGTGTGTGAGTGTATATATATATATTTACAACCCTTTAAAAATGTAAAAACCATTCTTAGCTCCAGGGCTGTACAAAAACAGGTTGGGTCTGACCCGCGGGCTGCAGTTTGCTGACTCCAGTGTGGCTTACTCACCTTGGCTGGGGACTTCTGGGCGTGAAGGTGGCTCGGTGGACATGGGGCTGGTGGTGGTGGTGGGAGTCGGGGTGGGGGTGGGGTCTGAAGCAGGGGTGCCAGGGGCCAAGTCCACTCCCTCTGAGGTCCTGGGCCTGGCCTCATCGTGCTCTGCCGAGTTGGGCTCAGATGGCCTGCCCTCCACCCTGGGCGGCAGCTGCTCCAGCCAGGAAGTGCCCTTGAGGGCATTGTCTGCGGAGAGAAGACCTGGGCTCACATCCTAGTGGTACCTTCTGCTGCCCGGGGCCTCCCCAGGCCCTCCCAGGCTCCTGACTCTGGGGCCATGGGGGAAAGAAAGGGGGCCCTGGGGAGTGAAAGGCCTCGAAAAGTGGGAGGGAGGGAGGGCTTCATGGTCAGAAGACGGGCTCCAAGCTCCCCAGCTGAGTGGCCTCAGTTTCCCCTCTGTGAACTGAGAGTCATAAGGCCCACCGCATCAGCCGGTTGTGTTATCAGAGGAAAATGTATACAAAACATTTGCCCAGATCCCGACAAACACGAGGTGCCAAAAATGAGGCCCCTTTTCCTCCTAAGTGTCAAATACTTTGTACCAATTCTTCCACTTCCTGGATTCTATTCCAGGAGGCACAACCCCTTGCTCCCATTTTACAGACTTTCTCTTGGTCCTCCCCGTTGCAGCTCACGCTCTAGTTTCTCTCACCCAGGATCTGCCACCTCAGGCCAGGAGGGGCAGGTGCAGCCAGCTGCCCATCACCTCTGGACCCAGGTCTGTCTGTCTCTCTGTCCCCTCTCATCTAACCTCTCTCAGGCTTCTTGCTCCCCTGCCTCGTCCCTGCTGGTGGGGGCTTTGCTGACGGGACAACTTTTTCAGCTCCCGTGGGACGTTGTTTGGTGGCCATCTCTGGGTTATCCTACATCTCTGGGCTGGGGTGGATGGGGTCTGGGTGGGGTCTGGGTAGGGGAAGCAGGAAGACCAAATGCCACACAGCCAGGGGACAAAGACTCCTCAGCTCCAGGGACAGAGCCATGCAGGGACCCGAGGCGGGCTCTGCAGCCCTCCCACCTGGTTTCCACTCCTGCTCTGCCACAACTGGCTCCAAAATCTGGAGCCAGTCCCTTCAGCTCCCTGAGCTCATTTCCTCGGCTCGATCAACTGCGATAGCATGTGTGAAAGTACTCAGAAAACGGTGATGCCAGGGACAAAGGCACAGTGCTGTTGTGATTGTGATGGTGTGGCCCCTGGGGATGCGCTGAGGCCCCTGGACTGAGGACAGTCATCTGGCTTCTTCCTTTCTCTCCCTGATGGGCTTCCTCCTTGCACGGGGGTTTAGCCAGGCCCTGCTGTGGGGTAGCCCCTGGAGCCTGGGTCCTTGTGGGATGGGGGCAGACCCTCTGGTTAACGGGGCCTCAAAAAACCCTGGCCTTGGCAGCCTGCCAGGGCAGGGGCTTGTTCCCACGGGCCTCGCTGGAGAGTCAGATGCCCACAGCTGTTCTTGGGCAGTGGCCTGGCCAGGGGTCAGAGGCATTGTGCTATAGCCAGGCTAAGCTGGCAGGGATCAGGGCCAGCAGCTGGCACCAGGAGCTGGGGGAAGAGGCCCCTGAGCCCTGAGAGAGCAAGAAACTAAGGGCTCTTGAAGCAGACTGGTCCCTCACAGTTCCACCTCCCAGCCCCCTTGGACATGGGCTGGGCAGAGGCCTCACTGGAGGGGGCGGTCAGCAGGACCTAGGAATGGGGAACGGGCTTGGGAGCTCTCCGGGACATCGGAGGAGAGCACGCATCTATCTATGGAGGGTCTCAGAGGAGGAATCAGGAGCCACCCAGTGGGGAGGGCTCAGAAATGTGGGTACTCTCAGAACGTCTGTCTCTTTCTTCTCAGTTAATTACTTTGTGGCCCTTCACTCTGATCTGGCAGGGAGCTGCAGGAGAAATACAGGAGTCTGTGGGCTCTTCTGTGGGGAGATAAGAAGTGGGGGTTGCTGGAGAGGCCATCCATTCCAATGCCAGTCTGGAAACCAGAGGTGCCTCAAAGGCTCCATGTCACTTCCCAGAACGCTGGCCTGGCTTCGGCCCCTGCATTCCCCCCCACCCCGACTCCGCCCCCGGGGCAGCTGCCTGGTCCTGGGTATGTTTTTTCCCCACTCTGCTGTGAGCTCCACGTTAGGCAGAATCTCTGGGAAATACAGCAAGTGCACAGTGGACCTTTAGCAAATCTTCGAATGAAGAAGGAGAAGTGCAGTGAGGATGCAGACAGTTGTAAACACTGGAAAGGAACTGAGTGGCCTTCTGTGCTGGTTATGTCATTGCATCCCCTGCAACCCCATGAGGGGGTATTAGCCCATTGTGTGGATTTGCAAAAGGCTGCAACAGGTGACCAGTGGAGCTGAAGTCTGGGGCAGTCTGACCGTAGAGAAGATCTCAGATCCCTGCAGGGGACCCTCGGGGTGCGGCCACCCATCAACAAGCCCCCCCACCCTAAGGAGCCAATCCCCCTTCAACTCACCAGCCACGGCCTCGGTCGCCTCCTTCCTGCCTGCCTTGTAGTAGGTGATGCCTCGGACCACAGCCTGCTGCTGGGCCAGGGCCCGGGGCTTGCCTGTGGGCTGGGGGAATCTGCTCTTGCTGCCTTCCTTCCTCAGCTTCTCCACCTTCAGCAGCTTCTCCTTAGGAGCTTTTGGGAGGCCCCTGTCTACAAAGCTCTTCTGCATGCTGCCATATTTGTTGGTGTCTTTGCCTTTCCCTCCAGCTGTGTCCTGGGAGAGAAGGGAGTTCTCAGACTTGGCGGATGGTAAAAGGGGATGTTGCAGGGGGTCATGGAAGCTCAGCATGTGGGGGCTGGAGGTGGTCATGTTGCTCCAGACCCGACAGCCCAGATGCTCGTGAAGTCACAGCTTTCCTCCCATAGTGGCTACCTCCATGAGTGGGGTGTGCCTCGGTTTCCCTACTCAGCTCTCTAGCTCCTCTGCAGGCTTGAAGCCCAGCCTGATAGGTTAGATTCCTGTCCTGTTTCCCAACTCCTGCACACTCCCAGCTGGGGGCAGACTATAATGGTCAGCTCCCTGGGGAGGGAGCCGATTACCAGGTCAGCTTCCCATGCCTGTCTCTCTCACTCATTGGTCTTGTGTATGGGCAGGGGAGAGGTTCTCAGGCCCCTAGGCAGGGTGGCCAACTTATCCCAGGGTGGGGGAACTTTCCCAGTTTCAGCACTGAAAGTCCTATATCCTGGGAAACCCTTCAGTCCGGGGCAAACCGGGATGGCTGATCATCCAACCCGTGGGGCATGCAGTTTTTAACATTTTGTGAATTTTGTTATTTTTACTTCCTTTTAAATGCTTCTGATGCTGGCTTGGCACAAGAACACAGGGCATATGACATCACCCATTGTTAGGCAGAATCTCGAGGAGATACAGCAAGTACAGTATCTAGACCTTCTGTGCCGTTGCCAAAACAGGATTCATTCACGCCTGTGCAACTGGCACGGAACAAGCAGGAAGCCAGCTCCGGGCCCAGGCACCAGGCTTCCTCCATGCTTTATCAGCATCTAGGTGGTTCCAGTTGCAGACACAAATGGCCCCATCATTACAATGTCAGCACAGGAGGCCCAGAGGTGGAGAGGAAGAACATGGATTTGGCAGTCACACAGGCCCGGGTTCCAGTCCCAGTGCAGCCACCCTCCCTCCATGTGACCTCCCGTCACGTTTCCTCGTCTGCCACACGGACAATGATCATCCCTCTCCGGTGGTTATGGGATTAAGTGATATAATGTCTGTGAGGAAGTCAGGTTGAGAGCAGAGGTTCCACAACGTCAGCTCCCTTTTCCCTGCTCACGGAAAACAAGGCTGCTGTGGAGAGTAGCGCAGGCTGTGTGCTGCACGCGGGGCACTTGTCGAAGGGGTACAAACAGGGTGAAATCTAATCTGTACTCCATTTCCCAAGCCACACACCCTGGTGTGTGCCTATCATAGGAAGGAGCTGTGTACAATCTGTTCACCCAAAGGGGGCTCTTCTTTCTGATTTATCTGTCCAGAGGGAGAATTTCTGCAAGCTGTCTGTCTAGAGGAGGGCCCTTATCAAATGTGGACAAAGGTGTGTTATATGCGTGGGTGGCTCTGCCTGGTGACAAAACCCAGTGCCCCTGCTCCCTCTGCGCTCTGAGTTTGACTGTGGAACACTGGGGATCGCTGTAGGAGTTCTCCACCCCAGGCTGGGTTGGATGAAGTGGTATTAGTCTGCAGGGGTCCCCAAGGCATTGCCCACCTGCCCCATAGGGGCCCAGCACCAGCAAGAGAAGACAGAGTGGTTTTACTGCCCCCGACTTGGTCTCCCAGGGCCAAGCAGGGAAGGTCATCTCTGCAACCTCGTCCCCACTAGTTTAGAAACGGGAATGAGAATACTGTCAAATGCCTGGCTCAGGGAACAGACCGCTCGGCTGCCCCAGCTCACAGCACAGCAGGCACCCCTGGCCCTGCCCTGCCACGGACTCTCCCACTGTGCCAGCCCTCAGCCTTGTCCTATGGCCCCAAATTCCCACTCAGCTGGCCCTCAGGGCTGAGGTCCCAGCACACTGTGCTCCCAAGCCCGCCCATCTTCTGGCCCCATCATCAGAGCCATGGCCTCACCTGAGCCTTGCTACCAGGGCCAGTGGCTGGGCCAGCGGCGGGGACTGTGGCTGCATCCTTCTGCAGCAGCTGGAGGCCCAGGCTCGACAGCTCCTTCTTGATGCTCATCATGATGGCTGAGTGGTTCTCGTAGTGCTTCAGCTGCTCACTGAAGTGGCGCATGCTCTCCCTCACCACCTCGTTCTCCCGGCTCAGGTTGGCCTTGATGCTCTGTGGGGGCAGGACCCGAAGTCTTTCCGGCCTCCTCTGACCACCCCCCACCCCTGGCCTGAGGGGGACACCCCAGCTTCTGCCATCAAGCTTTGCTGCCCGGTCTCCTGAGCAGGGCCCAGGGGTATGCATGGGGGCGGCACCAGCGAGCACCGGTGGAATAAAGCATGCTGCTAAGAGACTCTATTAAATGTTTATTTAAAAAGTGAATGAATGAAAAAATATATATGTTCAAAGTACTAAATTAAAAAGATACAAATGGGTATAAAAACGTCTCCCTCCCACCTTTGCTCCTCGGTGCCGACAACTGTTAGGGTTTCTTTTTCTTTTTTTTTTTTAACACTTTGCTTTTTCACATGAGCCTATTTTGCAAACTCTTCCATCTCTGTATATACAATGCCCCCCATTCCTTTTAGTGACCACATAGTATGCCACCGGAGGCACAGGCCATAAGGTACTCAGCCAGTCCCTTATGGATCCATCATTTAAGCTGCTATCTTTTGCTACTTTAAAATTACCTTTTAATTTCACAAGTAATACACAAATACCTTCTTCTTGTGGAATACTCAAACAACAAAGCTCTCTGGCGTTTTGCCATGGCTGAGTCTCTGATCCCTCCCAGGCTCCAAGTCTCTGACTTCTCTCCCTGCAGTGCTGGCTCCTCTGGCAGCACTGAGCCGTTACTCCCAGTCCTGTTCTCCTGCTTCGCCTGTCTCCCCCTTGCTGGGGGCCCTGCCTGGCTTTAGCAGCTCCCAGCTACCCCCTGATCTACCTGGATTCTGGAATCTGCTGGAAACAGATGGATAGCTCAGAACCACCATGCTCCTCTCTGGGGATCCCTGCCCTAGGGATCCCCATGCTGGGCTGTTGGCCAGGCTGGCCTTGGCCGCTGGGCAGGACTCAGGAAACCAGGTATCAGCCCCAGGTCCCCAGAGCCCCAGCAGGTGTGGGGTGTGTGTGGAATTCCTCTGCCCGAGTCCACTTCTCAGCTGAAGTAGGAGAGACCAGAGTCACAAGCAGGAAGAGCCTCATCCCCGGGAAGCCCTGGAGTATCGGAATTCTGAGTTCAGAAATTCATGGGCAGAAATTTTTACAGAGAAGATAACCTAAAAGCGATTTATGTCTAGTCAGCCCTGGGTGTAAACAGATTCAGGGACCAAGAGGCAGCAAGGCAGGAGTTGGACAGAGCTGGGTTCAAATCCTCACTCTCTACTTCCTGGCTGGGTAACCTTGAGTTAGTGACTTCACCTCTCTAAGCCTCAGTTTCCCTGCCTGTAAAATGAGGATCTTTATCATAATCACAACTAAATGTCATGGTTACTGTGGGGACCAGAAAGACTAAGAAATGAGAAAGTGCATTCTAAACTAGATCACAGGGAAGACAGAAGTCAAACTGTGGAAGGCAAGTTTTCCAACCTCTGACATTTGCCAGATGGTTGTGTGTCATGGGGGCTGCTCCGTGCACTGTGGGATGTTTAGCAGCATCCCTGGCCGCCACCCACAAGAAGCCAATAGCATCCACCACCTCCTCCCCCAAGCTGTGACAACCAAAAACGTCTCCAGATATTGCCAACTGCCCCTGGTTGAGTCCCACTCGTGTAAGGGAGGAGAGCAAGGGGAGTGGGACCCCGACTTGCTGCCTGACCCCCTGGGATGTTTCTCCCTCAGGCCGAGGGAGACAGCTCCCCTGAGTGAGGCTGCTCTCTTCACCTTCTCCCAGGGTTAGCAAAAAGCTTTTCTTTTTCATAGAGTTATCACTTAGTGAACAGAAGCAAAGCACAGATAATGCAAACCAGAAGATAATTAAAAAATCATTTCTTTGTTGCTGCGGAAATCGTTTCTGATTTGTTCCAGGCCCCGCAGACATACCCTCCAGATTGTCTGGCTCATAGTTACATGAAGCAAGTTAACATTTCCTGAGATGACAAGACGAAAGGTCAAAGGAGGACAACTGCAGAGCTGGCGACAGGAGAGCAGGCGCAGAGGAAATATCAGGGCACAGGAGAAACTCAGCAACCGTTATGTTTTTCCCACGCTGGCATGGGCCTGGCACACAGCAGATACTCACCAAATGCTTTTTGAATAATTAAAGCCACTGTGAGCCCAACTTTGGGGATAGTAAGGGGTTAATCTCCCCCCCAGGGCACAGGATGCCCAGGTGCCCCCTCTCTCTAAAAAGGAAGCTGGGAAAGGAAGCCCCCACGCCCGCTCCTGGCAGCTGCATGTCTACAGGCTCCCAGCAGCCCTGCAGGGACCGGATGCAGGAAACAGGCGGAGGCCAGGCTGTGCCAACAGAGATGCAAACCTCAAACCTGCAGCCTGGACCCCCACGCTCACCCAACGCTGTCCCTGTCCTCAGGTGGCAGTCCCAGCCACCCACCTAGCCCTCCAGCACATTTGTCTTGACCAAGAGAAGATGCTCGGCACCTCTGCCTCCCCTGCAGAGGGGCACTGGGACAGTCATGCTGCCTCAAGCCTGGCCCCAGTGGGCTTGGCCAGTCCTGCACCACTCCAGGGGGCACCACTCATGTGGTATTTTATGAAAATAGTGGCCCCAGAGTTGTGCAATGTGTGGGTCCTGGTCTTGGTCAACTGAGGGTTCCAGCCCCCTCCAGACTCTTTTCATACAACCAGCAGGTGCCTCAGTTTCTCCACCCAGCCTTCCTGCTTCGTGCAGGCCCTTAAGCCCGAGTCAGACCTCTTCCCCAAAGTCTAAACCCTGTGGCCTGAATCTCCCTCTCCCAGCTCCTGCTGGAGTCCAGCTTTCAACAGCCACCAGGGGCAGGACAGAATTGCCCAGGCCCCTTCGGACACTGCCCTTGGCCTCCAGCACTACACTCGCCCCGCCTCTGGCTCAAGCCCTGCCCTTACCTCTTCCAGCGTGTTCATCTGGGAGGCCACCTTGTGGACGTAGGCGTGCACTTTCATCAGGTCCATGCTATACAAGGTGCCCTCCAGGAGATCCACCATGGACTGCAGCTGCCCAGGGAAGGGGGATGGTTAGTGAAAGGGCAGAGCACAGGGCTGGACACAGAGGGTGCAAAAGGAACCCTACCACGGCAGAACCCCAGGACCCCAGGGCCTCAGAATGGCCTGCTTGGGCCCTCAGTGCCCGCCAGACCCAGCCTGCTCATAATCACAAGCAACAGGTTCTGTCTTTTGAGCATTTACCATGGGGCAGGCACTGTGCCAGGGCCTTTCACAAGCCATTTCACTTAATCCTCACAACGACCCACGAGGTGTGTAGTGGACACCAGAGGAGCTCCATTCCCACCCCCAGTGATCCCTCCTCCTGTTTCTCGTGCCCGTCCTGGCTTCCACATGCCTCCCTTTAACAGCCTGCACCTGTCACTCTCTTCAAACAGCTGCTTTGCCCCCCAAAGTCCCTGGTGTACGTCCTCCTGGCGCAGCTCTTCAACAATGCCTGACTGGGGTGGGCATCTATCAGCCCAGCTCTCTCGCCCCAGTGGGGACAACTGAGCTGTCATTCACATGCCAATGTACCCTGGGGCTGAGGCTGGCACTGGGCCTGAGACCACACCACTGCTGGGCTGCCCTCCCTTCCTGCCTCTCCCACTTCAGTACCAGTGTTCCCCCGGGAGCACTTTCATAATAAATCACCTGCATGTGAGTCACCCGCCTCAGGGTCTGCTTCTAGGGCCCCAGCCAAAGACACGGTCTGGACAACTGTTATCTTCCTCTTCCAGGCTGGGAAGCTGCAGTTTAGACAGGTGAAGTGACGCGCCCAAGGCCACCCAGCTGTTAAATGGTGGAGCTGGGAGCAGAACCCAGACTGGTGTAAACCAAACCTCTTTCCTATTATGCTTTACTGCTCCTTCTTGTGTCCAGATGGGGAAACTGAGGCCGGGAGAGGGGGCAGGGCTTGCACAAAGGTCAGTGGCAGATGCTGGGTCTCCCTTGCCCAGCCCTGGCTCTTCCCTGCAGCTGCCCCTCCCCTTCCCCCGTCTGTCACATCTCATCAGGATGTGACAATGCCCTCCAGATGGCCAAAATGCCAACGAGAGCATCACGGGAAGCTTGGCCCAAGGGGCCGGTTGGGAAATCAGCATCCCCTGGCTTCTCGGGAAGGGCAGATCCAGCCCACCCTCCCGGTGGCTCAGCTCCGAGCCCTGAGGCATTTCTCAGGGCCTGAGCAGGCCAGTGCTCCCATTTGGCCCTGGCCAGCTGTTTCCAAAACAGTTTGACTCCCACTCTCGCAGGAGTGTTCAAGCTGTTCATAAGCCAGAGAGCTTTTCTCTGAGCAGACTCTGATCTCTAAAACGGAAAAAGGGAGTGCAGGGCTCTGATGGGAGCAGGGGTAGGGCCTCGAGTCTTGTCTGCTCCCCGACAACCGTGCTCAGGCCCTGAGGGGCTGCACAGTACCCCTAGGGCTCTGGGGAGCACCTTTTGAGAACCATGCACATGGAGTCTTAGGTTCCTCAGCTTCCTTCTCTGTGAAATGGGGCAAGAGGGTGGTGGTAGGAGCAGTCGTGTCTGGACAGGGCTCAGCCCAGAGTGAGCACAGCAAGGGCGTCATGAAGATCAGCAATAACGACTACTATTCCAGGGGACTAAACGGGAACCTCCCAGCTTCATTCACTCTGCTGCCTTTACGGCCACCAAAACTGGCTTCCTGAAGCAAAGCTTTGATTGGGTCTCTCCCCTGCTTGATAACTCGACATGGCTCCCAGCTTCCCCTGTGTGGCTTCTCATCTCCCGAGTCTGGCATTCAAGCCCTCCATGATCTGCTCCTGCCGCCCCCTGCAGCCTCAGCAAACATGTGCTCTGGGCCAGGCACTAAGGACAGTAGTGAGCAAGACAGACGCAAGCCGGAACCGTCTTTCGCAGGCTGTCAGGGAACACAGAGTCACACCCAGGCGTCCAGACCAGAGAACAGGCGGTAACACACAGAAGCCCAGAGCATTACTGATGGGGCCCTGACCTTGTCTGGGAGTGCATGTGGATTGGGAAAGTCTGCCAGGAGGAAGTTTTGTTTGAGCTGAGCTCTAAAGGAGGAGCACGAATTAGGCAAAGAGGGCAGGAGAGGGAACGTCCAGGCAAAGCGAACAGCTTGTTCAAAGAGCTGGTGAGAAGAAACGTGGTGTTCGAGCCACGTTACTCAAAGTGTGGTCTGCAGACCAGCGCCGGTCCAGAGTGCTCGTCTCTAGTCTGTGATAAAATAATCACAAAAAGCGAGAGTAGGCTTTTATGAACTTTTAGAGCCATTTGACAGAGCAATTTTATATCTGTGGGCTCTAATAATACAACATAGGGCTTGTATGTTGCGTGTCCGTTTTTGTTTCATTGTTCTAATCACTCATTTTTATAGTATTTTATAAAAGTATTGGTTCTTAAGATTTTTAAAAAACTGGTCTTTCACCACAGTTTGAGAAGCACCATGTTAGAGGACTTGACAAGCAGCTAGTGGGGCTGGAGCAGAGAGGGCAGGGAGGCACCCTGTGCCATACCCACTCCACTTGTTCTCACCCAGAATGCCCTCATTTCTGCTCTGCCTGAGGGACTCCTACACATCCCTCAAAGCCCAGCTCTAATGTTATCTCCTCCTCTGGGTTCCCACAGTCCCTGGGACATCCCTTGGCCCAGCACTGATCATGTTGCCATTTTGGGGGTCAGGAGCTGTGTCCCCACAAGACTAGGGATTCCTCAAGGGTGTGGCCATGTCTGGTTCATGTGCAGAAGGAAAAGGAGCAAAGAGGTGGGAGGCACACCCCGGTAGCCAACCTACCTAAGAAAGGGGACCTGGACTCCCCTCCCTCCTACGCAGAGACAAGCAGCTAAGGCCAGATCACAGCTGGAGTTCTGAGCTTGAAGGGAAGGGCTGGGATAGAGACAAGAGGTGGGAATAGGGTGGGTGTGCCCTGTGCTCCTCCCCCATTGGCTTCCCCTAACCTCCTCTCCTGGGGGGCTGACCTCAGAGAGCCTCCTGCTGAGGGAGGGGAGCCGAGCTGCATGGGAGAGGTCTCAGCTCTGTCTCATACTACCTCTGCTGCCCCCTCCTCTTGGGACTTTCTGGGTACCCCCTCAGTACCTGCTGCTGCTCCTAGGGTGTCACTAAGACTGAGCATCTTCTCTTCCTCCTCCAACCCCACCAGCTGGGTCAATCCCACCACCACTCCACTCCAGTCCTATAAGCCGAATGAAAACCCTCATGGCTGCTGTGCACCAAAAAGGCCTATGGGACAATGGGCTGCTGGCTTAGAGAACTGCCCGGTAAGCCCTTCAATGGGAAAAGGGACACAGGAGAGAATTCCTGGGTTCACATCTTAGTGGTGCCAAAGTCTTGCTGTGTGATCTTAGGCAAGTCACAATCCCCCTCTGGGCCTCAGATTCCCCCACAAGTAAAGCTAGGACCATAAGTTCCCTCTCCAAAGGGTTGTGGCAAGGATTAAATTAGCCAGCATTTATGAAAAGGTTTTGTGTATCCTCGTCAATTTTGCTTACAATCGAATTGTTGAGAAGTGGACTGCAGCAGAAGTTGGTTTGTCCCTGTAACTGAGGACTGGCCTACGGCCTCAGTACCTGGAGTCTGCAGGGCCCGAGTGAGGTCCCAGGGAGACAGTGTGGTCCAGGGACTGCCAAGTTGTCAAGAGGCCACTTGGTCTAAAATTCAACCCACCTCAACTTTGAGAGTTTTGGTATCCAGTCACTTGTTACAAAAATTTTACTCAAGTTAAAGAAAAATTTTTAGCTAAACGTTGGGAGAGAATTCATCATGAGTCTTTGGCTTTTCTGCATGTCTTGCATTTAGAGGTACTGACTGTCCAGGCCATCTTGTATGGTGAACAGCCTCGGACAATAGAGATGGCATTTCCCTCTGGAGCAGGGAAGGCATGCTCGGTGCCCATCACAAAGAGCGGGCACACTTGGTGCCCATCATAAAGAGCGGGCATGCTCAGTGCCCATTATTATAAAGAGTGAGCATGCTCGGTGCCCATCATAAAGAGCAGGCATGCTCAGTGCCCATCCTTATAAAGAGTGGGCATCCTCGGTGTCCATTATAAAGAGCAGGCATGCTTGGTGTCCACTATAAGATTTGGATCCTCTGAGTTGGGGCTCCTCTCTTGAAGAATACCCCAGTGTGTGTGCAGGTGTCATCTGGCCCCACGGCATCACCCTGTGGGAACTGGAGCTGGGAGAATCAGCGCAAGGAAGAGCAGCTACTCCGGCTGCCGTGTGTACTAGAGTTGTTTGTCTCTGGCTTCTTGCGTCTTCCGCCAGTGTCCATGAAACTGGCAGGCTAACCTGTTAGCTCACAAGCAGGGTAACATCTCAGTCGACTGCACAGTTCTTGACACCAGAAGGGCAAAAGAGACACTCAGTTTGGAAGAAATCGTAAAGGAAGACTCTCTCCAAACACCAAATAATCTAGTCCTTTACAAAAAGGAAGACAGGAGGGCAAGGTGGTTCAGAACACACTTTTTGGACACAGCAGGACCTGGGCTCAAATCCCAGTGCCAGTAGGCCCACCCAGCACTGAGCCGAGCACAGGATAAATCTCACAGAAGGGCCCGGCTGGCTGTGGGGCTGAGCTCTAGCCTGCACACGTCTATCGGAGCCACGGGTCCCAGCGGTGGGCCGTGGCATGGGGCTGTGTCCCCCAGAGGTGGGGCTCTTTCTAATCTGCCTATGGGGGAGGGTAGGCACAAAAGTCACATAAAAGTATGGTGCAGACTTGAGGCTACATATCAATGTGTGAGAGCCTGCGCCAGTTCCCTAACTTCTCCCAAATCCATTTTCTTGCCTATAAAATGAGGACCAAGATCCCATATTTCACAGAATTGTTTAAGAATTTAGAGAACTAATATGTAAAAAGAGGTTAGCACGACATCTGGCATGCAGGAGGTACTTGAATATCGGAAATATTATTTTTTCTTTCTTTCTTTATTGAGGAAGACTGGCCCTGAGCTAGCATCCGTGCCCATCTTCCTCTACGTTATATGTGGGATGCCTACCACAGCATGGCTTGGTGAGTGGTGCCACGTCCCACACCCAGGATCCGAACTAGCAAACCCGGCCAAAGAAGTGGAACATGCGCACTTAACTGCTGCGCCACCGGGCTAGACCCCGTAAATGTTATTATTACATTAAAAACAATCAAAGCCACAAAATTTAAAATACTGTATAGAGGTGCCGAGAGAGAAACTGGTTTGGGTACAATGCAGGACACTGGAATAGAAAAGGGGCTCTATTCAGGTAAACTAGCCAGAGAATGCTGCCTCTATCACTCACTGGCAGAACGATCTTGGGCAAGAAGTGGCTTCCCCCCAGGGAGCCTGTTTCCTCACCTGTGAAATGGGAGGATACCAGCGCCCGCCTTGGCCTGTGCGGACTTTTCACGGGAAGGACAGCCTGGCCCAGCCCATGGGAGATACCCACCCAGGGGGTGTTCCCCTCCACATCTCACCCCAGGATGTCTACCTTGAGGAGCTCGGGTGCCTGCTTCTTGAGTTTCTCCATCTTCCACTCGTTCTCGCAGGGGTTGAGCGAGGAGGGCGGCGCGGTGCAGGAGCAGCGGCAGTCGGTGCCCGAGCTCACCGTCTCCACGGTGTAGAAGTCCTCCACCCGCGCCCGGCCGCTGCGCACGCGGCTGCACGCGTCCTTGCTCAGCGGCCGCATGATACACTTGCAGCGGCAGTCCGAGCCCTCCGAGGTCATCCGCACCTGGTCCATGTCGCCGAACACCTGCAAGAGCGGCTCCGGTGAGCCAGTGCTGGGGGGAGGGGAGAGGAGGCGAGCAGGCAGATTCCAGGAGCAGAATCCAGCCCCCCAGCCCTTGGAGGGTGGCGGTTAGAGGTGGCTGAGAAGCTAGCAGCCCTTACAAGGAAATAGAGGGCTTATAATAATAACAATAACAATTAAAATATTAATGGCTGCTGCGAAAAACAGTTTGGCTGTTCCTCAATAAATTAAACACAGAATTACCATAGGACCCGATAATTCTACTCTTAGGTATATACCCCAAAAAACTGAGAACAGGTATTCAAAAAAAAGACTTGTACATGAATGTTCACAGCAGCACGATTCACAATAGCCACAAGGTGGAAACAACTGAAATGTCCTTCAGCTGATGAATAGATGAACAAACTGTGGTACGTCCACACAGTGGAATATTAGTCAGCCATTAAAAGGAACGGAGTACTGACACAGGTTACAATGTAGATGAACCTTGAAAACGTTATGCTAAATGAAAGAAGGTGGTCACAAAAGGCCACATATTGTATGATTCCCTTTATATGAATGTCCAGAATAGGCAAATCCATAGACACAGAAAGCAGATTAGTGGCTGCCGGGATTTAGAGGGATGGGGAAATGGGGAGTGATGGCTTAATGGTCGCAGGGCTTCCTTTTGGACTGATGCAAACATTCTGGAACCAAGTAGCAGTGATGGTTCCACAACATTGTGAATGTACTAAATGCCACTGAACTGTATACTTTAAAATGGTTAAAATGGTAAATTTTATGTTATGTGTTTCACCATAATAGTAAAAAAATGAATGGAGACATTTCACTGAGCATTGAGTACATCCCAGGTTTCATGCACGCCTCACCCTTTAATAATACCTGCGTATGGGGGGTATTGTTACCTCCAAAGTCCTTACCATGGCCTTCAAGGCCTGTGTGAGCTAACACCCTCCCCTCAACCCCTCTTCTTGCCACCTTTTCCTCCCTTGGGCTCACTCCACTCTAGCCTCAGGACCGTTGCAGATGTGGTGCCCTGAAACCCTTATCCCCCTGATATTCCCTTGGCTCATTCCCTCACCTTGCTCACACATCACTTCCTCCAAGAAGCCTTCCCTGACCGCCCACCTCCCGTCACTCTCTATCCCCTTAGCTAGTGGTTTGTTTGTCTTTTTTGCACCTATTACCATCTGAAGTATTATAGCCACATCTGCTTCTTTTTTGTCTCCCTGACTCTCCTGGAGGCAGCATGAGAGGCAGGTCCTTTGTCCAGGTCCCTCCTGTATCCCCACAGCAGTGCCTGCCTGGCCTGTGGTAGGTGACGGATAAATGAGCCTACATTTTGCGGCCATGCTGGAGCACAGGGCTAGGAGCATGGCGTCCGGAGCCTAGGTTAGGAGCCATGAGATTGGGCAACTCAGCCTTTCTGTGCCTCTGTTTCCTCATTTGTAATATGGGCTCGTGCCTTTTGGGGTGGTTGTGAGGATGTAATGAGTTAAAGAATAGGGCCCAGCACATAGTGCGTCTTAAGTGTGATAAAGAAAGAGAGGCTCACAGAGGTGAAGTCACATGTCCAAGATCACACAGCTTCAGTGTGGAAGATCCAGCTTTGGACCTGACTCCAGATTGAAATCACTGCTCTATGCTGCTTCTCCTACAGACCTGTTCCCCCACACCCTGTGTGACTTTAAACAGGTTACATAACCTCTCTGAGCCTTGTACCCTCGTACAATGGATGACTCTCCTGACCTGGCCTCCTCATGGTGAGGATAACATGACCTCTATTTAGTGGTTTCCCTCCCCTCCCCACTTTTCCTTCAGTCCCTCCCTGGGATACCACACACCCAGTGTCCAAGTGTGGTCACTGGTCACTGGAGGCAGCAGGACTTTGTGCCCACAGGAGTCAGCTCAGTGAGATCAGTGGCAGGTGCCAGGCTCAGTCACTGCCCCCAGCCCGCGTGCCCTGACACACTGGCTGGGCTCTGGGACCCCCAACCAGCCACTCCCCTAGTTGGCTCAGCCAGCCCACCCTGGGCTCCAGGCTCTTAGGACACAGCTATTCATGGCTCAATCAACAAACACCTCAGGCCTCATGGCTACTCAGCTCTCACTGAAGCCACCAGGACCCAAGTGAGTCCATGGCTCCCTTGGGCTTTCTGCCACGCCCAGAGCCTGTGTGTGTCCCCGGGCCCTCTGGGGAAGGGCTGTGGGCACTCCATTTCAGCTCTGAGCCATCAGACACCTGTTTGAGCCCCTGGCCTCTGCCAGACCCGGGGTGTTAGCTGGAGGGACAGAAGAAATAGATCGATACATTCTCCACCTTTTCAGCCATGAGAGAAGCTCACATAGCAAGCTCTGAGGGCACAAAGATACCCATGAAGACTGCTCGGAGGAGGGCGCCCCTGGGGGCATCTTTAAGGAGGAGAAGGGCATTCCAGGGAGAGCAACTCAGACGTGGAAAGACAAGGAAGGGCCTGCACTTTGGGGGCCCGGAGGAGGGTCACTCTGGCTGGTGTTTGCAGGGAGCCTGGGGGGCAGCACGTAAGGCTGGGGGGCGGGGGGTGGGGAGGGGGGGACAGCGCCCAGCCCAGGGAGGGCCCTGAAAACTGGCTGAGGATCTTGGCTTCCTCCTGAAAACACGGGAGAGTTCAGGAAGGGTTTTAAGCAGGGGAGGGCCAGGATCAGATCTGCACTGTGGGAAGCTCACGTGGACGGATGGTGGCTGCAGGAGGCCAGCCTGGGGCGCAGAGCCCAGGGAGGAGACATTTATTGAGAACTCACTGAGGGCTGGGGAAGTATAGGGCAGTGGTTAGGAACACGGCCCTGAGCCACCTAGAGCTGTGTGTGCTTGGGTAGATTACTTAACCTCTCTGTGCCTCAGTTTCCTCTTCTGTAAAATGAAGGTACTACGAGTGCCTACCTAACAAAAGACCATGTGAGGACTGAGAGATGGAACAACAGGAGTAGCTCAGTCCAGCACCAGGAGCACACACAGTAGTCTGTATATTGTGGCTGTTATTATTACTACCAATCGTCCTAAAAGGGGGCTGTTTCTCCACGTGAGTGCACTGTTAGATATTCCTAGCGGTGTCCCACAGATGAGGAGGCTGAGCCTGGAGCCATCGAATGACTTGTTCAAGGGGACTAGGGCCCAGGGTGGGTGGACTTGCAGTCCCCTGGGGGACGAGGAGGGTGGGGATGGGGCAGCTATGGGGGGAAGCTTTGTCCCGGGCCCTGTGGGCGAAGGGTCCTCCGGGGTGATTCTCTCCTGCAGTGAAGGCTGACAGCCGAGCTCAGGGTCCTGCAAACTCCTTAAATGGCCGCTAGTGCCTTAAGCCTACCTTTTCTCCTAGACTCTGGGCCCGCTTCCGTGCTCTGCTGGGCCCCCCAGCCACCGTCCCCCGACTTGCCCAGGGGGCTAGGAGCCCAGCGGGTGGATGTGGGTGTGTTCCATGTGGCCATGCCAGAGAGGCCTCCTCCTCAGCCCCCACCCATAATCCCAACCCCCGCCCCCCAGCAGCGGCCTCCGCATCAGACCGCACCATTCCTTCCCTCCTCAGATGAGGTGCTATGTCCTGATGGGGGCGGCCAAGGCCCTGACATGGCCAGGGGTCGGAAGAGGGCCTCTGCTCCCAGCCCCTGCTGCCAGGAGCCCAGACTGGGCCCTGCATCCGGTGATCACTTGGTCCCTTGGAGCTTGACCGGAGGCAGCAGAGCGCCATGGTGGGGCGCCAGCCCAGGCTCAAATCTCAGCTCACATCTCCTCCCTGTAGGCCCTTGACCCCTCTGAGCCTCAGTTTCCTCCTCTGTAGAATGGGGAGGATAACAGTCCTTTCCTCATAGGCGATTCCTGAGGCTGAAATGTCTCAATAAGTGCAAAGCACCTGGCGCCGAGCCTGGCACAGAATAACTACTAAGTGGTTCTCACTTTTAAAGTCGCTGCCAACAACCCTCTCTCACATTTGTACATCGTTTTCAACCTCTATTTGCTCTCACTACAACCCCATCTAGAGAGGAAAAATCTGAGCATCAGAGAAGACTAGCGGTTTGCCCAGGTCACACAGCACAGCCTGACTCCAAAATTTGGTTTACATGCTGTACCTCCCAAAACCGCCCGTAGTCACCAGGCAAGGGATTCTCCACAAGCAGCTGAGCTGGGACAGAGAGGGAGCGCTGGGTTGGGCCACGTGACCTGGGGCTCCCGCTGGGCCTGCCCCAACCTGCCCTTGGCATGAGTGCTGGAGTTGCTGCCAAGCAGGAAAGTCCCTCCCTCGGCCCCCATCTCTCCCTGCCGCCTTGCTCAGCACAAGCTGCTGCCAAAGCCCCCAGAAGTGGGGGTGGTTTGTGCTTAAAAAGGTCCCTAAGTGTTTGCAAAGAAATCCCACAGTGCGACGTGAGACGGGGTACTTGAGATTTTTCTGAAGAGGCATGGATAAATCTGGCCAGAAAGGGGAAGAGAGGGGTTCAAGCTGTGAAATGTTCTAGAAATAGGACATGTTCAAGTTATGTCCCTTTGAGCTCGAGTCTTCCCTCTCCTCTCATGGCCAGCCCAGACTCACGGAGAGGCAGTTTTCCCGTCCTACTGCAGGCAAAGACCACCCCTGGAGCCCACTACCGGCTGGACACCGTCCCCTAGACGCCCACAGACATCCCAAACTGGACCCAGCATCTTCTCCCAAACTGGTGTCTGCTCACCCTCCTGCCCAACCCGGATCTCTGAGCCTCCTTATTACTCTGGACAACCCATCAGTCGTGTTCTTCTGGTTCTTCACCCTAAATATCTCCCATGTCTATCCCTCGCTCTCTACTCCATGGCCACAGCCTGAGCTCAGGCCGCGTTAACTGCTACGTGGACAATACAGCGGCCTCCTCTCTGCTGGATTAATCTTCCAAAAGCTCCTCTTTGATGATCTGTTACTCTCTTGCACCACAAACCTCTATGGCTCCCTATCACCTCCATGAGTTCTCCACTGAAGGATGTGCCTCAGAATTACCTGGGTGCACTTGGAAAATGCAGATGCCCTGGCCTTCCTCCACACCCCTCGACTCTGGCTCTCTCAGGCTCCCGGGCCTCCAGATGCTCGCTAAAGGCTGAGGATGCTGGAACTCCAGGTTGCTCCCAACTCCTCAAGCTCCCTCTCTAGGATATGTGAGCGGCCCCAACCTGACTCTTTTGACCCTCTGTATTCAAGTCTGTCCAATGGGGAGGGACCCTGAAGTCTCAGAGTGTAGGCAGCAGGGTAGTGTAAGACCCCAAATGCAAGTGCTGGGCACAGGCCTTGGCACACTGGGCGCTCCTCAGGGCTTTATCCCAGGTGCCCCATCCAAATGGGGCAGGACCTTTGGTGGCCTAGCCTGGCCCAGACTCTGTGCACAGGAGGAAGACTCCATCGCTGTGTAGCTCCTGCCTGCTCCTGAGCCTGTTTCCAATTACACCACAGGCGGAAACTCCCCAAGCGGAGGAGCAGCAACACCTAAGCCCTGGGGACCCGCCTGGCCTGGAACATCCGATCCCGCCCGGGACACCACCGCCTGCTTGCTCCAGCCCCTCCTGCTCCCCTGGCCCAGCTCCCACAGGCTGGGCCTTCCCTCTGTCCTCAGGACCAAAGACCCGCTTCTCACCCCTGGATGCACGGAGGATGTGAGTCGCCAGCAGCCCTTTCCCAGATGGGGAAACTGAGGTAGAGGTGGGGAATTCTCAGCCACATTCCAAGGACACACAGCCAAAAGCAGGTTCCCAGAAGTCCCTGGTGCCATGTGATTACCTGGCTGTCCATCCCAACCTCCACATCGGGCAGCCCCTCGGAAATGCCAGGGGAGCTGTGATCTCCTTCTCCCGCTCGCAAGCTGGACAAAGCACTTCCTTAGATGGAAACTCCAAATCCTGTTTCGGAGAGACCTGCTATAAACACTAACACACGCTGAGCGAGGAGCTGGCTGAGATCGCAGAATTCTGTGGTGAGTCCTGGGGCTGAGCCGCCCCTGGACCCCTGAAAAGATCGTGCAGGAGGGAGGCTGGACCTCCCAGGAGCAGGAAGCCCATGGAACACTTTAGGGCCCTAGATAGACTTTAGGTCCCAGGCCGGTCCTCCTAAGGCCTCCCCCGCTAGAAAATAGGCCAGGCTTGGAAAGGAAGGACTGTTATGGGGGAGGGAGAGGGTGATAATGAAAACAGCTCTCTCCACTGAGCCAGCAGGAGTCCGGCTGTGCTGAGGAATGCGGAGTAAATTCACCCATCACTTGATTTTTATTTTTCCCAGCTGACTGAAATGGTGTGGGGTGGGAGGTGTCTGGGGGAGGGCTGTGCTGACTCCCCCAGCTGCTTCATTCTCCAAACTCTAGGATGCTCCTTGTCACCCCACCAGCCCCGGCTTGCCCTGGAACAACTAAACACACACACACACCCCCAACCTAGCAAGTGTTTGGCTGACTCACTACATAAACAGGGTGTTGGGTTCTCTTTGTCTTTGCTTTGTTTTGAATGCGAGCCCTCCCCCACCAGCCCTATAGCCCTCTGCATGGCTCAGAGGATGCCCAAGAACAAACATTGCTCCCAGCCAGAGAGATGAGAGGTGGCAAAGCGGAGATCAGGTTATCTGGGGTTTTCGCTTACCTGTTCCCCAACTGAGCCAGGTCAAGGAATCCTAGAAGGCTGTATATGGAAGGGAAGTTAGGGAGATATTGTTTTTCAGATGGGGGAATTTAAGCCCAGAGACAGGCAGTGACTGGCCCAAGGTCACACAGACGAAGAACAACAAAAGGCCAGAACCTAGGTTTTTTGATTTGCAAGCCAGCTGCCTCTCTATACATCCTAGTTTCCCCATCTGTAAAATGGGAATGCTTCTCATTCCCTCAGGGTCTTCAGAGGACAGGAGGACATGGTCAGGACTGCAGCCCACTTATTTTCATAGCCTGAGCTGAATCTTCAGGCTGAGCGTGTGCCAGTGCCCCCTGCTCATATACTTACCATGTGGCTAGTGGCTTCTGCCTGTTACCTGCCTGTGGACAGGGGAGCCTCACCTTCTACTTGGGAAAGAGGCTGTAGAGACACCAAGAGAAGTCACTCCTTGGCTCTCATACTATGTGAGCAGGGCCCTACCTCCTTCCTGCCCCTCCCTCACCCCCAGACCCATCCTCCTCCTCACTGGGTCATTTCCAGAACACCCTCAAGGGGTCCCTGCTCTGACTAACGCTAAGTGCTTGCTCTCTCTCCATTCTGGATCTCACCCCCTTTTGCAGATCCCTGTGGTAAGACTTCATAATTGCAGTATCATTTATTGGGCACCTCCTAGGTGCCAGGCAAGGTGCTCAGCATTTTACAGGCATGATCTCACTAATCTAGAGATCCTGACTGCAGGGAGTGGGAACGATTATTACCCCATATTTACCAGGGAGGAAGTGGAGGCTCAGAGAAGTAAAGGCCCAGGGTCATCCAGCTGAGAGGCGAACATGGGATTTGAACCCAGGTCTGCTTGACACGGGGAGCAGATCCTTTGAGCCACCACTGAGAATAGCTCAGGTCACTTCTGGAGACACAGGGTCCTCTAGAAGGTGCACCATATCCCTGGCAGGAGCACCAGAGGCCAGGCAAGTGGCCAGCCTGGGGGTCCCCAGCACGGCCTGAAAGCCTTGGCCCAGGGCCTACTGAAAACCTGGGAGTCGCTGGGCAGCAGTTACCCAGGGGCCTGCCCCCACGTGGGTCAGCCTCCCATGGAAACTTGGAGCCAGATCTCCAAGCTGCTCCTGCCCAGCGCGCCTGGGAATCCCTTTTCTAGGCTGGGGACTGCATCTCCTGTCTGCACCCACCACCCCCAAGCTCCCAGCGCCCCCTGGCTCTAGGTTTCAGAGCTGATCTCCCCACACTGGATTGGGTCCCAGCGCCCCTTCCTGAGGCTCTGGGTCCCAAGCAGCCCTACCATCTCCAGCGCTTCTTGCCCCACGCGCTCCTCTCCCGGGGTCCTGCCCCAGCGGCTTCGGTGCTAAGCCGAAGATCCGAGGTCCCCTCTCCTGGTTCTCGGCTCTCGGCCCCTGACACCCTCCTGGCCCGCACCCCCAGCCACAGCGCCCCCTCGTGCCCGGCTCCCCGCCGAGCTGCGCCCGGGCGGGAGGGCGGTACGTACCTTACTGTCGGCGCGCACCGTGCCGGCGCGCAGCAGCAGCAGCGGCAGCAGGAGCAGGGCCAGGGGCCGGGGCCGGGGCCGGGGCCGGGGTGGGAGGGCGGCCGCGGCCATGGCGGGACGGGCACGGCGGGCACGGACAGCTGGCGCGGACGCTGGGAGGCAAGGGCCGCACTGCTAGCGAGGTGCCGCCGCCCGCTCCGCCCGCGCGGCGCGCCCCCCGCCGCTCCCCGCCCCGCGCCCCCTCCCGCGCCGCTGGGGGCGGAGCGAGGGTGGAGGGGGCACCCCGCCCCGCCCCGCCCGGCCCGCTCTCCGCGGGGCCTCAGAGTAGAGCCATCCGGCGGCTCTCCAAAGGGCATCCCAGCAAGGACACAAAAAAGGGTCTTGTTCGGAGCCCGCCGGAGCAGCGGGGGCGGTAAGAGGACCGAGGTCCCGTTCTGTGAGATGTGGGACCTCGGCGTGTCTCTTCACCACTTTGAGCCTCAGTTTCCTCGTCTGTAAACTGGGGCAAATAGCGCTTTCCTTTTGGAGCGGTCGTAAAGTTCAGATGAGTGATGTTTGTAGGGCAGGAGAACATTCGAGCTCTCCAAACACACCGACAGCGCCGGCTCCACCCTTCGCACGGCTCAGAGCCCTCTCTCCCGCGTATTCCATTGATTCCTGCCTCCAAGATCCCTCCTCAACCCCCAACTAAACTCCTGCAGCGCCTACCTTTTAAACACCCTCCCTTCTCCCCTCCTCAGGAGGGAGCGCCTTATTGCTCTGCTTCCTACGCAGCAAAACTTTCCCAAGGAGCCTACTCTGGTCTCCCCTCCTCAGTTTCCCTGCCCATCCCCTCACTCCAGGGGTCTTCCGTCTCACCATGGAAATGCTTTGTTGGGGTCCGCGGGGAGCTCCTGTAACCGAACCCAAGGCGGCACCTCTCTACCCTCCCAGCTCTTGATCATGCCTCCTTCTCAAACCCTCTCCTCTCTTGATGTCTTTCGGATTTTCCCTGTATCTCACCCCGAGCTCCTTCTGCACACCTCTGTGCACCCCCCCGGGGGGGGGGGTGGACCCTCTTCTCTTCCCTCTCCACACTGTCTCTGTAGGTCACCCGGCCCTTGAGTGCACGACAGCTCCACATGTGTGTCTATTAATCTGGCCTTGAAAACTTCAACTGCTCAAAAAGGAATGCTTATTCGTGCCCCAAATGTCGCTACCCTCCACTCCTACCCCATCCCTACTCTCAAGCACTTTCCTTCATGTGCTCACCCTCCCCTCATTTTCTTCAAAGAATTTATCACTCTATGAAACTGTCTTTCGAATGGGTGCGTGTGTTCCCCCGTCGTTCATGCCTTCCCTTGTGGGAGAGAAATACAGCCACCAGCGCACATACTTTGTCCATCAGCAGCTGGCTCACAGGTCGCAAAGTGTGGTCTCAAAGTGTGCCGCCCTGAGGGACCAGCAGCCTCAGCAAAGCCTGGGAACTTGTTAGAAATGCAAATTCTCAGTCCACAACCCAGACCTAAGGAAACAGAAACTCTCAGGGTGGGACCCAGCAATCTGCGTTTTAACAAGCCCTCCAGGGGATTTAAGGTTTGAGAACCACTGGTCTGGCACAAGGTCTGGGGCTCCATAACTGAGCTGAATGAAAGAATCACGTGGAGTAATTGTTCAGTGCAAATTAGCTTCTTTCATAACTGGAGACCTCCTGGAGAGGCATCAAAACCAGGGCTAGGTTAGTGTAAAAAACAAATGTGGTGTGTGTTCTTATGTGCATGGACTGTCTGTGGATGGACACACAATAAATCCGTATGGTGGTTATTGCTAAGTAGGGAAACCAGCTGCTGGCAATCAAGAGTAAGGAGAAAGGCTGACTTTTCATTGAATACTCTTCTGCATCCTGGGAATTGTGTGATGTGTGTCCTATCCATTCAAATAATAAACAAAACATACTTAAAACAAACAGAACCTGGTGGGGGCTGCGTTTCCCAGCCCTTTCTCCCCTTGCAGCCTAGCTCTGACTCTGGCTAGGCCCTGGAAGAGCAAGGCTGCCGTCACCAGAGAACTCTGCCCCCTACTGGCTGCTCCCCCACATGTCCCCATAATTTCTGGCTTCTTCCTTTTCACCCTTCTCTCCTGCCCTCTCTCTCCCTCAGGGGCTCCAGTCACAATGGATTCTCTCGGTTCCAACTTGGCCTCAGGACGTTTGCACATACTGTTCCTTCTATCTGAAACTCTCTCTTTTCACCGAATCTGACTCCTACTCATCCTTCCCATCTTATTTCAATGCTTCTTATTCCAGGAAGCTTCCCTTGATCACCAACCCCAAGAAAATGAGCCCTGTCACACGCTCTCATAGCCCCAGGAACTTAGACGCTTAGAAGAACTAAGTGTCTTCTCAGTTGCAGCACTGCTGTGCAGTTGGGGGTCTGTGTGATTATTTGATTTGATTAGTGTCTGTCCCCCCTGCCACAGGGCAAAGCCCCGGCGATGGGGCTCACACCTGCCTTATTCTTAGCTGTATCCCTGTCTCGTCCTGTTTCTCTGTCTGTATGCCCCTGGCCTCAGGACCGCTGCCACACAGATCCCTCCTTATCCTTATATAGCACTCCTTTCTTCTGTCATGAGTCCTGCTAGTGGTGGGAGTCTTTTTCATCTGTCTTTCTGTTTCCTCATTTGTAAGGAGAAAGGTATTGACTTCTCAGGATTGTTCGGGGACACTGGAGGGAAAGGACCCCTAGGACGTACTGGACACATAGTGGCTGTCTACCTCACAGGACCCTATACACTTAGGACAGTGGCTGGGGTCTCAGTACATAGCTGTTTTCCTCACTTTTCTCAGTTTTGTGGTGGTTGACCCTTCCCAAGAAGAGAGGTTACTGGGAATTAGGACCCCTCTTTAAATAATCTTAGTAACAGGTCCCATGTATCAGCCCAGACCTTATAGTAAATGCTTTACATGCATCCTCTTATTTAATTCTCATAACAATCCTGGGAGGGAACAACTATCATTATCCCTCTTTCCTCAGAAACCAGGACTTTGAGGCTCAGAGGGAACATGCCCAAGGTCACAGTTATTAAGTAGAAAAGTCCAATCTGTTTCATTCATTCCTTCACTCACTCAGCAGTTATTTATTGAGTGTCTGCTCTGTCCAGGCCCTGTGCTCAGCTGTTGGGGTCATAATGATGAGAGTGAGAATAAAGGGATTTGACTAGTCAGGGAGATCTAGGAAGGCTTTTGGGAGGAAGTGACAACAGAGCTGGTCTGAAGGATGAGGAGGAGTTGTTTCCAATGGGTAAGCATTTAGCTAAACTCTTCTGCCATCTTTGAGGGTCAGCTTAGAATCTCTGTCCTCTACTGAAGCCCCAGGACTGGAGGAGGTTTCTGCAATGCCATTTCCCCTGATTGATCTCCGAGGAAGGGAAACTCACTGCCTCAGAGGCTTGTGATAGAAGGAGAAGTTCTGGCCCCAGGAAGGCCACATGGTGCTGACATATTTTAGAACCCACGGTGGACGGTTATGGCTCACACACACTAAGGGCTCTCCTCCCGCTCTGGGGCTGGGGAATGGTAGTAGGGAAGCAATCACAGAGAGCTCAACAGAGCTGTAAGGGAATACAGAGGGGATCGAGATATCCCCTGGTGGGAGGTATTAAGGACAGTGTCCCTGAGGAGATATTTGAACAGGATCTTGAAAGATGAATAGGAGTTTAGTAGTGGGGTGGGTGAAGCCAGCAGCATTCCGGCTTGAAGGAGCCAAGTGTTCTGGTTCGGGTGTCTGACTGACTAGGTTTCGAATCCCTATCACTGCTGGGTGACGTCATCAGTGTATGATAGGGACAATACTGGAGCTACTTCATAGAGCAAGTATGAGGTTTAGACAACATAGCGTTAATGCAAATCTGTTAGAACAGTGGCCGGCACAGATTCAGGATGCAGTACAGGTTAAGCAGTGTTGGTAAGGAAGCCCCAAGCGCAGGGAAGGGTTGCAAAACCTCCTGCCTAGCAGGTGAGGGAAGGAATGTGATGAGAAATGTGGGTAGGGGTCAGATCAGGCAGGGATGCGGACGCCACGATGAGGACGTAAAAAAAGTAAGCGAAAGAACGACATAGGTGAGCCAGAGGATTGGTGGGGCAGGGTAGGGGGGAATGGGCACAGCGAGGAAGCCGCGGCTTAAGCCAGCAGAGTAGACGCGGGCAAAGCACCAATGTTCTTTTCTTTGTCTTCAAGCTGGCCACGTAGGGCTTAGTTACACCTTGGGCAGCAGTCGCGTTGGGGCCTTCCCGAGAGGGTCGCGGAAGGCAGATGCCCCAGCAGGACTAGAGGCTGGTGGCCGCGCGCCACCTGGTGGCCGCAGGAGGTGGGCTCAGCCCAGAGCAGCCAAAACTTTGCAAAATCCGGGATTTTGCTCTGGGAAACTGAGGCAGGGAGCGGGGGTGGGGTGGGGTTTGGGGTTTTCCAATTGGACCCCGTCTGTATTCCAACACCATTTTACGATAGGAAAACTGAGGAGAAGGGAAGGCGAATAAGGCTGGGTAAAGAGCCTCTCAAATGGATGACTTCAAGACCCCAGGAGCCAAGATCTGAGAGTTTCTTTAATGGCATCAATGGCCTGGCAGGGGGAAAATGAAAGAGGAGGAAGAGAAACTTTAGTCTTTCCCGCCCACCCGGAGGTAAAAGGCTTTAAAGAGTACCCCGGAAAGCAGAGTTTTATAGATTCCATTTGCATACGAACGCAGTCACCTCGGGTTAAACTCCGGTCCTTTAATCTCAGGTCCAATTTGTCCCGAAGCCGCGGAGGAAGGGCCCTGTGAATACCTCCAAGCTCCGCCCCCTCCGAGCCCCGCCTACAGGGCTGGGCTTCATTGCACGTGCTCTCTCGGCTCCTTCGCGACCTGCCTCCTTGGGAAGACTCATTGTTGGGGCGGGGGGATACAAGGAGTCTTAGCGAACACTGGCCAGGGATAAGTCAAAATAAAGAGAGGCTCCTGAAGTAATGTTTATTAAAGGCTTATCAGAAATTTTTTCAGGGTTCGTGATTTTGACAGGACTCGGCTTTCCCTTCTTCAAGGTTGCTTATCCCTCCTCCCACCCCTTCAGTTGGTGGAGTCTCGTGTGTCCGGCCTCGCCGGGCGGACTCCAATTCCCAGCGTGCCCCGCGGGGCCGTGCGTGGCAGCGGCGCGTGACGTCCGGGGAGGGAGCTGGCCAGTGCTGAGGGGGCGCGGCGCGGAGGGGCGCGGAGCCGGGCGGCTCGGGGCCCAGAGAGCGCCGCGGCCGGGAGCCCCCTGGCCCCTGACAGCCCCCTCCCCCCGGCGGACGACGAGGACGACGACGACGGCGCCGGTCATGGCGGAGCAGCGAACCCAGCGCGGGCCCTGAGCACCACCGCATGGAGCGGGACGAACGGCCGCCTAGCGGAGGGGGAGGCGGCGGGGGCTCGGCGGGGTTCCTGGAGCCGCCCGCCGCGCTCCCTCCGCCGCCGCGCAACGGTGGGTGAGGGGCGCGCGGAGTCCGGGCCCAGCAGAACCTGCCCCCTGTCCGCTAACCCGGGGGTCGCCCTCCTCGCCGCCGACTCTTGCTCTGGGCAGCGTCCCCTCAGCGTGGACCTCCACCCCGGTTCCCCTCTGCGCAGACCCTTCCTCTCCTCCCTCGTCTTAGCCCGTGTGGACCCTCCTCCTCCTTCCCCGTTCCCTTCTGCGCGGACCCTCCCCCTGCCCGGTTCCCTCAACCCCGACCTTCATTCCCCCTCCCCCCTGTCCCCTAGCACAGGCTTCCCCTCCCCCCGTCCCCTCTGCGCGAATCCTCCCCCCTCCCCCAGGTCCCCTCGGCGCGGACCCCTCTCCCCCTCCCCCGGTCCTCTCCGCGCGGACCGTCCCCACACCCCCGGCCTCTCACCTCGCGTCCCGACAGTGGGGGCCTCCCCTCCCTCTCTGGTCCCCTCTGCTCAGAGCCACCCCTCCTTCCCCCTGGGGTCCCCTCTGCGGGAGGCCTCTCCCCTGAAGTGTCCTTCGGCGCCGAGCCCTCCCCTCCCCCAGCGCCATCCACGCGGGTTCCTCCGCCCTCCGCGGACCCGCGCTCGGCGCCCCGCCGACGCCACACCCTCGTCCCCTGGGGTTCCTCTGCCCCGCACCTTTCTGGAGCCGCTTTCCTTCTCTGCGGCCCCGCGCTTCCCGGGCTACCCCTGCGCTTGTGCGACCTTCCCTCGGCGCCCACCCCCGGGTCCCTAGCCACCCGCGCGGCGATTCCTAGTCGGACCTCCCGGTGCCTGCTCCGCACCCCGTTCCTCGCTCCTTCCCCGCGCTCTCCTGCCGGCCTCCGGCCCGGCTCGGCCCCGTCTCCGCGGGGCGACCCCTTTCTGCTGGCTCCGATCTCTGGCCCGCCCGGGTGCTCGGGACACCTGCCTCTGCCCTCCTCCTGCCGGCCCGTCCCGGTCCGCGCTGGCCCCACCTCGCTTCTCCTCCGGCCTTCCGCGATCCCGGGCCCCGGGCCCTGAGAATGCCTCACCTGGCCCGGCCCTTCGGACCGCTCCCCCCTGCCCCCACGCCCGAGCCCGGTCCTCAGGTTTCTCGGGGCTGTCTCAGGGGCTCCCTCCCCCTGCGGGGTGTTGTATTTGTATCTGTTTGATATTTTCCCCCTCGGTGTTTGCCGCGGAATGTTTTTATTGGTAACGTGTAAGGAGCTTTTGTGAGGTCGTAAAAGGTGAACTTTTGAACTTGGAAAGCGCCCTGGAGCAATTAGCGCAGGCGATAGCCCCGGGAGGCCTGCATTACAAAGGGTGCTCGTACCGGCCGGCAAACGCTCCGGCGGCAAACCCGATTTATTTATTTATTTGCCCTGCCTTCCACCTTTCACATCTCCTCATTTCCGAATAAAGGGCAGGCTCTCGGAGATCCGTGCCTCCTCCCCTCTCTGCGCCATAAACTCTCAATTCTCTGAAAGATCTGGGACCGAACAGTGTCTAACAAGTAACAGATTTCAAATTGAATGCAAACACCCGGGACAGTTAGGAGGCACTAAAAATTAATTGCTTTGGCAAGAAGTTTCTCAGTCGGGACAGTGACCTGGCAGGTGTGAGGAAAGTAACCTGAAAATAGGTCACTTAGGCGCTCAATTTTTGAATGAACGAGGAGCTCCAGAGGGGAGAAATCTCGGGGTGGATCTGCGCCTTCATACATTTATTAACCCGTGAAACATTTGTTGTCAATTCAGTAGATCTGGCATTTTTAGCAGTTGAGGGAAAAGTCTGTTTAGAAGAGAGCCTGGTTAACTTCACTTGATATTGCTGACCAAATAGTGTTAGGTTTTGAAAAGCTCTTGTCCTTTTTTAAGATGTCGGTGATGTGTGGTATCTAGGTGGCTGGCAGTCCTGTGGGATGTCTTTGGAGACTAATTTCTGAATGTGAACATGTTTGAGATCAATAAAATCCCGTGTCACAATGGAGGAGGCTGGAATCCAGTTAGGGTGGAAGGAGACAGTATCATAGGAACAAAGGATTTCTTTAATGCTTTTGACTTTTTAAGCTTAAGTGGAGATTTATTTTGGTATTAACGTGTGAATGTTGTAAATCTTGATCTAAAATTTACCATGCTGATTTTTTTTACCCAAGCCCCAGATCTATCTTATAGCTCATATTAGTGTGTTCTCATAAAGCCTTTCTGTATGTGTATACTTCCTGTACTTACCTGTGCATATTTTACTGCAGACGTTACTTTCAGTTCTACTTGAGAATATTGTTGTCAGGGAAGCCTAGGAACTGCATTTGCTATTAATTATTCATTAGTACATTTTAAAGAACTCAATGGTAATTTTAACTCTTAATCAAATTTCCTATTCATAGTCTCATTTCCTCAATTGGTCAGAGCCATTTAAAAGAACGTAATCGAGCAATCTGTGTAGGCTAAGGTGGCTTTAATATTTTACATCAGTCCACTTTAGTGGTACAAATATTTCCTTTTTGTTGAAAGCACAATAGGATTTTCGACAGTTTGATGGGCTTAAAAGAAAATACATGAAATGTTAGACTTGTGGAATGTTTTATTTTTCACTGTAAAAACAAGCATTGTGTATTGTTTTACAATTTATGTTCATTGTCTCCTAAGATGCTCACAAAGTTACCAAAAAAGAAAAAAAAATGTTTATCGTTAGAGTGGTGGGGACATTTTTTTTTCTTTTATACTTACTAAATATTCTGCAAAAGTAAATGATACTGCTTAAATTCTAAGCAGAGAAAATGAATTCTGACTTTTTATCCTAGCAACTCATTTCCATTTTGTATGAAATATTTGCAATAGATAGCTTTCTAGATAGGAGGAGGATGAAGAAATTAACTGGAGGTGGAATTTTAGAAATGTTTTCCCACTGGAAATACCATTGATGCTGAGTTTACAGTCCTTTAAATGGTTTTTATTATTTTATCAGAACAGAGTTGCTAGCCTTTTGATGCACCATCACCCTTCCAGGAATTGCCTGTGCTGACTGTGCTAGATATTTTCAGTTGTTGCTTCGAGGTTTTCATAACACACAGGAACTCGTTTAGTCCTAATAGAGGACTGCTCCCTTTTGGGCTTTCAAGGGAAGATGAATGACTTGAGGAAGTATATGCTGAATATTGCATTTGTTCGTTTTATTTTAAGAGAATGTGGGAATAGACTTTTAAATATTTCAAGCAAAGGAAGATTATAAGCCATTATCAGTAATTAAAGCCTGTTTTGTATAATTACATTTTAGAGGAAATGGGGAGAAGTTCAATAAATAACATCGTGCCTTTTTCCTGCATGTTTATCCCTGAAAATAAGTTAGCAGATATTTTCCATTAGTTTACCTTTTCAGTTCTGTGACTTTAAAAATTTAATTGTCACCTCAGAATTTTCTACTTTGATTAAAAAAAATGCACATTATAGTACTGTTGTTCTTTAGTACAAATAGCCCACAGGTATTTTTTAGTAGGTTTTGTGATCTCTGAAGAACACTGAAGAGCAACAGTGAACAGATTCACTCGTGATTTTGAGTAGCTGAGGTGTGAGATGACCACATTTCCAATCTCAGATTTACCATGCACCAGATTCTTTTTGAGCATTTCTGTTCCATGTAATCAAAATATGATCATGACATGTTTCCTAATCTGTAAGTCATTCTGAATTCTATAGCAAAAAGATGTGCGCGCATTTGTGTGTTAGAACGTGAAAGGGAGTTAAATGGGGAGGAGGAGGGGAGCTAATGAAAAAAAACCTGGTAAATTTCCTAAAATGTGCCTAGGTCATGCATTTCCGTATTTTCTTCATAATTTCTTGGTTTCTCAGGTTTGTTTTTTTCTTTTTTCTTGGGGTTGTGAGGCAAAGGTAGAAAATAAACTTTAGATTAAAATACCTAATTTTAGGTTAGTGGAGAACAGAGAGTAGAAATACCAACTGCTACTGTGATATTAGTAAAGGAAGTTTCTTCTACCACTTCTAGTGCTTGTTGTGCCAGTTGGCTTTAAATTGCTAATGATGCTTGCCTGTTTTGGGGCCTGGGGCTGTGTGAGTTTCATCCTGTATTAAGATACCATCACTTCGTTTTTATAACTAGGTAGATATTTATTGGTTTGTGTTGAATAAATTGGTCCATTAATGAATTGTGTTCAGATGGCAACTTCCGGCTTCAGAATTTGAAAAGCTGGGATAGCGCCTTCCACCTTAGGAGACTTCATTTTTAGCAAGCTTCACCTAGATCTTGGGGGCTTTGTCTTAATTTTTCATTCTTATGTTTACTTTTGTGTTGTAGCCAAGTTAAATGACACTTCTCTGTTTGAGTCTTTTTTCCATGTAAATAATTAGTTTGAAAGTTAAATTTGGGAAGATGCCTCTTAAGAGTAAATTTTACATTGTTGGTCAAATCTATTCTTTTAAAGTAGGACAATAAAAATGCATTATTTTGTGTGAACCAGTTGTCTGAAATGTGAAAAGTTAGAAAAATCAAAGTTCTGAATCAACAGATAAACAAACCTTGCATTTAAGCAAAGAATAAAGGTGTCCTTGAAACACTTTTAAGCAGAAAGTAGCTATTGAATATGCCCACACAAGTAGTGATTTAATATAACCAACTCTTTGTAATACTTTGAAAGTATTTCCAAAACCAACAAGTTGTGAAAGAGAATGTTTTCTTTCAAACTTTTGTATTCTTAGCTCAGCTTTTTTCTGGCTCAGGTAATTTCTTGAGGGTTTATGGATACCTTTGATTGATAATTCTAGTATTTCTGAACCCTAGTTATTAAAAGTCGGCAAGAAGTACTGAGCAGGTAATTCTTTTTCGGGTTTTGACCCCTTGTTAGAGTCGAAGTTTCAGATTCGTCTGAACTTAATCTTAAAACAAAAAATCTCTGGTTGTAACTTCGATATACAGTATTCGTAGAATCAAGCCTAATCTTCTGTTTATTGCTTGTTTTCCAACATGGCTTGTCTTTACGAAAGAAACAAGGCTGTTGAACTGTAGATAATGGAAAATTAGAAGACAGCCGTTGTGAGATGTCTAACCTGCTTTTCAGTGTGGTTTAGAAATAACTATAGAATAGAGAACTTTATTCTAAAGAATAAAACATTTCTTACTTTATTTTGTTCTTCCCTTATTATCTGCTGTTAAATGTCAGACTTCGTAGAATAGCTTCTCAAGAAAACAGATTTTTTCCCGCTGGTTACGATTATTTAAATAAGACTTTGCTATGTAACCCGGTAATTCTAATTAACAGTGATTTAGTTGGGGAGCGAACCAGGATTTCCTCAGCTGGCTGCTGGGAAGCTGAATTGCTTTTTTCCCCACCCCCAGCTGCACCAAATCTTTTGATCCCTAAGCTACAGTGGTTGTCATTTGAGAAAGCAAACTGAGAGAAAATCAGTTGTGAAAATAGCCTACTTTGAGGCTTCATTTGTGTTTTGAAATTTTTGTTCTTAAAAAAAGTGTAGAGATAATTGAACCTTCAAAATTTATCTTGAATAGAGCAAACTGACCAAACTCTCATGTATAAGTAGAAAATTCCTAGATTTCCTTAAAAATACCTTTCTTGCTTTAAAAATTTTGGGGATGTTTTATTATTGACAATCACTATTTCAAAAGAGAAATTATCATAATTATAAATTCACAAGAGGCATTCAAGTATTTGAATTTCTTTAACAGTGTGTGTTTGGGGAAAACAACAGTTAGTCTTTATGCAATGGAAAAATTTTCATTTGAGGTGGTTTGTGGTTTCTCCATCAGCATTATATAAAAAGTTCAAGTAAGAATCACAGATTTTTGTGTCATATACTAAGCTCTATAATTTGTTATATTAAGAGTTAACTTTAAAAAATAGCTTCAAATGATGAGGTCTTTGGATCCTAACTGCAAACTATACATCTTTCAGTTTGTTTACACTAGAGAAGCTATTCAAGCATAAACCACAGATGGCAGTAGTAGCATATTTTTCTATTTTCTGGACGGAGTCTTGCCTTAAAGTTGGTGTCAATTTTGTGGGCACTGTTGATAAGTCAGCTGGCAAGTGTAGTGTTTCCAAAACCAATTCCCTAGGCAGCAACATGTGATGTATTCCGGAAACAAATCTGGTCATTCGATTTGAAAGTATACTCTGTGGGTGGTTTGAACCAGAATAGTTACTTTGTTAAAGTGAGAAATCATAAAAATTTGGTAATAATGATAGAGGGAATTGTTTGAGTAATATAGCACGTTGGAACTCTAATGGTGGTATCAGTAAAGGATGTGTCAAACAAAAATAGATATATGCTTGAACAACTATTTGCATTGGAAACAATTTAAATTCATTAAAAAATGTACTCTAGGATCTTAATTTTGAGAGAGAGAAATGCACACGTAATTCCACTTAAATAGCCTTCTCAGCTTTTTTTTCCAGCTCCTCCTCACGTTTCATAGTATCATGGAATTTTAGATCTATCTATAAAAGCTTTTCAGGGGTTTGTGAGCTGGTTCTGCTTGCTTTTCCAGTCCGTCATTGTAGTGTCAAAATTTCTGTGTTCTTAATTTTTTCTTCTAAAAACATTAATTGAAAAAGGGCATAATTGACTAACCAGATTTTTAGACTTTCTACAATATTTCCTTTGAGTCCAAAGGCAACAGAGGTATAATCCCATAGTTTAAGGAAACATTTCCCATAATCCCATAGTTAAGGAAACAGTTCAGGAAACCTTTCGTAACAAATCTGTGCCAAAATGAAGGACAGTGATTCAGTGAAGGGAACTACCTTAATCTGTATGTAGTTTTCACTTAAAAAATTAATAATAGTTAATTTATGCACTAATTTCGATCCTGCAGCTATATCACCTTGGAAGGATTAAAAATTCAGTCTTGACTATTTTTGTTAATTCCTTATGCTCTACTGGATCAGATGCAATGTCCTTTTCATCACAGTTAAGTACAATTTTCGAAATTTAGTTTATCTCTCACAAAAAAGAGGACATTGCACTTCTATGAAGCCTTATATATGTTTTATCCTGCTTCCTCATCTCTTGCCTTTTAAAATTTATAAATGATTAATGAAATAGTACTCGATTGGATCATATTATTTTCTTTCACTCATCATTTGTTGATCATTCACTACTGGATTGTTTGTTTCAGACTTAATTTCTTCCCCCTTATTGAGTTCTTAAATTTTTTATTTGCTGTATTTTCTAAACCAGTGGTTTTCAAAGTGTGGTCCACAAACCTCTGAGACCATTTCAGGAGGTTCTTGAGGTGAAAACTATTTTTATAATAATACTAACATTATTTGCCTTTTTCACCATCTTGACATTTCATCACTTGACATGTTCAACTAATGTTGCAAAAACAATGATTAGTAAAAACTGTTGGCACCTTAGCAGAAATCAAGGCATCAGACTATACTAGTAATCATTGTATTCTTCACCTCCATGTACTTGTATTAAAAAAAAAAGCCATTACATTTAAGAATGTTTTTGATGAAGCAGTAAAAATGATTAATTTTATTAAATCTTGACCCTTGACTACACGTGTTTTTGATATTCTGTGTGAGGAAACGGCAGGTACACACAAAGCATTTCTTTTGCATACTGAAATAGAATAGTTGTTTTAAGGAAAAGTGCTTGTGAAATTATGTTGTGAGACGAACTAGCTGCTTTTCTTCATGGAACACCATTTTTACTTGAAAGAACAATTGACAAGCTATGGTTTATTCAGACTTGGGTATTTGGCAGACCATGTTTTGGAAATGAGTAGTGAGCCTGTCACTCCAAGGAAAAGTGACAATATTTGTTGCTGGTGAATACAGTTTGAGCTTTCAAGCGACAATTAGAATTTTAGAAAACTTGTACCTGGTGCTTTGAGCTTGACAGGTTCCCATACTTAAAGTCTTTTCTGATGAGATCGATGGTGATATTACTAACAAATGTGATTTTTTTTTTTTAAATAGACACTCAGCATGCCTTGATGAGCAGTGCCATGTCCGCACCCAGGATCCAAACTGGTGAAACCCTGGGCTGCCGAAGTGCAGTCTGCAAACTTAACCACTTGGCTGGCCCCACAAATGTGACTTTTTGATAATGTGTAGTGAAATGTATCAACATTTTGGAGATCATGTCTCAGTGAAGGAGTATTTTCTAAATGACTTGTGTATCACATTACAAAATCCTGCATGGGTAAAAGATCTGTTCAAAATGTCAAATAGACCAATGGATTTTAATGTAACAGAGTATGCAGAGTTCATTGGTGTGGTTTTAGATTTCACATTGAACTAACCTTGAAAAAAACCTCTACTTACTGAGTTTTGGTATATTATCAAAGAAAAACATCCACAATTATTTTAATAAGCAAATGCTTCTTTCTTTTCCTATTATAAATCTGTGAGGCCATGGGGCCGGCCCTGTGGCCAAGTGGTTAGGTTTGCATGCTCTGCTTCAGCGGCCCAGGGTTTTGCTGGTTCAAAGCCTGTGCGCGGACCTAGCACCACTCATCAAGCCATGCTGAGGTGGCATCCCACGTGCCACAACTAGAAGGACCCACAACTGAAAATACACAACTATGTACCAGGGGGCTTTGGGGAGAATAAGGAAAAGTAAAAATGAATAAATAAATAAATCTGGCCAGGTTTTCTGCCTCTACTTCAATCAGAACAATATATCAGAACATATTCAATGCAGAACCATATAGGAGAATCTAGCTGCCAGAATTAAGGCAGATATTAAAGAGATTAGCAAAAATATGAAACACTGCTACTCTTCTTACCAATTTTTTTGTTTTGTCGGAAAATATAGTTATTTTTCATAAAAATATTTATATTAACATTTAATGGGTTTATTATTACTTTTAAATGAGTTAATGTTTTAAAAATTTCATAGTTTTATTTTCTAGTAGGGTAAATATCTATAGATGTAACCCACATAAACATTAGCTCTTTTGGGTCCTCAATTTTTATTTTATTTTTTATTATTTTAGTGAGGAAGATTGGCCCTGAGTTAACATCTGTTGCCAATCTTCCTGTTTTTGCTTGAGGACGATTGTTGCTGAGCTAACATCTTGTGTCAGTCTTCCTCTATTTTGTATGTGGGGTGCCACCACAGCATGGCCTGATGAGCCGTGTGTAGGTCTGCCCTGGGATCCGAACCCATGAGCTTCATTACTATGCCACTGGGCCAGCCCCCCTCAATAATTTTTAAGAGTGTAAAAGAGGTCTTAAGACCACTCAGACCAAAGTATGTGAGAGCCCCTATTCTAAATGAACTTAATGTATAAGAAAATGGTGACTTCACCAGATACTATTATTAGGACTTAGTTACTTTGAGTTTTTCCTCCATAAAGGGGTTACAGAGGAAAAAAAATATCAAAAATGGGTTCATATCATTTTAGATTTTCTCAGCTTGAGACTAAATGAAGTGTGTCGTAGTTCCCTATCACTGAGTTCTCTGATAAGGCCTCTGTTACTTGCTCCATGAAACCTGTCGCTGAACTGGTAATTATCTTGTGGCAGAAATTTTCCAATACATCCTGTTTCCTCACCAGGGGTAGATTTGTAATTGTAGAAATAAATCTGACAACACAAAAATACTTTCTTACTTTATAAGAGTTGTTGCTATAAAAATAATGAAATATTTGTGAGAGGTAAAAATCCTATTTTGCTTTTTAAAACTCCCATCAAGAACAGCTTGTTTTCTTTCAGTAGACGTGTTTGGCTTTCAGTGAGTCTTCTAAAGTTGTGATTTTGGTAATGTCATTTTATAGATTGGTTTGCCTTTTAACGTGGTTGTCACTGAGGGAGGTGGTAATAAAGTCTGCGTAGGAGAAGCATCTCCCCTTCTGGTCTAGGAATACCCTTTCCTAGTGTGAGTAACGTTTTAGTGTAAGTCAATTACTGTGTTGTTGAAGAGTTAGGGATTTACTCCTTAGGGTAGTTGCTAGGTAGAACTCATTCTCTAGTGAGCTTGCTGGCAGAAGAAATGTCACATAACAATGTGAATAACAATAAGGAGTTAGTGGATCAGAATTTAAGATGAAGCTTGGTGGATGATGAGAGATCAGTGAGATATTTGGGCTTCCTTCGTGAGAGCTCTGTAATTATCTTGATGTTATTGGAGTTTCTGTAATGCACCTTTTAAAGGGTTTTTGTGTTCTCTGGGGGTTGCAGCTTAGTCATAAGATGATACAAGCCTTTCCTTTTTCATTTTAGCGCTTGGATTTTATTTCAAGTTTCAGGTGAAATCTTTAAATGCATTCTTTGTCAATTGAGTTAAATTGTTTTAATTACTAAAAACTGAGGCAGATTTGTTTTTTTCTTCCATATTCTTGCTGTACTCCTGAAGTTTAACCTGTCAGGAGACTTCCTCTCTAGCCTTACAGTCCTTCCTCCAAAATGCCTTTTTAGCAGGATAATAAACCACCTGGGGGAAGCCCCCTACTGATATCTGTTTAGAGGGCTTTGTTTTTTGGCAGTGGCAGTAGTGGTCTCAGCCAGGGAGGAAGGATTTTAGTTAGATGGTGTGAGAGGGAAAGAGCAGGGTCTCTGGAGTGTGGTGGAACTATGTGATCTTTGTCATTTGACTTCTCTAAACTTTAGTGTTCCCATTTAATAACAGGGGATAACATCTGTATAGTGCTTATTATATAATATTCTAAGCACTTACATTAACTCACTTTATCCTCATAACCATATGGGGTAAGTGTGCTGTTACCATCTCTGTTTACAGATGTGAAAACTGAAGCCCACAGAGGCTAAGTCCCAGATTTCACAGTTAGTAACAGCATTAGTAATTTGTTTCCTGGATTTAATCCCTCCTGCTTCCCTCCCCTCCCCATAATATAATATTTCTGAAATTGACTGTAGGGTTATTAGGGTTAGTGATGAGGTCAGTAAAGTGCCAACCAGAATGTCTGCCCCAAAGCAGACACTTGTGAATCCAGGCCATTTATAGTTGTTGAAGAGGCCCAGAACTCAACTCTCTATAGATTAGAGAGTCACAAAGATCCACTCTTAGAATTACAAGTGACTTTTTTCTTTCTCTCATGTGGCTTTAATAAACCAAGCAGAAAACAATTGGCCAGGAAACAGTTTTGCAAAATCAGGGGCAATCCTCGGTGAACCTAAGGGATGCTAAGGAAAGAAGGGGTGAGCTACTTCAGGCAGAGATACCTTATCTTCTATCTGAATCCTCAGCACTAAGCACAAGGAATTGATGTTTAATGAACGTTGAATGAATGAATGAAAGAGTGATCAGGTCAGGAATCTGAGTCTTTTGCGTATATCAGAGTCCTTTGAATCTGAGCTCTTTGCTGGTAGTCAGGAAGTCTATGAAATGTAAGGGAAGAGAATGTGCTTTTGGGGCCAGTATCTAAGTCAAGCAATGTGTTGAAGCTTTATGCAAGGTTTGATGGGTCCTCTTGGAACAGAATATAGTTTCTGTTTGGAAGTGTGGCTCTCCTTGTAGCCAAAGTGACTAGATATGCCAGATTAAGATGAAATGGCCAATAAACTCCTGGCTGTTTGCTTGACTGCTTTGGGGAATGCAGTTTAGGAAAAGGTGGCCTTTGTCACATGTACCTTTTTTATTTCTGCCACACAAAAGCTGGGTATATGAAAGAGAGGAGAATGTTGATGTAACCCTTTGAAAATGGAAATATAAGAGCCAGTTGTCCAAAGCTTGTACAATATAGAAAGCAGTTTCCTAGCAAAGAGAGAGTGAAAAAGATGTGGCAATGTGGGTTAATAGATTATGGGAGCAATGCAGTTTGAGTAGGAGAGGACTGGAGAGAGGAGGCCAGCCACATTATTTGAAGAGGTATGAGGTTATGACAATTTGTAGTGTAAACTTGAAATTAGATGTAGAGTTTTCATTTGTTATTTCTTTTCTTTTCAACATGACTACTTTTCTTTCTATTTTATATCTCCTCCATGCCACATTTTCTCTTTTGTAAGTACAATTTCAAACCCATAGTTAATTTCAGAGTTTTTCTCATTCCTTGTAAAGGGATTTTTATTTGCAAACTCATTCAGCATTGAGAAGAGTCCTCTCCTCTTAGGATTAAATACCTTGCATTTGAGAACATGGATTCATTAAGGAAAATTGCAAAACCCTCTTAAATGCTGTTGGTCTGTAAAAAGGGAACCCAGCAGGAAAGGGGCAGCATTGCACGGGGGAGGGGTGAGGGGTGGGGAGAGCAAGGGAGCTGCAGTTGAAATATTCATCAATCATTTTACTGGCACCAGGAAACCAATCAGCCTTTTAGAGGAGAGAACTTAATCAATCACCTAATGTGGGAAATTACGATTGCTTTCCCACAAAAAAATATTCCCTTAACTTGCTGAAAGATCAAATCTGAAAGATAGTTGGACTGGCTGGAATTTGGAGCTAACTGATGGCAAGCAGTTACTGAAAGTACTACTGCGATGAAAAAAATACGTTTAATGTATTTTTTTCCTCTCTGCTTTGAGCCTTTTCAGAATATTTCAGAGTAAGTTTGCTTTTCATATAGTGTGCCCGTTAATAAAAACAATTACCGAGCATTTATGGGTAATATGAAGTGTGTGAAATACTGTAAATTTATTCTCCAAAGGTATTGGCTGGAGAATACCTGGTGTTTCCAGTGCCTTGTTTGGAAAGCAACTTCAGAGCATTGTCTGGGGGACACATCCTGGGGAATACAGTTGGAAGTGCTTGCATTTAGATTAAAGCAGGAGGAATTTAGTTGTATCTTGTATGTAGATTTTAAATAGTGTCATCTCTGAGCTCTCTGCTTGAATTGCCTATGGCCCTTAGGTCCTTAGGTGTGAGTTGCTTAGGAATCTAATGTTTTTAAAATTAGAAATGCATGATCACTGGAGAAAATATGGAAAATGAAGGGAAAATTACCTATATTCTTGCCTCCAAGCAACTTTTATTAACATTTTCTTATGTTTTCTTCTAGACTTCCTTCAAATCCTAGTCTTTTGCTTGTTGTTGTGATCATACAGTATATAGTATTATGTTTTGTGCTTTTTGTTTAATTTTAAGCTTTTTTTCTCATGTTATAAACTTTACTCATTCAGCGTGAATTTGTTTAAAACTTTTAATAGCTGTATGACAGCCCATTGTTTTTCATTGTTGCACCCTTAGTTTTTAGTTTCTCACTATTATAACAATACTGCCCAGACCATGATGTGCTTTCTTTTATTTTGGGTTATTTTGGGGGGATAGGTTTTTCGAAGTATGTATCTACCTCAGTGTACCTTTGCCAACAACCAGTTTGATTTAAACTGATATATTTTTTTTTTAAAGATTTTTTTTTTTCCTTTTTCTCCCAAAGCCCCCCGGTACATAGTTGTATATTTTTAGCTGTGGGTCCTTCTAGTTGTGGCATGTGGGATGCTGCCTCACCTTGGCTTGATGAGTGGTGCCATGTCTGCGCCCAGGATTCGAACTGGCGAAACCGTGGGCCGCCGAAGCAGAGCGTGCGAACTTAACCACTCGGCCACGGGGCTGGCCCCTAAGATATCTTTTATACTAACGTCTAGGACTGCCAGCAGGACTTATTTTTTTTAATGAATGCCTGGCGCTTTAGATAGAATTGAGACACTGTGGTAGGCTATTTGCTCTGTTCTCATTTTTTGGAGAGGTAGTCATTTCCAATGCCTTTTGTCTCCAATCTTTTAGATTTCTGGCACCAAGCCTCCCATGCACGTTGCCTTCCACCCCCATCTCCATTTCCACTCCAGTATCTCCATTCTGGTCAGGGCAGTGTTTAGGGACCCTTTTGAGGCTGTCTTCTTTCTCATATAGATTATGAGAGAATGGGTGGCAAAGACACCTTGGAACCTTCTCTGGTTGCCTCTAAAAATCTTGGGAGAATGGATTGTTGTGTGAGTGTGTGTGTCTGTGTCTTCTAAAACAACTCTGTCACCTTCCTCAAAGTCTTGAATACATCCTGAAACTTAGTGAATTTGATGGGAAGTTAAGTACGTGGAGAGAGAAGTTAAACTTGCATTCCTTTGGAAATCTGCATGAGTTCCTCAGGGGCTGACTTCTATCCTGATCCTGCATAGGGTTTCATAGTGAAAAGACCTAAATAAACCTTATGCTAATTTGAAAGACTTCACAGTTTTTAACAGGACTGGTTTCAGAATGGAAATAGAAACATTTTGGGAGTTTGGCTGTCTGAATTAAAGCATGAATCATGTTTGCTGACATTAAAATTAAAAAGTCTTCTAGTAAAAATTAGACCAGATGGACTTAATAGATATATATAGAACACTTCATCCAAAAACAGCAGGCTACACATTCTTCTCAAGTGCACATGGAACATTCTCAAGAATAGACCATATTTTGGGAAACAAAGCAAGCATCAATAAATACAAGAGAGTTGAAATAATATCAAGCATCTTTTCTGATCACAATGCTATGAAACTAGAAATCAACTACAAGAATAAAGCAGAGAAAGGTGCAAAAATGTGGAGACTAAACAACACGGTACTGAACAAACAATGGATTATTGAAGAAATTAAAGAAGAAATCAAATATTATCTGGAGACAAATGAAAATGAGAACACGTAATACCAAATCATATGGGATGCAGCAAAAGCAGTCCTAAGAGGGAAATTCATCGCAATACAGGCTCACCTCACAAAACAAGAAAAAGCTCACATAAGCAACCTCAGACGACACCTAACAGAATTAGAAAAAGAAGAACAAACAAAGCCCAGAGTCAGTAGAAGGAGGGAAATAATAAAAATAAGAGCAGAAATAAACGATATTGAAACTAAAAAGACAGTAGAAAGGATCAATGAAACAAAGAGTTGGTTCTTTGAAAAAATGAACAAAATCGACAAACCCTTGGCCAGACTCACCAAGAAAAGAAGAGAGAAATCTCAAATCAATAAAATTAGGAATGAGAGAGGAGAAATCACAACAGATACCAAAGAAATACAAGGGATCATAAGAGAACACTATGAAAAACTGTATGCCAACAAATTGAACAACCTAGAAGAAATGGACAAATTCCTGGACTCTTACAACCTCCCCATACTGAACCAGGAAGAAATGGAGAATCTGAATAGGCCAATCACAAGTAAAGAAATAGAAACAGTAATCAAAAACCTCCCCAAAAATAAGAGTCCAGGACCAGACGGCCTCTCTGGAGAATTCTACCAAACATTCAAAGAAGATTTAATACCTGTCCTTCTCAAACTATTCCAGAAAATTGAGGAAGATGGAGTACTCCCCAACACATTCTGTGAAGCCAACATCACTCTGATCCCCAAACCTGACAAGGACAACACAAAGAAGGAGAACTACAGGCCGATATCACTGATGAACGTAGATGCAAAAATCCTCAACAAAATTCTGGCAAACCGAATGCAACAATACATCAAAAAAATTATACACCATGATCAAGTGGGATTTATACCAGGGACACAGGGATGGTTCTAGTAATTTTTAAAGTTTATGTTGATTCACAGTAAACACGAATGTTTGAAGATCATTTGCTGTGCTTCTTTGTGCTTAACAGTGGTGGTCACAGGACTTGCAATTTGCCAAGACATAGTTTTTCTAATGCTCTTTAATAAGAAGTTAAAAATTATTTCAGTGGGGGCCGGCCCTGTAGCCGAGTGGTTAAGTTTGGGTGGTCTGCTGCGGCAGCCCAGGATTTCGCCGGTTTGGACCCTGGGCGCAGGAAAGGCACCGCTCCTCAAGCCATGCTGAGGCGGCGTCCCACATGCCACAACTAGAAGGACCCACAACTAAGAATATACAACTATGTACCAGGGGGCTTTGGGGAGAAAAGGGAAAAAATAACAGCGAACTGTTATTATGATGTAGTGATAACTAGGTGTGTTAGAGCATGAGCTTTAGAGTTAGACCTTGGTTTAAATCCTGTCTCTCCTACTTCTGTGATTTTTTTGGAGGGTAGTGGTGATGAAAGGACGTAGAATCACCACACAGATTTCTGGAGAATGAAATGATGTAGTGTGAAGAACCTAGAGTGTAAGCTGTGTTACTTTAGAAAGTTATTTAACATTTCTCAATTTCCTTATCTTTAAGTAAAGTTGATGCCATCTACTTCATGGGTAAGCAAGCCTGTTCACTAAAATCCATGTCAGTGAAACTAGTTACCCAGTATCCCATATAACGTAAGTCAATTTGCTGAATCTAATTTATAGAACTTACAGAATTTGTTGTCACTCTCTTCCTCCTTAATTGCTACCTACCATTTTTTCCTTTTTTCTCCTCCCCCTTTTTTTGTACTCCATTTCTTCCCTATCACCTGTAGCCCAGACCTGGCTGTATCTTTCCACCAGCAGAGGTCCCCTCTCTGCCCTAGTTCTTTCTGGCTGGGTTAGAGACAAATTGAAGCAGTCTTGAAAATGCTGCTATACTGTCAATCTTAATTTGGCAAAAATCTTTAAAAGCTAATTAAACTGTCCCATCAATATGAATTGTTATAAACTGTCTAAGTAGTTAAAACAGATTTTTGGTAAATTTAGAGAATTGGCTATTTGGAGATTTGGCTGTTTGGTGAATTGACTTGGAATTACCTTATAGGTATGTTTGGAGAAATTAGGCAATAATATGTAAAATAAAGTGCCTATTACTACCCAGTGGTTGGAGTGTATAGTAAGTACTCGGTGTTCCTTTTCTGTAAGCACTCCTGTTCAGGGAACTGGGAACCATCTGTTCCTCACTCCCCCCGCCCCCCAAATTTTCTCACCTGTGGGCTCTAGTTGGACAATAGCAAATGATGAAGTGATCAAGCCTGGTTTATGGACCACCTAGTGACTTCCCCTCCCATTACAGTGTTGTTGAACTTGCCTAAATGAAATACCTTCTTTTAGCTTAGACATCTGTTATAAACTGGCCCTGCCTTCCTTGGTACCCTTTGGGGTCTGACTTCTCAGTGACTTAAGATATGTACTACTTTTTTGAAGTACTTTCTTCTCAGTCATTTGTAACTAGAAATATGAGCCTTAGGAGAGTAAACTGTAGCTTTATTAGGGTAAAAAGCAAGGCCAGGTCCCTGGAGTTTCTTAGAGGGAGGTATCGCAACCAGAGCAAATGCTCCTGTCTCTAATACACAGGAAGCCTGGCTTCCCCACCTCCCTACCCAAAGCCTCTCTGGAGGTCTCTCAAAGGACTTTTTGGTAATATCCTTAAAAAGAGAAGGGGACAAATGGTGGTTGAATGCTTGATGTGTGCCAGCACTGTGTTAAACTTATCTAATGTAATCCTTTCCACAACTTTTCTTCGATAGGTATTAATATTCCCATATTACAGATGAGTTAACTGAGGCTTAGAGTTGAAAATAACTTACCTCTACTAACACTCCTCCACTAAACCAGTGTTTTCCAAACTTTAGTCTCTGCTGTGTGAACACGATGATTTTTGTCATTTCCTAATATATAGTTTATTTAATATATTAAGTATTGAATAGTTAATACTTTGCAACCCAAAATTTATTTTAAAAGGAAATGTTGTCATTATCCTAAATAAAAAATTATATACCATAAATATAAGGTAATAGTAAAAATAAATTTAATGAAAATAATGTGTTAAATTCTAGTTAAGATGTCTGTACAAGTCTCTGTGATCACACTTTTGTTAGAAAGGGAAATTAGCAAGCATTAGAGAAGCAATAGACAAACTAGCACTAAACCGAGATTTTTCTTCTGATGTAATTAGAAGTATGAAAGAGAATTGAAAAGGTAACAACTTTGGAATGTTTTAAAATGCTTTCTCTTTGTATCACTTAAAGTATTCCGGTGGCTCCTCACCTTGGGGAACACCACCATAGGTGATGGTGCGCTCATTTTCCACATGAGTAAACTGAGGGAGGGAAATTTGTTGGAAGTTGAACCATTAGTCGCACAGACCTTACTGTCTGGGCACCCTTCTTCACCTCCTCCTCCCTTTTCCTTCTCTCATTCCTCCTCTCTCATCCTTCGACCTCTCCTCTTTTCTTCCCTGTGCTCTAAGAATTCACCTTACTCCGAAGTAGTGTAGAGAAGCAGATTTTAGACGCATTTTTCTGATCCCCCCCGCCCCCGCTGTTTAACTGCTGTGAGAGAGGATTTCATCTAAAGGAACTCAGTTCATTCTCCAAACATTGCATTTCTTGGTGTTTACTGAAGTCTAGAAGTTGGGTGTAAAACATACAGTAATTTTGTAGGTATTTGTACCCCTACATAAAGTATTTGTTGGAATAACTATAAAGACATCATAAACTTTCCTTTGACTTAATTAGATAATGTTGGAAAAGTAAGTTTGAAAAAAGATACTGCCAGCAGTTTTTGAAACAGATGTTAAGTGCAATAAAAGTCAGTTTCTTTGATTTTATTGTCTTTTGTAAGTTTTGTAATTTACAGTTACAATAATTGTAAAGTTAATTAACATTTTATTGCATTGTGTTCCAGTGGAGACAATAGGTACCTGGTATAACTTTATCATAGCTGGAGTCTAGACCATAGTTTGAATTTTTAAAATTCTGTTATTTAAAAAAGATTGTTTATATTTTAATTTGATTTTTTATTTATCTTTAAAACTTTCTGAATAATAAAAAACATTTTCTACTGTTGTTTTTTTCTTATTTTCTTTTGTGCCTGTTGTTTCTTAAAATATAGAAGGAGGAATTTCATAATCCTATTGTTTAAAAAGTTTGTTCCACTAGTTATTATACAAGAAGAAGATTCAGTTCTGAATTATTTTAAATAGCATGTTTAAAATTCTTTACAGAAACATTTTGTACTTGGAAAGAAATTCTGGGGAATTTTCTTAGAAATCACAGTTATGATAATATGCAGATCTAAAGATAGAATAGTTTTCTCATTCAGGGAGTTTACTTTGTGAATTGCCTTTCCTATGTCTTCTTTATTGTACTTTGCCTATGCTAGGTGTATCTTTGAATATTTACTGTAGATTCTTGATAAATTGTCTTTTGAAACCTATTCCCTATAGCTTTATAATCTCAGGAGCCAGACTGGTATTAGTGTGTGGTGGGCCAAACTTGGTTTGATATTTTAATGTAATTTTTCTAATACTTGGCAAAACCAAAATATATAATTCACTGCTCTGTGATACTTTGAACCCAGGATTTCAACCCTGAGCTTAGCCCAGGGTAAGATTTGTCAGCATGCCTTGGTATAAAGTAATGAAAACTTCAAACTGAGAGTCTGAATTTTTGTTATTAAGCTCATATGTGCTCTCTCTAGTATTTTACCACTTAAATTGTAAATCACAAACAAAAACTTAACTTCTCTCTTGCCCAGAGCATACATTGAACTGAACTGTTTGTGCTCTTCCTGTTAAAAAGAAAAGTTTTTGTCTCAAACTGATTTCTTAGCTGAATTGTAATTTAGCAACTCTATGCACGTGCAAAATTAGCCTAATTATTACTTGGTTTGTGAACCTTGTCTTTCTCTGAAAATTTTGTAGTTAAGGGTTTCCCTTTTCTTTTTTATTAAACTGAAATTTATTGAGTCCTCACAGCAATCTTAGAAGAATAATGTCATCGTTGTCATTTTGCAGGTGAGAGAACTGAGAGCAGTTATATGACTTGGCCCAGTAAATGGGAGAAATGAGATTCAAATCCAGGTCTTTCTGATTCCAGGACTCGCACTCTTGGAATCTCAGCACCAGCTTTTTTTTTTTTTTTTCTGTCTGCTTTTTCTCTCCAAATCCCTCCAGTACATAGTTGTATATTTTTTTTAGTTGTGCCTCCTTCTAGTTGTGGGACACTGCCTCAGCGTGGCCTGATGAGTGGTGCCTTGTCGGCGCCGAGGATCCGAACCAGTGAAACCCTGGGCCGCTGCAGTGGAGCGCGCAAACTTAACCACTCGGTCACAGGGCCGGCCCCGGCACCAGCTTCTGTTAGAGGAACATCCTAAGGGCTGTTTGTACCTTAAGGAATCTGATATTTAGAAGACATTGCTTTAATGGTGGATGCAAAAATTAAAACCAAACAAACTTCAGAGTAATGCCTCCTTCATTTTTAGGCATGGGGACAGCTGTACTCTTTGAAAATTGCTTCTTTCAAATTCTTAACTTTTTTTTCTTAACTGGTCATGATTTTTTTTTTTAAGAGACCTTTATGTGTTTCCAAGGAAAAGAACAAAGTCCAAAGCCAATTTCTGGTGTTGGGGAAGGATGCTGTAGTGGGGTTTAGGACAGATGCTTGCCAACGAGGAGGCAATGCTGGCCCTGGACATGAGACAGAAGCAGATCTCTCTGTGTGGAATGGGAGGGAATTCTAATACTTAATGCCTTTAGGAAATAAAGCAAAATAGTACTGGGTTACTTAAATCTGTTTGGAACAAGATAAAAAGTGAATAACGTGAACCGAAAACATGAAAATTGTGACACAGAAGGGACTGTAAGTAACCAGTGTGTCTACACAGCTTCATTTTCCAGGTCAGCTTTATTTCAGTCTGCATTGTTGATCTTACAAGTAGGTGCTCTTCTCATTTGACATCCTTAGCCAGTATTTGATTCGAAAATTTGCTTCTGGTCACTTTGTCTTATTTAGGAATGTGAGGCATATCAGAGAGAGGATTGCTAAGGTCAGATCAGAAAAGCTTTACACCAAATAACGGTCTCTTACTCCAGAAGCCTGATGCTCTGGGTATTTCACTTAGTTTTGAGATATATTGAAGTAAGAATGCTACTCTAACATTCTATTTGTGCTAATGCTAATGCATGAGAGTGCCAGAAGAGGAACTTTATCCCTAAGCTGATGAGAACTAATAACAGGTATCAAAAACTATAAGGAAGTGTGTATTATATAAGTAGAGTGTGATTTTAGTGTGGGGTAGGGCAGACTAGTATCGGTAACTTTTAAACATGTCCCAATCATTTTTTTTTAAAGATTTTATTTTTCGTTTTTTTCCCCAAAGCCCCCCAGCACATAGTTGTATATTTTTAGTTGTGGGTCCTTCTAGTTGTGGCATGTAGGATGCCGCCCCAGCGTGGGTTGATGAGTGATGCCATGTTCGTGCCCAAGATCCGAACCGGCAAAACCCTGGGCTGCCGACGCGCAGCGCGCAAACTTAACCGCTTGGCCACAGCCCGGCCCTGCCCCAATCATTTATTTCATTGGTCTGGTGGTCCTAGATCTAAATGGTTGATCCAGAGGTCAGTTTTCACATGAATGCTTTTGTCTCATCAAGAAGTAATAGCACTGGGTGATGACTTAATAAAAGGTCCTGTTCCCTGTGCGTGCGCAGAGTGGAACAGTTTCTCTAGAGCTGCTACAGAGTGGTTCACATTTTTTAATAAGAAGTATGTTTCCCAAGTATACTTATATTTGTGGTTTGGAAGGTGAAGATCAGAATGACTTTACCAACTATGATAATAATGGCTAACCCTTACTGAACATTTCCTGTGTGACAGATACTCTCTTGAATGCCTTAAATTTTTTTTCTTTTTTTTTTTTTTTTTGAGGATGATTAGCGCTGAGCTAACTGCTGCCAATCCTCCTCTATTTGTTGAGGAAGACTGGCCCTGAGCTAACATCTGTGCCCATCTTCCTCTTCTTTATATGTGGGACACCTACCACAGCATGGCTTGCCAAGCTGTGCCATGTCCACGCTAAGGATCTGAACTGGGGAACCTTGGGCGGCCGAGGAGCGGAATGTGTGAACTTAACCGCTGCGCTGCTGGGCTGGCCCAAATTTTTTATTTTCATTTAATCCTCACAACAGTCCTATGATCGGTGAGTACTATTGTTCCCATTTTTAGGTTAGGAAAATGCCAAAGCCTTTAGGACCATGTTTAAATGTGTTTAAATCACAGAGAGATGCTACAGATGTTACTCCCTTTTCACAATTTCTCTCTTATAAAATGAGGGCTAGGGTGGGATGGAAGAGATTAGGGATGATTTATAAGGTTACTTTCAGTTTAGAAAAAATCTAAGAATCTTGGCAACCCCTTAAGGGTTCCTCGAGTGTTAGCATTGTATAACTTGTACGCCCCTAGGACACACAGCTGCTACTTTTGGTAAACTCGTAGACTTTAGAGCTGAAAGGGATACTAAGAGAATTGGCCAGACTTTCTCCTTTTACTGAAGAGAAAATAGAGCACAGAAGGAGTAGGTCACTCAGCATTACACAGATAGCTTATTGGTACCAGAGCAAGGCTAGTGTTCAGGTGTCTTGCCTCCCTAGTGTATCACGTTATTGATGTCTCAATATTAGGAAATGGCTTTAACATCAAAGTTGGTATAGACATTTTTGTCTCTGTAAGAAGAGTTAAGAGTTTGGAAATAGGAATTTATGTATTACCCTTTTAGTGCTTCAGGATGTGTTGGGGAAATAAAGGTTGCAAAAAGTAGCTTTTCGAATGTTGGATTTGTTTATTTCTGTAATTTAAGGCCATGAATGTCATGTTAAAGAGTTGAAAATGGGGAGCCAAGAGAAGATTTTTTTTTTTAAAAGATTTTATTTTTCCTTTTTCTCCCAAAGCCCCCCCAGTACATAGGTGTGTATTTTCAGTTGTGGGTCCTTCTAGTTGTGGTATGTGGGACGCCGCCTGATGAGTGGTGCCATGTCCGTGCCCAGGATTCGAACCGGTGAAACCCTGGGCCACTGAAGCGGAGCACGTGAACTTAACCACTCGGCCACGGGGCTGGCCCCAACAGAGGATTTTTGAGTGGATTAGGAAATCTGAGTTCCAGGAAGTGAGAGAGAAGGATAGCAGGGAGAACAGTTATCATAGTCTAGGATTCTAGGATGGTGAGAACGCTTGAACTAGGTCTGTGGAGATTTGAGAGAGAATGAAAATGCCCTGGTGATTGATTGGATTCATTGCAGTGGGGATTTGGGAGAGGATGGTAAAATGGGAGCCTAGGAGGAGTCCCTGGGCATCTCTGGCTTAGGGATGAAGGTTGGTGGTACCTGGATCCTGAGTAGGAACACAGGAGAAGCAGGTTTCAAAGACAGAATAAGTTCAACTTGACATGTTGAATTTGATGGAGCCTGTGAGGTATCTTGATAGATATTGACAGCAGGTTTTGGATAGATGTGTCTGTGGTTCAGGAGAACAGTCTTATCTGGAATTGAAAGTTTAGGGGGTCATCTGTTGGGAAGCATAGGTGAAAAAACATGTTTGTGGATGAGATCATCCAACCCAGGATGAGTGGATAGTGTGTGTGCTGGGATAGCCCTTCTTGCCCTCTTGACTTCATTTAGGAAAGAACATGTCAAACAGGACCTATATAATCTTCATCTGTTAGGATATGCCTGCCTCTGGGGGAAGTATTTGTCAACAGTGGGTAAGGACATCCAAAAGAGATATGGCTGATTCAAGTGCCACTTGCCATCAGGTCTTTTCCAGTTCTCCCTAGGAAGAAATAAGTGCTCTTTGGCCACTGCTGCTAGTTTCTCCATTAGGATATTTGCTTCATAATTCCTTGTATCCAGTCAGTTTTCTATTTTCCCTTTTAGAGTGTAAGAATCTAGGGGAAGCCAGCTTTATTCATCTTTGTATCCGTTGTGTAATCTAGCACAGTGCCCTGTACATTGAAAAAGGTAGGTAAGTGTTTGTTGAATTTAATTTTGGGATGTAGGAAAGTTTAGCATCTAAGAAGCAGGAGTTTTTTGCCCTTAATCCTATTTGTGGAGTATCCTTTGCATTTATGTAGTGCTGTAAACATATGTTGGTTGTTGCTCTTCTATCTTGACTCTAGGTTTGAAAAGTTTCTTAAAATTTCTTTTGGAGTTATTTCATAGATATGATTAACCAGCTTTGTTTCAGATTTGAAAGATCCTGAGGTGAAAGGTTAAAGATATTCTATCTCTTTGTTGCCACACAATGGATTTCTGAAGCTGGGAGACGAGAGATGGTACTGAGCTTTAGGCATTAATTAGTAACTCGTATATCACAAAGATTTGTGCCCAGAATTGTGTTTCTAAGAAGAAGTAATTTAAAAGTCATTTAGAGAATGTCTGGTATTTTTTTTTTCCCCACCTTCAGTTGATGTGATCAGTTTTAGAGTTAAGCCAAATCATTTCATTCTTAGGATTTTTTTTAATGTGCATTTTTCTGTTTATAAAACAATATATTTTCAATCAGAAAAGTAGAATGGAGGAAAAAAAAAATCAGCCATAATGCCCACACTAGAGATAATCACTGGGAAAAATAGACCAAAGTATGCTTTTTCATGTATATATGCATTGGAATATAGCCGAGTTCATTCTGAGAGTACAGTTTTACCTCATGTTCTTTTTAATATGGTATTCGCCTATTGGCAACTCTTGATAAACATTTATAATGCTCACAAAATACTCCATTGAAGAGAGGTACTGTAATTTAATTAGTCCTTCTCCAGTGGTTGGATTTTTAGGTGGCTTCTTACTTTGTACTATTTATTTCTGACCTTTTTCTTAGGATGAATTTCCAGGGTTGATTCAAAGGGACAGACATCTTCAAGGCCCTTCATGCATCCATGTTGTTCCATTTTTATATGGAGGTTTTCAGAGAGAGTCAGGGAAAGGGACATTCTGCTGCTTGTGAGCATCTCTTTGGTTGCATCTGCTCCTCACTAATGGATTTCCTGAACAGAGCTGGCTTCTACTATTCCATCAAACCATCTGTTGAGGATGGTGTGGGGCACTTTCTGAAATGACCTCAAAAGCTCTCTGAGCATGTTCAAACAAACTCCTTGGTATGTAAAACTTTTCTTCAATTAGTCTTTGAAATGAAAACGAGCAAAAAAATCTCCTTCACTCTCTCTACTCCTGTTCGGAGTAGCTTATAATTTTTCAAAAGAAACTTGTTCTTGCCTAATTATTTTATTTATTCATTCATTTAAAGTTTTATACTTTGGTTTGATCTGGTTGGTGAAGTTACTCTAGCTGCTTCTGGATTATTCAAGGGGGTTTGTAAATGGACTCTAAGGTGTGGTATTTCTTCTTGGATTCTGAGGCCCTACTGTTGTGGGAGTGTCAGGGTTTGTTTGAAATAATGTCAAATTCCCATCTGTCTGGCTGTTGCAAAGCACATACCGTGCAAAGGTGGTTTTTTTTTTTTTTTTTTATTTGAGGAAGATTAGCCCAGAACTAACTACTGCCAATCCTCCTCTTTTTGCTGAGGACGACTGGCCCTGAGCTAGCATCCATGCCCGTCTTCCTCTACTTTATACGTGGGATGCCTCTACTACACATGGCTTTTGCCAAGCAGTGCCATGTCTGCACCCAGGATCCAAACCGACGAAACCTGGGCCGCCGAGAAGCAGAACGTGCGAACTTAACCACTGGGCCACTGGGCTGTCCCCCCAAAGGTGGGGTTTTATTAGCCAAACTTTCTGAATAGAAGTTCTCTTGTTTTGACTTTTGTGGCTCTTTCCGTGTAACAGAGTACAATAATCTCTTTAAACCTAGAAGATGGAGATAATAGTAGCTACTTTCAGTAAGAATTCATGGAAAGCGTCAAGGCAATGCCTGGCATATAGTAAAGATTCAGTAAATGGCAACCGACAGATTATTTTATACGTTTTCTTGTATATGTGCATTTTGAAATTTCTTTAACTTCCAGGCTGAATGAAGAATTATCAATAATCCCTTTTGTTACTCCAGAGAACCAGAAATTGTAAATGAAAAATGTCAGAGGCTCATCAGTGCCTGCAGTTTTCTGAGAAATGCCTGTACTATATTTCCATAGAAACACTAATGACCTCTGACGCATCAAACTGAATTGCCTTCCTAAACTGTTTTTACCTCCTGATTCTGTAGTCACAGTCTTGAAGCTGTGTACTGTTTTAATTCTTTTTTAGATGTCTTAAAATTGAAATTTCGTAATCTTGGGCTGGCTTTTCTGCCTTCAGTCTGATTTCAAGGCTGTAATTACAAAGCTAGAAGCCTGAAAAACTGTATGAAAGGTGATGTAAGTTGATCAGATGGAAGTTACTGATGTTTCCATAGCAATGTAGACACTTCTTGTAGCAGTATTGAAGCTGAGCAAATATGTGGGCACAATAGGTTATATAATTGAGAATCCTTGGCTTCCCCTCCCCCTAATCTTTTTTTTTTGCCCCTAAGATTTCACATTGAGAAAATGACATTAGGAAAAGAACATTGTTTTTGTTGCAGTTTTTAAAATGTGACCTTGACATTTGTAGATGGAGAAAGGGAAATATGACTTGAAGCTCTCCAGCCAGCTTTTGCTGTGCTGTCTTGTGGTGCTATGTGCCTGCATTCAAAAGCATTTTCTCTTATTCCTGAAGTATGGTTTGTCAGATTCCCTACGAGAAACAAAAGCTAATGGCCCAAGTGGCACCCCACTCACTGGATAGAAAGGAAGGAGGCAGATGTGAATTTAAGGCTCAGCCAATCCACAGAAAAGTGTTTCTGAATCTGCTTGGGCCTGCAAACCTGGCTGTAAGGCAGGCATGGCCTGGCTAGCTAATGTTTATTACTGAAAAAAAAAAAAGAGCTGCATTCTTTCTCAACCTCTACCCAAGCCATTCATTGTGCCAGAAGGAGCCTAGAATTTAAGGAGCTGTGGATGGTTTGCCGTGTGTATGTTGGCTAACTCCACAAAGCTCTTTTTTCTTTTTTTCTTCTTTTAACTTCTTGTGCTTTTGGTTTCCTGGTTGAAATCTTAGAGCCATTATATTGAAGTAGTCAGAGTTGGGCTGGTATTGACAAACTTCCTAAGAGTATACATATATTTTTTTCCTCAGAGACTCTATTACCTATAGAATAAAAGCCAAAAATTTGCCACGTATGTCATTTAAAACCCTTTATGATATGGCCCTGACTGGGGCTCCAGTCAAATCAAATTACCAGGTAGCATTTTGTTTCCTCTCTCTGTTCATGACACTTACATATGGCTTCCTCTACATATGTTTCTCAAATACCTCTGTTTGTTTGGTGAATACTTATCCCTTCCACATGCCCCTGGCCCCATGGTTGCTACTTCTGCTCCCTCTCTAATATTGATCACAGCTACCAGGCACTTTCCACTGACCTAAGTATATCATCTCATCGAATCCTCACAGCAATCTACAGATGAGAAAATTGGCTCAGAGAGGTGAAGTCACTTCCTAAGCTAACACAGTTAGTAAGTGATGGTGCCAGGACTCCAACCTATTCTGATAAAATGTATGCTCTTAGTTCTCTGCACTACTTTCCAGTTGCATCTTGTCCATCTGTCCATATCTATCTGTCCAGCATTCAGTCCCTGCAGTTAATTTTCTAAAAAATGTTATTATTTATTTCATTATATTTCATTAGACTTTAATCATTTTTACTGTAGTAAAATATATATAATATAAAATTTGCCATTTTAAACCATTTTTAAATGTACAGTTCAGTGGCATTAAGTACATTCACATTGTACTCTACAGTTAATTTTTGTCTATTCTGTACCCCTCTAGACATTTACGTCTCTGACAGTAGGGTCAGTCTTATTTATATCTGTATTTTCCAGGCCTAGGGCCTGCTACAGGGTGGGCAGGTACTTAATAACATTTGAAGGAGTAAGTGACAGTTTGCAGGCTGATGAAATTATTTTCCTGATAATAGCTGATTAACTTATGAATTGGCTACTAAATAACATTGGCCTAAGCATTTCCATATTTCATTTTCTTTAAAGCTGCAACAGAATCCACAAGGTGGCAAAGCAAATTTAAGAGGAGGGAAGACTTCTTTCTAGTCTTACGTTGTCCATTATAATAACCACTGGCCCAGGGTTTCACAGGTTCGGATCCTGGGCATGGACCTGGCACCCCTCATCAAGCCATGATGAGGTGGCATCTTACATAGCAGAACCAGAAGGTCCTACAACTAGAATATACAACTGTGTACTGGGGAACTTTGGGGAGAAGAAGAAACAAAACAAAACAAAAAAAGATTAGCAACAGATGTTAGCTCAAGTGCCAATCTGTAAAAAAAAAAAAAAAATATGGGCCGGCTCGGTGGCGCAGTGGTTAGGTTCGCACGTTCCGCTTCGGTGGCCTGGGGTTCGCCAGTTTGGATCTCGGGTCCAGACATGGCACCTCTCGGCAAGCCATGCTGTCGAGGGAGATATAAAGTAGAGGGAGATGGGCACAGATGTTAGCTCAGAGCCAGTCTTCCTCAGCAAAAAGAGGAGGATTGGCAGCAGATGTTAGCTCAGGGCTGATCGTCCTCAAAAAAATAAAAAATAAAAACAAAGTTAAAAATTCAGTTCCTCAGTCACACTAGTCACATTCGAAGCGCTTAATAGCTGTAGTGTGGCTGGTGGCTACCAAATTGGACAGTATAGATAGAGAACGTGCCCATCATTGTAGGAATTTGTGTTGGACATCACTTCTAGACTTTAAAGGCAGAGAATAGTGAAACAGTTATTTTCTCTTTGAACTTGGTATTTTGGCGAGAAATCCATTGGTGGCATTGTGGTTTAGTACTGTTGCTTTTTGGAGAAAGAAGCAGTTCCTCAGCGTTTACTCAGCAGCCTCTCCCAGGGATCCTGCCTAAGTCTCGGGGCTGGGGTTATAGTTAGGGCTGAGACCAGAGCTGACTGAAACAAGGACACAGAGTTCCATTGAGGACCTAATCATGATCAGGGGATATAATGCAGATGGGACACTGATACAAATGACCAGAGCCAGTTGGGCCAGAAAGGACCAGCTAATGACTGTTGTATATCAGTATAAATCCTGGGTAAAGATTTTTAGCTTTTTGGTGGGGAGTATAGAAAACAAATTTCTCTAGAACCTGAATTCAGCGTCAGTGGCCCTGATCATGATGTGATGTGGGATCACAGGGCCCTGTGGGGAGCACAGAGTAGGGCCTCTGAACTAACCAGAGCAATTTAAAAACGCTTTTAGACCTTTGAGTTCCTTTTTGAAGCCCTGCTTCACTTCATATCTCACGTTTAAAACTGCATAAAACTTGAATTGCAGTTGACTAGGTGAAACCTGGACTTCAGTGTGTGTGGGAGAGGGAGGGGGAAGGAATCGAGATCTGACCTGAGTCCTCAGGACAGAATGGTGAGTAAACGTGGGCTCAGGTGGAGAAAATAGTATATGCCAAGGAATGGAGGGTAAAGAGCGTGTTGATTTCGGGGAGCTACAGTGTAGTTCAGTATGGATGGAGTGTACACTGTTGAGTGGGATGGGGCGAGAAGCAAGAGGTAAAGTTGAAGTGGTAGGCAGATCTTGCAGTATATATATGATTTCTGTTTGGGGGAAGATGTGATGTTTGATTAGAATCGTAGAATTTTATCCTTTAAGGGCCTCACCTTAATTTTGCCTGTGGTTTTCTGAGGCTTCGAAATAATAACTGGCACAGTCCTGACCAGGATCCAGGTCTCTCGTGTACCCTGCTGCCTTCCTACAGTGATGTAAATTAAATCAAAACGTTCCTAGAGTAGCATTTAATTTGCTTTTGTAAAAGACACATTACAGGTTACAATTAGCTAGTGTTTCAGGCTTGAATTTGTTTACTGATATTACCCATTAGCTTTTATTCACATTTGGAAAAGAATGGATCTTATTGAAGATCCTATCATGGTAAATACATAATTTTGTAGTCAAAATAGTAAATAAAGAAGATCAGTAACTTTTTTTTTTAAAAGATTTTATTTTTTCCTTTTTCTCCCAAAGACCCCCGGTACATAGTTGTGTACTTTTTTAGTTGTGGGTTCTTCTAGTTGTGGCACGTGGGATGCCACCTCAGCGTGGCTTGATGATCCGCGTGGCCATGTCCGCGCCCAGGATCCAAACTGGCGAAGCCCTGGGCTGCCGGAGCGGAACTCAACCGCTCAGCCACGGGGCCGGCGCCAATGAGTAATTTTTTAATCTGTCACTGTAGCCAATCACAGATTGAGGAGTCACTGAACTTTTTCTGTTTGCAAATGCTTATTGGAGAAAAGCTTGTCAACTGGATCTTCCTTTGTATTAAAGAAAACTTGTAAACTTAGAGCCATTTATTGATCACTTGCTGTAAAGTAGGTGATTATGTACAAATCTCACAACAGGTGAACAAGATGGTTATTTTTATCTCCATTTCAGGAAATAGGCATGGGTAGTTAATTAAACAAAAATAGTGACACATCTGGGATTTGAATCCAGCTCTAACTCAGACCCATGCCCTTTTCACTGTGCGTCTGTCTTCTAAGTTAGACTGTGGCAAGTGAATATAAGCTTTGCACTAAATTTCAGATTGCTTATAAGCATACTGACTTGGTGATATATCATCTTAGGAACCAATCTGTGTTTCTTGTTTGTCCCTTTTTAAACCCAACTTAAGTCAACAGCCAAAGACCCTGGATTTCTCAGAACATTTCCTAACTTGCTTTAATGTGTTGTAGTCTGTGAGGCAGTTGGTTGTGGGGGTATATTTGGGTATTTATGTGACTTGGGAGTCTACTTTTCACTGAACAACTCTGATATCTCTTGCCTTTGTGTTGAATTGTCTTGAACACACATTGGATTTACTTCTAGCAGTGATTTGGATTCTTTTAGCTGGAATCATTTTGCTAGCTGGATCTGGTTACTCAGAATCTGGGTGTTACTCTATTTGAGAATGGAGCCAGACCCAACCATTCCGTTGACTGGTCGTCAGGAGGTAGGATTAACATTGTTCTCCATATCTCCTCAGGCCTCCTGCACTAGTGATGATCTGTAAAACCAGAGACAACATTAATAGCCAGTGGTCTCAGGGTGGATGGAGGGAATGTAGACAGAGTGAGAGAATTCCATCGTCTAGGCTCTTTGTGACCGTTGGAGGAATTTGTCTTAGGGCAAATATAAAGAGTCCCTCTTTCCTCAGGGGGTAGCATATGTCTGGAATCACTCCATCAAGCAATTTATAGGCTCAAAATGTAAAAAAAAGATTCAAGAATCACAGCAAGTAACTAAAATGACAGTGATAATACAGTTCTACCCTAGGTCTTTGAGGATGATGTTATGAATGGGTCAATAGGCACTCTCCTATAATCTGCTCTTTGTTACTGCAGACACAGCACTGGATTGGATGGATCCCAGGGCTTAGTTAGTTAGTAGTAGCTCACATATGTTGAGCTCTGACTTTGTCAGGTACTGTACAGAGCCTTTACATGCACTATCTCATTTAATCCTTTTAACAGACCTATAAGTAAGTCCTGTTGTTAAGCCCATTTTATAGCAAGGTTAGGGGCAATCCTACTTGGGTCATATGGATTGAGAGTATAAAATAGATGTCTCCAAAGAAAAATCAGAATACTTTTAACAAAAGAAAGGGGGAGTGGTTACTAGGCAGATAAAAGCAATAAATGTCCACTTTATGTTTTAGTATTTTCTTTGTTTTTTAGTCACCCTCTCTTTGTGTTTGATCTAGTTACTTTGAGTTCAGAATATTGTTGGTTTTCAGAAAATGCATTAAGCTTTGTCCTTTCTTGAGACTTCTAGTACAGTCCTTTTATTTAACATGCAGAATGTGAGGTTCAGAATAGGGAGTGACTTGGCTAAAGTTGTATAACTAAACTAAAAGTGGCTTGAACTAGAATTTAGGAGAGGTCTAACTTTCCCATTACACTACCCTCCCTTCCCATGCTTTTGTCCTATTTTTGAGTGAATTTATGTTCAGTGAATGCTTATTCTCAGTTTCACTTCTGGAAGGATGTTCAATATTGAACCCACGTGTAATGATGAGGTATTTCCTCGTTACCTGGCATCTCTCCGCAGCTTTTCTGATTCCCATTGCCTTTATGTAGAAATGCTTTGAGGGGCTGGCCCAGTGGCACAGCAGTTAAGTTCGTACGATCCCCTTTGGTGGCCTGGGGTCGCCGGTTCGGATCCCGGGTGCAGACCTTTGCACGACTTGTCAAGCCATGCTGTGGCAGGCGTCCCACATATAAAATAGAGGAAGATGGGCACGGATCTTAGCTCAGGGCCAGTCTTGCTCAGCAAAAAGAGGAGGATTGGTGGCAGATGTTAGCTCAGGGCTGGTCTTCCTCAAAAAAAAAAAAAAAGAAAGAAAGAAATGCTTTGAAGTTGTTCTGCGATGAGCCTTTTCAGGTATCTCAGCCACTTTTAGCAGCTTCCAAACTCTGGTGTTCCAGATCAGATTTCCTCATTCGGACCTTCCACACACTAGACACACAGGCTAGACTTTAGATTTTCTGATTCTGTGACTTTCTTCCGCTAGACTGTGATCTAGAGATGGGGTTGTGTTTTCTGTTTAGGTCTTCTTGCATTTGAGCACCTTCCATAATGTATTGGCAACTGGTTCAGCATAGAAGCAGCTCCACAGATGGACATGGGGTTGGTCCCCACCCTTGAAGAGCTCACTATCTAATGGAGGAGGCAGATATTTAAATTGTTCCTTTATCCTTTGGGGAATGCAGGAGGGGCCTCTTCTGTGTTCCATGTTTCACAGTGGTGGTGATATTTGAGCTAAATCTCGAAGGATGAATAGTTCCTCACCAAGTGGAGGAGGAGGAGGAAGCACAGGAAAGCAAGAAGGGATATGGCATGTTTGGTGAATGGTGTGGCCCAAACAGTTCAGGATTGCAAAGGACTTTAAAAGTTGTGGTGTTTAAACAGTCTACCTGCTGCTTGAATCCCTCTTCTCCATGTGACTCCTAGTTGCTGGTCTGGCTTCACGTTGCCCAGCTCTGATGACAGAAAATGCTGTCATATCCCTCTAGTCCTAATTTTGCTCCGTTATTTTTGAATTTACCATTAACATACCACAGTTGATGTTTATTGAACAGCTTCCTTTGTGCTATGCTTCTGAGAGGTAGTGGGGATACAATGGTAATGGTGAACAAGACAGGCCAGATCCTTTCCCCCATGGAACAGTCTAATAGTGGAATCAGACATTGAACAAGTAATTCCTTGTTGATACAAAGTATTATAGATAGTTATAACGGGGGCCTTTGACTTGGTGTATGAGACAAGGGTAAGGGAGGCAAGCAAAAGCTTTTTTGAGGAAATATTTAAGCTGAGGATGAGTAGAAAGCAAACTGGAGAAAGTAGGCAGTCTTTCCAGGAGAAAAGAACTTTCATCAACTATGTATAGAAAATACCTACTGTGCCATTCACTGTGTGTGATTTTTCTCTAACGTGTGATAGTTATAAACCAATCAGACAGTTGTAGCTCATACTTTTTGTGTCTAAAGTATGCTTTGAGAGGTATTTATTCCAACCTGAGCAGCATACTTATTAATGGAAGAATTGCTTCCATTCGTCTGTGTAGGGAAAATTCTTCAGTATCTGTGAAGATTTAAAGTAAAATTACCTTGTTTGATATTTGTTATAAGTTCATGTTTTGTATATTTTGCTTTCTTTTGGAAAATAATAATGTTAAATAGAATATGACAGATAATTAAATGAGTTATAATTTTCCTATGAATTTTTATTCCAACTAACATTGGCATACGTACTCATAATTACTTGTGCTGTTGTTTATTGAGCTCCTACTGTGTGCCAAGGACTATGCCAAATAAGCATTTTATATCAGCATCTCACTTAATCATCTTTACTACTCTGTGGTGAGTGCTGTTACTGTCTCCATTTTTTTAATACAAAGATGATGAAATGGAGGCTCAGAGAGGGATACAGTAGCTAAATGTTACAGAGCTAGGGTTCAAATGCAAATCTGACTTCTCAGTCTGGACTTTTTTCCCACTATATGATACTTACTTTTTCATATTTGGAGTCACCTTGGAGTAATTTACAAGTCATAATCTTTTTTTCTGTTGTTTTCTCTTTAGGTTTTTGTCAGGATGAATTGGCAGAGCTCGACCCAGGCACTAGTAAGTTCTGAATGTTCCCCAGTGTTCAGGGGTAAGAAAAGGATGTGTTTGTACTTTCAAATGTATAATTTAAGGTGTAATTGATAGGTCTTATTGACTCAGATTTTATTTCACTTTAATTTATAATTATGGGCAGGGCATTTTGTCTTTTCTAGTTAGGCTTACTGTTTCTTTTCCTAATGTTATTCAGTGGCCAGGATCTAGCCATTTAATAGAAAATTGATTTACTGAAAATTTCTATTTAAATACTAATCTCCTTGCATCCTCTTCATCCTCCTATGAAACCAGCAGCAACAAAAATTGTGCTTTCATTCATGCACGCGTACAACCTTATACCCACAACCACTTTTCTAGAGTACTGACTAGTTTTGACATAATTTCTTTCAAAGAGGGATTTTGCTTGGTTTAGATATTTATAACTGATAACCTTAGTTACCACAGTTTAATTTCTAAAGCACCTTTATCTACATTCTTAAGGTTAAGGTATGAGAGTGACCATTTCAAGGTCTAATTAAATGATGCTTTTCAGGACTCTGTAAGTATTGATTATAGATCATCATTTGTGTTTCCAGTGCTCTCAAAATGTGACATACACCATTCTGAGATACAGTTATAACTGTTAGAAATAGGACATGGGAGTATCCACTGTCTACAGACCTTATTGTGCTATAATGCCAGGTCAAATGGTAATTTAGACTGAGACTCCATGAGATGATCTAGAGTTATTTGTCTAGTTCTAGTACTTTTTAGGGTCATGGGGCTGGCTGTTTGTCACAAATCTGCTGTTGAGGTAAGTGATAAAGTTTCACCTTCTCACCATCCTGGCTAATATCAGCTCTCTGAGGGTGTAGACCTTCTTACGTATTTTTCCCCACACACCTTACTAGTATAAACTAGTATAAACATTCATGTTTGTTCAAGTAATACTTATTAGTTGCAAGACAAAATAAGTCCCACAATGCTTATCAAACACCAGGGAAATAGATTTGTCTCTCTAGAAGTCATAAAGTTCAAAATCGGTTTTGTAGGTAGTATGGGCTCAGTCTCCTGCTCTCCCACCTCCCAGTATCTATGGGTAAACACACTGTTTCTCTTTGTCTTTGTCTTATGAATAGCCTTCATTTAGTAGGAGGAAAAGGTAAATTCTTAAGTCATAGTCCTTTCTTAGAAGCAGTTTTGAACACTAGGAAGGAGGAAGGACATTGAGATGCCCTGTAATTTTTCAGACAGAACTACACATAAAACATGCTAGATAATTGAGAACTCAGTTAAACATTGCATGTTCTCTCTGCTCCAGGCCCAGTTCTAGGCTCCAGGGATACACAAATAAATAAGTCTAGGGCCTATCCTCATCTATTAACAATCTGTTGGAAAATACTTCCTTGTCTAGAATTATTTGAAAAAACATTTTTTAAACCTCTAATTTAGCAACAGTACCCATACTTATTCTCCTTGTCTGCACTCAGTAGCAATTGAAAATAGCTCATGTCCATCTTCTAGGAAAGACCCTTGATATTCTCATAAAGATTATTATTGAATTATTCTTCGTTCTGGGCCGAATAATCCTGACTCATTTAACTTTTCTCCATAGAATCTCTAGCTAGATATGATGATTTACCAGCTTCTCCATTCCATGAGAATGAACAGATAGTGAATCATAATTTTATATATCAGTATAGAATAGGAGTCATCTAAAAAAAATCACTTTTCTTTTAAACACTATACTTAGCTTATGTGGGCAATATTCTCAATAATCCCCACGTTATCTTTGTTAAGGTATCTTTGTTCTTCTCTTTGAAGAAATACATAAAGATCTGATATAATAATAAATGGGAAGGAATAATTTATCATCTTGGTCTGAACCAATCTTGGGATTCACATTAGCATGCTCTGCCCTACCAAGTGAAAGGAAACCTCAGGACTGAGATGGGCTGTGTGTATTGTGTTAAATTGGTTATGACTGTTGATACGGCAAATTCCATGGCTTCTGACTAGAAAAGAATAACATCTCCTATGTTAATACCTCATGACTTTTGCACATTAGATTGAGAACAATAGAGATTTCTCTGTGATGCATCTTTGGAGTTTAGAGGCCCTAGTGTCTTCCCTACTCCCCAAATTCCTGAGTGGGGAAGCCTGCTTGTACTTGCTTATTTTGAAATAGGAAATACCATTTTTGCTGATTTCCCATTGTGCTCAGCAGTGGTTGTAGACGGCAAGTTTGGGAGAACAGGTGGGATGTGTTGGAACTAGATGACGAAAGACTGACTTAGTCCAATTTAAATAGCTTTTTTTTTTTTTTTTTTTTTTTACCTTTTCTGTGGTAGAGCAGATGGGTAGCTGTGCTTAGAATATGGGCAGCTGTTCAGACTGTGGCTGTCTTCCTATGATTCCTGGGCTTCCTTGAGTCCAATGTTATAGCACAGGTTCAGGCTAAGTTCATTTCTACAAGAAGCATCTCTGTACCCTGCCCATTAGCATAAGCTAGGGACAAGGGCAGTCAAAGGTCAAGAGAAGTTCAAAACAGCATAACCTTTCTGTGCTTCTGTTTCCAAATAACCCCAGTCTGCCCTGCTCCCCAAGTTTTTTCCTCAGCCGTCATGTTTACCGTGTAGTTGTAAAACTCAAGAGAACAAGGACTGACTTGATACAAGGGAAGTTAGAGAATAGAAGTCATTGTTGCTTAAAACAGGAGAAATAATTGATTTATGTTTGGGGGCCAATTAGGCTATAAAACAGGAACAGTAAAGGGACCTGTGACTTCAGGACGGCTACTTGCTCTGATTTCTGTCCCACAGACAAGGGGCTCCCCAATAAAGGCTGTCAGCTTTCTAGGCTAAATTATTAATTCCTTTCATGCGTCTCAGGGATTGTAAACAGCACATAATACAGGAAAACAATTGATACTGTTCAGTTATTGGCCAGATAGAGGGTCAAAGGGTAAATAGTTGGATTAGCAACAGCTGTTCCTTCTCCCCAGTCAGACTTTTGTCCCTTATTACCTATTTCAGCAAAGCCATTCCTGAGTTTTGGGCTTCTCTAAATAGTTAAATCCATTTCTCTTCTTCTAAAATAATCCTACAAATGATTAGAGAATAGCAAACTGACCAAAATTGAAAATACTCATATTTTAATTTAGTTTCCAAAGTTGAAGGTGAGCATTCTTTTTGATATGTGCTATGTTGTTTGGTGTCCAAAGGGTATTATCCTAAGGAAAGTAATGACTTGAAGTTAGACAGATGAGAAGCTTTTTAGCTGTTTTTACCAACTGCTTGTGGATCTTTGTGTAGCTTGATTAAAAGAAAAAATTGCCTTTGTTTAAACTGATAGAAGTATAATGCTTGTTCATTGTGGAAAACACTAAAAGAAAAATAGAAATACCCCTAATCCCACCACCTGGAAATAACCATTGTTTCTTATTTGAGAATGTGTCCTTTTAGTTTGTGTCTGAGCTTATTTTTTACATAATTAGGAATTGTATTATATGCAAAATTTTGTATCCTGTACCCCCCCACCCCCAACATTACATTGGGAGCATTGTGCCAAGCTATGAAACATTTTCTGTAAATTTTTTTTTAAGATTTTATTTTTCTTTTTTCTCCCAAAGCCCCCTGGTACACAGTTGTGTATTTTTAGTTGTGGGTCCTTCTAGTTGTGACATGTGGGACACTGCCTCAGCATGGCTTGATGAGTGGTGCCATGTCCGCGCCTAGGATTGGAACCAGTGAAACCCCGGGCCGCCGAAGCAGTGCGTGCAAACTTAACCACTCGGCCATGGGGCCAGCCCCTCTGTAAATATTTTTAATGGCAGGATAATATTTAATTGTAAGTGAATAACCTTACCATGATTTATGTAGCCATTCTCCTATTGTTGGGCATTTAGATTGCTTCCATTTTTTTCTACGTTATAAATAATGTCACAGTGAACATGTTTCTGTGTAAATTTTTGTCTACATTTCAAGTGAGGCCTATAGCTTTTTATATAAGCCAAAACTCTTCTGAATTAAGAGAATGGACTCTGTCTCAAGATTGCTTGGGTTCAACTTGACTTCAATATTTATTAGCTCTGTAATCTTGGCTAAGTTATTTAACCTCTCTGTGCCTCAGTGTTCTCATCTGTAAAATGGGAATGGTAAAAATTATTCCTACTTTACAGGGCTGTTGTGAAGATTAAATCAAGTGATGTATGTACATGCTTGGTAATTGGTAAACACTATTAAGTGTATGCTATTCTAGGCTATGTATCATAATGCTGAAATTTTGTCTCTCTGTTCTAATGGGCCATTGAACTGCACTTTATTCAATTAAACTAGCCTGTGTTTCTAAATGATACAAAGATAAATCATTCCAGATGTTAGCAGGTGTAAGTTACTGCTTCAGGTAAATAGTTCCCTCAGAGGAGCAGAGCTCATATACTGCTGACCACTTTGGCCAAGACTGTTCTTTACCATCTGGTTGACTATGAGAGTGTTTTGAGGCCCTTCACTCAACTAGCAACAGGTAACCTCCCAAATGACTATCTGCCAACCCATTTATTTAACCTCTCAGGAAACTAAAGAAGTTAACTCTCTGCTTATTTAAAACAAATGACTCAGATTATGCACTTCTCTTTGGTCAGGAGCAATGTCTTACAGAGAGCATTCTGAGGAACCAATTTGTACAATTAAAAGCCTGACCATTACCATTTAAAAATACTGTGTGCTTGGAATTCTTGCTGACTCACACTTTAAAATATATGTGTGTGTGTATGTGTATATGTATTTTTTCTACTGATCAAGGACCTAGATAAATGAGCATTTTAAAAGAGACTTGAAAGTTAGTCTTTACTTTTTCTTGCCATGCTGATAAGTGCTCATTAATCTGGGATCCATGAGTGCTGACAGGATGAACTGACCAGATAAAAACAGCTTCTGAATAAGACAGCCTAATACTGCTGGCTTGCTCTGGCTTTGCGTTTGTCTCTCAAGTGTTTTGGGATCCCAAGGAGACTTTTTATGGATCCTTCAAGCTACAGGTGATAAATATACATCTCAACTAGAGTACCCCTAGGTTCTATCCAAAATTCGAATATGCTATACCATGTCCTTAAGGTTCCATTCCTAGTTGTTAAACTATATGTCACAGTTTTTGATCTCGGAAAACAGTTCGTATAAGCCCAAGTGTGGTCTATAGAGAATGAACTTAAACTGTGTGTTAGAGATCAAGGAAGGAAAGGAAATGAACATTTATTGGATATTCCTTATGTGCCAGGCACTTTGCATATGTTCAGTAGGAGTGAGAAGGGTTATATCATATAAAACTATCTAATTTTGTTTTATTTTGTAATACCTGGTCCATTGTTCTCCTCTTCCTTCCCCACTTCTCTTTTTCTTTCTTTCTTTTTTTTTTTTCCTTTTTGAGGAAGATTAGCCATGAGGTAACATCTGCTGCCAATCCTCCTCTTTTTGCTGAGGAAGACTGGCCCTGAGCTAACATCCGCGCCCATCTTCCTCTGCTTTATATGTGGGATGCTTGCCACAGCATGGCTTGACAAATGGTGTGCAGATCCGGACCTGGGATCCGAACCGGTGAACCCCTGGCTGCTGAATCGGAAAGTGTGAACTTAACTGCTGCGCCACCAGGCTGGCCCCCTCCTCTTTTTCTTTTTGATGTGTATGCCAAGCTAAGACACAGTTCCTGCCCTCAGGGGACTCTGGTTTAATCAGGATGACAGGCACAAAACTTGATGATATATGGCTTTTACTACATACTAGTAGTAATGATAGCTAATATTTATTACACACTAAATGCATCACATGCATTTTTCATTAAGCACTCATATAATCTGTTTAAAAAGATACTATCCCTGTCTTACAGATGAGAACACTGAGGTCTGGAGACGTTAAATGACTCACCTTAGTGGAGAAGTATCTGAGACTTCAGAGCCACTGTTTTAACTAATCTTCTCTCCTGTCTCCAGCTCTCTTCATTGTGACAAGTCTCAAATGCTAATGGAAAAATTTAAGGCAGTATCATGATTTATAACATATTTAACGGGGCTTTTTGTGTACAGAAGAATAAAGACTATATTATCTAAGTCTCATTTGGGCTCTTTTGCGTATGTTAGAATGATTTTGGACACAGTAGAATAGTTCACCATGGAATAGATTGGTTCTCAAAGAGATTTCTTCTGTGGCTCTGGTTCAGGATTATTTCACTATTCATCAGATAGGTTCTTTCCTGAAACAAATGAAGCTAAGTTCACAAATCTCTCTTATTTTCCCCTACTTTACGTCCTCTTTCCTCCAGAACATTCTGTTAGTGATTTAGATGTTTCGCATTCATGACAGTTCCAAGAGCCTGCTTCCAAAGCTTCGCTGAATCTGCTAGCCCCAGGTCTCCTCAAGGTGGCCTTTTGCTGGGGAGTTCCTTCTGATAAGGATTCTTTTGAACAGAGTGGGGGTGGGATGAGATCCAGAGCTTGGGTTGTGCTCTCATCCCCTTGACCTCTGCCCCTATTTCAGAGTTTGTACTGACTTGGTAGGGACTCCCTGTGGAGCCAAGAGTTTAGGACTTGTTTACAACTGATGAAAAGATAGTTGCATTCAAAGACTGTGGTTGGGTCCTTGGGTAGTCGTGGATCTCTGTCATTCTCTCTGGTGGGTGAAGGGAATGCTTGAACATCTGGGTCTGGAGGTTTGTAATGGATGACTAAGAAGGAATGAGAAGAAATTCTGAAGCTAGATAGGTTGCTGAAATTGTTCTTTCTATGGGAGCAGTATTGCAGTAAGATTTTGAGAGTGTGTGTTTTACTCATTTGAAAAAGACTGAAAGTGGTTGTTTAAATTCAATATATGATAACAAGGGGGATGTGTGGGAATTCTTCTCTTCCTTTTCTGAGGTCTCACCAAAGAGAAAATTTGTTGTGTTCAGCCAGTGTATCAAGTAGTGGAGGGAAGCTCGAGATTGTTAAAGCCACCCTCTTCAAAGCCATGTGTAGTTTTACCAATTAGTATTGTCTCTCAAAATCTTGTGGTGCTGTAAGGATGCTGGGGAGAGTATAGCAACTCAGTCCCAAATGAGTCTTCATATGCCTTTTCTGGGCACACTTTGGTCAACTAAGACCACTCTTTAACATCTAGACCTGAAGTTACATATCTTTTTTATTTTAGTCCAATATTTGTTGTAGATATGAATCTTAGAAAACAGATAAGCATCTTTCTTTGAAGGGTGCTGGCAGTCACTATGATGAAAATTGAATAAATCCGTCCTCTGTTGGTAAGCATAGGAAAAGATAAACTGCATGACTAATAAGATTCAAAGCAAAAATACAGTGTTAAATCTTTTTCACTTCAGCACAAAATTCCATGTGCTACATGTAGTCTGGCCTATAGATGTATTTTGTTTGACTAGCCAATCAGATGTTTAAATAAAAGCATGTTAGTTGTCAACATTTAAAACCTGCAAGAGTTTCATAACAATTTGGATTTCTGGCGTTTTTGATGAATTGGAAGATCTAATACTGGACCTGAATTTCGGTGTGACGTCTGTTGGCTGGAGTAGAGTAGTGGCTGCCCTCTTTATATGAGCGTGCACTCTTAGGTTTGTCATAAACCCGTATGGCCTCCTTCATCCATTTATGTTTCCTGCTAGTCTTCTGTAGGCATTTGAGTTTGCAACTCTGACGTTAAAGAATGGTACTTGTGGGGTTGGCCTGGTGGCATAGTGGTTAAATTTGCATGCTCTGCTTTGGCAGCCTGGGGTTTGCAGGTTCGGATCCCGGGCATGGACCTAGCGCCACTTGTCAAGCCACTCTGTGGCAGCATCCCACATAAAACAGAGGAAGATTTGCACAGATGTTAGCTCAATGACAATCTTCCTCAAACAAAAAGAGGAAGATTGGCAACAGATGTTAGCTCAGGACCAATCCTCTTCACCAAAAAAACAAAAAACAAACAAAACAAAAAAACCATAATTGTAAGTGCAGATGAAGATGTGAGTGGGAATTCTTGTATGTGTAATCTAATAAATAAATCTAATAAATAAGTCTGTCAAAGCTGAAAATGTACGCATTTATTTTTGCAGATTGAGTAGTTTAAAATTTAAAATTGCAGATTTAGCAATTCATATGTCTAAGCATTTATCCTGTAAGAAATGACAGGTATGCAGAATGTATATTCGCATTTACTCCTTTCAGCACCTACAATAGCAAAAAAATTGGAAATAGCTTAAAAGTTTAATAGGAGACTAGTTAAATGGATTGTGTTTATTCATGTAATGGAATACTGTAGGATCATTAAGAAGGCAGATTTTAGTCTGGAAGATGATACACTGAACTGTTTGTTAACAGTGGTATCTTTGGGCACTTGGGATCACAGGGTAACTTTCATTATTTCTGTGTTTCAATTATTTACAAAAGCCTGTTGGATTGAGAAAAAGGATATGTATTTTTAAAAAAATCTCCACTTTTCATTTTAGCTACCAAGTTTCTAAGGCTATTCTGCTAAATTGAGCCACCCAGGCTCCAGCTTCCCTCTTCCATCACAAATTTTACATTCAGAATTTTCTTATCTTGAAATTACCCTATGGAAGGAGAATTAGTGTCCTCAAGTAGCAGGAACCATTTCGAAGCCCAAGAACAGGGTAAAAGCCTAGACCAGCATTTGCAGTCTTCTGCTTGCAGCTCTGTCAGCATTCACCAATCAGGCTGTCAGAACTGGCCTCTTTTCAGTATCAGGCCTGACACTACCGTACTCTCAGGAATGAAGGGAGCCTTGGTGGCTTTACATACGAATTGTGCTGTCCTGGCCGTTGCAGGGATACATCGCTGAAAGTGACCCTACTGGAAGGATAGTATGGTGCAGTGGAAAAACACCAGTGAGAGTTTGCATCTTCGCTTTTTCCACTTCCTTGCTGAGTGACCATAGGCAGTCTGTGAAGCTCAGTTTCTTCATCCATAAAGCAGTAATAATCTCTGTTAGGGGTTCTTTTAAAAAATAAGTCAGATAACATATGTGAATTGCCCAAGATTTAACTGCTCTAGCCATTTCTGCATGTTTCTCTTTGTTGAAATATATGACAAAGGTTTTCTAACTTTTTTGCTTAATATTTAGTGAGCATTTACTGTATGCTAATGATTTAAACACATGATTTCATTTATTCTTTCTGGTAACTCTATGAGGTTGTTCTCAACTCTCATTCTCCCCATTTTACAGATGAGGAAACTGACAATTTAACACTTGGCCAAGGTCACACAGCTGGTAAGTGGCAGAGCTGGAGCCTGTGTGATTCCAAAGTTAATGTACTTTTTATCTTTTTAAAATAGTGGTATGATTTACATACAATGAAATACATAGATAATAAGTGTAAGGTTCAAGCAGTTTTCACAAATGCATGCACCTTGTAATCTGAGTTCCAAGAAGATACAGAACGTTGCCATCCCTTTAGAAAATTCTTCTATGCTTTTTCTCAATTGATCCCACTCTTCTATCCTAAGAAGCAATAACTTGTGATTTCTGTCATGATAGATTAGTTTTTCCTGTTCTAAAATGTCATATAAATGGAATCATACAACATCTGCTCTTTTGTGTCTAGCGTTTTTCAAAAGCATAATGTTTGAGCTGCATCCGTGTTGTTGCAAGTGTTAGTAGTTCGTTTCTTTTTCTTGTTGAGGAGTACTCCATTGACTGTACTGCACTTTATTTGTCTGTTGATACCTGGGCTGTTTCAAGTTTTTGGTTATTATCAATAAAGTAGCTGTGAAAATTCTTACACAAGGTTTTTGTGGGTATATGTTTTTCTCTCTCTTAGACGTATATCTAGGAATTGTTGGGTCATATGGTAGATGTAAACTTTCTATGAGGTTACCAAACAGTTTTCCAAATTGTTTATACATTTTAGAGTTTTAGTGTGTGAGTTCCAGTTCTTCCACATCCTTGCAAGCATTTGGTGTTGTCACTTTTAAATTTTGGTCATTCTAGTGAGCATGTAATGGGACTGATGTGGTTTTAATTTGCATTTCCCTGATAACTGATTATGTTGATCAGCTTTTCACACTCTTATTGGTCATTCGTATATAATCTTTTAGAAATGTCTGTTTGAAGTCTTTTGATTATTAAAAAGAATCAGGGGCCGGCCCCATGGCCGACTGGTTAAGTTCACGAGCTCTGCTTTGGTGGCCCAGGGTTTTGCTGGTTCGGATCCTGGGCGCCGATTTAGCACTGCTCATCAAACCATGCTGCGCCAGTGTCCCAGGTACCACAAAGAGAAGGACCCACAACTAGAATATACAGCTATGTACCAGGGAGCTTTGGGGAGAAGAAGGACAAATAAAATCTTAAAAAAAAAAAAAAAAAAAGAATCATGTTCTTTGTCCTGTTACTGAGTTGTGGATATTTTTTACTTGATACAAGTTCTTCATCAGATACATGTGTTGTGAATATTTTCTCTTAATCCATGGTTTTCTGATCTACTTTATTAACATGTTTTTTGATTAACATTTTTATGAAGTCCAATTTATTAATTTTTTCTTTTATGGTTAATACTTCCTGTGTCTTCCCTAAGAAATCTTGGCCTTAACCGAAGGTTGCAAAGGTGTTCTTCTGGATTTTCTACTAGAAAATTTATGGTTTTATCTTTTACATTTATGTCTATAACCCGTCTTAAATTAATTTTTTTGTATGCTATGAGATAAGAAGCAAAGTCTTTTTATGTGACTATTCATTTGTTCTGGACTCATTTGTTGAAAAGACCTTCCTCATTGAATTTTTGATGCACTTGCTGAAAAATAATTTGATCTTTATATGTGTGAATCTCTTTATAGACTCTGTATTCTATTCCATTAATCTTTTCACCAATTCTGTTTATCTTCTCACCAATACTGCAATGTCTTGAATACTATAGTTTTGTAATAAATCTTGAAATCAAGTAGTGTTAGTCCTCCAACTCCATTCTTCCTTTTCAAAGTTGTTTTGGCCCATTCTAGGGTTTTGTTTTGTTTTCATTTTCCTTATAAATTTTAGAATCAGCTTGTCAATTACTTTATTTTTTTAATAAAAAAGGCTGCTGAGATTTTGATTGCATTGCGTTGATCCTATCAGTTTGGGGAGAGTGGTCATTTTAGAATTGAGTCTTCTAATTTATGAATTCAGTGTATCTTTCCACTTACTTAGAATGTCTTTGTTTTTTCTCAGCAATGTTTTTAAAAGATTAGTGTTGAGATCTTGTACATACATCTTTCTTTAAACTTATAACTAAGTATTATGTTTTTTTAATGTTATAGTAAATGGTATTATTTTAAAATTTTTATTTTCCAGTTTGTTGCTAGTATATAGAAATGCAATTTGATTTTTGTATGTTGAGTTTGTATCGTAGAACATTGTTAAATTTGTTTACTAGTTCTAGTAACTTTTAAAAATAAATTTCTTGGAGCTTTCTATGTGTACATCTGTGAATAAAGACAATTTTATTTCTTCCTTTTTGATGTTTATTACTTTTGTTTATCACTCTTACCTTATTGTATTGGCTAAGATCTCCAGTCCAATAGTATGTAAAAAATAGCGAGATGACATCCTTGTCTTGTTTTTGATTGTAAGGGGAAAGAGTTCAATATTTCACTATCAAGTATCATGTTAGCTATAGGGTTTTTTCCTCCTTTTATTTTTTTTGTTTTTAAAAATTGTGGTAAAATACACATAACATTTACCATCTTAACCATTTTTTTTCTCTCTTTTTGAGGAAGATTAGCCCTGAGCTAACATCTGCTGCCAATCCTCCTCTTTTTGCTGAGGAAGACTGGTTCTGACCTAACATCCATGCCCATCTACCTCTATTTTATGTGGGACGCTGCCACAGCATGGCCTGACAAGCAGTGCATAGGTCCACACCTGGGTTCTGAACTGGTGAGCCCTGGGCCGCCGAAGTGAAACCTGTGAACTTAACCACTGTGCCACCGGGCTGGCCCCTTAACCACTTTTTAAGTGTACAGTTTAGTGCCATTAAGTACATTAATATTGTTGCGCAACTGTCACCATCATCCACCCACAGAACTCTTTTCATCTTGCAAAACTGAAACTCTGTACCCATTAACAATATCTCCCTATTTCCTCAACCTCAGACAACTACCATTCTACTTTCTGTCTCTATGAATTTGACTACTCCAGGTACCTCATATAAATGGAATCATACAATATCTGTCTGTTTGTGCCTGGCTTCTTTCACTTAGCATAGTGTTATCAAACTTCATCCATGTTGTACATGTGTCAGAATTTCCTTCCTTTTTAAGGCTGAATAATATTCCATTGTATGTTTATACCACATTTTGTCTGTTCATTTTTCTGTTGATAGGCATTTGGGTTGGTTACACCTTTTGGTTATTGTCAGTAATGCTGCTGTGAATATGGGTATATAGATATCCCTTCAAGTCCTTATTTTCAATTCTTTTGGGTATATATCCAGAACTGGAATTTCTGGATCATATGGTAATTCTATTTTTAATTTTTTGAGGAACCACCCCATATGTTTTTCACAGTGGCTGTACCATTTTACATTCCTACTAACAGTGTACAAGTGTTCTAATTTTTCTGCTTCCTCACCAACACTTATTTTCTGTATTTGATAGTAGCCATCTTAATGGGTGTGAGGTGATACCTCACTGTGGTTTTGATTTGTATTTCCCTAATGATGAATGATGTTGGACATCTTTTCATGTGCTTATTGGCCATTTGTATATCTTTTTTGGAGAAATGCCCATTCAAGTCTCCTGTCCATTATTTAATCAATTTTTTTTGAGTTGTGAGAGTTCTTTATATGTTCTGAAGATTAACCCTTCATCTGCAAATATTCCCTCCTATTCCATGGATTGCCTTTTCACGCTGTTGATTGTGTCCTTTTATACACAGAAGTTTTTAATTTTGATGTAGTACAGTTTATTTTTTTGTTGTTTCTGCCTGTGCCTTGGTGTCATATCCAAGAAATCATTGCCAAATCCAGTGTCATGAAGCTTTCCCCCCTATGTTTTTTTCTAAAAGTTCTACAGTTTTAGCTCTTACATTTAGGTCTTTGATCTATTTTTGGGTAATTTTTGTTTATATGGTATAGTATAAGGTCCACATGCATTCTGTTGCATGTAGATATTCAATTTTGCCATCATTATTTGTTAAAAAGATGGTTCTTAGCCCATTGAATGGTCTTGGCAATTTTGTTGAAAATTGTTGACCATATGTGTGAGGGTTTATTTCAGGGCTCTCTATTCTATTCCATTTGTCTGTATGTTTATCTTTATGCCAGTACCACACTGTTTTGGTTCCAGTAGCTTTTGTAGTAAGTTTTGAAATCAGGAGGCCATATGTTTTTTGTAGATGCCCTTTATCAGCTTGAGGAAGTTCCCTTGTATTCCTAGTTTGCTAAGAGTTTTTATCATGAATGGTATCAATTTTTTTGAATGCTACTTCTGCATCTCTTCAGATATTTAGACTGTTAATATGGTGAATTACACTGATTGATTTTTGTAAATTGAACCAGCCTTGCAATCCTGGGATAAGCCTCATATGGTCATGATGTATTATCACTTTTATATATTGCTGAATTCAACTTGGTAGTATTTTGTTGTGGGTTTTTGTGATTATGTTCTTAAGAATCAAAGCCTATATTCTTAACCTCAGTGCTATACTGCCTCCAAAAGATTTTTATTTAACTCATTATTTTGGACGTATTCCATTTTATTTTATTTTTGTGGATCTGTGTTAGTTTTTTGTGTAGTTATAAAGCAACTAACTGGTTTTCTAGATGGGTTTAGGAGCTCTCCTTCTACTTCATATTTGAAGCCTCCATCTAGTGGTCTCTTCTGGAAGCACGGAGGTGAGAATCTGTGATAATGTGTTGGCGTTTATTCCCATTTAGTCCACTAGGTGGCAACAGCCCCTAATTGAAGAGCCAAGAACGAGGAGTCAAACTGAAAAATAGAAGAAAACAATGCTTGTAAAACTCATAATTAAACAGAGCAGAAAATCAAGATTTTCTGAAAAGTAATACTGCTAGGCCTCAAAATATGAGGGAAGGAATGAGCCTTTAGCTCATTCTCAGAGTATGTTTGAAAACTCATGGTACGGGAATCCATTTTGCTGCCTCCCTTCCCTTGTTTCTCACACTTCAGAATCTTGACTTATTCAGTGGCTAGCCAGACACCTTTCTTTGAATACTGGGTGTGGGGGGGATGGAGCGGTAAGGTGATAGAGCTGACCTTTAATGCAAAGGGATCTGAGTTTGGGGGGGTTGGGAGCAAGAAGGATGTACTCTTATATCCAAGAGCTGAAAATCTACTTTCAGGGAGACTGCAGGAGGAGGCATTAATGGCTCATGCTGTCCCTTGGGTCTGAGACTCTTTGGGCATAAAGAAAGGAGCTTTTATGAATTTTCCTTATAAAAATGGAAATTTTGAGAAAGGGATCTTTCTGGATAAGGAATTAAGATAGCAGCGAAGAACTATGATCAGTTAAGGGGATGTGAGATTCTAAGAAGCCATAGGTAGAATTTATGGGGCTGTGAAAATTAAAAGATAATGGGTGTGGTGAGTTTCTAATGCTCTCTGAAGTAGTTAAGAGAAAAAATTTGGGAGGACTAGGCTGGAAGCAGTGGGACCTGGCAACTTAGAGCAGCTTGCTCAGTTGTGGCAGTGATGCCAACTTTTTTGACCATAGCAGCTTAGGTGAGTCGTGACCTCAGCTGACTTAGGTGGCACCCATTATCTGCTTAACCTGCCTGTTCCTGCTTTCCAGTTGAAAATAATTCATTGGCAATGGACTATTATGTACAAATACATGATGGGGAAGGATGGTAAATGTGCTTTAGCAATTGAAGTATGGTTCATATTTGAAACATGACATACATGTCAAAGTCTAATTATTGGAAATTTAAAAATAAGGATACTGTTGCTGCAATACCTGTCATACACAGCAGGTATCAAACTAATTTGAAAATAATCATGCCGAATGAGGCATAATTGAAGGTTGAAAAGCAAGAATAGCAGCAATGGAAAACTACCACTAATTCCCTCAGCAGTGGTAATGGAGTTCTTCTGAGAACTGCAAGATTTCCGACTGATTTTATGTGTGTATTTGCAGTAGGATCTTTGCAACATTGCCATACCTTTTGTGGCAACTTGTTTCTTAGTAGAATACTCAAGAGCGTCTTGTTAATTTAAGTTTAAAAACACCGAATTATTAACAATCAGTTAACAAGTTACTTACAAGTAGCCTTTATTTATAAGTAGAAATGAGTTGAACGTCAGTCACTCAAAAAATGGATGAATGTTGGATTAATTCACCAGGAGGCTCCTTTAAGTTCATACCTTCAGAAGCATGGGGCTAAAAGATTGGGCAGGAGGAGGAGAAGGTAGACAAATAGACACAGGCTGGCTAGGAGGCTCAGTGCAATGGGCCTTTGGAGCTAGGTGTGAAACAGAAAAAAGAGGTTTGTTCTGTGACTTAAAGTGAATCACCAGTGTGTATGTGTATCTGTGTGATCACTGTGTATGCACAGATGTTTGTAATAGTAGCTCAAATACTGTTGGTAGAATTACTACTCATTATGTGGTCAGTCCTGTTGACAGCATTATTATTTGTTATGTGAGTCTATCACCAAATGATTCTTCTAGGAATTGTTTTTCCTTATGTTGAATGGAGTAGATATATGTAATTGAGAAGGAAATAAAATCCTTTATGTAATGATTTTTTGCTGAGACTTTTGTTGATTTGTTTGGTATCTAGATTATTTAGCATCTCAGTTGTCCAGGAATCTGTCAGCATAACTAAGATGCAGTAAAAGCCAAGCGCTAAACATAGTTTTCATCTAAATAATCTTAATTGTGAGATTTAGTCTCTGTCTCTCTCTGTGAGAGGCTTTGTTAGACAAAACTTAAAATTAAAAATACCCTAATAACCCTTTCCTAATAGTCATGATAATTTTGACCCTCAACTATCTTTCACCAAAAATGTATTAGATTCTCTTTACTTAAGTTTGGTAAATGTGATTTTTGACAAGTTAGTTTTAATGTCTGACCTTTGTTTGCTCTTTTGAAACAACTGGGTAAAAGTATCAGTAAACAAACGAACCTCATAAGCAACTTTGGTAAATTTGCGGAAATGGTCTTACAAATGCAGATGAAAGATCACAGGGTCATTTTCAAAGCTTCAGAACTGTGGTGGGACTAGAAACAAGTTTGGAAAAGATTGATGTTGATTGGGAGTTGTTATGGCTGCTCACAAGTTAGTAGTACTACCGTGTGAAGAGAAGACTACCCAGCAGGAGTTACTGTTGATTAGTCCTCTTGGTATACTTGGTGCCATTCAAACCTTCAATATTAGTGATGTAATTTTTACCTAAAGTTCAGAATGTACAAGGTTTTTTGTGTGTGTGTGTGAGGAAGATTTGTCCTGGGCTAACATCCATTGCCAATCTTCTTCTTCTTCTTTTTTTTTTTTTTTCGCTTGAGGAGGATTAGCTCTGAGCTAACATTTGTGCCAATCTTCTTCTATTTTTTTGTATGTGGGATGCCTCCACAGCATGACTGATGAGTGGAGTAGGTCCATGCCTGGGATCCAAACCCATGAATCCAGGCCACTGAAGAGTGTGTGGAACCTTGACCCCTTGGCCAGGGGGCTGGCCCCCAGAATGTACTACAAGTTTAATCAAGGTAATATAGAAAAGAGCTACCTTTAGTGGGGCTTGCCGTGTGTCAGATGCTTTGCGAATAAGCACTTTTTTCTCACCTTATATAATCCCCATCACAACCTTATGAAGTAGGTGGTGGTTCCCAGATGAGAAGCTGAGGCTGAAAGGTGAAGACCACCCTGCCTCTCATTGCCCCGTTCATCATAGCCAAAGAAAACTTCAGAGCTTGGAGAATATGATCTAGTCTTAGGGGTTTGTAGAGAAACTCGGCATAGCCAGAGAAGCATGAGTTGAACACAAGGAGCTGTATGGTAGAGAAGTAACTGGTCTAACTAGATTGTGAGTGATGCTGCTGCCTGGAAAGTATAGAGTGGAGCAAGGGAGGAAAATCAAGAGTTGTTGACTGAAGTAGTTCCATTGCAAGAAACAACTCCCCCTCACCCCCACCTTAAGTTAGCTTAAAATGAGGACATTTGTGGAAAGTACAGGGGTTCTCTTGGGGCCTAAGGATGGAGCATTCAATTGGATTTCATGAACAATCAAGACCAGGATTTCTTTCCCATCTCTCTGTGGTCTCATGGAGTCTTATCTCTGCTTCTCTGGTGCCTCTGCTTCTTATTTCTCTTCTCCTTCAGACTGATATTCTTTGCTTCTGTGTCCATGATGGAAAATGATTGCCCCTGCTCTGCCCTGCCTTGTCATGTCTTTCCAGCTCCCATGCTCAACTCAGACTAACAGAAGCATTTGTGATCAAATTTTAAATGCTCAAGAAAGAAGATTAGCTCAACTTGGATCAGGCGTCCATTTGTCCTGTCAGGGACTATGGCCCACTGACTATTTAGTAGAAACTGCAGGTGCATTCTAAGGAGAATATGAATAGATCAGACAAATTGTCTGACACGATAGCTTCAGTGAGGAAGCAGACAGAACGGAGATTGTGGAAACTCATCCTTAAGTCTGCTATGTGAGGGAAAGTGCACAGTTAGGGTGAATATAGGGGCATGCTTGATTAGGAATTATTTGCTAGCCCTGAGTGGAAGAGGATGGGGATCTGGCAAATGAAGTCATTAGGTGGTGCTTGAAGTTTGGCAAGTGGAAGGGATGCTTTCAAACCATCTAGTTATTGGCTCGGAGTGTAAGCACTAAGAATCAAAACTCTTGCATCTTGGGACGGTGTTGACCACGTTTGGCCAAGAGTTAAGCCCGGGCTAGTGAACAAGGGACCCATGATACACAGACACCCAGGCATGCTAATAAGCTTAATTGCAGTGGCCAAGGCCAGCTGTGTGGCATTCAGTGTACTTCTTTGCATAGGACCTATTTGAGTACCTACCTGATGACAAGATCTGAGGCTGTCCATGTACCCTTGCCCTAGCTATGATTGACTCTGGGGCTGGTTCAGATTATATATACACATGGATGGTACTAGTGATTCTGATAGTTAGGGCTTTGGGGAAGTGGGAACTGAAAGTAACTGTGATATTCAAATTTGTGTATTGTTGCCTTCTGGAATTGAAAATAATTCCAAGACTCCAGAATGACTTTATTCCTCTGCCTTCTCCAGGGAAGTTTTTCCTCCTAAGTGTATTTTGGGATTGAGTTGTGTTTGACCACTTTAGGTGTTATGGCACTTGGGTCTAATTCCAGGAAAATAGATTTGATTTCAGACTATTTAGCTTCACTAAGGTTAGGATATTATAACTTAGGAGATTTGTCACCTGAGGAGGAGATTCATTTCTGTCATGAGTGACCAAGATCAACAATCCTATCCCCAAAAAGCAACTGTAAAGCCAGACAAAACTGTCAAAAACAACCATAGGCTTGTAACAAATTGAGAAACATTGTTCATTAAAACCACTGAATTTTGGATAAGAACATCACAAGTCTGTGGCCTTACCCAGGATTTCTCCCAGTTTTTTCAGCTCTGGTGGTGTAGTAGTTCAGGGTGGTGTAAGCCATGAAAACCAGCAGCTTTACTACTTCTGTGGGAGAGGGCTCATTTGATTTGGAGTGTTGTCAGTTAAAAGTGATGATCTTGGTGGCAAGTGAAACAGGAAAAGCCAGCAACTCTGAAGGTTACAGTCCTGTTCGGGACAAATAGTGGAGCAGCAGACTAGATAGGGCTTTAATAGAAAGATCTGGGAGATGAGACAACTACAGGGAGCTTGATAAGCTCTCCAGATGTCCTGGGTTGACTGGTGGCGACTTTATGCACACCAGAAACCAGTGCAAACCCAAGCCATCTACACATCTCTGGCAAATGAAAAGGATGTGTGACAGAAACCAGTGCAAACCCAAGCCATCTACACATCTCTGGCAAATGAAAAGGATGTGTGAGAAAGCCCAGGAGAAAGTAAAAAGTATAGCAGACTTGAAAGTCTGAAGTATGAGTGTGCTCCCTATCCCAACCACAGATCCATTAGCAGATAGTAAAAGGGCTCAGGATAACTAGTTGAACACCACCTCTGACGAGTCAGTAAGCTATGCAGACAGAAGGGTGACCCCTAGAAGCCAGGCTTCAAAGTAAAAACAAGGGGGAAAATAACCCTTGAGCCATCATGAACCACACATTTCAGGAGAGGCAGATTTTACAGATTTAGTCTAGAAAAGTTAGTAACAGAGAAAAAATAAAAACACCACCACCACCGAGCCAGCTCCGATAGCCTAATGGATAAAGTTCAGTGTTCTCACTGCTTCAGCAGCCCAGGTTCAGTTCTTGGTCGCAAAAGCACGCCATTCGTCTTGTCAGTAGCCATGCTGTGGTGGCAGCTCACAGAAGAGCTAGAAGGAGTTACAACTAGAATATACAGCTATGCACTGGGGCTTTGGGGAGGAAAAACCCCACAAACCTTAGTAGGGAAAAGTCAGAATCCATAGTTGCCAACAGTACTTTTTTTTTTTAATGGAAGTATAGTTGACATACATATTAGTTTCAGGTGTACAACACAGTGATTTGACATCTATATACATTACAAAATGATCACCATGACAAGTCTAGTAACCATCTGTCACCATACAAAGTTATTATAATATTATTGACTGTTTTCTCTAAGTTGTGCATTTACATCTCCATGACTTATTTATCTTATAACTGGAAGTTAATACCTCTTAATCTCTCTCACCTGTTTCACCCATTCCCTGCCCCCCAACCCGAACAACCACCATTTTGTTCTTTGAATCTCAGTTTGTTTCCGTTTTCAACAGTACATTATTTTAAATGTTCAGTATTCAACAAAAAAGTTAGAAGACATGAAGAGAAACAAAGTGTGACCTGTACTCGGAAAAAAAATCAATCAGTGGAAACTGTCTCTGAGTGATCCCAAGTGTTGGATCTGGCATACAGAGACTTCAAAGTAGCTCTTACAGATATTGCAAAGAAATAAACCATGGAGGGACTCAACAACATGTTTAAGATGGCAGAAGAAAGAATTGATGAACTTGTAGATCAATAAAAATTATTTAATATGAAGAACAGAGAAAAAAGATTGAAGAACAGTGAATAAGGCTCTGAGATCTGTGGGACAATGTAAGTGTATATGTAAGGAAATACATATATAGAAGGAGAGGAGTGAGATAGGAGCCGAGGACATTAGAAGAAATAATAGTGAAAAAATTCCTGAATCATTGATGAACATTAATCTCCAGATACAAGAAGCTCGAGGAACCCCAACTGTGATAAAACACATCAAAGACAAATTATTGGCAGACAAAGAAAAATCTTGAAAGCAGCAAGAAAAAAATGATTCATTACAAAGAAGTAAACAGCAATAGGGGCTGGCCTGGTGGCGCAGCGGTTAAGTTCGCACGTTCTGCTTCTTGGCAGCCCAGGTTCACCAGTTCGGATCCCGGGTGCGGACATGGCACCATTTGGCACGCCGTGCTGTGGTAGGCGTCCCACATATAAAAAAGTGGAGGAAGATGGGCACGGATGTTGGCTCAGGGCCAGGCTTCCTCAGCAGGAAGAGGAGGCCTGGCAGTAGTTAGCTCAGGGCTAATCTTCCTCAAAAAAAAAAGAGAAACAGCAGTAGGATTTCTGGTTGACTTTTCATCAGAAGCAGTAGAGGCCTGAAAGCAGTGGGATGACATTCAAGGTGTGGAAAGAAAAAAATTGTTGCCAATTATATCTAGAAAACTATTCTTCAAAAATGAAGGCAAAATGAAGACACTTTCACTTAAGAAGAGACCTGCCTTAAAATACTAAAGGTAACCCTTAAGGCTGAAGGGAAGTGACATCAGATGGTCACTCACATCCATAAGAAGAAATGAAGAACACTGGAAATGGTAAATATATAGGTAAATACAACTCTATTTTTTCTTATTCTCTTAATGTTTAAAATAGACATAACACTGTATAAAACAATAATTATAACACTGTATTGAGTTTATAACACATAGGGTAATAAAAATGGGAATATGAGATATACTGGAACGAGTTTCTATATTTCTTGGAATTCAATTAGAAATAGATTGTGATAAGAGAAGACACATATTTGATGCCTAGAGCAACCACAAAGAACATAACAAAAAATACGTAGTAAAGAAATCAACAGACGGGTTAAAATGGTACACTAAAAAATATTTCACAAAAAAGATGATATTAAAGAAGGAAGAGAGTTTAAGAAAAAAAGACATGAAACAAATAAAAACAAACATAGCATATGTAAATCCAACCACATCAATAATTTTATTAAATGTGAATGGACTACCTGCCTATTCAAAAGGTAGAGATTGTCAGCCTGGATAAAAAGGTAAGACCCAACTCTACATTGTCATAAGAGACATAACTTGTATTCGAAGACACAAATAGGTTGAAAGTAAAAAAAATAGATCATGCAAACAGTAGCCATAGAGAGCTAGAATGACTATATTAATATCAGATAAAATATACTTTAAGACAAGAAATAGTACTAGAGACAGACATTTCATAAGGACAGAGGGTCAATACATGAGGAAAATATAACGATTATAAAAATATACCTAACAGAGCACCAAAATACATGAAGCAAAAACTGACAGAAATTAAAAGAGAAATAGACAATTCAACAATAATAGTTATAGATTTCAATACCCTACCTCTTGATGGAAGAACTAGACAGAAAATTAGCAAGGATATAGAAGACTTAATCAACATTATCAATTAACATAGCTCATATTTATTGACTACTCCATGCAGAATATGCATTCTTTTCAACTGTACATGGAACAGTCTCTAAGAATATTCTGAGCTATAAAATAAGTCTCAATTATTTTTAAAGATTGAAATCATACAAGGTATGTTCTGTGACCACAACAGAATTAGAGATCCATAACAGAAAGAAATCTAGAATATCTCAAAATATTTGAAATTAAACAGCATACTTATAAATAACCCATAGGTCAAACAAGAAATCCCAAGGCAAATTTAAAAATATTTTTGACTAAATGAAAATGAAAACACAACATATCAATTTATGGACCTGCAGCTAAAGCAGTGCTTAGAGGAAAATTTATAGCTTTTAAATTTATAAGTGTATATTAGAAAAGAAGAAAGGTCTCAAGCATTTACCTAGGCTTCCACCTTAAGAAACCAGATAAAGAGCAAACTAAAACCAAAGCAAGCATAAGGAAAGAAATAATGAAGATTATAATGGAAAACAATGAAACAGAAAACAGAGAAACAATAGAGAAAAATCAGTGAAACCAAAAATTAGTTCTCTGAAGAGATAAACAAAATTGATAAATTCTTACCTACACTGACCAAGAGAATAAAGAGGACACAAATTACCAAAATAAAGAATGAAAGAGAGGGAGCTGGCCCTGTGACCAAGTGGTTACATTCACATGCTCCACTTCAGCAGCCCAGGGTTTTGCCGGTTCAGATCCTGGGTGCAGACATGGCACCGCTCATCAGGCCATGCTGAGGTGGTGTCCTCCATGCCACAACTAGAAGGACCCACAACTACAATATACAAGTATGTACTGGGGGGATTTGGGGGGTAAAAGCAAAAAAAAAAAAAAAAGGAAGATTGGCAACAGATGTTAGCTCAAGTGCCCATCTTTAAAAACAAAAGGAATGAAAGAGAGGGCATAATAACTCCACAGAAATTAAAAAGATTACAACGGAATGTCATGAACAACTTTATCCTAACAAATTAGGCAACTTAGATGAAGTGGACAGATTCCTAGACACAAATTCCTAAGACAGATTATTAAAACTTGACTCAGAGGCCAGCCCAGTGGCGTAATGGTTAAGTTTGTATGCTCTGCTTCGGTGGCCTGGGGTTCACAGGTTCGGATCCTGGGTGTGGACCTAGCATGGCTCATAAAGCTGCACTGTGGTGGTATCCCACATAAAAAAGAGGAAGATTGATATAGATGTTAGTTCAGTGACCATCTTTCTCAAGCAAAAAGAGGAAGATTGGCAACAGGTGTTAGCTCAGGGCCAGTCTTCCTCACACACACACACAAACACTTAGGAGGAAATAGAATATATGAATAGACCTGTAACAGTTAAAGAAAAAGAGCTAGTAATTAAAAATCTTCCTACAAAGGGAAGCCCAGGCCCAGTGGCTTCATTGGTGAATTCTATCAAACATTTAAAGAAGCAATAACACTAATCCTTCATGAACTCTGTCAGAAAGTAGAGGAGGAGAGAACACTTGCCAGCTCATTCTATGAGGACAGTGTTATCCTGATAACAGCCAGACAAAGATACCATAAGAAAACTGCAGACCAATATCCCTTATGAACACAGACACAAAAATCTTTAATAAAATATTAGCAAATCAGATTCAGCAACATAAAAATGGATTGTATACCATGACCAATTTGGATTTATCCTAGATGTACAAGTTTGGATTAATGTGTAAAAATTAATGTAACATACCAAGGGTTGGCAGACGTTCTCTTAAGAGTCTAAGTTGTAAATGTTTTAGGCTTTTGGACCATACAGTTTCTGTTGGAACTGCTTAGCTCTGCTGTTGTACAGCAGAGACAGTCATGGACGATAGGTGAATAAATGGGCGTGACTATGCTTCAGTAAAGCTTTATCTGCAAAAAGAGCTTGCCCACAGATCAGAGTTTCTAACCTCTGTAATGTTAAAAAAACCCCATATGATCATTTTAGTAGACACAGAAAATGTGTTTGACAAAATTGAACACCCATTCATAATAAAATCTCTCAACAAACTAGGAATAGAAGCAGCTTCCACAACTTAATCTGTGAAAAGCCTAAAGCTAACATGATACTTAGCAGTGAAATATGCTTTTACCCTAAGATTGGGAACAAGGTAGGTAAAATGTCTGCTTTTACTACTACTTTCCAACGTTCCCCGTAGGTTCTAACTGGTGCAGTAAGTCGGGGGGGAAGATATCTAGATTGGAATGGATTAAAATTGTCTTTATTCATAGATGACAGAATCCTAAGTAATTCACAAAAAAGCAAAAATAGAACTAACTGAGTTTAGCAAGGTCACAGGATACCGGATGAATATGCGAAAATCAATTGTATTTTGATATATTAGCAACAATACAAAAAGTGCCAGTTAGAAAACAGTTCCATTCATGATTGCATCAGAAGAACAAAATACTTATGAATAAATTTAACAAGAAGTACAAGATTTGTGCACCCACAACTATAAAATGTTGCTGAGAGAAATTTAAGAAGACCTAAATAAATGGAGAAACGGTGTATGTTCATGGATTAAAAATCTAAATACTGTTAAGATGACATTCTCCTGAACTTGATGTGTTGATCTAATGCAATCCCTAAAATAACCTCTCAGACTTTTTTGGAGAAATTTAATGCTATAATTTGTGTGGAAATGCAGTGGGCCAATATGATTTTGAAAAAGAACAAAGTTGGAGGATTTAAATTACAGTTTCAGAAATTACTGAGAAGTCACAACAATCAAGTCACTGTGATACTGGTATAAGGATAGGTACTAGAACTGGTTTGAGAGTTCAGAAATGGGTCCATATATATGTGGTCAATTGATTTTTGATAAAGTTGCCAAGACAATTCAGTGGGGGGAAAGATAGTTTTTTTCAACAAACGATGCTGGGAAAATTGGATATCTGTGTGCAAAAAAAATGAACTCAGACCTGTAATTTACACTAGACACAAAAATTAACTCAAAAGTGGATTGTACACCTGAATCTAAAACTACAAAATGTCTCGAAGAGTATCTTTCTGACCTTGGGTTAGGCAACAACTTCCTAGACATGATACCAGTAAACAAGCCATAAAAGAAAAATTTGATAAATCAACCTCATTAAAATGTAGAACTTTTGCACTTTACAAGACATAACTAAGAAAATGAAAAGATGAACTGTAGATTGAGAGAAAATATTTGCATATCTGATAAAGGAGTATCCAAAATATATAAAGAACTCTTACAACACAGTAAGAAGACAAACAACCCAATTTTTAAAAATGGACAAAAAATATTATATGGTTCCATTTATATGAAATACCTAGAATAGGCAAATTCATGGAGTCAAAGTATAATAGAGGTTGCTAGGGGAAGTGGGGAATGGATAGTTATTATTTAATAGGTACAGAGTTTTTGTTTAGAATGATAGTTCTAGAAACATAGTGGTCATGGTTGCACAACGTTATGAATTTAATGCCACTGAATGTACACTTAAAAATGGTGAAAATGGAGGGGCTGGCCAGGTGGCATAGTGGTTAAGTTTGTACACATTGGTTCGGCAACCCAGGGTTCGCTGGTTCAGACCCTAGGTGCGGACCTATGCACTGCTTATCAAGCCATGCTGTGGCAGGCATTCCACATATAAAGTAGAGGAAGATGGGCACAGATGTTAGCTCAGGGCCAATCTTCCTCAGGAAAAAAAGGAGGATTGGCAGCAGCTGTTAGCTCAGAGCTAATCTTCCTCAAAAAAAAAAAAGGTTAAAATGGTAAATATTGTATGTATGTTTTACCACAATAAAAGAAAATTTAAAACCGACAAAAGACTTGAATAGACATTTCATCACATGAAAAGGTACTCAAATAATTAGTTATTAGGGGAATGCAAATTAAAATCACAATGAATTCCCACTGCACACCCTCTGGAATGGCTAGAGTCAAAAAGACTGTAAAAATGTTCTAGAAAGTGTTGGTAGGATGTAGAGAGATTGGACACCTTGTGCACTGCTTTGAGAATGTAAAATGGTACAGTCACTTTGGATATAAGTTTGGCAGTTTAATAAAAAGTTAAATGTAAACATACCATATAATGCAGCAATTCCACTCCTGGGTATCTAGCCAAGAGAAATAAAAACATATGTCCACGCAAAGATTTGTTTGTGAATGCAGCATTATTTATAATAGCTAAATGTTCGTCAGCTAGGGAATGAATAAACAAAATGTGGAATATCCGTATAATGGAATGCTATTCAACAATAAAAAAGAATGAACTACTGGGGCTAGCCTGTTGGTGCAGCAGTTAAGTGCGCATGTTCCGCTTCGGTGGCCTGGGGTTTGCCAATTTGGATCCTGGGTGCAGACCTACGCACTGCTTGTCAAGCCATGCTGTGGCAGGCTTCCCATATACAAAGTAGAAGAAGATGGGCACGAATGTTAGCTCAGGGCCAGTCTTCCTCAGCAAAAAGACAAGGATTGGCAGCAGATGTTAGCTCAGGGCTAATCTTCCTCAAAAAATAAAAGGAAAAAGAAAAGGAAAAAAAGAATGAACTACTGATACATGCTACTTACAACATGGATAAACTTCAAAAACATTATGCTGAGTGAGAAGCCAATCTCAAAAGACTACATATTGTTTTATTCCATTTATATAAAAAAATCCATAAAAGGTGAATTTATAGAGACAGCAGATCAGTGGTTGTTGGGGGCTAAGGAGAGGAGTGGAGATTGATTGGAAACAGTCTCAAGGGAAGTTTTTGGGGCGGTAAAGTCTTTTAAAATTCAATTGCAGTGATATTTACACAACTCTGTAAATGAGTGAATAAAAGTCATTGCATCGTATGCTTACAATGAAGTAATTTTTTTTTTTTAAGATTTTGTTTTTCCTTTGTCTCCCAAAGCACCCCCCCCCCCAGTACATAATTGTATATTTTTTAGTTGTGGGTCCTTTTAGTTGTGGCATGTGGGATGCTGCCTCAGCATGGCTTGATGAGCAGTGCCGTGTCTGCGCCGAGGATTCGAACCAACGAAACCCTGGGCCACCGAAGCAGAGCGTGCGAACTTAACCACTTGGCCACAGAAGTGGCCCTGTCAGTGAATTAATTTTACGGTATATAAATTATACCTAAATAAAGCTGTAAAGAGAAAAGTACCTAAGGTTGGTTGGAAGGAAGAGATTTTTGGGTAAAATGGTTTAAGTTCATCAGTCAGGTGATGCCCTGTTGATTTGTGATGTCTCTCAATTAGTCCTTGCCTTGGAAACATATATCCTCCCTGCTCCCTGAGCCTTACCCTGTGCCCTGCCCCACTAAAAAGTCCATTGGAAAGAACTTTCTCCTTGTTTGGGAGGACTGACTCAACTGTTTGGAGTGTGGCTGTGATGGACTGTCTAGGCTGATGACACGGATATACAGAAAAATGCCACCTTTCAGCCCCAGGTTATAGATTAACCCCAGCTAGAAGAAGTCTTGCAAACGTGTGTTGCTGGTTGACAAGTAGATGAGGGTTTAGGCAGAGAGAGAATCTTGTCTCGTGAAGGTGGAGAACCCATGGAGTGGTACATCAAAGACCAGGATGCTTTGGGCTGTGCTGCTGTGTGCTGTTTGTAGTGTACTTTTCACTGTGTTCTTGCTGAGGCCTCACAACAATCCTGAGAGATAGGATAGGTATTCTTATTCCCCCTTTTACAGAGGACACATGACCGTTGCAGAGCTGGGCTTAAATTCAGGTTTTCTGACTCCATGTCCCAAACCATTTCTTCTTTACTGTTTTGCCTCAACTGTTTATTGGGAAGGGGAGCGAAAGGGGCCTGTGATTTTGATTGGTTGCGTGAATTTTCAGTAGGTTTAGTCTGAAGAATAGGAGGTGAAGTTGGCCTACAGTATAAGTTCAGAGGTTCTGTTGCAAGTGTAATCAAGGTAGGTTTGTCCAGATATCTGATAGCTTTCAAATTATACCCGGCTTAGAACTGTAATTCATGGCACAGGTGGCTTGAAGGTATCCTGTGCTTGATTCAAGGAGCAGACCACTTCCTAAGTTATAAACATAATTGTGCCAGAAATCATAAGGAAATTCATTTGACAAACATTTATTGAATGTCTACTCCATCAGGCCCCTTGCCAAGACAGGGAATCCACAAGGTCCAGTTGAATCCTATTGAGATACAGCCTGAGAGAACAAGAGTAGGCTGGGAGTCTTTCATTGTTTTCATTCTCTGAGGCTGATGTGTCTGCCCTCCAAAGTGACCACTTTCACCATGGACCTGGAGACTGTTTTTTACTATCCCTGCAGCTGTGCTT